>NW_027464612.1:1893000-2524000 GCF_043290135.1 Rhipicephalus microplus | reverse complement strand
TTTGCGCTGATAGTTTGAAGATATGTTCTTATGGTGGTGAGAGTGGAGCAAGACTGTCTCCGTGGCGCAATGGGCTAGCGCGATCGGCTGTTAACCGAAAGGTTGGAATTTCGAGCCCTCCCGGGAGTGGTGTGTTGCTTTTTTTTGGGGGCGATAGCTTTGAAGATATGTTCTGATGGTGGTAAGAGTGGAGCACGACTGCCTCCGTGGCGCAATTGGCTAGTGCGATCGGCTGTTAACCGAAAGGTTGAAGGTTCGAGCCCACCCGGTGGTGGTGCGGCGCTTTTTTTGCGCTGATAGTTTGAAGATATGTTATGATGGTGGTGAGAGTGCAGCAGGACTGTCTTCGTGGCGCAATTGGCTAGCGCGATCGGTTGTTAACCGAAAGGTTGGAGGTTCGAGCCCACCCGGTGGTGTTGCGGCGCTTTTTTTTCTTTGTGGTAATAGCTTTGAAGATATGTTCTGATGGTGGTGAGAGTGGAGCAGGACTGTCTCCATGGCGCAATTGGCTAGCGCGATCGGCTGTTAACCGAAAGGTTGGAGGTTCGAGCCCACCCGATGATGGTGTGGCGCTTTTTTTTCTTTGTGCTGATAGCTTTGAAGATATGTTCTGATGGTGGTGAGAGTGAAGCAGGACTGTCTCCGTGGCGCGAGATTCCACTTCCGGCCACGACAGTGAACGGACGTGTTTATCATGTGCTCCCGCGTAGGGGCGGTTTCAGCGGCCCGTGTGGGCCGCGGTATCAGGTGTACCGAAAAGCCAGGCGAAGATTTCCAGGTTGTACTGCCTCAGCTGCCTTCAGGTGATTCCGTTTTGCACACGGTTTTTTTGCACGGAAACTTGAAAGCCAGGCCATATCGAGTGGAGCATGTCCGAGACAGCCTTGCTCGTCTTTCGCTGCTGCCGGAAGTGGTTGCCCTAGGGGCATACCAAATGAATCATGTATGGGCAGTGACGTTCAAGGATGATGAGGGTAAAAAGAAGATGCTGGCGGCGGAGTCTTTTGATCTAAAGGACCATCGCTGTATGGTGGTTGACCCCCGTGATCGAGGTGTGCGGCTGAAGTTGTACTGGCTTCTTCATGGCGTGCCGGACGAGGCTGTGCGAGTCGCCTTAACGCCCTACGGAAAAGTGACCGAGATAAGCAGAGATAAATGGAAGGTGCAGGGTTGCAATGATAAAGGTTCAACCACGCGGTCGGTCACGCTGAGGCTACACGCGGGCGTGTCCGTGGACGACCTGCCACACCAACTGCGAGTTGCGGAGGATATGGCGCTCGTCGTAATTCCTGGCAGAGCACCGCTATGCCTCCGATGCCGGGCTATCGGACACATTCGACGGGATTGCCGCGTGCCGCGCTGTGGGGTCTGTCGTCGCTATGGCCACGATGACGCCCACTGCGTGAGGTCGTACGCCAGCACTGCGGGCCCAGGCCAAACAGACGAAGTGTCTGAACACCTGATGGATGCCGTGGATGCCGAAGAAGCGAGCAGGGAAGACGGTTATACGGAAGGCCCTGCCACGCCCCCTGAACAGTCTTCTGGGGCCGCACTGGAATCTACCAATAAAGGCGACAAGCACTCTGGTGCGCCAGGAACGAATTTAGACACGGCAGCAGTAGAGAACGACGCTACAGCAGCGAGCAAGTCATCTTCAGCTGCGCGAGAGGGCGGCCCGGAAGCAACGGACGCCGAGATGACCAAGGCCGGTGCTATCGCTTTTAAGCGAGCTCGTGAAACACCTGACCGTACCGGAAATGTTGACACGTCGGCCATCAATGAACCTCCAACAAAGACGGCGACTGGTCGTCGGCCTACCTTTAAACCACGACCAAACCTGTCTCCTGACCGTAGGGGCACTCAAACGTCGGCCCCGCCGTAGCGGAGGAGACGTTCCGAGGCTTTCTACGCTGAGCACACGCAACCACTGTTGCGACGTGAGTATGACACCTGACGAAACAACCTTCAAGAAATGGCGACTAACTTTAAAACTGGTATTTGCATCGCGACGTTGAACTCAAGAGGCCTGTGTTCGCGCAGGAGACAATGCCAGATTAGTCGCATTTTGTTAGAAAACGACATAGACCTCCTGGCTGTACAAGAAACTAAAATGGAAAGTGAAGAACAAACGGAGCAAATGGTTCAAGTTTTTCGCTCTAGGTACAACGTCTGCGTTTGTCATGCTGTTGGGCGGTCAGGAGGCTGTGTCGTTTTCATACGTAGTAGTATCGCGGTTGTTGAAAATGTGTCTACCTGCGATAGCGGTAGGCTGGTTGTGTGCGACTTCAGTGTTTCTGGAATGCCTTGGCGCGTTGTGTGTGTTTATGCACCGAATAGATCGCACGAACGGGAATTTTTTTTCAGAGCGATTGAAGGATTCTTGAAAACGGAAAGAAATGTTGTGGTTCTAGGGGACTTCAATTGTGTCTGTAGAGCTGAGGATAAGACAACGAGCTTCAATGTGCGCGATAGAAGCGCTGAGCTGTTGAATAAAATAGTGAACGAGACAGGGCTGGAAGATGTCGGTTATGTAATGACGCGAGAGGGTGAAGTAGGATATACGCACTTTCAAGGTCATTCGCACGCGAGGTTAGACAGAATATATTTGTCGGCAAAGTTGGTGCCACTATGCTCATCTTATCAAATTCAACATCTTAGTTTTAGTGATCATTGTCTGGTCAAGGTCAACATTGGCGAAAAACGTAAGGCTGCGAAGTTTAATTGGTTTCTATGGAAATTTAATGAAAAGCTGCTGCAAGATGAAATATTTGTCACAAAAACCAAAGAATGTCTTTCAAATGCTCTTCGTTTGGAGACCAATAACTTCATAGTTGTGTGGGAGCAAATGAAGTGTGATATAAAGATGATAGCGATTGAAAGAGCCTGTGTATTACGTAATCGGGAAAGGCAACAAGAGAGGCAGTTACAAAGCGAACTAGACTACATGTTAAGCGTAGAAAATGAAGTGCCGGGAAAATTTAAGAAAGAAATAAAGGAGGCGAAAGCAAAGCTCGAATTCATCGACGACGAAAAGTACCGCGGAGCAATGATAAGGGCTCGCACTGAACGGCTGTGGATGGGTGAAACGCCCACTAAGCGGGTGCTCAGTGAAGAAAAGAAACATGCAGCAAACAAAGAGATAAATGAAATTCGATACCGCAATTACATTACCCGGGACCGCGAACAGATAAAGCACGCCTTTGTCGAGTTTTATACGCAACTCCTTAGCCATACAATCAATGACCCCGAACGATTCAAAGAGGACTTTCTGACCCTTATGCCGAGATTGGAAGACTCTGAGCGGGAGCTACTGGAAGTAGAAATCACTGTGGCAGAAATTGAATCAGCTATAGATAACCTGGGTAACGGCAAGTCACCAGGGCCGGATGGGCTTGGTGCTGCCATATACAAATTTTTTAAGACAGAAATGGCACTGGCATTACACCGAGTGATCAGAGAATGCTACGACAAGCAGCAAACACCTCATTCATTTAGGACAGCACACGTAGTATTAATCCCCAAAACTGATGACCCCGCAAAGCTACTTTCAGTGGAATCCTACCGACCTATCAGTTTGAGCAACACTGACTATAAAATATACACGAAGGTCCTAGCAAGACGGCTCCAAAGTGTTGTCACATCCCTTGTCGGCCCGCATCAGACATGTGGGATTAAGGGCAGAACCATATTCACAAATATACACGTAACCAGAAGTATTCTAGAATGCTGTGATGCAAATAATGACCGCGTGGCCATGATCCAGCTAGACCTGCACAAAGCGTTCGATAAAGTCGTACATGAAATTTTGTTTTTATTGCTGGAACATGTGAATGTAGGAACTGTCATTACAGAAGGCGTTAGAATGGTGTATCATGACTGCAGGGCTAATTTAGTAATCAACAAAGAAGTAAGTGCTTCAATTCCTGTGCGCTCGAGCGTGAAGCAAGGTTGTGCCTTGTCGCCACTCCTTTTCGCGCTTTACTTAGAGCCCTTCTGTTTACGAATACTTGCATCACCAAGTATAAGAGGGTATACGTTTCTGACCAGTGGAATTAGAATTTTAGCCTATGCTGATGACGTCGCAGTGTTTTGCAGTGACAAAGAAAGTGTGCAAGAAGTTGTACGAATAGCTAGGGAATTCTGTGCAGCAACGGGCAGCGCAATTAGTTGGCCAAAATGTCTAGGCGTTTGGCATGGCCAGTGGCAAAGCACACCCGAAGTTTACTGTAACATGAATTGGAAAATCATGCCCGGAAAGTACCTCGGTGTGCCTTTGGATCACTACCGCAATGCTACGGAGTATTGGTCTGAGGAACGTCAACGCATTAAAAATTGTACTGATAAGTGGGGAGGTCGCAATTTATCAATGTTTGCAAAAGCGTCCGTGTGCAATGTATTTCTGATTGCAAAAGTGTTTTATGTATTACAAGTGTTAACCATGACCCGCACTTCGGTCCAGAAAATGCACCGAGTATTCGCGACCTTTATATGGGGGTCGCAGTGGGAGCGCACGAGCCGGTGCAATTTATTTCATAGGGTAAAATATGGTGGTCTGGGGCTTTTGCATTTGTTTTTTAAGCAGTTGGTGAGCAGATTCATGTTCGCTCGAGATCAAACTGACAATTTCTTGAGAACTGTGATCCAAGCAAGACTGCAGACCCCCTTATCTGATTTCGTCGTGTCATCTTTTTCCTTCGAAGCTGGACCACTCAGTCCTTATTTGCGAGAAGTAGTTACAGCTACACGCCTGCTCAAGGAAAGATTTTCGTACGAATACTTGTCCGACGTGACTAAAAAGAAACTGTATCGTGACCTTCTTGATGTCTTCCTGCCAGTGCCCGTCTACCGAGCTTCGTGCAGGCTAGGTTCTGAGCGTGACGTGTTTAAACGTGTTAAGAGAATGCCGGTCAGACCCTCTGTCAAAACATTCTTCTTTCAAGTGCATACCGGCACTCTCCCTGTACTGCCATGGCTAAAAAGTAAAGGGCTTTTTGTACCGTGGTCCGTCAACTGTCTAATCTGCGGCAAACCAGAAACGATAAATCATATCTTTCTCGACTGCCATGATGCTGTGTTCTTGTGGGACGTACTACAACGGACTATAAAAAAAGAACTACCTATCAACGCTTTTGGAATCCGTTTTCTTCCGTGTGCAGCTGCAGGGGAAGTGCCGAGTGACATGTTAATGTTGCTTTGCATGCATAGTGTGTGGAGGACAAGAATGGATGTTCGACATATGCGTGTAGACGCACGTTCAGCGAGAGACTATTTTGTTGAGAGTATGCTGTATACACGAGACGTGTTTAAAGCGCTGCCTGAACCCCCCGAGTGGTTACCTGTGCTCGACCAATTGGCTTCTGTGAAGCCTTTTTAAACCAAGTGCACTGGCCAAGTTGAAGCTGGTGTTTTAGTAAGTGTACATATTTTGTATGTATTTCCTTTGCTTGTGGTTATTAAAAGGCAATAAAGGAAAAAAAAAAAAAATGTCTCCGTGGCGCAATTGGCTAGCGCGATCGGCTGTTAACCGAAAGGTTGGAGGTTCGAGCCCGCCCGGTGGTGTTGCGGCGCTTTTTTTTCTTTGTGGGAATAGCTTTGAAGATATGTTCTGATGGTGGTGAGAGTGGAGCAGGACTGTCTCCATGGCGCAATTGGCTAGCGCGATTGGCTGTTAACCGAAAGGTTGGAAGTTCGAGCCCACCCGGTGGTGGTGCGGTGCTTTTTTTCTTTGGGCTAATAGCTTTGAAGATATGTTCTGATGGTGGTGAGAGTGCAGCAGGACTGTCTTCGTGGCGCAATTGGCTAGCGCGATCGGCTGTTAACCGAAAGGTTGGAGGTTCGAGCCCACCCGGTGGTGGCGCGGCGCTTTTTTTCTTTGCGCTAATAGCTTTGAAGATATGTTCTGATGGTGGTGAGAGTGGAGCAGGACTGTCTCCATGGCGCAATTGGCTAGCGCGATCGGCTGATAACCGAAAGGTTGGAGTTTCGAGCTCACCTGGTGGTGGTGCGGCGCTTTTTCTTCTTTGGGCTGATAGCTCTGATGAAATGTTCTGACGGTGGTGAGAGTGGAGCAGGACTGTCTCCGTGGCGCAATTGGCTAGCGCGATCAACTTTTACCCGAAAGGTTGGAGGTTCGAGCCCACCCGGTGGTGGTGCGGCGCTTTTTTTTTCTTTGGGGCGATAGCTCTGAAGAAATGGTCTGACGGTGGTGAGAGTGAAGCACGACTGTCTCTGTGGCGCAATTGGCTAGCGCGATCGGCTGTTAACCGAAAGGTTGTAGGTTCGAGCCCGCCCGGTGGTGGTGCGGCTTTTTTTTTCTTTAGGCTGATAGCTCTGAAGAAATGTTCTGACGGTGGTGAGAGTGGAGCAGGACTGGCCCCGTGGCGCCATTGGCTAGCGCGATCGGCTGTTAACCAAAAAGTTGGAGGTTCGAGCCCTCCCGGGTGGGGTGTGTTGCTTTTTTCTTTGCGATGATAGCTTTGAAGATATTTTCTGATGGTGGTGAGCGTGGAGCACCATTGTCTCCGTGGCGCAATTGGCTAGCGCGATCGGCCGTTAATCAAAAGGTTGGAGGTTCGAGCCCACCCGGCGGTGGTGCGGCGCTTTTTTTTTCTTTGGGCTGATAGCTTGAAAGATATGTTCTAATGGTGGTGAGAGTGGAGCAGGACTGTCTCCGTGGAGCAATTGGCCAGCGCGATCGGCTGTTAACCGAAAAGTTGGAGGTTGGAGCCCTCCCGGGAGTGGTGTGTTGCTTTTTTCTTTGTGCTGATAGCTTTGAAGATATGTTCTGATGGTGGTAAGAGTGCAGCACGACTGCCTCCGTGGCGCAATTGGCTAGTGCGATCGGCTGTTAACCGAAAGGTTGAAGGTTCGAGCCCACCCGGTGGTGGTGCGGCGCTTTTTTTTGCGCTGATAGTTTGAAGATATGTTCTTATGGTGGTGAGAGTGGAGCAAGACTGTCTCCGTGGCGCAATGGGCTAGCGCGATCGGCTGTTAACCGAAAGGTCGGAATTTCGAGCCCTCCCGGGAGTGGTGTGTTGCTTTTTTCTTTGCGGTAATAGCTTTGAAGATATGTTCTGATGGTGGTGAGAGTGCAGCAGGACTGTCTTCGTGGCGCAATTGGCTAGCGCGATCGGCTGTTAACCGAAAGGTTGGAGGTTCGAGCCCACCCGGTGGTGTTGCGGCGCTTTTTTTTCTTTGTGGTAATAGCTTTGAAGATATGTTCTGATGGTGGTGAGAGTGGAGCAGGACTGTCTCCATGGCGCAATTGGCTAGCGCGATCGGCTGTTAACCGAAAGGTTGGAGTTTCGAGCCCACCCGGTGGTGGTGCGGTGCTTTTTTTCTTTGGGCTGATAGCTTTGAAGATATGTTCTGATGGTGGTGAGAGTGGAGCAGGACTGTCTCCCTGGCGCAATTGGCTAGCGCGATCGGCTGTTAACCGAAAGGTTGGAGGTTCGAGCCCACCCGGTGGTGGTGCGGCGCTTTTTTTTCTTTGCGCTTGTAGCTTTGAAGATATGTTCTGATGGTGTTGTGAGTGGAGCAAGACTGTCTCTGTGGCGCAATTGGCTAGCGCGATCGGCTGTTAACCGAAAGGTTGGAGGTTCGAGCCCACCCGGTGGTGGTGCGGCGCTTTTTTTTCTTTGCGCTTATAGCTTTGAAGATATGTTCTGATAGTGGTGAGAGTGGAGCAAGACTGTCCCCGTGGCGCAATGGGTTAGCGCGATCGGCTGTTAACCGAAAGGTTGGAGGTTCGAGCCCACTCGGTGGTGGCGCGGCGCTTTTTTTTCTTTGCGCTGATAGCTTTGAAGATATGTTCTGATGGTGGTGAGAGTGGACCAGGACTGTCTCCGTGGCGCAATCGGCTAGCGCGATCGGCTGTTAACTGAAAGGTTGGAGGTTCGAGCCCACCCGGTGGTGGTGCGGCGCTTTTTTTTCTTTGGGGTGATAGCTCTGAAGAACTGTTTTGACGGTGGTGAGTGTGGAGCAGGACTGTCTCCGTGGCGCAATTGGCTTGCGCGATCGGCTGTTAACCGAAAGGTATGAGGTTCGAGCCCACCCGGTGATGGTGTGGCGCTTTTTTTTTCTTTGTGCTGATAGCTTTGAAGATATGTTCTGATGGTGGTGAGAGTGAAGCAGGACTGTCTCCGTGGCGCAATTGGCTAGCGCGATCGGCTGTTAACCGAAAGGTTGGAGGTTCGAGCCCACCCGGTGGTGTTGCGGCGCTTTTTTTTCTTTGTGGTAATAGCTTTGAAGATATGTTCTGATGGTGGTGAGAGTGGAGCAGGACTGTCTCCATGGCACAATTGGCTAGCGCGATCGGCTGTTAACCGAAAGGTTGGAGTTTCGAGCCCACCCGGTGGTGGTGCGGCGCTTTTTTCTCTTTGTGCCGATAGCTTTGAAGATATGTTCTGATGGTGGTGAGAGTGGAGCAGGACTGTCTCCGTGGCGCAATTGGCTAACGCGATTGGCTGTTAACCGAAAGGTTGGAGGTTCCAGCCCACCCGGTGGTGGTGCGGTGCTTTTTGTCTTTGGGCTGTTAGCTTTGAAGATATGTTCTGATGGTGGTGAGAGTGGAGCAGGACTGTCTCCCTGGCGCAATTGGCTAGCGCGATCGGCTGTTAACCGAAAGGTTGAAGGTCCGAGCCCACCCGGTGGTGGTGCGGCGCTTTTTTTTCTTTGCGCTGATAGCTTTGAAGATATGTTCTGATGGTGGTGAGAGTGGAGCAAGACTGTCCCCGTGGCGCAATCGGCTAGCGCGATCGGCTGTTAACCGAAAGGTTGGAGGTTCGAGCCCACCCGGTGGTGGTGCGGCGCTTTTTTTTCTTTGCGCTTGTAGCTTTGAAGATATGTTCTGATGGTGTTGAGAGTGGAGCAAGAGTGTCACTGTGGCGCAATTGGCTAGCGCGATCGGCTGTTAACCGAAAGGTTGGAGGTTCGAGCCCACCCGGTGGTGGTGCGGCGCTTTTTTTTCTTTGCGCTGATAGCTTTGAAGATATGTTCTGATAGTGGTGATAGTGAAGCGAGACTGTCCCCGTGGCGCAATGGGTTAGCGCGATCGGCTGTTAACCGAAAGGTTGGAGGTTCGAGCTCACCCGGTGGTGGCGCGGCGCTTTTTTTTCTTTGCGCTGATAGCTTTGAAGATATGTTCTGATGGTGGTGAGAGTGGACCAGGACTGTCTCCGTGGCGCAATCGGCTGGCGCGAACGGCTGTTAACTGAAAGGTTGGAGGTTCGAGCCCACCCGGTGGTGGTGCGGCGCTTTTTTTTCTTTGGGGTGATAGCTCTGAAGAAATGTTTTGACGGTGGTGAGTGTGGAGCAGGACTGTCTCCGTGGCGCAATTGGCTTGCGCGATCGGCTGTTAACCGAAAGGTTGGAGGTTCGAGCCCACCCGATGATGGTGTGGCGCTTTTTTTTCTTTGTGCTGATAGCATTGAAGATATGTTCTGCTGGTGGTGAGAGTGAAGCAGGACTGTCTCCGTGGCGCAATTGGCTAGCGCGATTGGCTGTTAACCGAAAGGTTGGAAGTTCGAGCCCACCCGGTGGTGGTGCGGTGCTTTTTTTCTTTGGGCTAATAGCTTTGAAGATATGTTCTGATGGTGGTGAGAGTGGAGCAGGACTGTCTCCGTGGCGCAATTGGCTAACGCGATTGGCTGTTAACCGAAAGGTTGGAGGTTCCAGCCCACCCGGTGGTGGTGCGGTGCTTTTTGTCTTTGGGCTGTTAGCTTTGAAGATATGTTCTGATGGTTGTGAGAGCGGAGCAGGACTGTCTCCCTGGCGCAATTGGCTAGCGCGATCGGCTGTTAACCGAAAGGTTGGAGGTTCGAGCCCACCCGGTGGTGGTGCGGCGCTTTTTTTTCTTTGCGCTGATAGCTTTGAAGATATGTTCTGATGGTGGTGAGAATGGAGCAAGACTGTCCCCGTGGCGCAATTGGCTAGCGCGATCGGCTGTTAACCGAAAGGTTGGAGGTTCGAGCCCACCCGTTGGTGGTGCGGCGCTTTTTTTTCTTTGCGCTTGTAGCTTTGAAGATATGTTCTGATGGTGTTGAGAGTGGAGCAAGACTGTCACTGTGGCGCAATTGGCTAGCGCGGTCGGCTGTTAACCGAAAGGTTGGAGGTTCGAGCCCACCCGGTGGTGGTGCGGCGCTTTTTTTTCTTTGCGCTGATAGCTTTGAAGATATGTTCTGATAGTGGTGATAGTGAAGCAAGACTGTCCCCGTGGCGCATTGGGTTAGCGCGATCGGCTGTTAACCGAAAGGTTGGAGGTTCGAGCTCACCCGGTGGTGGCGCGGCGCTTTTTTTTTCTTTGCGCTGATAGCTTTGAAGATATGTTCTGATGGTGGTGAGAGTGGACCAGGACTGTCTCCGTGGCGCAATCGGCTGGCGCAATCGGCTGTTAACTGAAAGGTTCGAGGTTCGAGCCCACCCGGTGGTGGTGCGGCGCTTTTTTTTCTTTGGGGTGATAGCTCTGAAGAAATGTTTTGACGGTGGTGAGTGTGGAGCAGGACTGTCTCCGTGGCGCAATTGGCTTGCGCGATCGGCTGTTAACCGAAAGGTTGGAGGTTCGAGCCCACCCGATGATGGTGTGGCGCTTTTTTTTCTTTGTGCTGATAGCTTTGAAGATATGTTCTGACGGTGGTGAGAGCGGAGCAGGACTGTGCCCGTGGCGCCATTGGCTAGCGCGATCGGCTGTTAACCAAAAAGTTGGAGGTTCGAGCCCTCCCGGGTGGGGTGTGTTGCTTTTTTCTTTGCGATGATAGCTTTGAAGATATTTTCTGATGGTGGTGAGCGTGGAGCACGATTGTCTCCGTGGCGCAATTGGCTAGCGCGATCGGCCGTTAACCAAAAGGTGGGAGTTTCGAGCCCACCCGGTGGTGGTGCGGCGCTTTTTTTTCTTTCGGCTGATAGCTTGAAAGATATGTTCTAATGGTGGTGAGAGTGGAGCAGGACTGTCTCCGTGGAGCAATTGGCCAGCGCGATCGGCTGTTAACCGAAAAGTTGGAGGTTCGAGCCCTCCCGGGAGTGGTGTGTTGCTTTTTTTTTGGGGCGATAGCTTTGAAGATATGTTCTGATGGTGGTAAGAGTGGAGCACGACTGCCTCCGTGGCGCAATTGGCTAGTGCGATCGGTTGTTAACCGAAAGGTTGAAGGTTCGAGCCCACCCGGTGGTGGTGCGGCGCTTTTTTTTGCGCTGATAGTTTGAAGATATGTTCTTATGGTGGTGAGAGTGGAGCAAGACTGTCTCCGTGGCGCAATGGGCTAGCGCGATCGGCTGTTAACCGAAAGGTTGGAATTTCGAGCCCTCCCGGGAGTGGTGTGTTGCTTTTTTTTGGGGGCGATAGCTTTGAAGATATGTTCTGATGGTGGTAAGAGTGGAGCACGACTGCCTCCGTGGCGCAATTGGCTAGTGCGATCGGCTGTTAACCGAAAGGTTGAAGGTTCGAGCCCACCCGGTGGTGGTGCGGCGCTTTTTTTTGCGCTGATAGTTTGAAGATATGTTATGATGGTGGTGAGAGTGCAGCAGGACTGTCTTCGTGGCGCAATTGGCTAGCGCGATCGGTTGTTAACCGAAAGGTTGGAGGTTCGAGCCCACCCGGTGGTGTTGCGGCGCTTTTTTTTCTTTGTGGTAATAGCTTTGAAGATATGTTCTGATGGTGGTGAGAGTGGAGCAGGACTGTCTCCATGGCGCAATTGGCTAGCGCGATCGGCTGTTAACCGAAAGGTTGGAGGTTCGAGCCCACCCGATGATGGTGTGGCGCTTTTTTTTCTTTGTGCTGATAGCTTTGAAGATATGTTCTGATGGTGGTGAGAGTGAAGCAGGACTGTCTCCGTGGCGCAATTGGCTAGCGCGATCGGCTGTTAACCGAAAGGTTGGAGGTTCGAGCCCGCCCGGTGGTGTTGCGGCGCTTTTTTTTCTTTGTGGGAATAGCTTTGAAGATATGTTCTGATGGTGGTGAGAGTGGAGCAGGACTGTCTCCATGGCGCAATTGGCTAGCGCGATTGGCTGTTAACCGAAAGGTTGGAAGTTCGAGCCCACCCGGTGGTGGTGCGGTGCTTTTTTTCTTTGGGCTAATAGCTTTGAAGATATGTTCTGATGGTGGTGAGAGTGCAGCAGGACTGTCTTCGTGGCGCAATTGGCTAGCGCGATCGGCTGTTAACCGAAAGGTTGGAGGTTCGAGCCCACCCGGTGGTGTTGCGGCGCTTTTTTTTCTTTGTGGTAATAGCTTTGAAGATATGTTCTGATGGTGGTGAGAGTGGAGCAGGACTGTCTCCATGGCGCAATTGGCTAGCGCGATCGGCCGTTAACCAAAAGGTGGGAGTTTCGAGCCCACCCGGTGGTGGTGCGGCGCTTTTTTTTCTTTCGGCTGATAGCTTGAAAGATATGTTCTAATGGTGGTGAGAGTGGAGCAGGACTGTCTCCGTGGAGCAATTGGCCAGCGCGATCGGCTGTTAACCGAAAGGTTGGAGGTTCGAGCCCACCCGATGATGGTGTGGCGCTTTTTTTTCTTTGTGCTGATAGCATTGAAGATATGTTCTGCTGGTGGTGAGAGTGAAGCAGGACTGTCTCCGTGGCGCAATTGGCTAGCGCGATTGGCTGTTAACCGAAAGGTTGGAAGTTCGAGCCCACCCGGTGGTGGTGCGGTGCTTTTTTTCTTTGGGCTAATAGCTTTGAAGATATGTTCTGATGGTGGTGAGAGTGGAGCAGGACTGTCTCCGTGGCGCAATTGGCTAACGCGATTGGCTGTTAACCGAAAGGTTGGAGGTTCCAGCCCACCCGGTGGTGGTGCGGTGCTTTTTGTCTTTGGGCTGTTAGCTTTGAAGATATGTTCTGATGGTTGTGAGAGCGGAGCAGGACTGTCTCCCTGGCGCAATTGGCTAGCGTGATCGGCTGTTAACCGAAAGGTTGGAGGTTCGAGCCCACCCGGTGGTGGTGCGGCGCTTTTTTTTCTTTGCGCTTGTAGCTTTGAAGATATGTTCTGATGGTGTTGAGAGTGGAGCAAGACTGTCACTGGCGCAATTGGCTAGCGCGATCGGCTGTTAACCGAAAGGTTGGAGGTTCGAGCCCACCCGGTGGTGGTGCGGCGCTTTTTTTTCTTTGCGCTGATAGCTTTGAAGATATGTTCTGATAGTGGTGATAGTGAAGCAAGACTGTCCCCGTGGCGCAATGGGTTAGCGCGATCGGCTGTTAACCGAAAGGTTGGAGGTTCGAGCTCACCCGGTGGTGGCGCGGCGCTTTTTTTTCTTTGCGCTGATAGCTTTGAAGATATGTTCTGATGGTGGTGAGAGTGGACCAGGACTGTCTCCGTGGCGCAATCGGCTGGCGCAATCGGCTGTTAACTGAAAGGTTGGAGGTTCGAGCCCACCCGGTGGTGGTGCGGCGCTTTTTTTTCTTTGGGGTGATAGCTCTGAAGAAATGTTTTGACGGTGGTGAGTGTGGAGCAGGACTGTCTCCGTGGCGCAATTGGCTTGCGCGATCGGCTGTTAACCGAAAGGTTGGAGGTTCGAGCCCACCCGATGATGGTGTGGCGCTTTTTTTTCTTTGTGCTGATAGCTTTGAAGATATGTTCTGACGGTGGTGAGAGCGGAGCAGGACTGTGCCCGTGGCGCCATTGGCTAGCGCGATCGGCTGTTAACCAAAAAGTTGGAGGTTCGAGCCCTCCCGGGTGGGGTGTGTTGCTTTTTTCTTTGCGATGATAGCTTTGAAGATATTTTCTGATGGTGGTGAGCGTGGAGCACGATTGTCTCCGTGGCGCAATTGGCTAGCGCGATCGGCCGTTAACCAAAAGGTGGGAGTTTCGAGCCCACCCGGTGGTGGTGCGGCGCTTTTTTTTCTTTCGGCTGATAGCTTGAAAGATATGTTCTAATGGTGGTGAGAGTGGAGCAGGACTGTCTCCGTGGAGCAATTGGCCAGCGCGATCGGCTGTTAACCGAAAAGTTGGAGGTTCGAGCCCTCCCGGGAGTGGTGTGTTGCTTTTTTTTGGGGCGATAGCTTTGAAGATATGTTCTGATGGTGGTAAGAGTGGAGCACGACTGCCTCCGTGGCGCAATTGGCTAGTGCGATCGGCTGTTAACCGAAAGGTTGAAGGTTCGAGCCCACCCGGTGGTGGTGCGGCGCTTTTTTTTGCGCTGATAGTTTGAAGATATGTTCTTATGGTGGTGAGAGTGGAGCAAGACTGTCTCCGTGGCGCAATGGGCTAGCGCGATCGGCTGTTAACCGAAAGGTTGGAGGTTCGAGCCCGCCCGGTGGTGTTGCGGCGCTTTTTTTTCTTTGTGGGAATAGCTTTGAAGATATGTTCTGATGGTGGTGAGAGTGGAGCAGGACTGTCTCCATGGCGCAATTGGCTAGCGCGATCGGCTGTTAACCGAAAGGTTGGAGTTTCGAGCCCACCCGGTGGTGGTGCGGCGCTTTTTTCTCTTTGTGCCGATAGCTTTGAAGATATGTTCTGATGGTGGTGAGAGTGGAGCAGGACTGTCTCCGTGGCGCAATTGGCTAACGCGATTGGCTGTTAACCGAACGGTTGGAGGTTCCAGCCCACCCGGTGGTGGTGCGGTGCTTTTTGTCTTTGGGCTGTTAGCTTTGAAGATATGTTCTGATGGTGGTGAGAGTGGAGCAGGACTGTCTCCCTGGCGCAATTGGCTAGCGCGATCGGCTGTTAACCGAAAGGTTGGAGGTTCGAGCCCACCCGGTGGTGGTGCGGCGCTTTTTTTTCTTTGCGCTGATAGCTTTGAAGATATGTTCTGATGGTGGTGAGAGTGGAGCAAGACTGTCCCCGTGGCGCAATTGGCTAGCGCGATCGGCTGTTAACCGAAGGGTTGGAGGTTCGAGCCCACCCGGTGGTGGTGCGGCGCTTTTTTTTCTTTGCGCTTGTAGCTTTGAAGATATGTTCTGATGGTGTTGAGAGTGGAGCAAGACTGTCACTGTGGCGCAATTGGCTAGCGCGATCGGCTGTTAACCGAAAGGTTGGAGGTTCGAGCCCACCCGGTGGTGGTGCGGCGCTTTTTTTTCTTTGCGCTGATAGCTTTGAAGATATGTTCTGATAGTGGTGATAGTGAAGCAAGACTGTCCCCGTGGCGCATTGGGTTAGCGCGATCGGCTGTTAACCGAAAGGTTATAGGTTCGAGCTCACCCGGTGGTGGCGCGGCGCTTTTTTTTCTTTGCACTGATAGTTTTGAAGATATGTTCTGATGGTGGTGAGAGTGGACCAGGACTGTCTCCGTGGCGCAATCGGCTGGCGCGATGGGCTGTTAACTGAAAGGTTGGAGGTTCGAGCCCACCCGGTGGTGGTGCGGCGCTTTTTTTTCTTTGGGGTGATAGCTCTGAAGAAATGTTTTGACGGTGGTGAGTGTGGAGCAGGACTGTCTCCGTGGCGCAATTGGCTTGCGCGATCGGCTGTTAACCGAAAGGTTGGAGGTTCGAGCCCACCCGATGATGGTGTGGCGCTTTTTTTTCTTTGTGCAGATAGCTTTGAAGATATGTTCTGCTGGTGGTGAGAGTGAAGCAGGACTGTCTCCGTGGCGCAATTGGCTAGCGCGATTGGCTGTTAACCGAAAGGTTGGAAGTTCGAGCCCACCCGGTGGTGGTGCGGTGCTTTTTTTCTTTGGGCTAATAGCTTTGAAGATATGTTCTGATGGTGGTGAGAGTGGAGCAGGACTGTCTCCATGGCGCAATTGGCTAGCGCGATCGGCTGATAACCGAAAGGTGGGAGTTTCGAGCCCACCCGGTGGTGGTGCGGCGCTTTTTCTTCTTTGGGCTGATAGCTCTGAAGAAATGTTCTGACGGTGGTGAGAGTGGAGCAGGACTGTCTCCGTGGCGCAATTGGCTAGCGCGATCAACTTTTAACCGAAAGGTTGGAGGTTCGAGCCCACCCGGTGGTGGTGCGGCGCTTTTTTTTCTTTGGGGCGATAGCTCTGAAGAAATGATCTGACGGTGGTGAGAGTGAAGCACGACTGTCTCTGTGGCGCAATTGGCTAGCGCGATTGGCTGTTAACCGAAAGGTTGTAGGTTCGAGCCCACCCGGTGGTGGTGCGGCTTTTTTTTTCTTTAGGCTGATAGCTCTGAAGAAATGTTCTGACGGTGGTGAGAGTGGAGCAGGACTGTCCCCGTGGCGCCATTGGCTAGCGCGATCGGCTGTTAACCAAAAAGTTGGAGGTTCGAGCCCTCCCGGGTGGGATGTGTTGCTTTTTCTTTGCGATGATAGCTTTGAAGATATTTTCTGATGGTGGTGAGCGTGGAGCACGATTGTCTCCGTGGCGCAATTGGCTAGCGCGATCGACCGTTAACCAAAAGGTGGGAGTTTCGAGCCCACCCGGTGGTGGTGCGGCGCTTTTTTTTCTTTCGGCTGATAGCTTGAAAGATATGTTCTAATGGTGGTGAGAGTGGAGCAGGACTGTCTCCGTGGAGCAATTGGCCAGCGCGATCGGCTGTTAACCGAAAAGTTGGAGGTTCGAGCCCTCCCGGGAGTGGTGTGTTGCTTTTTTTTCTTTGGGGCGATAGCTTTGAAGATATGTTCTGATGGTGGTAAGAGTGGAGCACGACTGCCTCCGTGGCGCAATTGGCTAGTGCGAACGGCTGTTAACCGAAAGGTTGAAGGTTCGAGCCCACCCGGTGGTGGTGCGGCGCTTTTTTTTGCGCTGATAGTTTGAAGATATGTTCTTATGGTGGTGAGAGTGGAGCAAGACTGTCTCCGTGGCGCAATGGGCTAGCGCGATCGGCTGTTAACCGAAAGGTTGGAATTTCGAGCCCTCCCGGGAGTGGTGTGTTGCTTTTTTCTTTGCGGTAATAGCTTTGAAGATATGTTCTGATGGTGGTGAGAGTGCCGCAGGACTGTCTTCGTGGCGCAATTGGCTAGCGCGATCGGCTGTTAACCGAAAAGTTGGAGGTTCGAGCCCACCCGGTGGTGTTGCGGCGCTTTTTTTTCTTTGTGGTAATAGCTTTGAAGATATGTTCTGATGGTGGTGAGAGTGAAGCAGGACTGTCTCCATGGCGCAATTGGCTAGCGCGATCGGCTGTTAACCGAAAGGTTGGAGTTTCGAGCCCACCCGGTGGTGGTGCGGCGCTTTTTTCTCTTTGTGCTGATAGCTTTGAAGATATGTTCTGATGGTGGTGAGAGTGGAGCAGGACTGTCTCCGTGGCGCAATTGGCTAACGCGATTGGCTGTTAACCGAAAGGTTGGAGGTTCCAGCCCACCCGGTGGTGGTGCGGTGCTTTTTTTCTTTGGGCTGATAGCTTTGAAGATATGTTCTGATGGTGGTGAGAGCGGAGCAGAACTGTCTCCCTGGCGCAATTGGCTAGCGCGATCGGCTGTTAACCGAAAGGTTGGAGGTTCGAGCCCACCCGGTGGTGGTGCGGAGCTTTTTTTTCTTCACGCTGATAGCTTTGAAGATATGTTCTGATGGTGGTGAGAGTGGGGCAAGACTGTCCCCGTGGCGCAATTGGCTAGCGCGATCGGCTGTTAACCGAAAGGTTGGTGGTTCGAGCCCACCCGGTGGTGGTGCGGCGCTTTTTTTTCTTTGCGCTTGTAGCTTTGAAGATATGTTCTGATGGTGTTGAGAGTGGAGCAAGACTGTCTCTGTGGCGCAATTGGCTAGCGCTATCGGCTGTTAACCGAAAGGTTGGAGGTTCGAGCCCACCCGGTGGTGGTGCGGCGCTTTTTTTTCTTTGCGCTGATAGCTTTGAAGATATGTTCTGATAGTGGTGAGAGTGGAGCAAGACTGTCCCCGTGGCGCAATGGGTTAGCGCGATCAGCTGTTAACCGAAAGGTTGGAGGTTCGAGCCCACCCGGTGGTGGCGCGGCGCTTTTTTTTCTTTGCGCTGATAGCTTTGAAGATATGTTCTGATGGTGGTGAGAGTGGACCAGGACTGTCTCCGTGGCGCAATCGGCTAGCGCGATCGGCTGTTAACTGAAAGGTTGGAGGTTCGAGCACCACCCGGTGGTGGTGCGGCGCTTTTTTTTCTTTGGGGTGATAGCTTTGAAGATATGTTCTGATGGAGGTGAGAGTGGAGCAGGACTGTCTCCGTGGCGCAATTGGCTTGCGCAATCGGCTGTTAACCGAAAGGTTGGAGGTTCGAGCCCACCCGGTGGTGGTGCGGCGCTTTTTTTTTCTTTGTGCTGATAGCTTTGAAGATATGTTCTGATGGTGGTGAGAGAGGAGCAAGACTGTCCTCGTGGCGCAATGGGCTAGCGCGATCGGCTGTAAACCGAAGGGTTGGAGTTTCGAGCCCTCCCGGGAATGGTGTGGTGCTTTTTACTTTGCACTAATAGCTTTGAAGATATGTTCTGATGGTGGTGAAAGTGGAGCAGGACTGTCTTCGTGGCGCGATTGGCTAGCGCGATCGGCTTTTAACCGAAAGGTTGGAGGTTTGAGCCCCCCCGGTGGAGGTGCGGCGCTTTTTTTCTTTGCGCTAATAGCTTTGAAGATATGTTCTGATGGTGTTGAGAGTGGAGCAAGGCTATCTCCGTGGCGCAATGGGCTAGCGCGATCGGCTGTTAACCGAAAGGTTGGAGGTTCGAGCCCACCTGGTGGTGGTGCGGCGCTTTTTTTTTCTTTGTGCTGATAGCTTTGAAGATATGTTCTGATGGTGGTAAGAGTGAAGCACGACTGCCTCCGTGGCGCAATTGGCGAGTGCGATCAGCTGTTAACCGAAAGGTTGAAGGTTCGAGCCCACCCGGTGGTGGTGCGGCGCTTTTTTTTCTTTGGGCTGATAGCTTTGAAGATATGTTCTGATGGTGGTGAGAGTGGAGCAAGACTGTCCCCGTGGCGCAATGGGCAAGCGCGATCGGCTGTTAACCAAAAGGTTGGAGTTTCGATCCCTCCCGGGAGTGGTGCGGTGCTTTTTTTTCTTTGGGCTGATAGCTTTGAAGGTATGTTCTGATGGTGGTGAGAGTGCAGCAGGACTGTCTTCGTGGCGCAATTGGCTAGCGCGATCGGCTGTTAACCGAAAGGTTGGAGGTTCGAGCCCACCCGGTGGTGGTGCTGCTCTTTTTTTTTCTTTGGGGTGATAGCTCTGAAGAAATGTTCTGACGGTGGTGAGAATGGAGCACGACTGTCTGCGTGGGGCAATAGGCTAGCGCGATCGGCTGTTAACCGAAAGGTTGGAGGTTCGAGCCCACCCGGGGGTGGTGCGGCGCTTCTTTTTCTTTGGGCTGATAGCTTTGAAGATATGTTCTGATGGTGGTGAGAGTGGAGCACGACTGTCTCCGTGGCGCAGTTGTCTAGCGCGATCGGCGGTTAACCGAAAGGTTGGAGGTTCGAGCCCACGCGGTGATGGTGTGCCGCTTTTGTTTATTTGTGCTGATAGCTTTGAAGATATGTTCTGATGGTGGTGAGAGTGGAGCAGGACTTACTCCGTGGCGCAATTGGCTAGCGCGATTACCTGTTGACCGAAAGGTTGGAGGTTCGAGCCCACCCGGTGGTGGTGCGGTGCTTTTTTTCTTTGGGCCGATAGCTTTGAAGATATGTTCTGATGGTGGTGAGAGTGGAGCAGGACTGTCTCCGTGGCGCAATTGGCTTGCGCGATCGGCTGTGAACCGAAAGGTTGGAGGTTCGAGCCCACCCGGTGGTGGTGCGGCGTTTTTTTTTCTTTGTGCTGATAGCTTTGAAGATATGTACTGATGGTTGTGAGAGTGGAGCAAGACTGTCCCCGTGGCGCAATGGGCTAGCGCGATCGGCTGTTAACCGAAAGGTTGGATTTTCGAGCCCTCCCGGGAGTGGTGTGCTGCTTTTTTCTTTGCACTAATAGCTTTGAAGATATGTTCTGATGGTGGTGAGAGTGGAGCAGGACTGTCTCCGTGGCGCAATTGGTTAGCGCGCTCGGCTGTTAACCCAAAGGTTGGATGTTCGAGCCCACACGGTGATGGTGCGGCGCTTTTTTTCTTTGCGCTAATAGCTTTGAAGATATGTTCTGATGGTGTTGAGATTGGAGCAAGGCTGTCTCCGTGGCGCAATGGGCTAGCGCGATCGGCTGTTAACCGAAAGGTTGGAGTTTCGAGCCCTCCCAGGAGTGGTGTGTTGCTTTTTTCTTTGTGGTAATAGCTTTGAAGATTTGTTCTGATGGTGGTGAGAGTGGAGCAGGACTGTCTCCATGGCGCAATTGGCTAGCGCGATCGGCTGTTAACCGAAAGGTTGAAGTTTCGAGCCCACCCGTTGGTGGTGCGGCGCTTTTTTCTCTTTATGCTGATAGCTTTGAAGATATGTTCTGATGGTGGTGAGAGTGGAGCAGGACTGTCTCTGTGGCGCAATTGGCTAACGCGATTGGCTGTTAACCGAAAGGTTGGAGGTTCGA
The DNA here is from genome assembly GCF_043290135.1 of Rhipicephalus microplus. NCBI lineage: Eukaryota > Metazoa > Arthropoda > Arachnida > Ixodida > Ixodidae > Rhipicephalus > Rhipicephalus microplus. The sequence continues at coordinate 2,503,723 of NW_027464612.1, read as the reverse complement.
GCCCACCCGGTGGTGGTGCGGCGCTTTTTTTTCTTTGCGCTTGTAGCTTTGAAGATATGTTCTGATGGTGTTGAGAGTGGAGCAAGACTGTCTCTGTGGCGCAATTGGCTAGCGCGATCGGCTGTTAACCGAAAGGTTGGAGGTTCGAGCCCACCCGGTGGTGGTGCGGCGCTTTTTTTTCTTTGCGCTGATAGCTTTGAAGATATGTTCTGATGGTGGTGAGAGTGGAGCAAGACTGTCCCCGTGGCGCATTGGGTTAGCGCGATCGGCTGTTAACCGAAAGGTTGGAGGTTCGAGCCCACCCGGTGGTGGCGCGGCGCTTTTCTTCTTTGGGCAAATAGCTTTGAAGATATGTTCTGATGGTAGTGAGAGAGGAGCAGGACTGTCTCCGTGGCGCAATTGGCTAGCGCGATTGGCTGTTAACCGAAAGGTTGGAGGTTCGAGCCCACCCGGTGGTGGTGCGGTGCTTTTTTTTCTTTGGGCTGATAGCTTTGAAGATATGTTCTGATGGTGGTGAGAGTGGAGCAGGACTGTCTCCGTGGCGCAATTGGCTTGCGCGATCGGCTGTTAACTAAAAGGTTGGAGGTTCGAGCCCTCCCAGGAGTGGTGTGTTGCTTTTTTCTTTGTGGTAATAGCTTTGAAGATATGTTCTGATGGTGGTGAGAGTAGAGCAGGACTGTCTCCATGGCGCAATTGGCTAGCGCGATCGGCTGTTAACCGAAAGGTTGGAGTTTCGAGCCTGCCCGGTGGTGGTGCGGCGCTTTTTTTTCTTTGTGCTGATAGCTTTGAAGATATGTTCTGATGGTGGTGAGAGTGGAGCAGGACTGTCTCCGTGGCGCAATTGGCTAGCGCGACTGGCTGTTAAACGAAAGGTTGGAGGTTCGAGCCCACCCGGTGGTGGTGCGGTGCTTTTTTTTCTTTGGGCTGATAGCTTTGAAGATATGTTCTGATGGTGGTGAGAGTGGAGCAGGACTGTCTCCCTGGCGCAATTGGCTAGCGCGATGGGCTGTTAACCGAAAGGTTGGAGGTTCGAGCCCACCCGGGGGTGGTGCGGCGCTTCTTTTTCTTTGGGCTGATAGCTTTGAAGATATGTTCTGATGGTGGTGAGAGTGGAGCACGACTGTCTCCGTGGCGCAGTTGTCTAGCGCGATCGGCGGTTAACCGAAAGGTTGGAGGTTCGAGCCCACGCGGTGATGGTGTGCCGCTTTTGTTTCTTTGTGCTGATAGCTTTGAAGATATGTTCTGATGGTGGTGAGAGTGGAGCAGGACTTACTCCGTGGCGCAATTGGCTAGCGCGATTACCTGTTGACCGAAAGGTTGGAGGTTCGAGCCCACCCGGTGGTGGTGCGGTGCTTTTTTTCTTTGGGCCGATAGCTTTGAAGATATGTTCTGATGGTGGTGAGAGTGGAGAAGGACTGTCTCCGTGGCGCAATTGGCTTGCGCGATCGGCTGTTAACCGAAAGGTTGGAAGTTCGAGCCCACCCGGTGGTGGTGCGGCGTTTTTTTTTCTTTGTGCTGATAGCTTTGAAGATATGTACTGATGGTTGTGAGAGTGGAGCAAGACTGTCCCCGTGGCGCAATGGGCTAGCGCGATCGGCTGTTAACCGAAAGGTTGGAGTTTCGAGCCCTCCCGGGAGTGGTGTGCTGCTTTTTTCTTTGCACTAATAGCTTTGAAGATATGTTCTGATGGTGGTGAGAGTGGAGCAGGACTGTCTCCGTGGCGCAATTGGTTAGCGCGCTCGGCTGTTAACCCAAAGGTTGGATGTTCGAGCCCACACGGTGATGGTGCGGCGCTTTTTTTCTTTGCGCTAATAGCTTTGAAGATATGTTCTGATGGTGTTGAGATTGGAGCAAGGCTGTCTCCGTGGCGCAATGGGCTAGCGCGATCGGCTGTTAACCGAAAGGTTGGAGTTTCGAGCCCTCCCAGGAGTGGTGTGTTGCTTTTTTCTTTGTGGTAATAGCTTTGAAGATTTGTTCTGATGGTGGTGAGAGTGGAGCAGGACTGTCTCCATGGCGCAATTGGCTAGCGCGATCGGCTGTTAACCGAAAGGTTGAAGTTTCGAGCCCACCCGTTGGTGGTGCGGCGCTTTTTTCTCTTTATGCTGATAGCTTTGAAGATATGTTCTGATGGTGGTGAGAGTGGAGCAGGACTGTCTCTGTGGCGCAATTGGCTAACGCGATTGGCTGTTAACCGAAAGGTTGGAGGTTCGAGCCCACCCGGTGGTGGAGCGGCGCTTTTTTTTCTTTGCGCTTGTAGCTTTGAAGATATGTTCTGATGGTGTTGAGAGTAGAGCAAGGCTGTCTCTGTGGCGCAATTGGCTAGCGCGATCGGCTGTTAACCGAAAGGTTGGAGGTTCGAGCCCACCCGGTGGTGGTGCGGCGCTTTTTTTTCTTTGCGCTGATAGCTTTGAAGATATGTTCTGATGGTGGTGAGAGTGGAGCAAGACTGTCCCCGTGGCGCATTGGGTTAGCGCGATCGGCTGTTAACCGAAAGGTTGGAGGTTCGAGCCCACCCGGTGGTGGCGCGGCGCTTTTTTTCTTTGCGCTAATAGCTTTGAAGATATGTTCTGATGGTAGTGAGAGAGGAGCAGGACTGTCTCCGTGGCGCAATTGGCTAGCGCGATTGGCTGTTAACCGAAAGGTTGGAGGTTCGAGCCCACCCGGTGGTGGTGCGGTGCTTTTTTTTCTTTGGGCTGATAGCTTTGAAGATATGTTCTGATGGTGGTGAGAGTGGAGCAGGACTGTCTCCGTGGCGCAATTGGCTTGCGCGATCGGCTGTTAACCAAAAGGTTGGAGGTTCGAGCCCTCCCAGGAGTGGTGTGTTGCTTTTTTCTTTGTGGTAATAGCTTTGAAGATATGTTCTGATGGTGGTGAGAATAGAGCAGGACTGTCTCCATGGCGCAATTGGCTAGCGCGATCGGCTGTTAACCGAAACATAAGGTATGTAACTGCGCAAAAAACTGACGGAAACAAGAAGGAGAGAAAAAGGACAGACAGACTGCGCTTGTCTGTCCTTTTTCTCTCCTTCTTGTTTCCGTCAGTTTTTTGCGCAGTTACATACCTTATGGATCAGTACCAACTAGCCCAACTTACCATTCTTCTGATGTTAACCGAAAGGTTGGAGTTTCGAGCCTGCCCGGTGGTGGTGCGGCGCTTTTTTTTCTTTGTGCTGATAGCTTTGAAGATATGTTCTGATGGTGGTGAGAGTGGAGCAGGACTGTCTCCGTGGCGCAATTGGCTAGCGCGACTGGCTGTTAAACGAAAGGTTGGAGGTTCGAGCCCACCCGGTGGTGGTGCGGTGCTTTTTTTTCTTTGGGCTGATAGCTTTGAAGATATGTTCTGATGGTGGTGAGAGTGGAGCAGGACTGTCTCCCTGGCGCAATTGGCTAGCGCGATGGGCTGTTAACCGAAAGGTTGGAGGTTCGAGCCCACCCGGTGGTGGTGCGGCGCTTTTTTTCTTTGCGCTGATAGCTTTGAAGATATGTTCTGATGGTGGTGAGAGTGGAGCAAGACTGTCCCCGTGGCGCAATTGGCTAGCGCGATCGGCTGTTAACCGAAAGGTTGGAGGTTCGAGCCCACCCGGTGGTGGTGTGCCGCTTTTTTTTCTTTGTGCTGATAGCTTTGAAGATATGTTCTGATGGTGGTGAGAGTGGAGCAGGACTTTCTCCGTGGCGCAATTGGCTAGCGCGATTACCTATTGACCGAAAGGTTGGAGGTTCGAGCCCACCCGGTGGTGGTGCGGTGCTTTTTTTCTTTGGGCCGATAGCTTTGAAGATATGTTCTGATGGTGGTGAGAGTGGAGCAGGACTGTCTCCGTGGCGCAATTGGCTTGCGCGATCGGCTGTTAACCAAAAGGTTGGAGGTTCGAGCTCACCCGGTGGTGGTGCGGCGTTTTTTTTCTTTGTGCTGATACCTTTGAAGATATGTACTGATGGTGGTGAGAGTGGAGCAAGACTGTCCCCGTGGCGCAATGGGCTAGCGCGATCGGCTGTTAACCGAAAGGTTGGAGTTTCGAGCCCTCCCAGGAGTGGTGTGCTGCTTTTTTCTTTGCACTAATAGCTTTGAAGATATGTTCTGATGGTGGTGAGAGTGGAGCAGGACTGTCTCCGTGGCGCAATTGGTTAGCGCGATCGGCTGTTAACCCAAAGGTTGGAGTTTCGAGCCCTCCCAGGAGTGGTGTGTTGCTTTTTTCTTTGTGGTAATAGCTTTGAAGATTTGTTCTGATCGTGGTGAGAGTGGAGCAGGACTGTCTCCATGGCGCAATTGGCTAGCGCGATCGGCTGTTAACCGAAAGGTTGAAGTTTCGAGCCCACCCGGTGGTGGTGCGGCGCTTTTTTCTCTTTGTGCTGATAGCTTTGAAGATATGTTCTGATGGTGGTGAGAGTGGAGCAGGACTGTCTCTGTGGCGCAATTGGCTAACGCGATTGGCTGTTAACCGAAAGGTTGGAGGTTTGAGCCCACCCGGTGGTGGTGCGGCGCTTTTTTTTCTTTGCGCTTGTAGCTTTGAAGATATGTTCTGATGGTGTTGAGAGTGGAGCAAGACTGTCTCTGTGGCGCAATTGGCTAGCGCGATCGGCTGTTAACCGAAAAGTTGGAGGTTCGAGCCCACCCGGTGGTGGTGCGGCGCTTTTTTTTCTTTGCGCTGATAGCTTTGAAGATATGTTCTGATGGTGGTGAGAGTGGAGCAAGACTGTCCCCGTGGCGCATTGGGTTAGCGCGATCGGCTGTTAACCGAAAGGTTGGAGGTTCGAGCCCTCCCAGGAGTGGTGTGTTGCTTTTTTCTTTGTGGTAATAGCTTTGAAGATATGTTCTGATGGTGGTGAGAGTGGAGCAGGACTGTCTCCATGGCGCAATTGGCTAGCGCGATCGGCTGTTAACCGAAAGGTTGGAGTTTCGAGCCTGCCCGGTGGTGGTGCGGCGCTTTTTTTCTTTGTGCTGATAGCTTTGAAGATATGTTCTGATGGTGGTGAGATTGGAGCAGGACTGTCTCCGTGGCGCAATTGGCTAGCGCGACTGGCTGTTAAACGAAAGGTTGGAGGTTCGAGCCCACCCGGTGGTGGTGCGGTGCTTTTTTTTCTTTGGGCTGATAGCTTTGAAGATATGTTCTGATGGCGGTGAGAGTGGAGCAGGACTGTCTCCCTGGCGCAATTGGCTAGCGCGATGGGCTGTTAACCGAAAGGTTGGAGGTTCGAGCCCACCCGGTGGTGGTGCGGCGCTTTTTTTTCTTTGCGCTGATAGCTTTGAAGATATGTTCTGATGGTGGTGAGAGTGGAGCAAGACTGTCCCCGTGGCGCAATTGGCTAGCGCGATCGGCTGTTAACCGAAAGGTTGGAGGTTCGAGCCCACCCGGTGGTGGTGTGCCGCTTTTTTTTCTTTGTGCTGATAGCTTTGAAGATATGTTCTGATGGTAGTGAGAGTGAAGCAGGACTTTCTCCGTGGCGCAATTGGCTAGCGCGATTACCTATTGACCGAAAGGTTGGAGGTTCGAGACCACCCGGTGGTGGTGCGGTGCTTTTTTTCTTTGGGCCGATAGCTTTGAAGATATGTTCTGATGGTGGTGAGAGTGGAGCAGGACTGTCTCCGTGGCGCAATTGGCTTGCGCGATCGGCTGTTAACCGAAAGGTTGGAGGTTCGAGCCCTCCCAGGAGTGGTGTGCTGCTTTTTTCTTTGCACTAATAGCTTTGAAGATATGTTCTGATGGTGGTGAGAGTGGAGCAGGACTGTCTCCGTGGCGCAATTGGTTAGCGCGATCGGCTGTTAACCCAAAGGTTGGATGTTCGAGCCCACCCGGTGATGGTGCGGCGCTTTTTTTCTTTGCGCTAATAGCTTTGAAGATATGTTCTGATGGTGTTGAGATTGGAGCAAGGCTGTCTCTTTGGCGCAATTGGCTAGTGTGATCGGCTGTTAACCGAAAGGTTGGAGGTTCGAGCCCACCCGGTGGTGGGGCGGCGCTTTTTTTTCGTTGCGCTGATAGCTTTGAAGATATGTTCTGATGGTGGTGAGAGTGGAGCAGGACTGTCTCCATGGCGCAATTGGCTAGCGCGATCGGCTGATAACCGAAAGGTTGGAGTTTCGAGCCCACCCGGTGGTGGTGCGGCGCTTTTTCTTCTTTGGGCTGATAGCTCTGAAGAAATGTTCTGATGGTGGTGAGAGTGGATCAAGACTGTCCACGTGGCGCAATGGGCAAGCGCGATCGGCTGTTAACCAAAAGGTTGGAATTTCGAGCCCACCCGGTGGTGGTGCGGCGCTTTTTTTTGCGCTGATAGTTTGAAGATATGTTTTGATGGTGGTGAGAGTGGAGCATGACTGTCTCCGTGGCGCAATTTTCTTGCGCGATCGGCTATTAACCGAAAGGCTGGAGGTTCGAGCCCACCCGGTGGTGGTGCGGCGCTTTTTTTTCTTTGCGCTGATAGCTTTGAAGATATGTTCTGATGGTGGTGAGAGTGGAGCAAGACTGTCCCCGTGGCGCAATGGGCAAGCGCGATCGGCTGTTAACCAAAAGGTTGGAGTTTTGATCCCTCCCGGGAGTGGTGCGGTGCTTTTTTTTCTTTGGGCTGATAGCTTTGAAGGTATGTTCTGATGGTGGTGAGAGTGCAGCAGGACTGTCTTCGTGGCGCAATTGGCTAGCGCGATCGGCTGTTAACCGAAAGGTTGGAGGTTCGAGCCCACCCGGTGGTGGTGCGGCTCTTTTTTTTTCTTTGGGGTGATAGCTCTGAAGAAATGTTCTGACGGTGGTGAGAGTGGAGCACGACTGTCTCCGTGGGGCAATAGGCTAGCGCGATCGGCTGTTAACTGAAAGGTTGGAGGTTCGAGCCCACCCGGGGGTGGTGCGGCGCTTCTTTTTCTTTAGGCTGATAGCTTTGAAGATATGTTCTGATGGTGGTGAGAGTGGAGCACGACTGTCTCCGTGGCGCAGTTGTCTAGCGCGATTGGCGGTTAACCGAAAGGTTGGAGGTTCGAGCCCACGCGGTGATGGTGTGCCGCTTTTGTTTCTTTGTGCTGATAGCTTTGAAGATATGTTCTGATGGTGGTGAGAGTGGAGCAGGACTTTCTCCGTGGCGCAATTGGCTAGCGCGATTACCTGTTGACTGAAAGTTTGGAGGTTCGAGCCCACCCGGTGGTGGTGCAGTGCTTTTTTTCTTTGGGCCGATAGCTTTGAAGATATGTTCTGATGGTGGTGAGAGTGGAGCAGGACTGTCTCCGTGGCGCAATTGGCTTGCGCGATCGGCTGTTAACCGAAAGGTTGGAGGTTCGAGCCCACCCGGTGGTGGTGCGGCGTTTTTTTTTCTTTGTGCTGATAGCTTTGAAGATATGTACTGATGGTGGTGAGAGTGGAGCAAGACTCTCCCCGTGGCGCAATGGGCTAGCGCGATCGGCTGTTAACCGAATAGTTGGAGTTTCGAGCCCTCCCGGGAGTGGTGTGCTGCTTTTTTCTTTGCACTAATAGCTTTGAAGATATGTTCTGATGGTGGTGAGAGTGGAGCAGGACTGTCTCCGTGGCGCAATTGGTTAGCGCGCTCGGCTGTTAACCCAAAGGTTGGATGTTCGAGCCCACACGGTGATGGTGCGGCGCTTTTTTTCTTTGCGCTAATAGCTTTGAAGATATGTTCTGATGGTGTTGAGATTGGAGCAAGGCTGTCTCCGTGGCGCAATGGGCTAGCGCGATCGGCTGTTAACCGAAAGGTTGGAGTTTCGAGCCCTCCCAGGAGTGGTGTGTTGCTTTTTTCTTTGTGGTAATAGCTTTGAAGATTTGTTCTGATGGTGGTGAGAGTGGAGCAGGACTGTCTCCATGGCGCAATTGGCTAGCGCGATCGGCTGTTAACCGAAAGGTTGAAGTTTCGAGCCCACCCGGTGGTGGTGCGGCGCTTTTTTCTCTTTATGCCGATAGCTTTGAAGATATGTTCTGATGGTGGTGAGAGTGGAGCAGGACTGTCTCTGTGGCGCAATTGGCTAACGCGATTGGCTGTTAACCGAAAGGTTGGAGGTTCGAGCCCACCCGGTGGTGGTGCGGCGCTTTTTTTCTTTGCGCTTGTAGCTTTGAAGATATGTTCTGATGGTGTTGAGAGTGGAGCAAGACTGTCTCTGTGGCGCAATTGGCTAGCGCGATCGGTTGTTAACCGAAAGGTTGGAGGTTCGAGCCCACCCGGTGGTGGTGCGGCGCTTTTTTTTCTTTGCGCTGATAGCTTTGAAGATATGTTCTGATGGTGGTGAGAGTTGAGCAAGACTGTCCCCGTGGCGCATTGGGTTAGCGCGATCGGCTGTTAACCGAAAGGTTGGAGGTTCGAGCCCACCCGGTGGTGGCGCGGCGCTTTTTTTCTTTGCGCTAATAGCTTTGAAGATATGTTCTGATGGTAGTGAGAGAGGAGCAGGACTGTCTCCGTGGCGCAATTGGCTAGCGCGATTGGCTGTTAACCGAAAGGTTGGAGGTTCGAGCCCACCCGGTGGTGGTGCGGTGCTTTTTTTTCTTTGGGCTGATAGCTTTGAAGATATGTTCTGATGGTGGTGAGAGTGGAGCAGGACTGTCTCCGTGGCGCAATTGGCTTGCGCGATCGGCTGTTAACCAAAAGGTTGGAGGTTCGAGCCCTCCCAGGAGTGGTGTGTTGCTTTTTTCTTTGTGGTAATAGCTTTGAAGATATGTTCTGATGGTGGTGAGAGTAGAGCAGGACTGTCTCCATGGCGCAATTGGCTAGCGCGATCGGCTGTTAACCGAAAGGTTGGAGTTTCGAGCCTGCCCGGTGGTGGTGCGGCGCTTTTTTTTCTTTGTGCTGATAGCTTTGAAGATATGTTCTGATGGTGGTGAGAGTGGAGCAGGACTGTCTCCGTGGCGCAATTGGCTAGCGCGACTGGCTGTTAAACGAAAGGTTGGAGGTTCGAGCCCACCCGGTGGTGGTGCGGTGCTTTTTTTTCTTTGGGCTGATAGCTTTGAAGATATGTTCTGATGGTGGTGAGAGTGGAGCAGGACTGTCTCCCTGGCGCAATTGGCTAGCGCGATGGGCTGTTAACCGAAAGGTTGGAGGTTCGAGCCCACCCGGTGGTGGTGCGGCGCTTTTTTTTCTTTGCGCTGATAGCTTTGAAGATATGTTCTGATGGTGGTGAGAGTGGAGCAAGACTGTCCCCGTGGCGCAATTGGCTAGCGCGATCGGCTGTTAACCGAAAGGTTGGAGGTTCGAGCCCACCCGGTGGTGGTGTGCCGCTTTTTTTTCTTTCTGCTGATAGCTTTGAAGATATGTTCTGATGGTGGTGAGAGTGGAGCAGGACTTTCTCCGTGGCGCAATTGGCTAGCGCGATTACCTATTGACCGAAAGGTTGGAGGTTCGAGCCCACCCGGTGGTGGTGCGGTGCTTTTTTTCTTTGGGCCGATAGCTTTGAAGATATGTTCTGATGGTGGTGAGAGTGGAGCAGGACTGTCTCCGTGGCGCAATTGGCTTGCGCGATCGGCTGTTAACCGAAAGGTTGGAGGTTCGAGCCCACCCGGTGGTGGTGCGGCGTTTTTTTTTCTTTGTGCTGATAGCTTTGAAGATATGTTCTGATGGTGGTGAGAGTGGAGCAGGACTGTCTCCGTGGCGCAATTGGTTAGCGCGATCGGCTGTTAACCCAAATGTTGGAGTTTCGAGCCCTCCCAGGAGTGGTGTGTTGCTTTTTTCTTTGTGGTAATAGCTTTGAAGATTTGTTCTGATGGTGGTGAGAGTGGAGGAGGACTGTCTCCATGGCGCAATTGGCTAGCGCGATCGGCTGTTAACCGAAAGGTTGAAGTTTCGAGCCCACCCGGTGGTGGTGCGGCGCTTTTTTCTCTTTGTGCTGATAGCTTTGAAGATATGTTCTGATGGTGGTGAGAGTGGAGCAGGACTGTCTCTGTGGCGCAATTGGCTAACGCGATTGGCTGTTAACCGAAAGGTTGGAGGTTCGAGCCCACCCGGTGGTGGTGCGGCGCTTTTTTTTCTTTGCGCTTGTAGCTTTGAAGATATGTTCTGATGGTGTTGAGAGTGGAGCAAGACTGTCTCTGTGGCGCAATTGGCTAGCGCGATCGGCTGTTAACCGAAAAGTTGGAGGTTCGAGCCCACCCGGTGGTGGTGCGGCGCTTTTTTTTCTTTGCGCTGATAGCTTTGAAGATATGTTCTGATGGTGGTGAGAGTGGAGCAAGACTGTCTCCGTGGCGCAATGGGCTAGCTCGATCGGCTGTTAACCGAAACGTTGGAATTTCGAGCCCTCCCGGGAGTGGTGTGTTGCTTTTTTCTTTGCGGTAATAGCTTTGAAGATATGTTCTGATGGTGGTGAGAGTGCAGCAGGACTGTCTTCGTGGCGCGATTGGCTAGCGCGATCGGCTGTTAACCGAAAGGTTGGAGGTTCGAGCCCACCCGGTGGTGTTGCGGCGCTTTTTTTTCTTTGTGGTAATAGCTTTGAAGATATGTTCTGATGGTGGTGAGAGTGGAGCAGGACTGTCTCTATGGCGCAATTGGCTAGCGCGATCGGCTGTTAACCGAAAGGTTGGAGTTTCGAGCCCACCCGGTGGTGGTGCGGCGCTTTTTTCTCTTTGTGCTGATAGCTTTGAAGATATTTTCTGATGGTGGTGAGAGTGGAGCAGGACTGTCTCCGTGGCGCAATTGGCTAACGCGATTGGCTGTTAACCGAAAGGTTGGAGGTTCCAGCCCACCCGGTGGTGGTGCGGTGCTTTTTTTCTTTGGGCTGAAAGCTTTGAAGATATGTTCTGATGGTGGTGAAAGTGGAGCATGACTGTTTCCGTGGCGCAATTGGCTTGCGCGATCGGCTATTAACCGAAAGGCTGGAGGTTCGAGCCCACCCGGTGGTGGTGCGGCGCTTTTTTTTCTTTGCGCTGATAGCTTTGAAGATATGTTCTGATAGTGGTGAGAGTGGAGCAAGACTGTCCCCGTGGCGCATAGGGCTAGCGCGAAGGGCTGTTAACCGAAAGGTGGGAGTTTCGAGCCCTCCCCGGAGTGGTGTGTTGCTTTTTTCTTTGTGGTAATAGCTTTGAAGATATGTTCTTATGGTGGTGAGAGTGGAGCAGGACTGTCCCCGTGGCGCAATGGGTTAGCGCGATCGGCTGTTAACCGAAAGGTTGGAGGTTCGAGCTCACCCGGTGGTGGCGCGGCGCTTTTTTTTCTTTGCGCTGATAGCTTTGAAGATATGTTCTGATGGTGGTGAGAGTGGACCAGGACTGTCTCCGTGGCGCAATCGGCTGGCGCGATCGGCTGTTAACTGAAAGGTTGGAGGTTCGAGCTCACCCGGTGGTGGTGCGGCGCTTTTTTTCTTTGGGGTGATAGCTCTGAAGAAATGTTTTGACGGTGGTGAGTGTGGAGCAGGACTGTCTCCGTGGCGCAATTGGCTTGCGCGATCGGCTGTTAACCGAAAGGTCGGAGGTTCGAGCCCACCCGATGATGGTGTGGCGCTTTTTTTTCTTTGTGCTGATAGCTTTGAAGATATGTTCTGCTGGTGGTGAGAGTGAAGCAGGACTGTCTCCGTGGCGCAATTGGCTAACGCGATTGGCTGTTAACCGAAAGATTGGAGGTTCCAGCCCACCCGGTGGTGGTGCGGTGCTTTTTGTCTTTGGGCTGTTAGCTTTGAAGATATGTTCTGATGGTGGTGAGAGCGGAGCAGGACTGTCTCCCTGGCGCAATTGGCTAGCGCGATCGGCTGTTAACCGAAAGGTTGGAGGTTCGAGCCCACCCGGTGGTGGTGCGGCGCTTTTTTTTCTTTGCGCTGATAGCTTTGAAGATATGTTCTGATGGTGGTGAGAGTGGAGCAAGACTGTCCCCGTGGCGCAATTGGCTAGCGCGATCGGCTGTTAACCGTAAGGTTGGAGGTTCGAGCCCACCCGGTGGTGGTGCGGCGCTTTTTTTTCTTTGCGCTTGTAGCTTTGAAGATATGTTCTGATGGTGTTGAGAGTGGAGCAAGACTGTCACTGTGGCGCAATTGGCTAGCGCGATCGGCTGTTAACCGAAAGGTTGGAGGTTCGAGCCCACCCGGTGGTGGTGCGGCGCTTTTTTTTCTTTGCGCTGATAGCTTTGAAGATATGTTCTGATAGTGGTGATAGCGAAGCAAGACTGTCCCCGTGGCGCAATGGGTTAGCGCGATCGGCTGTTAACTGAAAGGTTGGAGGTTCGAGCTCACCCGGTGGTGGCGCGGCGCTTTTTTTTCTTTGCGCTGATAGCTTTGAAGATATGTTCTGATGGTGGTGAGAGTGGACCAGGACTGTCTCCGTGGCGCAATCGGCTGGTGCAATCGGCTGTTAACTGAAAGGTTGGAGGTTCGAGCCCACCCGGTGGTGGTGCGGCGCTTTTTTTTTCTTTGGGGTGATAGCTCTGAAGAAATGTTTTGACGGTGGTGAGTGTGGAGCAGGACTGTCTCCGTGGCGCAATTGGCTTGCGCGATCGGCTGTTAACCGAAAGGTTGGAGGTTCGAGCCCACCCGATGATGGTGTGGCGCTTTTTTTTCTTTGTGCTGATAGCTTTGAAGATATGTTCTGACGGTGGTGAGAGTGGAGCAGGACTGTCCCCGTGGCGCCATTGGCTAGCGCGATCGGCTGTTAACCAAAAAGTTGGAGGTTCGAGCCCTCCCGGGTGGGGTGTGTTGCTTTTTTCTTTGCGATGATAGCTTTGAAGATATTTTCTGATGGTGGTGAGCGTGGAGCACGATTGTCTCCGTGGCGCAATTGGCTAGCGCGATCGGCCGTTAACCAAAAGGTGGGAGTTTCGAGCCCACCCGGTGGTGGTGCGGCGCTTTTTTTTCTTTCGGCTGATAGCTTGAAAGATATGTTCTAATGGTGGTGAGAGTGGAGCAGGATTGTCTCCGTGGAGCAATTGGCCAGCGCGATCGGCTGTTAACCGAAAAGTTGGAGGTTCGAGCCCTCCCGGGAGTGGTGTGTTGCTTTTTTTTCTTTGGGGCGATAGCTTTGAAGATATGTTCTGATGGTGGTAAGAGTGGAGCACGACTGCCTCCGTGGCGCGATTGGCTAGCGCGATCGGCTGTTAACCGAAAGGTTGGAGGTTCGAGCCCACCCGGTGGTGGTGCGGCGCTTTTTCTTCTTTGCGCTGATAGCTTTGAAGATATGTTCTGATGGTGTTGAGAGTGGAGCAAGACTGTCTCCGTGGCGCATTGGGCTAGCGCGATTGGCTGTTTACCGAAAGGTTGGAGTTTCGAGCCCTCCCGGGAGTGGTGTGTTGCTTTTTTCTTTGTGGTAATAGCTTTGAAGATATGTTCTTATGGTGGTGAGAGTGGAGCAGGACTGTCCCCGTGGCGCGATGGGTTAGCGCGATCGGCTGTTAACCGAAAGGTTGGAGGTTCGAGCTCACCCGGTGGTGGCGCGGCGCTTTTTTTTCTTTGCGCTGATAGCTTTGAAGATATGTTCTGATGGTGGTGAGAGTGGACCAGGACTGTCTCCGTGGCGCAATCGGCTGGCGCGATCGGCTGTTAACTGAAAGGTTGGAGGTTCGAGCTCACCCGGTGGTGGTGCGGCGCTTTTTTTCTTTGGGGTGATAGCTCTGAAGAAATGTTTTGACGGTGGTGAGTGTGGAGCAGGACTGTCTCCGTGGCGCAATTGGCTTGCGCGATCGGCTGTTAACCGAAAGGTTGGAGGTTCGAGCCCACCCGATGATGGTGTGGCGCTTTTTTTCTTTGTGCTGATAGCTTTGAAGATATGTTCTGCTGGTGGTGAGAGTGAAGCAGGACTGTCTCCGTGGCGCAATTGGCTAGCGCGATTGGCTGTTAACCGAAAGGTTGGAAGTTCGAGCCCACCCGGTGGTGGTGCGGTGCTTTTTTTCTGTGGGCTAATAGCTTTGAAGATATGTTCTGATGGTGGTGAGAGTGGAGCAGGACTGTCTCCGTGGCGCAATTGGCTAGCGCGATCGGCTGTTAACCGTAAGGTTGGAGGTTCGAGCCCACCCGGTGGTGGTGCGGCGCTTTTTTTTCTTTGCGCTTGTAGCTTTGAAGATATGTTCTGATGGTGTTGAGAGTGGAGCAAGACTGTCACTGTGGCGCAATTGGCTAGCGCGATCGGCTGTTAACCGAAAGGTTGGAGGTTCGAGCCCACCCGGTGGTGGTGCGGCGCTTTTTTTTCTTTGCGCTGATAGCTTTGAAGATATGTTCTGATAGTGGTGATAGTGAAGCAAGACTGTCCCCGTGGCGCAATGGGTTAGCGCGATCGGCTGTTAACCGAAAGGTTGGAGGTTCGAGCTCACCCGGTGGTGGCGCGGTGCTTTTTTTTCTTTGCGCTGATAGCTTTGAAGATATGTTCTGATGGTGGTGAGAGTGGACCAGGACTGTCTCCGTGGTGCAATCGGCTGGCGCAATCGGCTGTTAACTGAAAGGTTGGAGGTTCGAGCCCACCCGGTGGTGGTGCGGCGCTTTTTTTTGGGGGGGGGGTGATAGCTCTGAAGAAATGTTTTGACGGTGGTGAGTGTGGAGCAGGACTGTCTCCGTGGCGCAATTGGCTTGCGCGATCGGCCGTTAACCGAAAGGTTGGAGGTTCGAGCCCACCCGATGATGGTGTGGCGCTTTTTTTTCTTTGTGCTGATAGCTTTGAAGATATGTTCTGACGGTGGTGAGAGTGGAGCAGGACTGTCCCCGTGGCGCCATTGGCTAGCGCGATCGGCTGTTAACCAAAAAGTTGGAGGTTCGAGCCTTCCCGGGTGGGGTGTGTTGCTTTTTTCTTTGCGATGATAGCTTTGAAGATATTTTCTGATGGTGGTGAGCGTGGAGCACGATTGTCTCCGTGGCGCAATTGGCTAGCGCGATCGGCCGTTAACCAAAAGGTGGGAGTTTCGAGCCCACCCGGTGGTGGTGCGGCGCTTTTTTTTCTTTCGGCTGATAGCTTGAAAGATATGTTCTAATGGTGGTGAGAGTGGAGCAGGACTGTCTCCGTGGAGCAATTGGCCAGCGCGATCGGCTGTTAACCGAAAAGTTGGAGGTTCGAGCCCTCCCGGGAGTGGTGTGTTGCTTTTTTTTCTTTGGGGCGATAGCTTTGAAGATATGTTCTGATGGTGGTAAGAGTGGAGCACGACTGCCTCCGTGGCGCAATTGGCTAGTGCGATCGGCTGTTAACCGAAAGGTTGAAGGTTCGAGCCCACCTGGTGGTGGTGCGGCGCTTTTTTCTGCGCTGATAGTTTGAAGATATGTTCTTATGGTGGTGAGAGTGGAGCAAGACTGTCTCCGTGGCGCAATGGGCTAGCGCGATCGGCTGTTAACCGAAAGGTTGGAATTTCGAGCCCTCCCGGGAGTGGTGTGTTGCTTTTTTCTTTGCGGTAATAGCTTTGAAGATATGTTCTGATGGTGGTGAGAGTGCAGCAGGACTGTCTTCGTGGCGCAATTGGCTAGCGCGATCGGCTGTTAACCGAAAGGTTGGAGGTTCGAGCCCACCCGGTGGTGTTGCGGCGCTTTTTTTTCTTTGTGGTAATAGCTTTGAAGATATGTTCTGATGGTGGTGAGAGTGGAGCAGGACTGTCTCCATGGCGCAATTGGCTAGCGCGATCGGCTGTTAACCGAAAGGTTGGAGTTTCGAGCCCACCCGGTGGTGGTGCGGCGCTTTTTTCTCTTTGTGCTGATAGCTTTGAAGATATGTTCTGATGGTGGTGAGAGTGGAGCAGGACTGTCTCCGTGGCGCAATTGGCTAACGCGATTGGCTGTTAACCGAAAGGTTGGAGGTTCCAGCCCACCCGGTGGTGGTGCGGTGCTTTCTTTCTTTGGGCTGATAGCTTTGAAGATATGTTCTGATGGTGGTGAGAGTGGAGCAGGACTCTCTCCCTGGCGCAATTGGCTAGCGCGATCGGCTGTTAACCGAAAGGTTGGAGGTTCGAGCCCACCCGATGGTGGTGCGGCGCTTTTTTTTCTTTACGCTGATAGCTTAGAAGATATGTTCTGATGGTGGTGAGAGTGGAGCAAGACTGTCCCCGTGGCGCAATTGGCTAGCGCGATCGGCTGTTAACCGAAAGGTTGGAGGTTCGAGCCCACCCGGTGGTGGTGCGGCGCTTTTTTTTCTTTGCGCTTGTAGCTTTGAAGATATGTTCTGAAGGTGTTGAGAGTGGAGCAAGACTGTCTCTGTGGCGCAATTGGCTAGCGCGATCGGCTGTTAACCGAAAGGTTGGAGGTTCGAGCCCACCCGGTGGTGGTGCGGCGCTTTTTTTTCTTTGCGCTTATAGCTTTGAAGATATGTTCTGATAGTGGTGAGAGTGGAGCAAGACTGTCCCCGTGGCGCAATGGGTTAGCGCGATCGGCTGTTAACCGAAAGATTGGAGGTTCGAGCCCACCCGGTGGTGGCGCGGCGCTTTTTTTTCTTTGCGCTGATAGCTTTGAAGATATGTTCTGATGGTGGTGAGAGTGGACCAGGACTGTCTCCGTGGCGCAATCGGCTAGCGCGATCGGCTGTTAACTGAAAGGTTGGAGGTTCGAGCCCACCCGGTGGTGGTGCGGCGCTTTTTTTTCTTTGGGGTGATAGCTCTGAAGAAATGTTGTGACGGTGGTGAGTGTGGAGCAGGACTGTCTCCGTGGCGCAATTGGCTTGCGCGATCGGCTGTTAACCGAAAGGTTGGAGGTTCGAGCCCACCCGATGATGGTGTGGCGCTTTTTTTTCTTTGTGCTGATAGCTTTGAAGATATGTTCTGATGGTGGTGAGAGTGAAGCAGGACTGTCTCCGTGGCGCAATTGGCTAGCGCGATCGGCTGTTAACCGAAAGGTTGGAGGTTCGAGCCCGCCCGGTGGTGTTGCGGCGCTTTTTTTTCTTTGGGGGAATAGCTTTGAAGATATGTTCTGATGGTGGTGAGAGTGGAGCAGGACTGTCTCCATGGCGCAATTGGCTAGCGCGATCGGCTGTTAACCGAAAGGTTGGAGTTTCGAGCCCACCCGGTGGTGGTGCGGCGTTTTTTTCTCTTTGTGCCGATAGCTTAGAAGATATGTTCTGATGGTGGTGAGAGTGGAGCAGGACTGTCTCCGTGGCGCAATTGGCTAACGCGATTGGCTGTTAACCGAAAGGTTGGAGGTTCCAGCCCACCCGGTGGTGGTGCGGTGCTTTCTGTCTTTGGGCTGTTAGCTTTGAAGATATGTTCTGATGGTGGTGAGAGTGGAGCAGGACTGTCTCCCTGGCGCAATTGGCTAGCGCGATCGGCTGTTAACCGAAAGGTTGGAGGTTCGAGCCCACCCGGTGGTGGTGCGGCGCTTTTTTTTCTTTGCGCTGATAGCTTTGAAGATATGTTCTGATGGTGGTGAGAGTGGAGCAAGACTGTCCCCGTGGCGCAATTGGCTAGCGCGATCGGCTGTTAACCGAAAGGTTGGAGGTTCGAGCCCACCCGGTTGTGGTGCGGCGCTTTTTTTTCTTTGCGCTTGTAGCTTTGAAGATATGTTCTGATGGTGTTGAGAGTGGAGCAAGACTGTCACTGTGGCGCAATTGGCTAGCGCGATCGGCTGTTAACCGAAAGGTTGGAGGTTCGAGCCCACCCGGTGGTGGTGCGGCGCTTTTTTTTCTTTGCGCTGATAGCTTTGAAGATATGTTCTGATAGTGGTGATAGTGAAGCAAGACTGTCCCCATGGCGCAATGGGTTAGCGCGATCGGCTGTTATCCGAAAGGTTGGAGGTTCGAGCTCACCCGGTGGTGGCGCGGCGCTTTTTTTTCTTTGCGCTGATAGCTTTGAAGATATGTTCTGATGGTGGTGAGAGTGGACCAGGACTGTCTCCGTGGCGCAATCGGCTGGCGCGATCGGCTGTTAACTGAAAGGTTGGAGGTTCGAGCCCACCCGGTGGTGGTGCGGCGCTTTTTTTTCTTTGGGGTGATAGCTCTGAAGAAATGTTTTGACGGTGGTGAGTGTGGAGCAGGACTGTCTCCGTGGCGCAATTGGCTTGCGCGATCGGCTGTTAACCGAAAGGTTGGAGGTTCGAGCCCACATGATGATGGTGTGGCGCTTTTTTTTCTTTGTGCTGATAGCTTTGAAGATATGTTCTGCTGGTGGTGAGAGTGAAGCAGGACTGTCTCCGTGGCGCAATTGGCTAGCGCGATTGGCTGTTAACCGAAAGGTTGGAAGTTCGAGCCCACCCGGTGGTGGTGCGGTGCTTTTTTTCTTTGGGCTAATAGCTTTGAAGATATGTTCTGATGGTGGTGAGAGTGGAGCAGGACTGTCTCCATGGCGCAATTGGCTAGCGCGATCGGCTGATAAACGAAAGGTGGGAGTTTCGAGCCTACCCGGTGGTGGTGCGGCGCTTTCTCTTCTTTGGGCTGATAGCTCTGAAGAAATGTTCTGACGGTGATGAGAGTGGAGCAGGACTGTCTCCGTGGCGCAATTGGCTAGCGCGATCAACTTTTAACCGAAAGGTTGGAGGTTCGAGCCCACCCGGTGGTGATGCGGCGCTTTTTTTTCTTTGGGGCGATAGCTCTGAAGAAATGATCTGACGGTGGTGAGAGTGAAGCACGACTGTCTCTGTGGCGCAATTGGCTAGTGCGATTGGCTGTTAACCGAAAGGTTGTAGGTTCGAGCCCACCCGGTGGTGGTGCGGCTTTTTTTTCTTTAGGCTGATAGCTCTGAAGAAATGTTCTGACGGTGGTGAGAGTGGAGCAGGACTGTCCCCGTGGCGCCATTGGCTAGCGCGATCGGCTGTTAACCAAAAAGTTGGAGGTTCGAGCCCTCCCGGGTGGGGTGTGTTGCTTTTTTCTTTGCGATGATAGCTTTGAAGATATTTTCTGATGGTGGTGAGCGTGGAGCACGATTGTCTCCGTGGCGCAATTGGCTAGCGCGATCGGCCGTTAACCAAAAGGTGGGAGTTTCGAGCCCACCCGGTGGTGGTGCGGCGCTTTTTTTTCTTTCGGCTGATAGCTTGAAAGATATGTTCTAATGGTGGTGAGAGTGGAGCAGGACTGTCTCCGTGGAGCAATTGGCCAGCGCGATCGGCTGTTAACCGAAAAGTTGGAGGTTCGAGCCCTCCCGGGAGTGGTGTGTTGCTTTTTTTTCTTTGGGGCGATAGCTTTGAAGATATGTTCTGATGGTGGTAAGAGTGGAGCACGACTGCCTCCGTGGCGCAATTGGCTAGTGCGATCGGCTGTTAACCGAAAGGTTGAAGGTTCGAGCCCACCCGGTGGTGGTGCGGCGCTTTTTTTTCTTTCGGCTGATAGCTTGAAAGATATGTTCTAATGGTGGTGAGAGTGGAGCAAGACTGTCTCCGTGGCGCAATGGGCTAGCGCGATCGGCTGTTAACCGAAAGGTTGGAATTTCGAGCCCTCCCGGGAGTGGTGTGTTGCTTTTTTCTTTGCGGTAATAGCTTTGAAGATATGTTCTGATGGTGGTGAGAGTGCAGCAGGACTGTCTTCGTGGCGCAATTGGCTAGCGCGATCGGCTGTTAACCGAAAGGTTGGAGGTTCGAGCCCACCCGGTGGTGTTGCGGCGCTTTTTTTTCTTTGTGGTAATAGCTTTGAAGATATTGTTGCGAATGTATTTACTACTTTAGAGTAGAAAAGTACTCCAGCAGTCAAGATGGCAGCCGTTGTGTATTTCGAACAGCCCAAAAACGTCGTCGTCCTCTTCTTCGCACCGCCCGCATAGCTGCATAGCCGCGAACCCGCAACATCGACCTCCGGCGGCGAAAAGCGCCGACCCGGCGCTTGTTAGCAGGTGTTGGACGAGATGTACGGCTTGAGGCGAGCGACGTGGACGATGTCGGAAGATGTGGAAGGTATCGAAGGGTTTAGAGGTGCTATTTCATAGGTAACATCAGTTACCTGCCGTAGCACACGATAAGGTCCGGAATACTTGGGTAGAAGCTTTTCAGCCAGACCAACATGTCGCGACGGAGTCCACAGAAGAACGAGGTCACCTGGACTAAAGTGGACGTCCCGATGGTGGCTGTCATAGCTACGTTTCTGACGGAGCTGCGAGTCCGAAAGGCGCTGGTGGGCAATCTGGCGGGCTTTCTCCGCGGTGCTAATAGCGCGGCGAGCATATGCTGTGGACAGGTCGGTAGGGTTGGGTACAAGCGTGTCGAACGGCAATGTCGGGTCTCTTCCATACAAAAGGTAAAAGGGAGAATATCCAGCAGTGTCGTGGCGTGAGCTATTGTAAGCGAAAGTGACAAAGGGTAGCGCAATGTCCCAGTCACGATGATCCGTCGACACGTACATGGCGAGCATGTCAGTGAGTGTGCGATTCAGACGTTCTGTGAGGCCGTTTGTTTGAGGATGGTAGGCCGTCGTAAGCTTGTGCTTGGTTGCACAAGAACGAAGTAGATCGTCAATTACCTTAGATAAAAAGTAGCGACCGCGATCGGTGACCAGTTGACGAGGAGCACCATGATGTAAGATGACGTCTTGAATCAAAAAGTCGGCGACATCTGTAGCGCAGCTGCTTGGAAGAGGTCTCGTAATTGCGAAACGGGTCGAGTAATCTATGGCGACGGCGACCCACCTGTTACCGTCGGTAGAAAGAGGGAAAGGGCCCAGCAGGTCGAGGCCGACACGATAGAAAGGCTCGGCAGGTACGTCGATCGGTTGAAGGAGCCCGGCGGGGTGTACCGCTGGCCTTTTGCGGCGTTGGCACGACTCACAAGACCTAACATAACGTTGTACAGAACGGTAGAGGCCGGGCCAGAAAAAGCGTCGGCGGACACGGTCGTACGTTCTGGCAACACCAAGGTGGCCAGCCGTTGGTACATCATGTAGTTGCTGAAGTACGGTCGAGTGCAAATGAGTGGGTATTACGAGTAGTAGTTCGTTTCCCACATGGTGCATGTTGCGGCGGTATAAAATGCCGTCTATGACAACGAACATGCGAAGCGAACTGTCTGTACAGCCTGTGTTCAGGCGGTCGATTAGCTCGCGTAGGGACGCGTCACGCCGTTGCTCACATCCTATGTTGCCGAAAGCAGAGAGCGAGGAAATACAGATGGACGCGTCGTCGGTTACTAGATCTGGAGCGTCAACGGGGTACCGAGAGAGGCAGTCGGCGTCTTGGTGTAAACGGCCAGACTTGTAAACCACTGTGTATGTGAATTCCTGGAGGCGCAGAGCCCAACGAGCAAGGCGCCCCGTTGGATCTTTGAGGGCTGAAAGCCAGCATAGAGCGTGATGGTCAGTGGTAACTGTGAAAGGCCGGCCATATAAATAGGGGCGGAATTTACCAACTGCCCATACAAGCGCCAGGCACTCGCGTTCCGTAATAGAGTAATTGCGTTCGGCAGGAGAAAGGAGCCGGCTGGCATACGCAAGAACTCGATCGTGACCGGATTGACGCTGGGCTAAAACCGCGCCAATACCGTAGCCACTAGCATCAGTGCGGACCTCGGTTGGAGCAGACGGGTCGAAGTGGGCGAGAATCGGTGGCGTGGTCAGAAGTGTTATGAGCTGGGAAAAGGCCGTGCCTTGATCAGGACCCCACTCAAATGGTACATCTTTCTTCAAAAGATCAGTGAGGGGGCGTGCGACCTCTGCGAAGTTTCTGACAAATCGTCGGAAATATGAGCATAGGCCCACAAAACTTCGAACGTCCTTGACACAAGTCGGTACAGGAAAATCCAGGACAGCTCGGACTTTGTCGGGATCGGGGCGGATGCCGGAGGAGTCAACGAGATGCCCTAGAATAGTAACTTGGCGATGCCCAAAATGGCATTTCGAGGAATTAAGTTGGAGCCCAGCCTCTCGAAATACTGAAAGAATTGAGGAAAGGCGCTCGAGGTGAGACTTAAAGGTTGGGGCAAACACAATCACGTCGTCCAGATAACACAGGCAGATAGACCATTTAAAGCTGCGCAAAAGCGTGTCCATCATCCGCTCGAACGTTGCCGGCGCATTGCACAAGCCAAACGGCATTACCTTGAATTGGTAGAGACCGTCAGGCGTTACAAAGGCGGTCTTCTCCCGGTCGAGGTCGTCCACGGCGATCTGCCAGTAACCGGAGCGTAAGTCTATCGAAGAAAAATAGGTTGCGCCATGAAGGCAGTCCAGGGCATCATCAATACGAGGAAGCGGGTAGACATCCCTTTTGGTGACCTTGTTTAAATGCCGATAGTCCACGCAGAAACGCCAGGTATTGTCCTTCTTTTTAACTAAGACTACAGGGGACGCCCACGGACTCGATGAGGGCTCTATGATGCCTTTTGTGAGCATCTTATTCACCTCCTGTTGGATAACTTGGCGTTCTGATGGTGACACTCGATAGGGACGCCTGTGAATTGGGGCTGCATCACCGGTATTAATGCGATGTTTGACTTGCGATGTTTGACTTATGGGCCTACCGTCAAAGTCAAATATGTCCGAATAGCTCGTGAGAAGATCAGTGAGGTCTTTGACCTGAGACGGCAAGAGGTCTGAGGCAATCATCTTAGTTACATTGTTGAGCCGTGTAGATTTGGCTGCGTCGGTGCTATGCGGGTTCGGCGAGGCGACTGTGGCCAGTTCACGTGACACTGATGAGATCTGGCACTCGTGTGACGGTGAAAGAGTGGCGAGAACAATGCCTTGTGGTAGGATTTGAGGGCTGAGTCCGAAGTTCAGAAGAGGAAGGCACGTCTTGTTCGCTGTGACAGTTAATATGGTGTACGGGGAGGAAACGTTGCGGGCCAATAAAACACCGGGAGAGGGAAAGACCACGTAATCCCCATCCGGAACACTGGGATATGGTTCAACTGTGACACAAGTTAGGGCTTGGGGTGGGAGGCGAACAAACTCAGCGCACGAAAGCTTGTTCTGTACCATCTTCGACTCTTCGGTGGCCGCAGGCAAGTCAAGTTGCACGACGCCGGCTGAGCAGTCAATTACAGCGGAGTGGTCGGACAAAAAATCGAGTCCAAGGATGACGTCATGTGGACAGTGAGCGAGAACATGGAATAGAACGGACGTCTGGCGGTCGGCGAATCTCACACGCGCGGTGCACATTCCGAGCACAGCCGGGGTCGCTCCACTAGCGACACGTACAAATAGGGACTCTGGCGGCGTAAGGACCTTGTTTAATCGTGCACGGAGGTCAGAGCTCAGAATTGAAATATGTGCGCCGGTGTCAATAAGGGCAGTAACAGGAAGGCCATCCACTTCTACATCAAGCAGGTTCTTGTCCGTAGTCAAGGTCAGCAGAGGGTTTTCAGGTCGGGAGTCCAATGCAGCGTCACCTCCGGGAGCTGCATTGCTCAGTTTTCCGAAGAAGGGCGTCCACTAGGGTGGGGCGACGAATAGCGGCGGTGCTGAGGTGACCTGGAGCGACGGTCATGCGGGGACGGCGAACGGCTGGACCGGCGGACTGGTGTCGCAGGAGTGCCATTGTACGGTCCATCGTCACGAGCGCTGTACTGCAGGGGCCGGTGGTTGTCGTCACGTCGATAGCCAGGAAACGACCGAGGTGGATACGTGCGGAAACGACAGTAGCGGGAGATGTGTCCTACACCATGACAATGAAAACATATAGGCTTGTCGTCCTGTGTCCTCCACTGAGCAGGATCACGATAGCGGCGGAATCTTTCTGGTGCAGGAGAAGGCGCTATGGTACTGACCCGAGGTTCCGTCAACGAACACACAGGCTGCAGCCCAACGTTTGCCAGCTCCTCTCTCACGACCTGTTGGATCAACGAGATCGTTGGTCGATCATCAGATGGGCGGGTCAGAAAAGACGGAGACGCGGCCTCGATTTCTCTACGAACGATGCGAACCACACTTTCGTTGTTATGTGGTTGACTGCATGGCGGCTGAAGGTCCTCGCAAGATGACGTAGCGGCCGTGTTCGGAAGTCGCAAGAAATTCTTGGCGACCCGGCGACTCTTCAGCTCTTCGAATCGGCGGCACTCTTTGATGATGTCATCAATGGTGGAACAGTCTTTGGAAACCAGTATGTTAAAAGCATCATCTGCAATGCCTTTAAGTAAATGGCTTACTTTGTCTTCCTCGGACATGTTGGGGTCGGCACGATGGCAAAGGGCGAGAACGTCAAGGATGTAGGTGACATATGATTCGGTCGTAGTTTGTGCCCGACCAGAGAGTTCTTTAGAAGCGGCCCGCTGGCGTCCGACGGCCTTACCAAACAGGTCACGAAGCTTCTGTTTGCAAGTATCCCAGCTGGTTATGTCCGCTTCATGAGCCTCGAACCACGCGCCAGCTGTTCCGCAGAGATAGAAGCCAACGTTGGCGAGCATCATCGTAGGGTCCCACCGGTACACTGCTGCAAACCGCTCGAACTTCGGAATCCAGTCGTCAACGTCAACATGGTCGGTGCCGCAGAAGTTGCCAGGGTCGCGCGGTTGCGTCAATACGACCGGCTGTACAGGCTGCGCCGGAGTCGCGGCTGAAACAGGAGCGGCAGAATTGGTTTCTGTTGCCATGGTCGGGCAGTCGAGAACACGTCCGCTTCGAAGTTCCGTCTTGCGTCGTACCCAGCGCCACCACCAAAATGTTGCGAATGTATTTACTACTTTAGAGTAGAAAAGTACTCCAGCAGTCAAGATGGCAGCCGTTGTGTATTTCGAACAGCCCAAAAACGTCGTCGTCCTCTTCTTCGCACCGCCCGCATAGCTGCATAGCCGCGAACCCGCAACAATATGTTCTGATGGTGGTGAGAGTGAAGCAGGACTGTCTCCATGGCGCAATTGGCTAGCGCGATCGGCTGTTAACCGAAAGGTTGGAGTTTCGAGCCCACCCGGTGGTGGTGCCGCGCTTTTTTCTCTTTGTGTTGATAGCTTTGAAGATATGTTCTGATGGTGGTGAGAGTGGAGCAGGACTGTCTCCGTGGCGCAATTGGCTAACGCGATTGGCTGTTAACCGAAAGGTTGGAGGTTCCAGCCCACCCGGTGGTGGTGCGGTGCTTTTTTTCTTTGGGCTGATAGCTTTGAAGATATGTTCTGATGGTGGTGAGAGTGGAGCAGGACTGTCTCCCTGGCGCAATTGGCTAGCGCGATCGGCTGTTAACCGAAAGGTTGGAGGTTCGAGCCCACCCGGTGGTGGTGCGGAGCTTTTTTTTCTTTGCGCTGATAGCTTTGAAGATATGTTCTGATGGTGGTGAGAGTGGAGCAAGACTGTCCCCGTGGCGCAATTGGCTAGCGCGATCGGCTGTTAACCGAAAGGTTGGAGGTTCGAGCCCACCCGGTGGTGGTGCGGCGCTTTTTCTTTGCGCTTATAGCTTTGAAGATATGTTCTGATAGTGGTGAGAGTGGAGCAAGACTGTCCCCGTGGCGCAATGGGTTAGCGCGATCGGCTGTTAACCGAAAGATTGGAGGTTCGAGCCCACCCGGTGGTGGCGCGGCGCTTTTTTTTCTTTGCGCTGATAGCTTTGAAGATATGTTCTGATGGTGGTGAGAGTGGACCAGGACTGTCTCCGTGGCGCAATCGGCTAGCGCGATCGGCTGTTAACTGAAAGGTTGGAGGTTCGAGCCCACCCGGTGGTGGTGCGGCGCTTTTTTTTCTTTGGGGTGATAGCTCTGAAGAAATGTTTTGACGGTGGTGAGTGTGGAGCAGGACTGTCTCCGTGGCGCAATTGGCTTGCGCGATCGGCTGTTAACCGAAAGGTTGGAGTTTCGAGTCCACCCGTAGGTGGTGCGGCGCTTTTTTCTCTTTGTGCCGATAGCTTAGAAGATACGTTCTGATGGTGGTGAGAGTGGAGCAGGACTGTCTCCGTGGCGCAATTGGCTAACGCGATTGGCTGTTAACCGAAAGGTTGGAGGTTCCAGCCCACCCGGTGGTGGTGCGGTGCTTTTTGTCTTTGGGCTGTTAGCTTTGAAGATATGTTCTGATGGTGGTGAGAGTGGAGCAGGACTGTCTCCCTGGCGCAATTGGCTAGCGCGATCGGCTGTTAACCGAAAGGTTGGAGGTTCGAGCCCACCCGGTGGTGGTGCGGCGCTTTTTTTTCTTTGCGCTGATAGCTTTGAAGATATGTTCTGATGGTGGTGAGAGTGGAGCAAGACTGTCCCCGTGGCGCAATTGGCTAGCGCGATCGGCTGTTAACCGAAAGGTTGGAGGTTCGAGCCCACCCGGTGGTGGTGCGGCACTTTTTTTTCTTTGCGCTTGTAATTTTGAAGATATGTTCTGATGGTGTTGAGAGTGGAGCAAGACTGTCACTGTGGCGCAATTGGCTAGCGCGATCGGCTGTTAACCGAAAGGTTGGAGGTTCGAGCCCACCCGGTGGTGGTGCGGCGCTTTTTTTTCTTTGCGCTGATAGCTTTGAAGATATGTTCTGATAGTGGTGATAGTGAAGCAAGACTTTCCCGTGGCGCAATGGGTTAGCGCGATCGGCTGTTAACCGAAAGGTTGGAGGTTCGAGCTCACCCGGTGGTGGCGCGGCGCTTTTTTTTCTTTGCGCTGATAGCTTTGAAGATATGTTCTGATGGTGGTGAGAGTGGACCAGGACTGTCTCCGTGGCGCAATCGGCTGGCGCGATCGGCTGTTAACTGAAAGGTTGGAGGTTCGAGCCCACCCGGTGGTGGTGCGGCGCTTTTTTTTCTTTGGGGTGATAGCTCTGAAGAAATGTTTTGACGGTGGTGAGTGTGGAGCAGGACTGTCTCCGTGGCGCAATTGGCTTGCGCGATCGGCTGTTAACCGAAAGGTTGGAGGTTCGAGCCCACCTGATGATGGTGTGGCGCTTTTTTTCTTTGTGCTGATAGCTTTGAAGATATGTTCTTCTGGTGGTGAGAGTGAAGCAGGACTGTCTCCGTGGCGCAATTGGCTAGTGCGATTGGCTGTTAACCGAATGGTTGGAAGTTCGAGCCCACCCGGTGGTGGTGCGGTGCTTTTTTTCTTTGGGCTAATAGCTTTGAAGATATGTTCTTCTGGTGGTGAGAGTGAAGCAGGACTGTCTCCGTGGCGCAATTGGCTAGTGCGATTGGCTGTTAACCGAAAGGTTGGAAGTTCGAGCCCACCCGATGGTGGTGCGGCGCTTTTTTTTCTTTACGCTGATAGCTTTGAAGATATGTTCTGATGGTGGTGAGAGTGGAGCAAGACTGTCCCCGTGGCGCAATTGGCTAGCGCGATCGGCTGTTAACCGAAAGGTTGGAGGTTCGAGCCCACCCGGTGGTGGTGCGGCGCTTTTTTTTCTTTGCGCTTGTAGCTTTGAAGATATGTTCTGATGGTGTTGAGAGTGGAGCAAGACTGTCTCTGTGGCGCAATTGGCTAGCGCGATCGGCTGTTAACCAAAAGGTTGGAGGTTCGAGCCCACCCGGTGGTGGTGCGGCGCTTTTTTTTCTTTGCGCTTATAGCTTTGAAGATATGTTCTGATAGTGGTGAGAGTGGAGCAAGACTGTCCCCGTGGCGCAATGGGTTAGCGCGATCGGCTGTTAACCAAAAGATTGGAGGTTCGAGCCCACCCGGTGGTGGCGCGGCGCTTTTTTTTCTTTGCGCTGATAGCTTTGAAGATATGTTCTGATGGTGGTGAGAGTGGACCAGGACTGTCTCCGTGGCGCAATCGGCTAGCGCGATCGGCTGTTAACTGAAAGGTTGGATGTTCGAGCCCACCCGGTGGTGGTGCGGCGCTTTTTTTTCTTTGGGGTGATAGCTCTGAAGAAATGTTGTGACGGTGGTGAGTGTGGAGCAGGACTGTCTCCGTGGCGCAATTGGCTTGCGCGATCGGCTGTTAACCGAAAGGTTGGAGGTTCGAGCCCACCCGATGATGGTGTGGCGCTTTTTTTTCTTTGTGCTGATAGCTTTGAAGATATGTTCTGATGGTGGTGAGAGTGAAGCAGGACTGTCTCCGTGGCGCAATTGGCTAGCGCGATCGGCTGTTAACCGAAAGGTTGGAGGTTCGAGCCCGCCCGGTGGTGTTGCGGCGCTTTTTTTTCTTTGTGGGAATAGCTTTGAAGATATGTTCTGATGGTGGTGAGAGTGGAGCAGGACTGTCTCCATGGCGCAATTGGCTAGCGCGATCGGCTGTTAACCGAAAGGTTGGAGTTTCGAGCCCACCCGGTGGTGGTGCGGCGCTTTTTTCTCTTTGTGCCGATAGCTTAGAAGATATGTTCTGATGGTGGTGAGAGTGGAGCAGGACTGTCTCCGTGGCGCAATTGGCTAACGCGATTGGCTGTTAACCGAAAGGTTGGAGGTTCGAGCCCACCCGGTGGTGGTGCGGCGCTTTTTTTTCTTTGGGCTGATAGCTTTGAAGATATGTTCTGATGGTGGTGAGAGTGGAGCAAGACTGTCCCCGTGGCGCAATGGGCAAGCGCGATCGGCTGTTAACCAAAAGGTTGGAGTTTCGATCCCTCCCGGGAGTGGTGCGGTGCTTTTTTTTCTTTGGGCTGATGGCTTTGAAGATATGTTCTGATGGTGGTGAGAGTGCAGCAGGACTGTCTTCGTGGCGCAATTGGCTAGAGCGATCGGCTGTTAACCGAAAGGTTGGAGGTTCGAGCCCACCCGGTGGTGGTGCGGCGCTTTTTTTTCTTTGCGCTGATAGCTTTGAAGATATGTTCTGATAGTGGTGATAGTGAAGCAAGACTGTCCCCGTGGCGCAATGGGTTAGCGCGATCGGCTGTTAACCGAAAGATTGGAGGTTCGAGCTCACCCGGTGGTGGCGCGGCGCTTTTTTTTCTTTGCGCTTATAGCTTTGAAGATATGTTCTGATAGTGGTGAGAGTGGAGCAAGACTGTCCCCGTGGCGCAATGGGTTAGCGCGATCGGCTGTTAACCGAAAGATTGGAGGTTCGAGCCCACCCGGTGGTGGCGCGGCGCTTTTTTTTCTTTGCGCTGATAGCTTTGAAGATATGTTCTGATGGTGGTGAGAGTGGACCAGGACTGTCTCCGTGGCGCAATCGGCTAGCGCGATCGGCTGTTAACTGAAAGGTTGGAGGTTCGAGCCCACCCGGTGGTGGTGCGGCGCTTTTTTTTCTTTGGGGTTATAGCTCTGAAGAAATGTTTTGACGGTGGTGAGTGTGGAGCAGGACTGTCTCCGTGGCGCAATTGGCTTGCGCGATCGGCTGTTAACCGAAAGGTTGGAGTTTCGAGTCCACCCGTAGGTGGTGCGGCGCTTTTTTCTCTTTGTGCCGATAGCTTAGAAGATACGTTCTGATGGTGGTGAGAGTGGAGCAGGACTGTCTCCGTGGCGCAATTGGCTAACGCGATTGGCTGTTAACCGAAAGGTTGGAGGTTCCAGCCCACCCGGTGGTGGTGCGGTGCTTTTTGTCTTTGGGCTGTTAGCTTTGAAGATATGTTCTGATGGTGGTGAGAGTGGAGCAGGACTGTCTCCCTGGCGCAATTGGCTAGCGCGATCGGCTGTTAACCGAAAGGTTGGAGGTTCGAGCCCACCCGGTGGTGGTGCGGCGCTTTTTTTTCTTTGCGCTGATAGCTTTGAAGATATGTTCTGATGGTGGTGAGAGTGGAGCAAGACTGTCCCCGTGGCGCAATTGGCTAGCGCGATCGGCTGTTAACCGAAAGGTTGGAGGTTCGAGCCCACCCGGTGGTGGTGCGGCACTTTTTTTTCTTTGCGCTTGTAATTTTGAAGATATGTTCTGATGGTGTTGAGAGTGGAGCAAGACTGTCACTGTGGCGCAATTGGCTAGCGCGATCGGCTGTTAACCGAAAGGTTGGAGGTTCGAGCCCACCCGGTGGTGGTGCGGCGCTTTTTTTTCTTTGCGCTGATAGCTTTGAAGATATGTTCTGATAGTGGTGATAGTGAAGCAAGACTTTCCCGTGGCGCAATGGGTTAGCGCGATCGGCTGTTAACCGAAAGGTTGGACGTTCGAGCTCACCCGGTGGTGGCGCGGCGCTTTTTTTTCTTTGCGCTGATAGCTTTGAAGATATGTTCTGATGGTGGTGAGAGTGGACCTGGACTGTCTCCGTGGCGCAATCGGCTGGCGCGATCGGCTGTTAACTGAAAGGTTGGAGGTTCGAGCCCACCCGGTGGTGGTGCGGCGCTTTTTTTTCTTTGGGGTGATAGCTCTGAAGAAATGTTTTGACGGTGGTGAGTGTGGAGCAGGACTGTCTCCGTAGCGCAATTGGCTTGCGCGATCGGCTGTTAACCGAAAGGTTGGAGGTTCGAGCCCACCTGATGATGGTGTGGCGCTTTTTTTCTTTGTGCTGATAGCTTTGAAGATATGTTCTTCTGGTGGTGAGAGTGAAGCAGGACTGTCTCCGTGGCGCAATTGGCTAGTGCGATTGGCTGTTAACCGAATGGTTGGAAGTTCGAGCCCACCCGGTGGTGGTGCGGTGCTTTTTTTCTTTGGGCTAATAGCTTTGAAGATATGTTCTTCTGGTGGTGAGAGTGAAGCAGGACTGTCTCCGTGGCGCAATTGGCTAGTGCGATTGGCTGTTAACCGAAAGGTTGGAGGTTCGAGCCCACCCGGTGGTGGTGCGGCGCTTTTTTTTCTTTGCGCTTGTAGCTTTGAAGATATGTTCTGATGGTGTTGAGAGTGGAGCAAGACTGTCTCTGTGGCGCAATTGGCTAGCGCGATCGGCTGTTAACCAAAAGGTTGGAGGTTCGAGCCCACCCGGTGGTGGTGCGGCGCTTTTTTTTCTTTGCGCTTATAGCTTTGAAGATATGTTCTGATAGTGGTGAGAGTGGAGCAAGACTGTCCCCGTGGCGCAATGGGTTAGCGCGATCGGCTGTTAACCGAAAGATTGGAGGTTCGAGCCCACCCGGTGGTGGCGCGGCGCTTTTTTTTCTTTGCGCTGATAGCTTTGAAGATATGTTCTGATGGTGGTGAGAGTGGACCAGGACTGTCTCCGTGGCGCAATCGGCTAGCGCGATCGGCTGTTAACTGAAAGGTTGGAGGTTCGAGCCCACCCGGTGGTGGTGCGGCGCTTTTTTTTCTTTGGGGTGATAGCTCTGAAGAAATGTTGTGACGGTGGTGAGTGTGGAGCAGGACTGTCTCCGTGGCGCAATTGGCTTGCGCGATCGGCTGTTAACCGAAAGGTTGGAGGTTCGAGCCCACCCGATGATGGTGTGGCGCTTTTTTTTCTTTGTGCTGATAGCTTTGAAGATATATTCTGATGGTGGTGAGAGTGAAGCAGGACTGTCTCCGTGGCGCAATTGGCTAGCGCGATCGGCTGTTAACCGAAAGGTTGGAGGTTCGAGCCCGCCCGGTGGTGTTGCGGCGCTTTTTTTTCTTTGTGGGAATAGCTTTGAAGATATGTTCTGATGGTGGTGAGAGTGGAGCAGGACTGTCTCCATGGCGCAATTGGCTAGCGCGATCGGCTGTTAACCGAAAGGTTGGAGTTTCGAGCCCACCCGGTGGTGGTGCGGCGCTTTTTTCTCTTTGTGCCGATAGCTTAGAAGATATGTTCTGATGGTGGTGAGAGTGGAGCAGGACTGTCTCCGTGGCGCAATTGGCTAACGCGATTGGCTGTTAACCGAAAGGTTGGAGGTTCGAGCCCACCCGGTGGTGGTGCGGCGCTTTTTTTTCTTTGGGCTGATAGCTTTGAAGATATGTTCTGATGGTGGTGAGAGTGGAGCAAGACTGTCCCCGTGGCGCAATGGGCAAGCGCGATCGGCTGTTAACCAAAAGGTTGGAGTTTCGATCCCTCCCGGGAGTGGTGCGGTGCTTTTTTTTCTTTGGGCTGATAGCTTTGAAGATATGTTCTGATGGTGGTGAGAGTGCAGCAGGACTGTCTTCGTGGCGCAATTGGCTAGAGCGATCGGCTGTTAACCGAAAGGTTGGAGGTTCGAGCCCACCCGGTGGTGGTGCGGCGCTTTTTTTTCTTTGCGCTGATAGCTTTGAAGATATGTTCTGATAGTGGTGATAGTGAAGCAAGACTGTCCCCGTGGCGCAATGGGTTAGCGCGATCGGCTGTTAACCGAAAGATTGGAGGTTCGAGCTCACCCGGTGGTGGCGCGGCGCTTTTTTTTCTTTGCGCTGATAGCTTTGAAGATATGTTCTGATGGTGGTGAGAGTGGACCAGGACTGTCTCCGTGGCGCAATCGGCTGGCGCGATCGGCTGTTAACTGAAAGGTTGGAGGTTCGAGCCCACCCGGTGGTGGTGCGGCGCTTTTTTTTCTTTGGGGTGATAGCTCTGAAGAAATGTTTTGACGGTGGTGAGTGTGGAGCAGGACTGTCTCCGTGGCGCAATTGGCTTGCGCGATCGGCTGTTAACCGAAAGGTTGGAGGTTCGAGCCCACCTGATGATGGTGTGGCGCTTTTTTTCTTTGTGCTGATAGCTTTGAAGATATGTTCTTCTGGTGGTGAGAGTGAAGCAGGACTGTCTCCGTGGCGCAATTGGCTAGTGCGATTGGCTGTTAACCGAAAGGTTGGAAGTTCGAGCCCACCCGGTGGTGGTGCGGTGCTTTTTTTCTTTGGGCTAATAGCTTTGAAGATATGTTCTTCTGGTGGTGAGAGTGAAGCAGGACTGTCTCCGTGGCGCAATTGGCTAGTGCGATTGGCTGTTAACCGAAAGGTTGGAAGTTCGAGCCCACCCGATGGTGGTGCGGCGCTTTTTTTTCTTTACGCTGATAGCTTTGAAGATATGTTCTGATGGTGGTGAGAGTGGAGCAAGACTGTCCCCGTGGCGCAATTGGCTAGCGCGATCGGCTGTTAACCGAAAGGTTGGAGGTTCGAGCCCACCCGGTGGTGGTGCGGCGCTTTTTTTTCTTTGCGCTTGTAGCTTTGAAGATATGTTCTGATGGTGTTGAGAGTGGAGCAAAACTGTCTCTGTGGCGCAATTGGCTAGCGCGATCGGCTGTTAACCGAAAGGTTGGAGGTTCGAGCCCACCCGGTGGTGGTGCGGCGCTTTTTTTTCTTTGCGCTTATAGCTTTGAAGATATGTTCTGATAGTGGTGAGAGCGGAGCAAGACTGTCCCCGTGGCGCAATGGGTTAGCGCGATCGGCTGTTAACCGAAAGATTGGAGGTTCGAGCCCACCCGGTGGTGGCGCGGCGCTTTTTTTTCTTTGCGCTGATAGCTTTGAAGATATGTTCTGATGGTGGTGAGAGTGGACCAGGACTGTCTCCGTGGCGCAATGGGCTAGTGCGATCGGCTGTTAACTGAAAGGTTGGAGGTTCGAGCCCACCCGGTGGTGGTGCGGCGCTTTTTTTTCTTTGGGGTGATAGCTCTGAAGAAATGTTGTGACGGTGGTGAGTGTGGAGCAGGACTGTCTCCGTGGCGCAATTGGCTTGCGCGATCGGCTGTTAACCGAAAGGTTGGAGGTTCGAGCCCACCCGATGATGGTGTGGCGCTTTTTTTTCTTTGTGCTGATAGCTTTGAAGATATGTTCTGATGGTGGTGAGAGTGAAGCAGGACTTTCTCCGTGGCGCAATTGGCTAGCGCGATCGGCTGTTAACCGAAAGGTTGGAGGTTCGAGCCCGCCCGGTGGTGTTGCGGCGCTTTTTTTTCTTTGTGGGAATAGCTTTGAAGATATGTTCTGATGGTGGTGAGAGTGGAGCAGGACTGTCTCCATGGCGCAATTGGCTAGCGCGATCGGCTGTTAACCGAAAGGTTGGAGTTTCGAGCCCACCCGGTGGTGGTGCGGCGCTTTTTTCTCTTTGTGCCGATAGCTTAGAAGATATGTTCTGATGGTGGTGAGAGTGGAGCAGGACTGTCTCCGTGGCGCAATTGGCTAACGCGATTGGCTGTTAACCGAAAGGTTGGAGGTTCGAGCCCACCCGGTGGTGGTGCGGCGCTTTTTTTTCTTTGGGCTGATAGCTTTGAAGATATGTTCTGATGGTGGTGAGAGTGGAGCAAGACTGTCCCCGTGGCGCAATGGGCAAGCGCGATCGGCTGTTAACCAAAAGGTTGGAGTTTCGATCCCTCCCGGGAGTGGTGCGGTGCTTTTTTTTCTTTGGGCTGATAGCTTTGAAGATATGTTCTGATGGTGGTGAGAGTGCAGCAGGACTGTCTTCGTGGCGCAATTGGCTAGCGCGATCGGCTGTTAACCGAAAGGTTGGAGGTTCGAGCCCACCCGGTGGTGGTGCGGCGCTTTTTTTTCTTTGCGCTTGTAGCTTTGAAGATATGTTCTGATGGTGTTGAGAGTGGAGCAAGACTGTCACTGTGGCGCAATTGGCTAGCGCGATCGGCTGTTAACCGAAAGGTTGGAGGTTCGAGCCCACCCGGTGGTGGTGCGGCGCTTTTTTTTCTTTGCGCTGATAGCTTTGAAGATATGTTCTGATAGTGGTGATAGTGAAGCAAGACTGTCCCCATGGCGCAATGGGTTAGCGCGATCGGCTGTTAACCGAAAGGTTGGAGGTTCGAGCTCACCCGGTGGTGGCGCGGCGCTTTTTTTTCTTTGCGCTGATAGCTTTGAAGATATGTTCTGATGGTGGTGAGAGTGGACCAGGACTGTCTCCGTGGCGCAATCGGCTGGCGCGATCGGCTGTTAACTGAAAGGTTGGAGGTTCGAGCCCACCCGGTGGTGGTGCGGCGCTTTTTTTCTTTGGGGTGATAGCTCTGAAGAAATGTTTTGACGGTGGTGAGTGTGGAGCAGGACTGTCTCCGTGGCGCAATAGGCTTGCGCGATCGGCTGTTAACCGAAAGGTTGGAGGTTCGAGCCCACCTGATGATGGTGTGGCGCTTTTTTTTCTTTGTGCTGATAGCTTTGAAGATATGTTCTGCTGGTGGTGAGAGTGAAGCAGGACTGTCTCCGTGGCGCAATTGGCTAGCGCGATTGGCTGTTAACCGAAAGGTTGGAAGTTCGAGCCCACCCGGTGGTGGTGCGGTGCTTTTTTTCTTTGGGCTAATAGCTTTGAAGATATGTTCTGATGGTGGTGAGAGTGGAGCAGGACTGTCTCCATGGCGCAATTGGCTAGCGCGATCGGCTGATAACCGAAAGGTGGGAGTTTCGAGCCCACCCGATGGTGGTGCGGCGCTTTCTCTTCTTTGGGCTGATAGCTCTGAAGAAATGTTCTGACGGTGGTGAGAGGGGAGCAGGACTGTCTCCGTGGCGCAATTGGCTAGCGCGATCAACTTTTAACCGAAAGGTTGGAGGTTCGAGCCCACCCGGTGGTGGTGCGGCACTTTTTTTTCTTTGGGGCGATAGCTCTGAAGAAATGATCTGACGGTGGTGAGAGCGAAGCACGACTGTCTCTGTGGCGCAATTGGCTAGCGCGATTGGCTGTTAACCGAAAGGTTGTAGGTTCGAGCCCACCCGGTGGTGGTGCGGCTTTTTTTTTCTTTAGGCTGATAGCTCTGAAGAAATGTTCTGACGGTGGTGAGAGTGGAGCAGGACTGTCCCCGTGGCGCCATTGGCTAGCGCGATCGGCTGTTAACCAAAAAGTTGGAGGTTCGAGCCCTCCCGGGTGGGGTGTGTTGCTTTTTTCTTTGCGATGATAGCTTTGAAGATATTTTCTGATGGTGGTGAGCGTGGAGCACGATTGTCTCCGTGGCGCAATTGGCTAGCGCGATCGGCCGTTAACCAAAAGGTGGGAGTTTCGAGCCCACCCGGTGGTGGTGCGGCGCTTTTTTTTCTTTCCGCTGATAGCTTGAAAGATATGTTCTAATGGTGGTGAGAGTGGAGCAGGACTGTCTCCGTGGAGCAATTGGCCAGCGCGATCGGCTGTTAACCGAAAAGTTGGAGGTTCGAGCCCTCCCGGGAGTGGTGTGTTGCTTTTTTTTCTTTGGGGCGATAGCTTTGAAGATATGTTCTGATGGTGGTAAGAGTGGAGCACGACTGCCTCCGTGGCGCAATTGGCTAGTGCGATCGGCTGTTAACCGAAAGGTTGAAGGTTCGAGCCCACCCGGTGGTGGTGCGGCGCTTTTTTTTGCGCTGATAGTTTGAAGATATGTTCTTATGGTGGTGAGAGTGGAGCAAGACTGTCTCCGTGGCGCAATGGGCTAGCGCGATCGGCTGTTAACCGAAAGGTTGGAATTTCGAGCCCTCCCGGGAGTGGTGTGTTGCTTTTTTCTTTGCGGTAATAGCTTTGAAGATATGTTCTGATGGTGGTGAGAGTGCAGCAGGACTGTCTTCGTGGCGCAATTGGCTAGCGCGATCATCTGTGAACCGAAAGGTTGGAGGTTTGAGCCCACCCGGTGGTGTTGCGGCGCTTTTTTTTCTTTGTGGTAATAGCTTTGAAGATATGTTCTGATGGTGGTGAGAGTGAAGCAGGACTGTCTCCATGGCGCAATTGGCTAGCGCGATCGGCTGTTAACCGAAAGGTTGGAGTTTCGAGCCCACCCGGTGGTGGTGCCGCGCTTTTGTCTCTTTGTGCTGATAGCTTTGAAGATATGTTCTGATGGTGGTGAGAGTGGAGCAGGACTGTCTCCGTGGCGCAATTGGCTAACGCGATTGGCTGTTAACCGAAAGGTTGGAGGTTCCAGCCCACCCGGTGGTGGTGCGGTGCTTTTTTTCTTTGGGCTGATAGCTTTGAAGATATGTTCTGATGGTGGTGAGAGTGGAGCAGGACTGTCTCCCTGGCGCAATTGGCTAGCGCGATCGGCTGTTAACCGAAAGGTTGGAGGTTCGAGCCCACCCGGTGGTGGTGCGGAGCTTTTTTTTCTTTGCGCTGATAGCTTTGAAGATATGTTCTGATGGTGGTGAGAGTGGAGCAAGACTGTCCCCGTGGCGCAATTGGCTTGCGCGATCGGCTGTTAACCGAAAGGTTGGAGGTTCGAGCCCACCCGGTGGTGGTGCGGCGCTTTTTTTTCTTTGCGCTTATAGCTTTGAAGATATGTTCTGATAGTGGTGAGAGTAGAGCAAGACTGTCCCCGTGGCGCAATGGGTTAGCGCGATCGGCTGTTAACCGAAAGATTGGAGGTTCGAGCCCACCCGGTGGTGGCGCGGCGCTTTTTTTTCTTTGCGCTGATAGCTTTGAAGATATGTTCTGATGGTGGTGAGAGTGGACCAGGACTGTCTCCGTGGCGCAATCGGCTAGCGCGATCGGCTGTTAACTGAAAGGTTGGAGGTTCGAGCCCGCCCGGTGGTGTTGCGGCGCTTTTTTTTCTTTGTGGGAATAGCTTTGAAGATATGTTCTGATGGTGGTGAGAGTGGAGCAGGACTGTCTCCATGGCGCAATTGGCTAGCGCGATCGGCTGTTAACCGAAAGGTTGGAGTTTCGAGCCCACCCGGTGGTGGTGCGGCGCTTTTTTCTCTTTGTGCCGATAGCTTAGAAGATATGTTCTGATGGTGGTGAGAGTGGAGCAGGACTGTCTCCGTGGCGCAATTGGCTAACGCGATTGGCTGTTAACCGAAAGGTTGGAGGTTCCAGCCCACCCGGTGGTGGTGCGGTGCTTTTTGTCTTTGGGCTCTTAGCTTTGAAGATATGTTCTGATGGTGGTGAGAGTGGAGCAGGACTGTCTCCCTGGCGCAATTGGCTAGCGCGATCGGCTGTTAACCGAAAGGTTGGAGGTTCGAGCCCACCCGGTGGTGGTGCGGCGCTTTTTTTTCTTTGCGCTGATAGCTTTGAAGATATGTTCTGATGGTGGTGAGAGTGGAGCAAGACTGTCCCCGTGGCGCAATTGGCTAGCGCGATCGGCTGTTAACCGAAAGTTGGAGGTTCGAGCCCACCCGGTGGTGGTGCGGCGCTTTTTTTTCTTTGCGCTTGTAATTTTGAAGATATGTTCTGATGGTGTTGAGAGTGGAGCAAGACTGTCACTGTGGCGCAATTGGCTAGCGCGATCGGCTGTTAACCGAAAGGTTGGAGGTTCGAGCCCACCCGGTGGTGGTGCGGCGCTTTTTTTTCT
Organism: Rhipicephalus microplus; assembly: GCF_043290135.1. Taxonomy (NCBI): domain Eukaryota; kingdom Metazoa; phylum Arthropoda; class Arachnida; order Ixodida; family Ixodidae; genus Rhipicephalus; species Rhipicephalus microplus. Next base: position 2,466,252 of record NW_027464612.1, on the reverse strand, counting down.
TTGCGCTGATAGCTTTGAAGATATGTTCTGATAGTGGTGATAGTGCAGCAAGACTGTCCCCGTGGCGCAATGGGTTAGCGCGATCGGCTGTTAACCGAAAGGTTGGAGGTTCGAGCTCACCCGGTGGTGGCGCGGCGCTTTTTTTTCTTTGCGCTGATAGCTTTGAAGATATGTTCTGATGGTGGTGAGAGTGGACCAGGACTGTCTCCGTGGCGCAATCGGCTGGCGCGATCGGCTGTTAACTGGAAGGTTGGAGGTTCGAGCCCACCCGGTGGTGGTGCGGCGCTTTTTTTTCTTTGGGGTGATAGCTCTGAAGAAATGTTTTGACGGTGGTGAGTGTGGAGCAGGACTGTCTCCGTGGCGCAATTGGCTTGCGCGATCGGCTGTTAACCGAAAGGTTGGAGGTTCGAGCCCACCTGATGATGGTGTGGCGCTTTTTTTTCTTTGTGCTGATAGCTTTGAAGATATGTTCTGCTGGTGGTGAGAGTGAAGCAGGACTGTCTCCGTGGCGCAATTGGCTAGCGCGATTGGCTGTTAACCGAAAGGTTGGAAGTTCGAGCCCACCCGGTGGTGGTGCGGTGCTTTTTGTCTTTGGGCTAATAGCTTTGAAGATATGTTCTGACGGTGGTGAGAGTGGAGCAGGACTGTCTCCATGGCGCAATTGGCTAGCGCGATCGGCTGATAACCGAAAGGTGGGAGTTTCGAGCCCACCCGGTGGTGGTGCGGCGCTTTCTCTTCTTTGGGCTGATAGCTCTGAAGAAATGTTCTGACGGTGGTGAGAGTGGAGCAGGACTGTCTCCGTGGCGCAATTGGCTAGCGCGATCAACTTTTAACCGAAAAGTTGGAGGTTCGAGCCCACCCGGTGGTGGTCCGGCTTTTTTTTCTTTAGGCTGATAGCTCTGAAGAAATGTTCTGACGGTGGTGAGAGTGGAGCAGGACTGTCCCCGTGGCGCCATTGGCTAGCGCGATCGGCTGTTAACCAAAAAGTTGGAGGTTCGAGCCCTCCCGGGTGGGGTGTGTTGCTTTTTTCTTTGCGATGATAGCTTTGAAGATATTTTCTGATGGTGGTGAGCGTGGAGCACGATTGTCTCCGTGGCGCAATTGGCTAGCGCGATCGGCCGTTAACCAAAAGGTGGGAGTTTCGAGCCCACCCGGTGGTGGTGCGGCGCTTTTTTTTCTTTCGGCTGATAGCTTGAAAGATATGTTCTAATGGTGGTGAGAGTGGAGCAGGACTGTCTCCGTGGAGCAATTGGCCAGCGCGATCGGCTGTTAACCGAAAAGTTGGAGGTTCGAGCCCTCCCGGGTGTGGTGTGTTGCTTTTTTTTCTTTGGGGCGATAGCTTCGAAGATATGTTCTGATGGTGGTAAGAGTGGAGCACGACTGCCTCCGTGGCGGAATTGGCTAGTGCGATCGGCTGTTAACCGAAAGGTTGAAGGTTCGAGCCCACCCGGTGGTGGTGCGGCGCTTTTTTTTGCGGTGATAGTTTGAAGATATGTTCTTATGGTGGTGAGAGTGGAGCAAGACTGTCTTCGTGGCGCAATGGGCTAGCGCGATCGGCTGTTAACCGAAAGGTTGGAATTTCGAGCCCTCCCGGGAGTGGTGTGTTGCTTTTTTCTTTGCGGTAATAGCTTTGAAGATATGTTCTGATGGTGGTGAGAGTGCAGCAGGACTGTCTTCGTGGCGCAATTGGCTAGCGCGATCGGCTGTTAACCGAAAGGTTGGAGGTTCGAGCCCACCCGGTGGTGTTGCGGCGCTTTTTTTTCTTTGTGGTAATAGCTTTGAAGATATGTTCTGATGGTGGTGAGAGTGAAGCAGGACTGTCTCCATGGCGCAATTGGCTAGCGCGATCGGCTGTTAACCGAAAGGTTGGAGTTTCGAGCCCACCCGGTGGTGGTGCCGCGCTTTTTTCTCTTTGTGCTGATAGCTTTGAAGATATGTTCTGATGGTGGTGAGAGTGGAGCAGGACTGTCTCCGTGGCGCAATTGGCTAACGCGATTGGCTGTTAACCGAAAGGTTGGAGGTTCCAGCCCACCCGGTGGTGGTGCGGTGCTTTTTTTCTTTGGGCTGATAGCTTTGAAGATATGTTCTGATGGTGGTGAGAGTGGAACAGGACTGTCTCCCTGGCGCAATTGGCTAGCGCGATCGGCTGTTAACCGAAAGGTTGGAGGTTCGAGCCCACCCGGTGGTGGTGCGGAGCTTTTTTTTCTTTGCGCTGATAGCTTTGAAGATATGTTCTGATGGTGGTGAGAGTGGAGCAAGACTGTCCCCGTGGCGCAATTGGCTAGCGCGATCGGCTGTTAACCGAAAGGTTGGAGGTTCGAGCCCACCCGGTGGTGGTGCGGCACTTTTTTTTCTTTGCGCTTGTAGCTTTGAAGATATGTTCTGATGGTGTTGAGAGTGGAGCAAGACTGTCTCTGTGGCGCAATTGGCTAGCGCTATCGGCTGTTAACCGAAAGGTTGGAGGTTCGAGCCCACCCGGTGGTGGTGCGGCGCTTTTTTTTCTTTGCGCTGATAGCTTTGAAGATATGTTCTGATAGTGGTGAGAGTGGAGCAAGACTGTCCCCGTGGCGCAATGGGTTAGCGCGATCGGCTGTTAACCGAAAGGTTGGAGGTTCGAGCCCACCCGGTGGTGGCGCGGCGCTTTTTTTTCATTGCGCTGATAGCTTTGAAGATATGTTCTGATGGTGGTGAGAGTGGACCAGGACTGTCTCCGTGGCGCAATCGGCTAGCGCGATCGGCTGTTAACTGAAAGGTTGGAGGTTCGAGCCCACCCGGTGGTGGTGCGGCGCTTTTTTTTCTTCGGGGTGATAGCTCTGAAGAAATGTTTTGACGGTGGTGAGTGTGGAGCAGGACTGTCTCCGTGGCGCAATTGGCTTGCGCGATCGGCTGTTAACAGAAAGGTTGGAGGTTCGAGCCCACCCGATGATGGTGTGGCGCTTTTTTTTCTTTGTGCTGATAGCTTTGAAGATATGTTCTGATGGTGGTGAGAGTGAAGCAGGACTGTCTCCGTGGCGCAATTGGCTAGCGCGATTGGCTGTTAACCGAAAGGTTGGAAGTTCGAGCCCACCCGGTGGTGGTGAGGTGCTTTCTTTCTTTGGGCTGATAGCTTTGAAGATATGTTCTGATGGAGGTGAGAGTGGAGCAGGACTGTCTCCGTGGCGCAATTGGCTTGCGCAATCGGCTGTTAACCGAAAGGTTGGAGGTTCGAGCCCACCCGGTGGTGGTGCGGCGCTTTTTTTTTCTTTGTGCTGATAGCTTTGAAGATATGTTCTGATGGTGGTGAGAGAGGAGCAAGACTGTCCTCGTGGCGCAATGGGCTAGAGCGATCGGCTGTAAACCGAAGGGTTGGAGTTTCGAGCCCTCCCGGGAATGGTGTGGTGCTTTTTACTTTGCACAAATAGCTTTGAAGATATGTTCTGATGGTGGTGAAAGTGGAGCAGGACTGTCTTCGTGGCGCGATTGGCTAGCGCGATCGGCTTTTAACCGAAAGGTTGGAGGTTTGAGCCCCCCCGGTGGAGGTGCGGCGCTTTTTTTCTTTGCGCTAATAGCTTTGAAGATATGTTCTGATGGTGTTGAGAGTGGAGCAAGGCTATCTCCATGGCGCAATGTGCTAGCGCGATCGGCTGTTAACCGAAAGGTTGAAGGTTCGAGCCCACCCGGTGGTGGTGCGGCGCTTTTTTTTCTTTGGGCTGATAGCTTTGAAGATATGTTCTGATGGTGGTGAGAGTGGAGCAAGACTGTCCCCGTGGCGCAATGGGCAAGCGCGATCGGCTGTTAACCAAAAGGTTGGAGTTTCGATCCCTCCCGGGAGTGGTGCGGTGCTTTTTTTTCTTTGGGCTGATAGCTTTGAAGATATGTTCTGATGGTGGTGAGAGTGCAGCAGGACTGTCTTCGTGGCACAATTGGCTAGCGCGATCGGCTGTTAACCGAAAGGTTGGAGGTTCGAGCCCACCCGGTGGTGGTGCGGCTCTTTTTTTTTCTTTGGGGTGATAGCTTTGAAGATATGTTCTGATTGTGGTGAGAGTGCAGCAGGACTGTCTTCGTGGCGCAATTGGCTAGCGCGATCGGCTGTTAACCGAAAGGTTGGAGGTTCGAGCCCACCCGGTGGTGGTGCGGCTCTTTTTTTTTTCTTTGGGGTGATAGCTCTGAAGAAATGTTCTGACGGTGGTGAGAGTGGAGCACGACTGTCTCCGTGGGGCAATAGGCTAGCGCGATCGGCTGTTAACCGAAAGGTTGGAGGTTCGAGCCCACCCGGGGGTGGTGCGGCGCTTCTTTTTCTTTGGGCTGATAGCTTTGAAGATATGTTCTGATGGTGGTGAGAGTGGAGCATGACTGTCTCCGTGGCGCAGTTGTCTAGCGCGATCGGCTGTTAACCGAAAGGTTGGAGTTTCGAGCCCTCCCAGGAGTGGTGTGTTGCTTTTTTCTTTGTGGTAATAGCTTTGAAGATTTGTTCTGATGGTGGTGAGAGTGGAGCAGGACTGTCTCCATGGCGCAATTGGCTAGCGCGATCGGCTGTTAACCGAAAGGTTGAAGTTTCGAGCCCACCCGGTGGTGGTGCGGCGCTTTTTTTTCTTTGGGGTGATAGCTCTGAAGAAATATTTTGACGGTGGTGAGTGTGGAGCAGGACTGTCTCCGTGGCGCAATTGGCTTGCGCGATCGGCTGTTAACCGAAAGGTTGGAGGTTCGAGCCCACCCGATGATGGTGTGGCGCTTTTTTTTCTTTGTGCTGATAGCTTTGAAGATATGTTCTGATGGTGGTGAGAGTGAAGCAGGACTGTCTCCGTGGCGCAATTGGCTAGCGCGATTGGCTGTTAACCGAAAGGTTGGAAGTTCGAGCCCACCCGGTAGTGGTGCGGTGCTTTTTTTCTTTGGGCTGATAGCTTTGAAGATATGTTCTGATGGAGGTGAGAGTGGAGCAGGACTGTCTCCGTGGCGCAATTGGCTTGCGCAATCGGCTGTTAACCGAAAGGTTGGAGGTTCGAGCCCACCCGGTGGTGGTGCGGCGCTTTTTGTTTCTTTGTGCTGATAGCTTTGAAGATATGTTCTGATGGTGGTGAGAGAGGAGCAAGACTGTCCTCGTGGCGCAATGGGCTAGCGCGATCGGCTGTAAACCGAAGGGTTGGAGTTTCGAGCCCTCCCGGGAATGGTGTGGTGCTTTTTACTTTGCACTAATAGCTTTGAAGATATGTTCTGATGGTGGTGAAAGTGGAGCAGGACTGTCTTCGTGGCGCGATTGGCTAGTGCGATCGGCTTTTAACCGAAAGGTTGGAGGTTTGAGCCCCCCCGGTGGAGGTGCGGCGCTTTTTTTCTTTGCGCTAATAGCTTTGAAGATATGTTCTGATGGTGTTGAGAGTGGAGCAAGGCTATCTCCGTGGCGCAATGTGCTAGCGCGATCGCCTGTTAACCGAAAGGTTGAAGGTTCGAGCCCACCCGGTGGTGGTGCGGCGCTTTTTTTTCTTTGGGCTGATAGCTTTGAAGATATGTTCTGATGGTGGTGAGAGTGGAGCAAGACTGTCCCCGTGGCGCAATGGGCAAGCGCGATCGTCTGTTAACCAAAAGGTTGGAGTTTCGATCCCTCCCGGGAGTGGTGCGGTGCTTTTTTTTCTTTCGGCTGATAGCTTTGAAGATATGTTCTGATGGTGGTGAGAGTGCAGCAGGACTGTCTTCGTGGCGCAATTGGCTAGAGCGATCGGCTGTTAACCGAAAGGTTGGAGGTTCGAGCCCACCCGGTGGTGGTGCGGCTCTTTTTTTTTCTTTGGGGTGATAGCTTTGAAGATATGTTCTGATGGTGGTGAGAGTGCAGCAGGACTGTCTTCGTGGCGCAATTGGCTAGCGCGATCGGCTGTTAACCGAAAGGTTGGAGGTTCGAGCCCACCCGGTGGTGGTGCGGCTCTTTTTTTTCTTTGGGGTGATAGCTCTGAAGAAATGTTCTGACGGTGGTGAGAGTGGAGCACGACTGTCTCCGTGGGGCAATAGGCTAGCGCGATCGGCTGTTAACCGAAAGGTTGGAGGTTCGAGCCCACCCGGGGGTGGTGCGGCGCTTCTTTTTCTTTGGGCTTATAGCTTTGAAGATATGTTCTGATGGTGGTGAGAGTGGAGCACGACTGTCTCCGTGGCGCAGTTGTCTAGCGCGATCGGCTGTTAACCAAAAGGTTGGAGGTTCGAGCCCATGCGGTGATGGTGTGCCGCTTTTGTTTCTTTGTGCTGATAGCTTTGAAGATATGTTCTGATGGTGGTGAGAGTGGAGCAGGACTTTCTCCGTGGCGCAATTGGCTAGCGCGATTACCTGTTGACCGAAAGGTTGGAGGTTCGAGCCCACCCGGTGGTGGTGCGGTGCTTTTTTTCTTTGGGCCGATAGCTTTGAAGATATGTTCTGATGGTGGTGAGAGTGGAGCAGGACTGTCTCCGTGGCGCAATTGGCTTGCGCGATCGGCTGTTAACCGAAAGGTTGGAGGTTCGAGCCCACCCGGTGGTGGTGCGGCGTTTTTTTTTCTTTGTGCTGATAGCTTTGAAGATATGTTCTGATGGTGGTGAGAGAGGAGCAAGACTGTCCTCGTGGCGCAATGGGCTAGCGCGATCGGCTGTAAACCGAAGGGTTGGAGTTTCGAGCCCTCCCGGGAATGGTGTGGTGCTTTTTACTTTGCACTAATAGCTTTGAAGATATGTTCTGATGGTGGTGAAAGTGGAGCAGGACTGTCTTCGTGGCGCGATTGGCTAGTGCGATCGGCATTTAACCGAAAGGTTGGAGGTTTGAGCCCCCCCCGGTGGAGGTGCGGCGCTTTTTTTCTTTGCGCTAATAGCTTTGAAGATATGTTCTGATGGTGTTGAGAGTGGAGCAAGGCTATCTCCGTGGCGCAATGTGCTAGCGCGATCGCCTGTTAACCGAAAGGTTGAAGGTTCGAGCCCACCCGGTGGTGGGGCGGCGCTTTTTTTTCTTTGGGCTGATAGCTTTGAAGATATGTTCTGATGGTGGTGAGAGTGGAGCAAGACTGTCCCCGTGGCGCAATGGGCAAGCGCGATCGGCTGTTAACCAAAAGGTTGGAGTTTCGATCCCTCCCGGGAGTGGTGCGGTGCTTTTTTTCTTTGGGCTGATAGCTTTGAAGATATGTTCTGATGGTGGTGAGAGTGCAGCGGGACTGTCTTCGTGGCGCAATTGGCTAGAGCGATCGGCTGTTAACCGAAAGGTTGGAGGTTCGAGCCCACCCGGTGGTGGTGCGGCTCTTTTTTTTTCTTTGGGGTGATAGCTTTGAAGATATGTTCTGATGGTGGTGAGAGTGCAGCAGGACTGTCTTCGTGGCGCAATTGGCTAGCGCGATCGGCTGTTAACCGAAAGGTTGGAGGTTCGAGCCCACCCGGTGGTGGTGCGGCTCTTTTTTTTTCTTTGGGGTGATAGCTCTGAAGAAATGTTCTGACGGTGGTGAGAGTGGAGCACGACTGTCTCCGTGGGGCAATAGGCTAGCGCGATCGGCTGTTAACCGAAAGGTTGGAGGTTCGAGCCCACCCGGGGGTGGTGCGGCGCTTCTTTTTCTTTGGGCTTATAGCTTTGAAGATATGTTCTGATGGTGGTGAGAGTGGAGCACGACTTTCTCCGTGGCGCAGTTGTCTAGCGCGATCGGCTGTTAACCGAAAGGTTGGAGGTTCGAGCCCACGCGGTGATGGTGTGCCGCTTTTGTTTCTTTGTGCTGATAGCTTTGAAGATATGTTCTGATGGTGGTGAGAGTGGAGCAGGACTTTCTTCGTGGCGCAATTGGCTAGCGCGATTACCTGTTGACCGAAAGGTTGGAGGTTCGAGCCCACCCGGTGGTGGTGCGGTGCTTTTTTTCTTTGGGCCGATAGCTTTGAAGATATGTTCTGATGGTGGTGAGAGTGGAGCAGGACTGTCTCCGTGGCGCAAATTGGCTTGCGCGATCGGCTGTTAACCGAAAGGTTGGAGGTTCGAGCCCACCCGGTGGTGGTGCGGCGTTTTTTTTTCTTTGTGCTGATAGCTTTGAAGATATGTACTGATGGTGGTGAGAGTGGAGCAAGACTGTCCCCGTGGCGCAATGGGCTAGCGCGATTGGCTGTTAACCGAAAGGTTGGAGGTTCGAGCCCACCCGGTGGTGGTGCGGCGCTTTTTTTTCTTTGCGCTTGTAGCTTTGAAGATATGTTCTGATGGTGTTGAGAGTGGAGCAAGACTGTCTCTGTGGCGCAATTGGCTAGCGCGATCGGCTGTTAACCGAAAGGTTGGAGGTTCGAGCCCACCCGGTGGTGGCGCGGCGCTTTTTTTTCTTTGCGCTGATAGCTTTGAAGATATGTTCTGATGGTGGTGAGAGTGGAGCAAGACTGTCCCCGTGGCGCATTGGGTTAGTGCGATCGGCTGTTAACCGAAAGGTTGGAGGTTCGAGCCCACCCGGTGGTGGCGCGGCGCTTTTTTTCTTTGCGCTAATAGCTTTGAAGATATGTTCTGATGGTAGTGAGAGTGGAGCAGGACTGTCTCCGTGGCGCAATTGGCTAGCGCGATTGGCTGTTAACCGAAAGGTTGGAGGTTCGAGCCCACCCGGTGGTGGTGCGGTGCTTTTTTCTTTGTGGTAATAGCTTTGAAGATTTGTTCTGATGGTGGTGAGAGTGGAGCAGGACTGTCTCCATGGCGCAATTGGCTAGCGCGATCGGCTGTTAACCGAAAGGTTGAAGTTTCGAGCCCAACCGGTGGTGGTGCGGCGCTTTTTTTTCTTTGGGGTGATAGCTCTGAAGAAATATTTTGACGGTGGTGAGTGTGGAGCAGGACTGTCTCCGTGGCGCAATTGGCTTGCGCGATCGGCTGTTAACCGAAAGGTTGGAGGTTCGAGCCCACCCGATGATGGTGTGGCGCTTTTTTTTCTTTGTGCTGATAGCTTTGAAGATATGTTCTGATGGTGGTGAGAGTGAAGCAGGACTGTCTCCGTGGCGCAATTGGCTAGCGCGATTGGCTGTTAACCGAAAGGTTGGAAGTTCGAGCCCACCCGGTAGTGGTGCGGTGCTTTTTTTTCTTTGGGCTGATAGCTTTGAAGATATGTTCTGATGGAGGTGAGAGTGGAGCAGGACTGTCTCCGTGGCGCAATTGGCTTGCGCAATCGGCTGTTAACCGAAAGGTTGGAGGTTCGAGCCCACCCGGTGGTGGTGCGGCGCTTTTTGTTTCTTTGTGCTGATAGCTTCGAAGATATGTTCTGATGGTGGTGAGAGAGGAGCAAGACTGTCCTCGTGGCGCAATGGGCTAGCGCGATCGGCTGTAAACCGAAGGGTTGGAGTTTCGAGCCCTCCCGGGAATGGTGTGGTGCTTTTTACTTTGCACTAATAGCTTTGAAGATATGTTCTGATGGTGGTGAAAGTGGAGCAGGACTGTCTTCGTGGCGCGATTGGCTAGTGCGATCGGCTTTTAACCGAAAGGTTGGAGGTTTGAGCCCCCCCGGTGGAGGTGCGGCGCTTTTTTTCTTTGCCCTAATAGCTTTGAAGATATGTTCTGATGGTGTTCAGAGTGGAGCAAGGCTATCTCCGTGGCGCAATGTGCTAGCGCGATCGCCTGTTAACCGAAAGGTTGAAGGTTCGAGCCCACCCGGTGGTGGTGCGGCGCTTTTTTTTCTTTGGGCTGATAGCTTTGAAGATATGTTCTGATGGTGGTGAGAGTGGAGCAAGACTGTCCCCGTGGCGCAATGGGCAAGCGCGATCGGCTGTTAACCAAAAGGTTGGAGTTTCGATCCCTCCCGGGAGTGGTGCGGTGCTTTTTTTTCTTTGGGCTGATAGCTTTGAAGATATGTTCTGATGGTGGTGAGAGTGCAGCAGGACTGTCTTCGTGGCGCAATTGGCTAGAGCGATCGGCTGTTAACCGAAAGGTTGGAGGTTCGAGCCCACCCGGTGGTGGTGCGGCTCTTTTTTTTTCTTTGGGGTGATAGCTTTGAAGATATGTTCTGATGGTGGTGAGAGTGCAGCAGGACTGTCTTCGTGGCGCAATTGGCTAGCGCGATCGGCTGTTAACCGAAAGGTTGGAGGTTCGAGCCCGCCCGGTGGTGGTGCGGCTCTTTTTTTTCTTTGGGGTGATAGCTCTGAAGAAATGTTCTGACGGTGGTGAGAGTGGAGCACGACTGTCTCCGTGGGGCAATAGGCTAGCGCGATCGGCTGTTAACCGAAAGGTTGGAGGTTCGAGCCCACCCGGGGGTGGTGCGGCGCTTCTTTTTCTTTGGGCTTATAGCTTTGAAGATATGTTCTGATGGTGGTGAGAGTGGAGCACGACTGTCTCCGTGGCGCAGTTGTCTAGCGCGATCGGCTGTTAACCGAAAGGTTGGAGGTTCGAGCCCACGCGGTGATGGTGTGCTGCTTTTGTTTCTTTGTGCTGATAGCTTTGAAGATATGTTCTGATGGTGGTGAGAGTGGAGCAGGACTTTCTCCGTGGCGCAATTGGCTAGCGCGATTACCTGTTGACCGAAAGGTTGGAGGTTCGAGCCCACCCGGTGGTGGTGCGGTGCTTTTTCTTTGGGCCGATAGCTTTGAAGATATGTTCTGATGGTGGTGAGAGTGGAGCAGGACTGTCTCCGTGGCGCAATTGGCTTGCGCGATCGGCTGTTAACCGAAAGGTTGGAGGTTCGAGCCCACCCGGTGGTGGTGCGGCGCTTTTTTTTCTTTGGGGTGATAGCTCTGAAGAAATATTTTGACGGTGGTGAGTGTGGAGCAGGACTGTCTCCGTGGCGCAATTGGCTTGCGCGATCGGCTGTTAACCGAAAGGTTGGAGGTTCGAGCCCACCCGATGATGGTGTGGCGCTTTTTTTTCTTTGTGCTGATAGCTTTGAAGATATGTTCTGATGGTGGTGAGAGTGAAGCAGGACTGTCTCCGTGGCGCAATTGGCTAGCGCGATTGGCTGTTAACCGAAAGGTTGGAAGTTCGAGCCCACCCGGTAGTGGTGCGGTGCTATTTTTCTTTGGGCTGATAGCTTTGAAGATATGTTCTGATGGAGGTGAGAGTGGAGCAGGACTGTCTCCGTGGCGCAATTGGCTTGCGCAATCGGCTGTTAACCGAAAGGTTGGAGGTTCGAGCCCACCCGGTGGTGGTGCGGCGCTTTTTGTTTCTTTGTGCTGATAGCTTTGAAGATATGTTCTGATGGTGGTGAGAGAGGAGCAAGACTGTCCTCGTGGCGCAATGGGCTAGCGCGATCGGCTGTAAACCGAAGGGTTGGAGTTTCGAGCCCTCCCGGGAATGGTGTGGTGCTTTTTACTTTGCACTAATAGCTTCGAAGATATGTTCTGATGGTGGTGAAAGTGGAGCAGGACTGTCTTCGTGGCGCGATTGGCTAGTGCGATCGGCTTTTAACCGAAAGGTTGGAGGTTTGAGCCCCACCGGTGGAGGTGCGGCGCTTTTTTTCTTTGCGCTAATAGCTTTGAAGATATGTTCTGATGGTGTTGAGAGTGGAGCAAGGCTATCTCCGTGGCGCAATGTGCTAGCGCGATCGCCTGTTAACCGAAAGGTTGAAGGTTCGAGCCCACCCGGTGGTGGTGCGGCGCTTTTTTTTCTTTGGGCTGATAGCTTTGAAGATATGTTCTGATGGTGGTGAGAGTGGAGCAAGACTGTCCCCGTGGCGCAATGGGCAAGCGCGATCGGCTGTAAACCAAAAGGTTGGAGTTTCGATCCCTCCCGGGAGTGGTGCGGTGCTTTTTTTTCTTTGGGCTGATAGCTTTGAAGATATGTTCTGATGGTGGTGAGAGTGCAGCAGGACTGTCTTCGTGGCGCAATTGGCTAGAGCGATCGGCTGTTAACCGAAAGGTTGGAGGTTCGAGCCCACCCGGTGGTGGTGCGGCTCTTTTTTTTTCTTTTGGGTGATAGCTTTGAAGATATGTTCCGATGGTGGTGAGAGTGCAGCAGGACTGTCTTCGTGGCGCAATTGGCTAGCGCGATCGGCTGTTAACCGAAAGGTTCGAGGTTCGAGCCCACCCGGTGGTGGTGCGGCTCTTTTTTTTCTCTGGGGTGATAGCTCTGAAGAAATGTTCTGACGGTGGTGAGAGTGGAGCACGACTGTCTCCGTGGGGCAATAGGCTTGCGCGATCGGCTGTTAACCGAAAGGTTGGAGGTTCGAGCCCACCCGATGATGGTGTGGCGCTTTTTTTTCTTTGTGCTGATAGCTTTGAAGATATGTTCTGATGGTGGTGAGAGTGAAGCAGGACTGTCTCCGTGGCGCAATTGGCTAGCGCGATTGGCTGTTAACCGAAAGGTTGGAAGTTCGAGCCCACCCGGTAGTGGTGCGGTGCTTTTTTTCTTTGGGCTGATAGCTTTGAAGATATGTTCTGATGGAGGTGAGAGTGGAGCAGGACTGTCTCCGTGGCGCAATTGGCTTGCGCAATCGGCTGTTAACCGAAAGGTTGGAGGTTCGAGCCCACCCGGTGGTGGTGCGGCGCTTTTTGTTTCTTTGTGCTGATAGCTTTGAAGATATGTTCTGATGGTGGTGAGAGAGGAGCAAGACTGTCCTCGTGGCGCAATGGGCTAGCGCGATCGGCTGTAAACCGAAGGGTTGGAGTTTCGAGCCCTCCCGGGAATGGTGTGGTGCTTTTTACTTTGCACTAATAGCTTTGAAGATATGTTCTGATGGTGGTGAAAGTGGAGCAGGACTGTCTTCGTGGCGCGATTGGCTAGTGCGATCGGCTTTTAACCGAAAGGTTGGAGGTTTGAGCCCCCCCGGTGGAGGTGCGGCGCTTATTTTCTTTGCGCTAATAGCTTTGAAGATATGTTCTGATGGTGTTGAGAGTGGAGCAAGGCTATCTCCGTGGCGCAATGTGCTAGCGCGATCACCTGTTAACCGAAAGGTTGAAGGTTCGAGCCCACCCGGTGGTGGTGCGGCGCTTTTTTTTCTTTGGGCTGATAGCTTTGAAGATATGTTCTGATGGTGGTGAGAGTGGAGCAAGACTGTCCCCGTGGCGCAATGGGCAAGCGCGATCGGCTGTTAACCAAAAGGTTGGAGTTTCGATCCCTCCCGGGAGTGGTGCGGTGCTTTTTTTTCTTTGGGCTGATAGCTTTGAAGATATGTTCTGATGGTGGTGAGAGTGCAGCAGGACTGTCTTCGTGGCGCAATTGGCTAGAGCGATCGGCTGTTAACCGAAAGGTTGGAGGTTCGAGCCCACCCGGTGGTGGTGCGGCTCTTTTTTTTTCTTTGGGGTGATAGCTTTGAAGATATGTTCTGATGGTGGTGAGAGTGCAGCAGGACTGTCTTCGTGGCGCAATTGGCTAGCGCGATCGGCTGTTAACCGAAAGGTTGGAGGTTCGAGCCCACCCGGTGGTGGTGCGGCTCTTTTTTTTCTTTGGGGTGATAGCTCTGAAGAAATGTTCTGACGGTGGTGAGAGTGGAGCACGACTGTCTCCGTGGGGCAATAGGCTAGCGCGATCGGCTGTTAACCGAAAGGTTGGAGGTTCGAGCCCACCCGGGGGTGGTGCGGCGCTTCTTTTTCTTTGGGCTTATAGCTTTGAAGATATGTTCTGATGGTGGTGAGAGTGGAGCACGACTGTCTCCGTGGCGCAGTTGTCTAGCGCGATCGGCTGTTAACCGAAAGGTTGGAGGTTCGAGCCCACGCGGTGATGGTGTGCCGCTTTTGTTTCTTTGTGCTGATAGCTTTGAAGATATGTTCTGATGGTGGTGAGAGTGGAGCAGGACTTTCTCCGTGGCGCAATTGGCTAGCGCGATTACCTGTTGACCGAAATGTTGGAGGTTCGAGCCCACCCGGTGGTGGTGCGGTGCTTTTTTTCTTTGGGCCGATAGCTTTGAAGATATGTTCTGATGGTGGTGAGAGTGGAGCAGGACTGTCTCCGTGGCGCAATTGGCTTGCGCGATCGGCTGTTAACCGAAAGGTTGGAGGTTCGAGCCCACCCGGTGGTGGTGCGGCGTTTTTTTTTCTTTGTGCTGATAGCTTTGAAGATATGTTCTGATGGTGGTGAGAGAGGAGCAAGACTGTCCTCGTGGCGCAATGGGCTAGCGCGATCGGCTGTAAACCGAAGGGTTGGAGTTTCGAGCCCTCCCGGGAATGGTGTGGTGCTTTTTACTTTGCACTAATAGCTTTGAAGATATGTTCTGATGGTGGTGAAAGTGGAGCAGGACTGTCTTCGTGGCGCGATTGGCTAGTGCGATCGGCATTTAACCGAAAGGTTGGAGGTTTGAGCCCCCCCGGTGGAGGTGCGGCGCTTTTTTTCTTTGCGCTAATAGCTTTGAAGATATGTTCTGATGGTGTTGAGAGTGGAGCAAGGCTATCTCCGTGGCGCAATGTGCTAGCGCGATCGCCTGTTAACCGAAAGGTTGAAGGTTCGAGCCCACCCGGTGGTGGTGCGGCGCTTTTTTTTCTTTGGGCTGATAGCTTTGAAGATATGTTCTGATGGTGGTGAGAGTGGAGCAAGACTGTCCCCGTGGCGCAATGGGCAAGCGCGATCGGCTGTTAACCAAAAGGTTGGAGTTTCGATCCCTCCCGGGAGTGGTGCGGTGCTTTTTTTTCTTTGGGCTGATAGCTTTGAAGATATGTTCTGATGGTGGTGAGAGTGCAGCAGGACTCTCTTCGTGGCGCAATTGGCTAGAGCGATCGGCTGTTAACCGAAAGGTTGGAGGTTCGAGCCCACCCGGTGGTGGTGCGGCTCTTTTTTTTTCTTTGGGGTGATAGCTTTGAAGATATGTTCTGATGGTGGTGAGAGTGCAGCAGGACTGTCTTCGTGGCGCAATTGGCTAGCGCGATCGGCTGTTAACCGAAAGGTTGGAGGTTCGAGCCCACCCGGTGGTGGTGCGGCTCTTTTTTTTTCTTTGGGGTGATAGCTCTGAAGAAATGTTCTGACGGTGGTGAGAGTGGAGCACGACTGTCTCCGTGGGGCAATAGGCTAGCGCGATCGGCTGTTAACCGAAAGGTTGGAGGTTCGAGCCCACCCGGGGGTGGTGCGGCGCTTCTTTTTCTTTGGGCTTATAGCTTTGAAGATATGTTCTGATGGTGGTGAGAGTGGAGCACGACTGTCTCCGTGGCGCAGTTGTCTAGCGCGATCGGCTGTTAACCGAAAGGTTGGAGGTTCGAGCCCACGCGGTGATGGTGTGCCGCTTTTGTTTCTTTGTGCTGATAGCTTTGAAGATATGTTCTGATGGTGGTGAGAGTGGAGCAGGACTTTCTCCGTGGCGCAATTGGCTAGCGCGATTACCTGTTGACCGAAAGGTTGGAGGTTCGAGCCCACCCGGTGGTGGTGCGGTGCTTTTTTTCTTTGGGCCGATAGCTTTGAAGATATGTTCTGATGGTGGTGAGAGTGGAGCAGGACTGTCTCCGTGGCGCAAATTGGCTTGCGCGATCGGCTGTTAACCGAAAGGTTGGAGGTTCGAGCCCACCCGGTGGTGGTGCGGCGTTTTTTTTTCTTTGTGCTGATAGCTTTGAAGATATGTACTGATGGTGGTGAGAGTGGAGCAAGACTGTCCCCGTGGCGCAATGGGCTAGCGCGATCGGCTGTTAACCGAAAGGTTGGAGTTTCGAGCCCTTCCGGGAGTGGTGTGCTGCTTTTTTCTTTGCACTAATAGCTTTGAAGATATGTTCTGATGGTGGTGAGAGTGGAGCAGGACTGTCTCCGTGGCGCAATTGGTTAGCGCGATCGGCTGTTAACTCAAAGGTTGGATGTTCGAGCCCACACGGTGATGGTGCGGCGCTTTTTTTCTTTGCGCTAATAGCTTTGAAGATATGTTCTGATGGTGTTGCGATTGGAGCAAGGCTGTCTCCGTGGCACAATGGGCTAGCGCGATCGGCTGTTAACCGAAAGGTTGGAGTTTCGAGCCCTCCCAGGAGTGGTGTGTTGCTTTTTTCTTTGTGGTAATAGCTTTGAAGATTTGTTCTGATGGTGGTGAGAGTGGAGCAGGACTGTCTCCATGGCGCAATTGGCTAGCGCGATCGGCTGTTAACCGAAAGGTTGAAGTTTCGAGCCCACCCGGTGGCGGTGCGGCGCTTTTTTCTCTTTGTGCTGATAGCTTTGAAGATATGTTCTGATGGTGGTGAGAGTGGAGCAGGACTGTCTCTGTGGCGCAATTGGCTAACGCGATTGGCTGTTAACCGAAAGGTTGGAGGTTCGAGCCCACCCGGTGGTGGTGCGGCGCTTTTTTTTCTTTGCGCTTGTAGCTTTGAAGATATGTTCTGATGGTGTTGAGAGTGGAGCAAGACTGTCTCTGTGGCGCAATTGGCTAGCGCGATCGGCTGTTAACCGAAAGGTTGGAGGTTCGAGCCCACCCGGTGGTGGCGCGGCGCTTTTTTTTCTTTGCGCTGATAGCTTTGAAGATATGTTCTGATGGTGGTGAGAGTGGAGCAAGACTGTCCCCGTGGCGCATTGGGTTAGTGCGATCGGCTGTTAACCGAAAGGTTGGAGGTTCGAGCCCACCCGGTGGTGGCGCGGCGCTTTTTTTCTTTGCGCTAATAGCTTTGAAGATATGTTCTGATGGTAGTGAGAGTGGAGCAGGACTGTCTCCGTGGCGCAATTGGCAAGCGCGATTGGCTGTTAACCGAAAGGTTGGAGGTTCGAGCCCACCCGGTGGTGGTGCGGTGCTTTTTTCTTTGTGGTAATAGCTTTGAAGATTTGTTCTGATGGTGGTGAGAGTGGAGCAGGACTGTCTCCATGGCGCAATTGGCTAGCGCGATCGGCTGTTAACCGAAAGGTTGAAGTTTCGAGCCCACCCGGTGGTGGTGCGGCGCTTTTTTTTCTTTGGGGTGATAGCTCTGAAGAAATATTTTGACGGTGGTGAGTGTGGAGCAGGACTGTCTCCGTGGCGCAATTGGCTTGCGCGATCGGCTGTTAACCGAAAGGTTGGAGGTTCGAGCCCACCCGATGATGGTGTGGCGCTTTTTTTTCTTTGTGCTGATAGCTTTGAAGATATGTTCTGATGGTGGTGAGAGTGAAGCAGGACTGTCTCCGTGGCGCAATTGGCTAGCGCGATTGGCTGTTAACCGAAAGGTTGGAAGTTCGAGCCCACCCGGTAGTGGTGCGGTGCTTTTTTTCTTTGGGCTGATAGCTTTGAAGATATGTTCTGATGGAGGTGAGAGTGGAGCAGGACTGTCTCCGTGGCGCAATTGGCTTGCGCAATCGGCTGTTAACCGAAAGGTTGGAGGTTCGAGCCCACCCGGTGGTGGTGCGGCGCTTTTTGTTTCTTTGTGCTGATAGCTTTGAAGATATGTTCTGATGGTGGTGAGAGAGGAGCAAGACTGTCCTCGTGGCGCAATGGGCTAGCGCGATCGGCTGTAAACCGAAGGGTTGGAGTTTCGAGCCCTCCCGGGAATGGTGTGGTGCTTTTTACTTTGCACTAATAGCTTTGAAGATATGTTCTGATGGTGGTGAAAGTGGAGCAGGACTGTCTTCGTGGCGCGATTGGCTAGTGCGATCGGCTTTTAACCGAAAGGTTGGAGGTTTGAGCCCCCCCGGTGGAGGTGCGGCGCTTTTTTTCTTTGCGCTAATAGCTTTGAAGATATGTTCTGATGGTGTTGAGAGTGGAGCAAGGCTATCTCCGTGGCGCAATGTGCTAGCGCGATCGCCTGTTAACCGAAAGGTTGAAGGTTCGAGCCCACCCGGTGGTGGTGCGGCGCTTTTTTTTCTTTGGGCTGATAGCTTTGAAGATATGTTCTGATGGTGGTGAGAGTGGAGCAAGACTGTCCCCGTGGCGCAATGGGCAAGCGCGATCGGCTGTTAACCAAAAGGTTGGAGTTTCGATCCCTCCCGGGAGTGGTGCGGTGCTTTTTTTTTCTTTGGGCTGATAGCTTTGAAGATATGTTCTGATGGTGGTGAGAGTGCAGCAGGACTGTCTTCGTGGCGCAATTGGCTAGAGCGATCGGCTGTTAACCGAAAGGTTGGAGGTTCGAGCCCACCCGGTGGTGGTGCGGCTCTTTTTTTTTCTTTGGGGTGATAGCTTTGAAGATATGTTCTGATGGTGGTGAGAGTGCAGCAGGACTGTCTTCGTGGCGCAATTGGCTAGCGCGATCGGCTGTTAACCGAAAGGTTGGAGGTTCGAGCCCACCCGGTGGTGGTGCGGCTCTTTTTTTTCTTTGGGGTGATAGCTCTGAAGAAATGTTCTGACGGTGGTGAGAGTGGAGCACGACTGTCTCCGTGGGGCAATAGGCTAGCGCGATCGGCTGTTAACCGAAAGGTTGGAGGTTCGAGCCCACCCGGGGGTGGTGCGGCGCTTCTTTTTCTTTGGGCTTATAGCTTTGAAGATATGTTCTGATGGTGGTGAGAGTGGAGCACGACTGTCTCCGTGGCGCAGTTGTCTAGCGCGATCGGCTGTTAACCGAAAGGTTGGAGGTTCGAGCCCACGCGGTGATGGTGTGCCGCTTTTGTTTCTTTGTGCTGATAGCTTTGAAGATATGTTCTGATGGTGGTGAGAGTGGAGCAGGACTTTCTCCGTGGCGCAATTGGCTAGCGCGATTACCTGTTGACCGAAAGGTTGGAGGTTCGAGCCCACCCGGTGGTGGTGCGGTGCTTTTTTTCTTTGGGCCGATAGCTTTGAAGATATGTTCTGATGGTGGTGAGAGTGGAGCAAGACTGTCCCCGTGGCGCAATGGGCAAGCGCGATCGGCTGTTAACCAAAAGGTTGGAGTTTCGATCCCTCCCGGGAGTGGTGCGGCGCTTCTTTTTCTTTGGGCTTATAGCTTTGAAGATATGTTCTGATGGTGGTGAGAGTGGAGCACGACTGTCTCCGTGGCGCAGTTGTCTAGCGCGATCGGCTGTTAACCGAAAGGTTGGAGGTTCGAGCCCACGCGGTGATGGTGTGCCGCTTTTGTTTCTTTGTGCTGATAGCTTTGAAGATATGTTCTGATGGTGGTGAGAGTGGAGCAGGACTGTCTCCGTGGCGCAAATTGGCTTGCGCGATCGGCTGTTAACCGAAAGGTTGGAGGTTCGAGCCCACCCGGTGGTGGTGCGGCGTTTTTTTTTCTTTGTGCTGATAGCTTTGAAGATATGTACTGATGGTGGTGAGAGTGGAGCAAGACTGTCCCCGTGGCGCAATGGGCTAGCGCGATCGGCTGTTAACCGAAAGGTTGGAGTTTCGAGCCCTTCCGGGAGTGGTGTGCTGCTTTTTTCTTTGCACTAATAGCTTTGAAGATATGTTCTGATGGTGGTGAGAGTGGAGCAGGACTGTCTCCGTGGCGCAATTGGTTAGCGCGATCGGCTGTTAACTCAAAGGTTGGATGTTCGAGCCCACACGGTGATGGTGCGGCGCTTTTTTTCTTTGCGCTAATAGCTTTGAAGATATGTTCTGATGGTGTTGCGATTGGAGCAAGGCTGTCTCCGTGGCACAATGGGCTAGCGCGATCGGCTGTTAACCGAAAGGTTGGAGTTTCGAGCCCTCCCAGGAGTGGTGTGTTGCTTTTTTCTTTGTGGTAATAGCTTTGAAGATTTGTTCTGATGGTGGTGAGAGTGGAGCAGGACTGTCTCCATGGCGCAATTGGCTAGCGCGATCGGCTGTTAACCGAAAGGTTGAAGTTTCGAGCCCACCCGGTGGCGGTGCGGCGCTTTTTTCTCCTTGTGCTGATAGCTTTGAAGATATGTTCTGATGGTGGTGAGAGTGGAGCAGGACTGTCTCTGTGGCGCAATTGGCTAACGCGATTGGCTGTTAACCGAAAGGTTGGAGGTTCGAGCCCACCCGGTGGTGGTGCGGCGCTTTTTTTTCTTTGCGCTTGTAGCTTTGAAGATATGTTCTGATGGTGTTGAGAGTGGAGCAAGACTGTCTCTGTGGCGCAATTGGCTAGCGCGATCGGCTGTTAACCGAAAGGTTGGAGGTTCGAGCCCACCCGGTGGTGGCGCGGCGCTTTTTTTTCTTTGCGCTGATAGCTCTGAAGATATGTTCTGATGGTGGTGAGAGTGGAGCAAGACTGTCCCAGTGGCGCATTGGGTTAGTGCGATCGGCTGTTAACCGAAAGGTTGGAGGTTCGAGCCCACCCGGTGGTGGCGCGGCGCTTTTTTTCTTTGCGCTAATAGCTTTGAAGATATGTTCTGATGGTAGTGAGAGTGGAGCAGGACTGTCTCCGTGGCGCAGTTGTCTAGCGCGATCGGCTGTTAACCGAAAGGTTGGAGGTTCGAGCCCACGCGGTGATGGTGTGCCGCTTTTGTTTCTTTGTGGTGATAGCTTTGAAGATATGTTCTGATGGTGGTGAGAGTGGAGCTGGACTTTCTCCGTGGCGCAATTGGCTAGCGCGATTACCTGTTGACCGAAAGGTTGGAGGTTCGAGCCCACCCGGTGGTGGTGCGGTGCTTTTTTTCTTTGGGCCGATAGCTTTGAAGATATGTTCTGATGGTGGTGAGAGTGGAGCAGGACTGTCTCCGTGGCGCAATTGGCTTGCGCGATCGGCTGTTAACCGAAAGGTTGGAGGTTCGAGCCCACCCGGTGGTGGTGCGGCGTTTTTTTTTCTTTGTGCTGATAGCTTTGAAGATATGTTCTGATGGTGGTGAGAGAGGAGCAAGACTGTCCTCGTGGCGCAATGGGCTAGCGCGATCGGCTGTAAACCGAAGGGTTGGAGTTTCGAGCCCTCCCGGGAATGGTGTGGTGCTTTTTACTTTGCACTAATAGCTTTGAAGATATGTTCTGATGGTGGTGAAAGTGGAGCAGGACTGTCTTCGTGGCGCGATTGGCTAGTGCGATCGGCATTTAACCGAAAGGTTGGAGGTTTGAGCCCCCCCGGTGGAGGTGCGGCGCTTTTTTTCTTTGCGCTAATAGCTTTGAAGATATGTTCTGATGGTGTTGAGAGTGGAGCAAGGCTATCTCCGGGGCGCAATATGCTAGCGCGATCGCCTGTTAACCGAAAGGTTGAAGGTTCGAGCCCACCCGGTGGTGGTGCGGCGCTTTTTTTTCTTTGGGCTGATAGCTTTGAAGATATGTTCTGATGGTGGTGAGAGTGGAGCAAGACTGTCCCCGTGGCGCAATGGGCAAGCGCGATCGGCTGTTAACCAAAAGGTTGGAGTTTCGATCCCTCCCGGGAGTGGTGCGGTGCTTTTTTTTCTTTGGGCTGATAGCTTTGAAGATATGTTCTGATGGTGGTGAGAGTGCAGCAGGACTGTCTTCGTGGCGCAATTGGCTAGAGCGATCGGCTGTTAACCGAAAGGTTGGAGGTTCGAGCCCACCCGGTGGTGGTGCGGCTCTTTTTTTTTTCTTTGGGGTGATAGCTTTGAAGATATGTTCTGATGGTGGTGAGAGTGCAGCAGGACTGTCTTCGTGGCGCAATTGGCTAGCGCGATCGGCTGTTAACCGAAAGGTTGGAGGTTCGAGCCCACCCGGTGGTGGTGCGGCTCTTTTTTTTTCTTTGGGGTGATAGCTCTGAAGAAATGTTCTGACGGTGGTGAGAGTGGAGCACGACTGTCTCCGTGGGGCAATAGGCTAGCGCGATCGGCTGTTAACCGAAAGGTTGGAGGTTCGAGCCCACCCGGGGGTGGTGCGGCGCTTCTTTTTCTTTGGGCTTATAGCTTTGAAGATATGTTCTGATGGTGGTGAGAGTGGAGCACGACTGTCTCCGTGGCGCAGTTGTCTAGCGCGATCGGCTGTTAACCTAAAGGTTGGAGGTTCGAGCCCACGCGGTGATGGTGTGCCGCTTTTGTTTCTTTGTGCTGATAGCTTTGAAGATATGTTCTGATGGTGGTGAGAGTGGAGCAGGACTGTCTCCGTGGCGCAAATTGGCTTGCGCGATCGGCTGTTAACCGAAAGGTTGGAGGTTCGAGCCCACCCGGTGGTGGTGCGGCGTTTTTTTTTCTTTGTGCTGATAGCTTTGAAGATATGTACTGATGGTGGTGAGAGTGGAGCAAGACTGTCCCCGTGGCGCAATGGGCTAGCGCGATCGGCTGTTAACCGAAAGGTTGGAGTTTCGAGCCCTTCCGGGAGTGGTGTGCTGCTTTTTTCTTTGCACTAATAGCTTTGAAGATATGTTCTGATGGTGGTGAGAGTGGAGCAGGACTGTCTCCGTGGCGCAATTGGTTAGCGCGATCGGCTGTTAACTCAAAGGTTGGATGTTCGAGCCCACACGGTGATGGTGCGGCGCTTTTTTTCTTTGCGCTAATAGCTTTGAAGATATGTTCTGATGGTGTTGCGATTGGAGCAAGGCTGTCTCCGTGGCACAATGGGCTAGCGCGATCGGCTGTTAACCGAAAGGTTGGAGTTTCGAGCCCTCCCAGGAGTGGTGTGTTGCTTTTTTCTTTGTGGTAATAGCTTTGAAGATTTGTTCTGATGGTGGTGAGAGTGGAGCAGGACTGTCTCCATGGCGCAATTGGCTAGCGCGATCGGCTGTTAACCGAAAGGTTGAAGTTTCGAGCCCACCCGGTGGCGGTGCGGCGCTTTTTTCTCCTTGTGCTGATAGCTTTGAAGATATGTTCTGATGGTGGTGAGAGTGGAGCAGGACTGTCTCTGTGGCGCAATTGGCTAACGCGATTGGCTGTTAACCGAAAGGTTGGAGGTTCGAGCCCACCCGGTGGTGGTGCGGCGCTTTTTTTTCTTTGCGCTTGTAGCTTTGAAGATATGTTCTGATGGTGTTGAGAGTGGAGCAAGACTGTCTCTGTGGCGCAATTGGCTAGCGCGATCGGCTGTTAACCGAAAGGTTGGAGGTTCGAGCCCACCCGGT
Source organism: Rhipicephalus microplus (assembly GCF_043290135.1). Classification (NCBI taxonomy): domain Eukaryota; kingdom Metazoa; phylum Arthropoda; class Arachnida; order Ixodida; family Ixodidae; genus Rhipicephalus; species Rhipicephalus microplus. The sequence goes on along the minus strand of NW_027464612.1, from coordinate 2,443,683 downwards.
GGTGGCGCGGCGCTTTTTTTTCTTTGCGCTGATAGCTTTGAAGATATGTTCTGATGGTGGTGAGAGTGGAGCAAGACTGTCCCAGTGGCGCATTGGGTTAGTGCGATCGGCTGTTAACCGAAAGGTTGGAGGTTCGAGCCCACCCGGTGGTGGCGCGGCGCTTTTTTTCTTTGCGCTAATAGCTTTGAAGATATGTTCTGATGGTAGTGAGAGTGGAGCAGGACTGTCTCCGTGGCGCAATTGGCTAGCGCGATTGGCTGTTAACCGAAAGGTTGGAGGTTCGAGCCCACCCGGTGGTGGTGCGGTGCTTTTTTTTCTTTGGGCTGATAGCTTTGAAGATATGTTCTGATGGTGGTGAGAGTGGAGCAGGACTGTCTCCGTGGCGCAATTGGCTTGCGCGATCGGCTGTTAACCAAAAGGTTGCAGGTTCGAGCCCTCCCAGGAGTGGTGTGTTGCTTTATTCTTTGTGGTAATAGCTTTGAAGATATGTTCTGATGGTGGTGAGAGTGGAGCAGGACTGTCTCCATGGCGCAATTGGCTAGCGCGATCGGCTGTTAACCGAAAGGTTGGAGTTTCGAGCCTGCCCGGTGGTGGTGCGGCGCTTTTTTTTCTTTGTGCTGATAGCTTTGAAGATATGTTCTGATGGTGGTGAGAGTGGAGCAGGACTGTCTCCATGGCGCAATTGGCTAGCGCGACTGGCTGTTAAACGAAAGGTTGGAGGTTCGAGCCCACCCGGTGGTGGTGCGGTGCTTTTTTTTCTTTGGGCTGATAGCTTTGAAGATATGTTCTGATGGTGGTGAGAGTGGAGCAGGACTGTCTCCCTGGCGCAATTGGCTAGCGCGATCGGCTGTTAACCGAAAGGTTGGAGGTTCGAGCCCACCCGGTGGTGGTGCGGCGCTTTTTTTTCTTTGCGCTGATAGCTTTGAAGATATGTTCTGATGGTGGTGAGAGTGGAGCAAGACTGTCCCCGTGGCGCAATTGGCTAGCGCGATCGGCTGTTAACCGAAAGGTTGGAGGTTCGAGCCCACCCGGTGGTGGTGTGCCGCTTTTTTTTCTTTGTGCTGATAGCTTTGAAGATATGTACTGATGGTGGTGAGAGTGGAGCAAGACTTTCCCCGTGGCGCAATGGGCTAGCGCGATCGGCTGTTAACCGAAACGTTGGAGTTTCGAGCCCTCCCAGGAGTGGTGTGCTGCTTTTTTCTTTGCACTAATAGCTTTGAAGATATGTTCTGATGGTGGTGAGAGTGGAGCAGGACTGTCTCCGTGGCGCAATTGGTTAGCGCGATCGGCTGTTAACCCAAAGGTTGGATGTTCGAGCCCACCCGGTGATGGTGCGGCGCTTTTTTTCTTTGCGCTAATAGCTTTGAAGATATGTTCTGATGGTGTTGAGATTGGAGCAAGGCTGTCTCTTTGGCGCAATTGGCTAGCGTGATCGGCTGTTAACCGAAAGGTTGAAGGTTCGAGCCCACCCGGTGGTGGGGCGGCGCTTTTTTTTCTTTGCGCTGATAGCTTTGAAGATATGTTCTGATGGTGGTGAGAGTGGAGCAGGACTGTCTCCATGGCGCAATTGGCTAGCGCGATCGGCTGATAACCGAAAGGTTGGAGTTTCGAGCCCACCCGGTGGTGGTGCGGCGCTTTTTCTTCTTTGGGCTGATAGCTCTGAAGAAATGTTCTGATGGTGGTGAGAGTGGAGCAAGACTGTCCACGTGGCGTAATGGGCAAGCGCGATCGGCTGTTAACGAAAAGGTTGGAATTTCGAGCCCACCCGGTGGTGGTGCGGCGCTTTTTTGCGCTGATAGTTTGAAGATATGTTCTGATGGTGGTGAGAGTGGAGCAAGACTGTCTCCGTGGCGCAATGGGCTAGCTCGATCGGCTGTTAACCGAAACGTTGGAATTTCGAGCCCTCCCGGGAGTGGTGTGTTGCTTTTTTCTTTGCGGTAATAGCTTTGAAGATATGTTCTGATGGTGGTGAGAGTGCAGCAGGACTGTCTTCGTGGCGCAATTGGCTAGCGCGATCGGCTGTTAACCGAAAGGTTGGAGGTTCGAGCCCACCCGGTGGTGTTGCGGCGCTTTTTTTTCTTTGTGGTAATAGCTTTGAAGATATGTTCTGATGGTGGTGAGAGTGGAGCAGGACTGTCTCTATGGCGCATTTGGCTAGCGCGATCGGCTGTTAACCGAAAGGTTGGAGTTTCGAGCCCACCCGGTGGTGGTGCGGCGCTTTTTTCTCTTTGTGCTGATAGCTTTGAAGATATTTTCTGATGGTGGTGAGAGTGGAGCAGGACTGTCTCCGTGGCGCAATTGGCTAACGCGATTGGCTGTTAACCGAAAGGTTGGAGGTTCCAGCCCACCCGGTGGTGGTGCGGTGCTTTTTTTCTTTGGGCTGATAGCTTTGAAGATATGTTCTGATGGTGGTGAAAGTGGAGCATGACTGTCTCCGTGGCGCAATTGGCTTGCGCGATCGGCTATTAACCGAAAGGCTGGAGGTTCGAGCTTACCCGGTGGTGGTGCGGCGCTTTTTTTTCTTTGCGCTGATAGCTTTGAAGATATGTTCTGATAGTGGTGAGAGTGGAGCAAGACTGTCCCCGTGGCGCATAGGGCTAGCGCGATGGGCTGTTAACCGAAAGGTTGGAGGTTCGAGCCCACCCGGTGGTGGTGCGGCGCTTTTTCTTCTTTGCGCTGATAGCTTTGAAGATATGTTCTGATGGTGTTGAGAGTGGAGCAAGACTGTCTCCGTGGCGCATTGGGCTAGCGCGATTGGCTGTTTACCGAAAGGTTGGAGTTTCGAGCCCTCCCGGGAGTGGTGTGTTGCTTTTTTCTTTGTGGTAATAGCTTTGAAGATATGTTCTTATGGTGGTGAGAGTGGAGCAGGACTGTCTCCATGGCGCGATTGGCTAGCGCGAGCGGCTGTTAACCGAAAGGTTGGAGTTTTGAGCCCACCCGGTGGTGGTGCGGCGCTTTTTTTTCTTTGGGCTGATAGCTCTGAAGAAATGTTCTGACGGCGGTGAGAGTTGAGCAGGACTGTCTCCGTGGCGCAATTGGCTAGTGCGATCGGCTGTTAACCGAAAGGTTGGAGGTTCGAACCCACCCGGTGGTTGTGCGGCGCTTTTTTTTTCTTTGAGGCGATAGCTCTGATGAAATGTTCTGACGGTGGTGATAGTGGAGCAGGACTGTCCCCGGAGCGCCATTGGCTAGCGCGATCGGCTGTTAACCAAAAAGTTGGAGGTTCGAGCCTTCCCGGGTGGGTGTGTGTTGCTTTTTTCTTTGCGCTGATAACTTTGAAGATATGTTCTGATGGTGGTGAGCGTGGAGCACGATTGTCTCCGTGGCGCAATTGGCTAGCGCGATCGGCCGTTAACCAAAAGGTTGGAGGCTCGAGCCCACCCGGTGGTGTCGGCGCTTTTTATTCTTTGGGCTGATAGCTTGAAAAATATGTTCTAATGGTTATGAGAGTGCAGCAGGACTGTCTGCGTGGCGCAATTGGCCAGCGCGATCGGCTGTTAACCCAAATGTTGGAGGTTCGAGCCCTCCCGGGAGTGGTTTGTTGCTTTTTTCTTTGCGCTGATAGCTTTGAAGATATGTTCTTATGGTGGTAAGAGTGGAGCACGACTGTCTCCGTGGCGCAATTGGCTAGTGCGATCGGCTGTTAACCGAAAGGTTGGAGGTTCGAGCCCACCCGGTGGTGGTGCGGCGCTTTTTTTTCTTTGGGCTGATAGCTTTGAAGATATGTTCTGATGGTGGTGAGAAGGGAGCAAGACTGTCTCCGTGGCGCCTTGGGCTAGCGCGATCGGCTGTTAACCGAAAGGTTGGAGGTTCGAGCCCACCCGGTGGTGGTGCCGCGCTTTTTTCTCTTTGTGCTGATAGCTTTGAAGATATGTTCTGATGGTGGTGAGAGTGGAGCAGGACTGTCTCCGTGGCGCAATTGGCTAACGCGATTGGCTGTTAACCGAAAGGTTGGAGGTTCCAGCCCACCCGGTGGTGGTGCGGTGCTTTTTTTCTTTGGGCTGATAGCTTTGAAGATATGTTCTGATGGTGGTGAGAGTGGAGCAAGACTGTCCCCGTGGCGCAATTGGCTAGCGCGATCGGCTGTTAACCGAAAGGTTGGAGGTTCGAGCCCACCCGGTGGTGGTGCGGCACTTTTTTTTCTTTGCGCTTGTAGCTTTGAAGATATGTTCTGATGGTGTTGAGAGTGGAGCAAGACTGTCTCTGTGGCGCAATTGGCTAGCGCTATCGGCTGTTAACCGAAAGGTTGGAGGTTCGAGCCCACCCGGTGGTGGTGCGGCGCTTTTTTTTCTTTGCGCTGATAGCTTTGAAGATATGTTCTGATAGTGGTGAGAGTGGAGCAAGACTGTCCCCGTGGCGCAATGGGTTAGCGCGATCGGCTGTTAACCGAAAGGTTGGAGGTTCGAGCCCACCCGGTGGTGGCGCGGCGCTTTTTTTTCTTTGCGCTGATAGCTTTGAAGATATGTTCTGATGGTGGTGAGAGTGGACCAGGACTGTCTCCGTGGCGCAATCGGCTAGCGCAATCGGCTAGCGCGATCGGCTGTTAACTGAAAGGTTGGAGGTTCGAGCCCACCCGGTGGTGGTGCGGCGCTTTTTTTTCTTCGGGGTGATAGCTCTGAAGAAATGTTTTGACGGTGGTGAGTGTGGAGCAGGACTGTCTCCGTGGCGCAATTGGCTTGCGCGATCGGCTGTTAACAGAAAGGTTGGAGGTTCGAGCCCACCCGATGATGGTGTGGCGCTTTTTTTTCTTTGTGCTGATAGCTTTGAAGATATGTTCTGATGGTGGTGAGAGTGAAGCAGGACTGTCTCCGTGGCGCAATTGGCTAGCGCGATTGGCTGTTAACCGAAAGATTGGAAGTTCGAGCCCACCCGGTGTTGGTGCGGTGCTTTTTTTCTTTGGGCTGATAGCTTTGAAGATATGTTCTGATGGAGGTGAGAGTGGAGCAGGACTGTCTCCGTGGCGCAATTGGCTTGCGCAATCGGCTGTTAACCGAAAGGTTGGAGGTTCGAGCCCACCCGGTGGTGGTGCGGCGCTTTTTTTTTCTTTGTGCTGATAGCTTTGAAGATATGTTCTGATGGTGGTGAGAGAGGAGCAAGACTGTCCTCGTGGCGCAATGGGCTAGCGCGATCGGCTGTAAACCGAAGGGTTGGAGTTTCGAGCCCTCCCGGGAATGGTGTGGTGCTTTTTACTTTGCACTAATAGCTTTGAAGATATGTTCTGATGGTGGTGAAAGTGGAGCAGGACTGTCTTCGTGGCGCGATTGGCTAGCGCGATCGGCTTTTAACCGAAAGGTTGGAGGTTTGAGCCCCCCCGGTGGAGGTGCGGCGCTTTTTTTCTTTGCGCTAATAGTTTGAAGATATGTTCTGATGGTGTTGAGAGTGGAGCAAGGCTATCTCCGTGGCGCAATGTGCTAGCGCGATCGGCTGTTAACCGAAAGGTTGAAGGTTCGAGCCCACCCGGTGGTGGTGCGGCGCTTTTTTTTCTTTGGGCTGATAGCTTTGAAGATATGTTCTGATGGTGGTGAGAGTGGAGCAAGACTGTCCCCGTGGCGCAATGGGGAAGCGCGATCGGCTGTTAACCAAAAGGTTGGAGTTTCGATCCCTCCCGGGAGTGGTGCGGTGCTTTTTTTTCTTTGGGCTGATAGCTTTGAAGATATGTTCTGATGGTGGTGAGAGTGCAGCAGGACTGTCTTCGTGGCACAATTGGCTAGCGCGATCGGCTGTTAACCGAAAGGTTGGAGGTTCGAGCCCACCCGGTGGTGGTGCGGCTCTTTTTTTTTCTTTGGGGTGATAGCTTTGAAGATATGTTCTGATGGTGGTGAGAGTGCAGCAGGACTGTCTTCGTGGCGCAATTGGCTAGCGCGATCGGCTGTTAACCGAAAGGTTGGAGGTTCGAGCCCACCTGGTGGTGGTGCGGCTCTTTTTTTTTTCTTTGGGGTGATAGCTCTGAAGAAATGTTCTGACGGTGGTGAGAGTGGAGCACGACTGTCTCCGTGGGGCAATAGGCTAGCGCGATCGGCTGTTAACCGAAAGGTTGGAGGTTCGAGCCCACCCGGGGGTGGTGCGGCGCTTCTTTTTCTTTGGGCTGATAGCTCTGAAGAAATATTTTGACGGTGGTGAGTGTGGAGCAGGACTGTCTCCGTGGCGCAGTTGTCTAGCGCGATCGGCTGTTAACCGAAAGGTTGGAGTTTCGAGCCCTCCCAGGAGTGGTGTGTTGCTTTTTTCTTTGTGGTAATAGCTTTGAAGATTTGTTCTGATGGTGGTGAGAGTGGAGCAGGACTGTCTCCATGGCGCAATTGGCTAGCGCGATCGGCTGTTAACCGAAAGGTTGAAGTTTCGAGCCCACCCGGTGGTGGTGCGGCGCTTTTTTTTCTTTGGGGTGATAGCTCTGAAGAAATATTTTGACGGTGGTGAGTGTGGAGCAGGACTGTCTCCGTGGCGCAATTGGCTTGCGCGATCGGCTGTTAACCGAAAGGTTGGAGGTTCGAGCCCACCCGATGATGGTGTGGCGCTTTTTTTTCTTTGTGCTGATAGCTTTGAAGATATGTTCTGATGGTGGTGAGAGTGAAGCAGGACTGTCTCCGTGGCGCAATTGGCTAGCGCGATTGGCTGTTAACCGAAAGGTTGGAAGTTCGAGCCCACCCGGTGGTGGTGCGGCGCTTTTTGTTTCTTTGTGCTGATAGCTTTGAAGATATGTTCTGATGGTGGTGAGAGAGGAGCAAGACTGTCCTCGTGGCGCAATGGGCTAGCGCGATCGGCTGTAAACCGAAGGGTTGGAGTTTCGAGCCCTCCCGGGAATGGTGTGGTGCTTTTTACTTTGCACTAATAGCTTTGAAGATATGTTCTGATGGTGGTGATAGTGGAGCAGGACTGTCTTCGTGGCGCGATTGGCTAGTGCGATCGGCTTTTAACCGAAAGGTTGGAGGTTTGAGCCCCCCCGGTGGAGGTGCGGCGCTTTTTTTCTTTGCGCTAATAGCTTTGAAGATATGTTCTGATGGTGTTGAGAGTGGAGCAAGGCTATCTCCGTGGCGCAATGTGCTAGCGCGATCGCCTGTTAACCGAAAGGTTGAAGGTTCGAGCCCACCCGGTGGTGGTGCGGCGCTTTTTTTTCTTTGGGCTGATAGCTTTGAAGATATGTTCTGATGGTGGTGAGAGTGGAGCAAGACTGTCCCCGTGGCGCAATGGGCAAGCGCGATCGGCTGTTAACCAAAAGGTTGGAGTTTCGATCCCTCCCGGAAGTGGTGCGGTGCTTTTTTTTCTTTGGGCTGATAGCTTTGAAGATATGTTCTGATGGTGGTGAGAGTGCAGCAGGACTGTCTTCGTGGCGCAATTGGCTAGAGCGATCGGCTGTTAACCGAAAGGTTGGAGGTTCGAGCCCGCCCGGTGGTGGTGCGGCTCTTTTTTTTCTTTGGGGTGATAGCTTTGAAGATATGTTCTGATGGTGGTGAGAGTGCAGCAGGACTGTCTTCGTGGCGCAATTGGCTAGCGCGATCGGCTGTTAACCGAAAGGTTGGAGGTTCGAGCCCACCCGGTGGTGGTGCGGCTCTTTTTTTTCTTTGGGGTGATAGCTCTGAAGAAATGTTCTGACGGTGGTGAGAGTGGAGCACGACTGTCTCCGTGGGGCAATAGGCTAGCGTGATCGGCTGTTAACCGAAAGGTTGGAGGTTCGAGCCCACCCGGGGGTGGTGCGGCGCTTCTTTTCCTTTGGGCTTATAGCTTTGAAGATATGTTCTGATGGTGGTGAGAGTGGAGCACGACTGTCTCCGTGGCGCAGTTGTCTAGCGCGATCGGCTGTTAACCGAAAGGTTGGAGGTTCGAGCCCACGCGGTGATGGTGTGCCGCTTTTGTTTCTTTGTGCTGATAGCTTTGAAGATATGTTCTGATGGTGGTGAGAGTGGAGCAGGACTTTCTCCGTGGCGCAATTGGCTAGCGCGATTACCTGTTGACCGAAAGGTTGGAGGTTCGAGCCCACCCAATGGTGGTGCGGTGCTTTTTTTCTTTGGGCCGATAGCTTTGAAGATATTTATTTATTTATTTATTTATTTATAGAATACTGCAGACAAAAAGTCCAAGCAGGGTGGGCATACATGAAACACACTAAATAACAGAGTGAAACAATGTTGCAAAGCGTTCTTACACAAGTCCTTTGCTATAAGACAGAGGGGTTATGGTTTAAAAAAAAAAGTAACAGTTGAACAACAAGGTGCTAATACCATTCAAGAAAGTCATGGAAGAAGAGTATATACAAAATAGTCAAGGGCGTTGAGGAAATGCTTCGGTTAGTTTATTCCAATCATCTATTGTGTGTGGGAAGAAGGAGTACCTGAAAGTATTAGTCCTTGCGAAGATTGGCGTTAGGGAATGAGGATAGTGGTGTCGAGTGGGTCTGCTTAACAAGGGGGATACGTATACTGCGGTGTCTAAGGGTAGCCTGTGGTTCACTATGTCTGAAAGAAATTGTAGCCGACTTTTTGTTCTTCGAATTTGTAATAGTTCTATACCATTTGCTGTTAGTAATGCAGTGGGGGAGTCGGTTGACATAAATTTACTATATATGAATCGTACTGCTTTTCTTTGAATTCTTTCTAGGTTTTGGACGTTAATTTTTGTGTGGGGATCCCAAACTATGGAGGCGTACTCAAGTTTAGGCCTAATTAGGGAAAAGTAGGAGAGGAGTTTAACACTAGGCGGAGCAGTCTTGAGCTTGTGGCGGAGAAGGCATAATTTACGGAAAGCGGCAGAGCAGATGTTATTTATGTGCAAATTCCAGGATAAGGTACTTGTTAACGTTAAGCCTAAGTATTTATAGGAGGCTACTTTAAGTAAAGGTGCTTCAGCTAAATTGTATGTGTAGTTTAATGGGACTTTTTTGCGCGTTATGGGGAGATACACACATTTGTTTGCATTAAGAAGCATTCCCCATTGCTCACACCATTTTGATACATTGCATAAGTTAGTATTCAGATCACATTGGTCACTAATACAGGTCACATCTCTAAACAAAACACAATCATCAGCAAATAAACGAATTTGTACCGGGGTGCTAATTACATTGACAATGTCATTAATGTAGACCAAAAACAGAAGGGGGCCTAGTACACTCCCCTGCGGAACGCCAGAAGTCACAGGAAGGCAGCCCGATTGTTTTTCTCCTACCTGAACATATTGGTTGCGATTGAGTAGATAAGCTGAGATCCAGGAGATAAATAATTCTGGTATACCAACTAACCGAAGCTTTATAATTAGTTTATCGTGTGGAACTGTGTCGAATGCTTTACTGTAGTCTAAGAATATTACATCAATTTGGCCGTTGGCATCAAGACAAGCTGCAAAGGTATGAACGATAGTAACCAATTGTGTTGTAGTGGAAAATCCTTTTCGAAACCCATGTTGATGATTTGTTAAAACTGACCGTTCTTCTAAGAATTCATTTAATTTATGAGCTATTATGTGTTCGATAAGCTTACAGCATGATGATGTTAAGGAGATTGGTCGATAATTTTGCAGTAATAGGCGGTCACCTTTCTTGAATATAGGAACTATTCGTGCCGACTTCCAGTCATCTGGCAATTCCGCTGACAACAGAGAGACTCGAAAAATGACGAGTAAGTATTTTGCAACAGACTCTGCAAAGCGACGCAAAAATATGTTGGGGATATTGTCGGGACCGCAAGAAGTCTTAGCCTTTAGGTTCAACAACATAGCAACGACACCAGAATAAGAAATAAAGTTTACATTCGCAGCATTGTCGGCATTTATGACAGATGGGGAAGAACTAGGAGTAGAAAATACACTATGAAAATACTCATTGAGGTGTTGAGCAATGGCAGCTTGATCAGATACCATTGAACCATTGACAAAAACCTGTGATATGGGTTTCTTTTTTTCGCTAATATAGTTCCAGAACTTCTTTGGATCATTCTTTATGAAGTTTGCGAGTGACGTAGTGAAGTAGTATTCCTTCGAGGTGTGTACAGCATGTGCAAGCTTATCTAGAGCGTCAGCTATAATTTTGGGGTCAGCATGCTTTTTCTTTAATCTTTTAACTTTACGCTTGAGATGAATGATGCTTCTCGTCATCCAGGGCGTATGTTTATGCACCTTTTTACGTTTAGACGGTATAAATTTATCAATACAGTAGAAGCATATGCGTTTAAATTGGTCCCACAATCTACAAACATCGGTAGCTACAAAATCTATCAAACAGGTTTCTAGGTGCTCGATAATGCAAGCATCATTGGCGTGTGTATAGTCTTTCACACAATGAAAGGACGAGAGAGAGAATAAACTTTATTGGGTTCCAGCATGCGGGATTCCCTCCGGCCGCGCAGGGCGTGGGGTTCACCCTATCTCACGTTACACTAGAAGTCCTAATGTCACGCGGGCCTAGACCTCAAGGCCTTCGTGCCCCGTCGCCGCTCGGGTTACTGAGGGTGTCCCCCTTTCGAGTTGGCAGTTGCCGAAAGCGGTTCAGATATGTTCTGATGGTGGTGAGAGTGGAGCAGGACTGTCTCCGTGGCGCAATTGGCTTGCGCGATCGGCTGTTAACCGAAAGGTTGGAGGTTCGAGCCCACCCGGTGGTGGTGCGGCGTTTTTTTTTCTTTGTGCTGATAGCTTTGAAGATATGTTCTGATGGTGGTGAGAGAGGAGCAAGACTGTCCTCGTGGCGCAATGGGCTAGCGCGATCGGCTGTAAACCGAAGGGTTGGAGTTTCGAGCCCTCCCGGGAATGGTGTGGTGCTTTTTACTTTGCACTAATAGCTTTGAAGATATGTTCTGATGGTGGTGAAAGTGGAGCAGGACTGTCTTCGTGGCGCGATTGGCTAGTGCGATCGGCATTTAACCGAAAGGTTGGAGGTTTGAGCCCCCCCGGTGGAGGTGCGGCGCTTTTTTTCTTTGCGCTAATAGCTTTGAAGATATGTTCTGATGGTGTTGAGAGTGGAGCAAGGCTATCTCCGTGGCGCAATGTGCTAGCGCGATCGCCTGTTAACCGAAAGGTTGAAGGTTCGAGCCCACCCGGTGGTGGTGCGGCGCTTTTTTTTCTTTGGGCTGATAGCTTTGAAGATATGTTCTGATGGTGGTGAGAGTGGAGCAAGACTGTCCCCGTGGCGCAATGGGCAATCGCGATCGGCTGTTAACCAAAAGGTTGGAGTTTCGATCCCTCCCGGGAGTGGTGCGGTGCTTTTTTTTCTTTGGGCTGATAGCTTTGAAGATATGTTCTGATGGTGGTGAGAGTGCAGCAGGACTGTCTTCGTGGCGCGATTGGCTAGAGCGATCGGCTGTTAACCGAAAGGTTCGAGGTTCGAGCCCACCCGGTGGTGGTGCGGCTCTTTTTTTTTCTTTGGGGTGATAGCTTTGAAGATATGTTCTGATGGTGGTGAGAGTGCAGCAGGACTGTCTTCGTGGCGCAATTGGCTAGCGCGATCGGCTGTTAACCGAAAGGTTGGAGGTTCGAGCCCACCCGGTGATGGTGCGGCGCTTTTTATCTTTGCGCTAATAGCTTTGAAGATATGTTCTGATGGTGTTGCGATTGGAGCAAGGCTGTCTCCGTGGCACAATGGGCTAGCGCGATCGGCTGTTAACCGAAAGGTTGGAGTTTCGAGCCCTTCCAGGAGTGGTGTGTTGCTTTTTTCTTTGTGGTAATAGCTTTGAAGATTTGTTCTGATGGTGGTGAGAGTGGAGCAGGACTGTCTCCATGGCGCAATTGGCTAGCGCGATCGGCTGTTAACCGAAAGGTTGAAGTTTCGAGCCCACCCGGTGGCGGTGCGGCGCTTTTTTCTCTTTGTGCTGATAGCTTTGAAGATATGTTCTGATGGTGGTGAGAGTGGAGCAGGACTGTCTCTGTGGCGCAATTGGCTAACGCGATTGGCTGTTAACCGAAAGGTTGGAGGTTCGAGCCCACCCGGTGGTGGTGCGGCGCTTTTTTTTCTTTGCGCTTGTAGCTTTGAAGATATGTTCTGATGGTGTTGAGAGTGGAGCAAGACTGTCTCTGTGGCGCAGTTGGCTAGCGCGATCGGCTGTTAACCGAAAGGTTGGAGGTTCGAGCCCACCCGGTGGTGGCGCGGCGCTTTTTTTTCTTTGCGCTGATAGCTTTGAAGATATGTTCTGATGGTGGTGAGAGTGAAGCAGGACTGTCTCCGTGGCGCAATTGGCTAGCGCGATTGGCTGTTAACCGAAAGGTTGGAAGTTCGAGCCCACCCGGTGGTGGTGCGGCGCTTTTTGTTTCTTTGTGCTGATAGCTTTGAAGATATGTTCTGATGGTGGTGAGAGAGGAGCAAGACTGTCCTCGTGGCGCAATGGGCTAGCGCGATCGGCTGTAAACCGAAAGGTTGGAGGTTCGAGCCCACCCGATGATGGTGTGGCGCTTTTTTTTCTTTGTGCTGATAGCTTTGAAGATATGTTCTGATGGTGGTGAGAGTGAAGCAGGACTGTCTCCGTGGCGCAATTGGCTAGCGCGATTGGCTGTTAACCGAAAGGTTGGAAGTTCGAGCCCACCCGGTGGTGGTGCGGCGCTTTTTGTTTCTTTGTGCTGATAGCTTTGAAGATATGTTCTGATGGTGGTGAGAGAGGAGCAAGACTGTCCTCGTGGCGCAATGGGCTAGCGCGATCGGCTGTAAACCGAAGGGTTGGAGTTTCGAGCCCTCCCGGGAATGGTGTGGTGCTTTTTACTTTGCACTAATAGCTTTGAAGATATGTTCTGATGGTGGTGAAAGTGGAGCAGGACTGTCTTCGTGGCGCGATTGGCTAGTGCGATCGGCTTTTAACCGAAAGGTTGGAGGTTTGAGCCCCCCCGGTGGAGGTGCGGCGCTTTTTTTTCTTTGGGGTGATAGCTCTGAAGAAATATTTTGACGGTGGTGAGTGTGGAGCAGGACTGTCTCCGTGGTGCAATTGGCTTGCGCGATCGGCTGTTAACCGAAAGGTTGGAGGTTCGAGCCCACCCGATGATGGTGTGGCGCTTTTTTTTCTTTGTGCTGATAGCTTTGAAGATATGTTCTGATGGTGGTGAGAGTGAAGCAGGACTGTCTCCGTGGCGCAATTGGCTAGCGCGATTGGCTGTTAACCGAAAGGTTGGAAGTTCGAGCCCACCCGGTGGTGGTGCGGCGCTTTTTGTTTCTTTGTGCTGATAGCTTTGAAGATATGTTCTGATGGTGGTGAGAGAGGAGCAAGACTGTCCTCGTGGCGCAATGGGCTAGCGCGATCGGCTGTAAACCGAAGGGTTGGAGTTTCGAGCCCTCCCGGGAATGGTGTGGTGCTTTTTACTTTGCACTAATAGCTTTGAAGATATGTTCTGATGGTGGTGAAAGTGGAGCAGGACTGTCTTCGTGGCGCGATTGGCTAGTGCGATCGGCTTTTAACCGAAAGGTTGGAGGTTTGAGCCCCCCCGGTGGAGGTGCGGCGCTTTTTTTCTTTGCGCTAATAGCTTTGAAGATATGTTCTGATGGTGTTGAGAGTGGAGCAAGGCTATCTCCGTGGCGCAATGTGCTAGCGCGATCGCCTGTTAACCGAAAGGTTGAAGGTTCGAGCCCACCCGGTGGTGGTGCGGCGCTTTTTTTTCTTTGGGCTGATAGCTTTGAAGATATGTTCTGATGGTGGTGAGAGTGGAGCAAGACTGTCCCCGTGGCGCAATGGGCAAGCGCGATCGGCTGTTAACCAAAAGGTTGGAGTTTCGATCCCTCCCGGAAGTGGTGCGGTGCTTTTTTTTCTTTGGGCTGATAGCTTTGAAGATATGTTCTGATGGTGGTGAGAGTGCAGCAGGACTGTCTTCGTGGCGCAATTGGCTAGAGCGATCGGCTGTTAACCGAAAGGTTGGAGGTTCGAGCCCACCCGGTGGTGGTGCGGCTCTTTTTTTTTCTTTGGGGTGATAGCTTTGAAGATATGTTCTGATGGTGGTGAGAGTGCAGCAGGACTGTCTTCGTGGCGCAATTGGCTAGCGCGATCGGCTGTTAACCGAAAGGTTGGAGGTTCGAGCCCACCCGGTGGTGGTGCGGCTCTTTTTTTTCTTTGGGGTGATAGCTCTGAAGAAATGTTCTGACGGTGGTGAGAGTGGAGCACGACTGTCTCCGTGGGGCAATAGGCTAGCGTGATCGGCTGTTAACCGAAAGGTTGGAGGTTCGAGCCCACCCGGGGGTGGTGCGGCGCTTCTTTTCCTTTGGGCTTATAGCTTTGAAGATATGTTCTGATGGTGGTGAGAGTGGAGCACGACTGTCTCCGTGGCGCAGTTGTCTAGCGCGATCGGCTGTTAACCGAAAGGTTGGAGGTTCGAGCCCACGCGGTGATGGTGTGCCGCTTTTGTTTCTTTGTGCTGATAGCTTTGAAGATATGTTCTGATGGTGGTGAGAGTGGAGCAGGACTTTCTCCGTGGCGCAATTGGCTAGCGCGATTACCTGTTGACCGAAAGGTTGGAGGTTCGAGCCCACCCAATGGTGGTGCGGTGCTTTTTTTCTTTGGGCCGATAGCTTTGAAGATATTTATTTATTTATTTATTTATAGAATACTGCAGACAAAAAGTCCAAGCAGGGTGGGCATACATGAAACACACTAAATAACAGAGTGAAACAATGTTGCAAAGCGTTCTTACACAAGTCCTTTGCTATAAGACAGAGGGGTTATGGTTTAAAAAAAAAGTAACAGTTGAACAACAAGGTGCTAATACCATTCAAGAAAGTCATGGAAGAAGAGTATATACAAAATAGTCAAGGGCGTTGAGGAAATGCTTCGGTTAGTTTATTCCAATCATCTATTGTTTGTGGGAAGAAGGAGTACCTGAAAGTATTAGTCCTTGCGAAGATTGGCGTTAGGGAATGAGGATAGTGGTGTCGAGTGGGTCTGCTTAACAAGGGGGATACGTATACTGCGGTGTCTAAGGGTAGCCTGTGGTTCACTATGTCTGAAAGAAATTGTAGCCGACTTTTTGTTCTTCGAATTTGTAATAGTTCTATACCATTTGCTGTTAGTAATGCAGTGGGGGAGTCGGTTGACATAAATTTACTATATATGAATCGTACTGCTTTTCTTTGAATTCTTTCTAGGTTTTGGACGTTAATTTTTGTGTGGGGATCCCAAACTATGGAGGCGTACTCAAGTTTAGGCCTAATTAGGGAAAAGTAGGAGAGGAGTTTAACACTAGGCGGAGCAGTCTTGAGCTTGTGGCGGAGAAGGCATAATTTACGGAAAGCGGCAGAGCAGATGTTATTTATGTGCAAATTCCAGGATAAGGTACTTGTTAACGTTAAGCCTAAGTATTTATAGGAGGCTACTTTAAGTAAAGGTGCTTCAGCTAAATTGTATGTGTAGTTTAATGGGACTTTTTTGCGCGTTATGGGGAGATACACACATTTGTTTGCATTAAGAAGCATTCCCCATTGCTCACACCATTTTGATACATTGCATAAGTTAGTATTCAGATCACATTGGTCACTAATACAGGTCACATCTCTAAACAAAACACAATCATCAGCAAATAAACGAATTTGTACCGGGGTGCTAATTACATTGACAATGTCATTAATGTAGACCAAAAACAGAAGGGGGCCTAGTACACTCCCCTGCGGAACGCCAGAAGTCACAGGAAGGCAGCCCGATTGTTTTTCTCCTACCTGAACATATTGGTTGCGATTGAGTAGATAAGCTGAGATCCAGGAGATAAATAATTCTGGTATACCAACTAACCGAAGCTTTATAATTAGTTTATCGTGTGGAACTGTGTCGAATGCTTTACTGTAGTCTAAGAATATTACATCAATTTGGCCGTTGGCATCAAGACAAGCTGCAAAGGTATGAACGATAGTAACCAATTGTGTTGTAGTGGAAAATCCTTTTCGAAACCCATGTTGATGATTTGTTAAAACTGACCGTTCTTCTAAGAATTCATTTAATTTATGAGCTATTATGTGTTCGATAAGCTTACAGCATGATGATGTTAAGGAGATTGGTCGATAATTTTGCAGTAATAGGCGGTCACCTTTCTTGAATATAGGAACTATTCGTGCCGACTTCCAGTCATCTGGCAATTCCGCTGACAACAGAGAGACTCGAAAAATGACGAGTAAGTATTTTGCAACAGACTCTGCAAAGCGACGCAAAAATATGTTGGGGATATTGTCGGGACCGCAAGAAGTCTTAGCCTTTAGGTTCAACAACATAGCAACGACACCAGAATAAGAAATAAAGTTTACATTCGCAGCATTGTCGGCATTTATGACAGATGGGGAAGCACTAGGAGTAGAAAATACACTATGAAAATACTCATTGAGGTGTTGAGCAATGGCAGCTTGATCAGATACCATTGAACCATTGACAAAAACCTGTGATATGGGTTTCTTTTTTTCGCTAATATAGTTCCAGAACTTCTTTGGATCATTCTTTATGAAGTTTGCGAGTGACGTAGTGAAGTAGTATTCCTTCGAGGTGTGTACAGCATGTGCAAGCTTATCTAGAGCGTCAGCTATAATTTTGGGGTCAGCATGCTTTTTCTTTAATCTTTTAACTTTACGCTTGAGATGAATGATGCTTCTCGTCATCCAGGGCGTATGTTTATGCACCTTTTTACGTTTAGACGGTATAAATTTATCAATACAGTAGAAGCATATGCGTTTAAATTGGTCCCACAATCTACAAACATCGGTAGCTACAAAATCTATCAAACAGGTTTCTAGGTGCTCGATAATGCAAGCATCATTGGCGTGTGTATAGTCTTTCACACAATGAAAGGACGAGAGAGAGAATAAACTTTATTGGGTTCCAGCATGCGGGATTCCCTCCGGCCGCGCAGGGCGTGGGGTTCACCCTATCTCACGTTACACTAGAAGTCCTAATGTCACGCGGGCCTAGACCTCAAGGCCTTCGTGCCCCGTCGCCGCTCGGGTTACTGAGGGTGTCCCCCTTTCGAGTTGGCAGTTGCCGAAAGCGGTTCAGATATGTTCTGATGGTGGTGAGAGTGGAGCAGGACTGTCTCCGTGGCGCAATTGGCTTGCGCGATCGGCTGTTAACCGAAAGGTTGGAGGTTCGAGCCCACCCGGTGGTGGTGCGGCGTTTTTTTTTCTTTGTGCTGATAGCTTTGAAGATATGTTCTGATGGTGGTGAGAGAGGAGCAAGACTGTCCTCGTGGCGCAATGGGCTAGCGCGATCGGCTGTAAACCGAAGGGTTGGAGTTTCGAGCCCTCCCGGGAATGGTGTGGTGCTTTTTACTTTGCACTAATAGCTTTGAAGATATGTTCTGATGGTGGTGAAAGTGGAGCAGGACTGTCTTCGTGGCGCGATTGGCTAGTGCGATCGGCATTTAACCGAAAGGTTGGAGGTTTGAGCCCCCCCGGTGGAGGTGCGGCGCTTTTTTTCTTTGCGCTAATAGCTTTGAAGATATGTTCTGATGGTGTTGAGAGTGGAGCAAGGCTATCTCCGTGGCGCAATGTGCTAGCGCGATCGCCTGTTAACCGAAAGGTTGAAGGTTCGAGCCCACCCGGTGGTGGTGCGGCGCTTTTTTTTCTTTGGGCTGATAGCTTTGAAGATATGTTCTGATGGTGGTGAGAGTGGAGCAAGACTGTCCCCGTGGCGCAATGGGCAAGCGCGATCGGCTGTTAACCAAAAGGTTGGAGTTTCGATCGCTCCCGGGAGTGGTGCGGTGCTTTTTTTTCTTTGGGCTGATAGCTTTGAAGATATGTTCTGATGGTGGTGAGAGTGCAGCAGGACTGTCTTCGTGGCGCGATTGGCTAGAGCGATCGGCTGTTAACCGAAAGGTTCGAGGTTCGAACCCACCCGGTGGTGGTGCGGCTCTTTTTTTTTCTTTGGGGTGATAGCTTTGAAGATATGTTCTGATGGTGGTGAGAGTGCAGCAGGACTGTCTTCGTGGCGCAATTGGCTAGCGCGATCGGCTGTTAACCGAAAGGTTGGAGGTTCGAGCCCACCCGGTGATGGTGCGGCGCTTTTTATCTTTGCGCTAATAGCTTTGAAGATATGTTCTGATGGTGGTGAGAGTGGAGCAGGACTGTCTCCATGGCGCAATTGGCTAGCGCGATCGGCTGTTAACCGAAAGGTTGAAGTTTCGAGCCCACCCGGTGGCGGTGCGGCGCTTTTTTCTCTTTGTGCTGATAGCTTTGAAGATATGTTCTGATGGTGGTGAGAGTGGAGCAGGACTGTCTCTGTGGCGCAATTGGCTAACGCGATTGGCTGTTAACCGAAAGGTTGGAGGTTCGAGCCCACCCGGTGGTGGTGCGGCGCTTTTTTTTCTTTGCGCTTGTAGCTTTGAAGATATGTTCTGATGGTGTTGAGAGTGGAGCAAGACTGTCTCTGTGGCGCAGTTGGCTAGCGCGATCGGCTGTTAACCGAAAGGTTGGAGGTTCGAGCCCACCCGGTGGTGGCGCGGCGCTTTTTTTTCTTTGCGCTGATAGCTTTGAAGATATGTTCTGATGGTGGTGAGAGTGAAGCAGGACTGTCTCCGTGGCGCAATTGGCTAGCGCGATTGGCTGTTAACCGAAAGGTTGGAAGTTCGAGCCCACCCGGTGGTGGTGCGGCGCTTTTTGTTTCTTTGTGCTGATAGCTTTGAAGATATGTTCTGATGGTGGTGAGAGAGGAGCAAGACTGTCCTCGTGGCGCAATGGGCTAGCGCGATCGGCTGTAAACCGAAAGGTTGGAGGTTCGAGCCCACCCGATGATGGTGTGGCGCTTTTTTTTCTTTGTGCTGATAGCTTTGAAGATATGTTCTGATGGTGGTGAGAGTGAAGCAGGACTGTCTCCGTGGCGCAATTGGCTAGCGCGATTGGCTGTTAACCGAAAGGTTGGAAGTTCGAGCCCACCCGGTGGTGGTGCGGCGCTTTTTGTTTCTTTGTGCTGATAGCTTTGAAGATATGTTCTGATGGTGGTGAGAGAGGAGCAAGACTGTCCTCGTGGCGCAATGGGCTAGCGCGATCGGCTGTAAACCGAAGGGTTGGAGTTTCGAGCCCTCCCGGGAATGGTGTGGTGCTTTTTACTTTGCACTAATAGCTTTGAAGATATGTTCTGATGGTGGTGAAAGTGGAGCAGGACTGTCTTCGTGGCGCGATTGGCTAGTGCGATCGGCTTTTAACCGAAAGGTTGGAGGTTTGAGCCCCCCCCGGTGGAGGTGCGGCGCTTTTTTTTCTTTGGGGTGATAGCTCTGAAGAAATATTTTGACGGTGGTGAGTGTGGAGCAGGACTGTCTCCGTGGCGCAATTGGCTTGCGCGATCGGCTGTTAACCGAAAGGTTGGAGGTTCGAGCCCACCCGATGATGGTGTGGCGCTTTTTTTTCTTTGTGCTGATAGCTTTGAAGATATGTTCTGATGGTGGTGAGAGTGAAGCAGGACTGTCTCCGTGGCGCAATTGGCTAGCGCGATTGGCTGTTAACCGAAAGGTTGGAAGTTCGAGCCCACCCGGTGGTGGTGCGGCGCTTTTTGTTTCTTTGTGCTGATAGCTTTGAAGATATGTTCTGATGGTGGTGAGAGAGGAGCAAGACTGTCCTCGTGGCGCAATGGGCTAGCGCGATCGGCTGTAATCCGAAGGGTTGGAGTTTCGAGCCCTCCCGGGAATGGTGTGGTGCTTTTTACTTTGCACTAATAGCTTTGAAGATATGTTCTGATGGTGGTGAAAGTGGAGCAGGACTGTCTTCGTGGCGCGATTGGCTAGTGCGATCGGCTTTTAACCGAAAGGTTGGAGGTTTGAGCCCCCCCGGTGGAGGTGCGGCGCTTTTTTTCTTTGCGCTAATAGCTTTGAAGATATGTTCTGATGGTGTTGAGAGTGGAGCAAGGCTATCTCCGTCGCGCAATGTGCTAGCGCGATCGCCTGTTAACCGAAAGGTTGAAGGTTCGAGCCCACCCGGTGGTGGTGCGGCGCTTTTTTTTCTTTGGGCTGATAGCTTTGAAGATATGTTCTGATGGTGGTGAGAGTGGAGCAAGACTGTCCCCGTGGCGCAATGGGCAAGCGCGATCGGCTGTTAACCAAAAGGTTGGAATTTCGATCCCTCCCGGGAGTGGTGCGGTGCTTTTTTTTCTTTGGGCTGATAGCTTTGAAGATATGTTCTGATGGTGGTGAGAGTGCAGCAGGACTGTCTTCGTGGCGCAATTGGCTAGAGCGATCGGCTGTTAACCGAAAGGTTGGAGGTTCGAGCCCACCCGGTGGTGGTGCGGCTCTTTTTTTTTCTTTGGGGTGATAGCTTTGAAGATATGTTCTGATGGTGGTGAGAGTGCAGCAGGTTTGTCTTCGTGGCGCAATTGGCTAGCGCGATCGGCTGTTAACCGAAAGGTTGGAGGTTCGGGCCCACCCGGTGGTGGTGCGGCTCTTTTTTTTCTTTGGGGTGATAGCTCTGAAGAAATGTTCTGACGGTGGTGAGAGTGGAGCACGACTGTCTCCGTGGGGCAATAGGCTAGCGCGATCGGCTGTTAACCGAAAGGTTGGAGGTTCGAGCCCACCCGGGGGTGGTGCGGCGCTTCTTTTTCTTTGGGCTTATAGCTTTGAAGATATGTTCTGATGGTGGTGAGAGTTGAGCACGACTGTCTCCGTGGCGCAGTTGTCTAGCGCGATCGGCTGTTAACCGAAAGGTTGGAGGTTCGAGCCCACGCGGTGATGGTGTGCCGCTTTTGTTTCTTTGTGCTGATAGCTTTGAAGATATGTTCTGATGGTGGTGAGAGTGGAGCAGGACTTTCTCCGTGGCGCAATTGGCTAGCGCGATTACCTGTTGACCGAAAGGTTGGAGGTTCGAGCCCACCCAATGGTGGTGCGGTGCTTTTTTTCTTTGGGCCGATAGCTTTGAAGATATTTATTTATTTATTTATTTATAGAATACTGCAGACAAAAAGTCCAAGCAGGGTGGGCATACATGAAACACACTAAATAACAGAGTGAAACAATGTTGCAAAGCGTTCTTACACAAGTCCTTTGCTATAAGACAGAGGGGTTATGGTTTAAAAAAAAAGTAACAGTTGAACAACAAGGTGCTAATACCATTCAAGAAAGTCATGGAAGAAGAGTATATACAAAATAGTCAAGGGCGTTGAGGAAATGCTTCGGTTAGTTTATTCCAATCATCTATTGTTTGTGGGAAGAAGGAGTACCGGAAAGTATTAGTCCTTGCGAAGATTGGCGTTAGGGAATGAGGATAGTGGTGTCGAGTGGGTCTGCTTAACAAGGGGGATACGTATACTGCGGTGTCTAAGGGTAGCCTGTGGTTCACTATGTCTGAAAGAAATTGTAGCCGACTTTTTGTTCTTCGAATTTGTAATAGTTCTATACCATTTGCTGTTAGTAATGCAGTGGGGGAGTCGGTTGACATAAATTTACTATATATGAATCGTACTGCTTTTCTTTGAATTCTTTCTAGGTTTTGGACGTTAATTTTTGTGTGGGGATCCCAAACTATGGAGGCGTACTCAAGTTTAGGCCTAATTAGGGAAAAGTAGGAGAGGAGTTTAACACTAGGCGGAGCAGTCTTGAGCTTGTGGCGGAGAAGGCATAATTTACGGAAAGCGGCAGAGCAGATGTTATTTATGTGCAAATTCCAGGATAAGGTACTTGTTAACGTTAAGCCTAAGTATTTATAGGAGGCTACTTTAAGTAAAGGTGCTTCAGCTAAATTGTATGTGTAGTTTAATGGGACTTTTTTGCGCGTTATGGGGAGATACACACATTTGTTTGCATTAAGAAGCATTCCCCATTGCTCACACCATTTTGATACATTGCATAAGTTAGTATTCAGATCACATTGGTCACTAATACAGGTCACATCTCTAAACAAAACACAATCATCAGCAAATAAACGAATTTGTACCGGGGTGCTAATTACATTGACAATGTCATTAATGTAGACCAAAAACAGAAGGGGGCCTAGTACACTCCCCTGCGGAACGCCAGAAGTCACAGGAAGGCAGCCCGATTGTTTTTCTCCTACCTGAACATATTGGTTGCGATTGAGTAGATAAGCTGAGATCCAGGAGATAAATAATTCTGGTATACCAACTAACCGAAGCTTTATAATTAGTTTATCGTGTGGAACTGTGTCGAATGCTTTACTGTAGTCTAAGAATATTACATCAATTTGGCCGTTGGCATCAAGACAAGCTGCAAAGGTATGAACGATAGTAACCAATTGTGTTGTAGTGGAAAATCCTTTTCGAAACCCATGTTGATGATTTGTTAAAACTGACCGTTCTTCTAAGAATTCATTTAATTTATGAGCTATTATGTGTTCGATAAGCTTACAGCATGATGATGTTAAGGAGATTGGTCGATAATTTTGCAGTAATAGGCGGTCACCTTTCTTGAATATAGGAACTATTCGTGCCGACTTCCAGTCATCTGGCAATTCCGCTGACAACAGAGAGACTCGAAAAATGACGAGTAAGTATTTTGCAACAGACTCTGCAAAGCGACGCAAAAATATGTTGGGGATATTGTCGGGACCGCAAGAAGTCTTAGCCTTTAGGTTCAACAACATAGCAACGACACCAGAATAAGAAATAAAGTTTACATTCGCAGCATTGTCGGCATTTATGACAGATGGGGAAGCACTAGGAGTAGAAAATACACTATGAAAATACTCATTGAGGTGTTGAGCAATGGCAGCTTGATCAGATACCATTGAACCATTGACAAAAACCTGTGATATGGGTTTCTTTTTTTCGCTAATATAGTTCCAGAACTTCTTTGGATCATTCTTTATGAAGTTTGCGAGTGACGTAGTGAAGTAGTATTCCTTCGAGGTGTGTACAGCATGTGCAAGCTTATCTAGAGCGTCAGCTATAATTTTGGGGTCAGCATGCTTTTTCTTTAATCTTTTAACTTTACGCTTGAGATGAATGATGCTTCTCGTCATCCAGGGCGTATGTTTATGCACCTTTTTACGTTTAGACGGTATAAATTTATCAATACAGTAGAAGCATATGCGTTTAAATTGGTCCCACAATCTACAAACATCGGTAGCTACAAAATCTATCAAACAGGTTTCTAGGTGCTCGATAATGCAAGCATCATTGGCGTGTGTATAGTCTTTCACACAATGAAAGGACGAGTTGGCAGTTGCCGAAAGCGGTTCAGATATGTTCTGATGGTGGTGAGAGTGGAGCAGGACTGTCTCCGTGGCGCAATTGGCTTGCGCGATCGGCTGTTAACCGAAAGGTTGGAGGTTCGAGCCCACCCGGTGGTGGTGCGGCGTTTTTTTTTTCTTTGTGCTGATAGCTTTGAAGATATGTTCTGATGGTGGTGAGAGTGGAGCAAGACTGTCCCCGTGGCGCAATGGGCAAGCGCGATCGGCTGTTAACCAAAAGGTTGGAGTTTCGATCCCTCCCGGGAGTGGTGCGGTGCTTTTTTTCCTTTGGGCTGATAGCTTTGAAGATATGTTCTGATGGTGGTGAGAGTGCAGCAGGACTGTCTTCGTGGCGCAATTGGCTAGAGCGATCGGCTGTTAACCGAAAGGTTCGAGGTTCGAGCCCACCCGGTGGTGGTGCGGCTCTTTTTTTTTCTTTGGGGTGATAGCTTTGAAGATATGTTCTGATGGTGGTGAGAGTGCAGCAGGACTGTCTTCGTGGCGCAATTGGCTAGCGCGATCGGCTGTTAACCGAAAGGTTGGAGGTTCGAGCCCACCCGGTGATGGTGCGGCGCTTTTTATCTTTGCGCTAATAGCTTTGAAGATATGTTCTGATGGTGTTGCGATTGGAGCAAGGCTGTCTCCGTGGCACAATGGGCTAGCGCGATCGGCTGTTAACCGAAAGGTTGGAGTTTCGAGCCCTCCCAGGAGTGGTGTGTTGCTTTTTTCTTTGTGGTAATAGCTTTGAAGATTTGTTCTGATGGTGGTGAGAGTGGAGCAGGACTGTCTCCATGGCGCAATTGGCTAGCGCGATCGGCTGTTAACCGAAAGGTTGAAGTTTCGAGCCCACCCGGTGGCGGTGCGGCGCTTTTTTCTCTTTGTGCTGATAGCTTTGAAGATATGTTCTGATGGTGGTGAGAGTGGAGCAGGACTGTCTCTGTGGCGCAATTGGCTAACGCGATTGGCTGTTAACCGAAAGGTTGGAGGTTCGAGCCCACCCGGTGGTGGTGCGGCGCTTTTTTTTCTTTGCGCTTGTAGCTTTGAAGATATGTTCTGATGGTGTTGAGAGTGGAGCAAGACTGTCTCTGTGGCGCAATTGGCTAGCGCGATCGGCTGTTAACCGAAAGGTTGGAGGTTCGAGCCCACCCGGTGGTGGCGCGGCGCTTTTTTTTCTTTGCGCTGATAGCTTTGAAGATATGTTCTGATGGTGGTGAGAGTGGAGCAAGACTGTCCCCGTGGCGCATTGGGTTAGTGCGATCGGCTGTTAACCGAAAGGTTGGAGGTTCGAGCCCACCCGGTGGTGGCGCGGCGCTTTTTTTCTTTGCGCTAATAGCTTTGAAGATATGTTCTGATGGTAGTGAGAGTGGAGCAGGACTGTCTCCGTGGCGCAATTGGCTAGCGCGATTACCTGTTGACCGAAAGGTTGGAGGTTCGAGCCCACCCAATGGTGGTGCGGTGCTTTTTTTCTTTGGGCCGATAGCTTTGAAGATATTTATTTATTTATTTATTTATAGAATACTGCAGACAAAAAGTCCAAGCAGGGTGGGCATACATGAAACACACTAAATAACAGAGTGAAACAATGTTGCAAAGCGTTCTTACACAAGTCCTTTGCTATAAGACAGAGGGGTTATGGTTTAAAAAAAAAGTAACAGTTGAACAACAAGGTGCTAATACCATTCAAGAAAGTCATGGAAGAAGAGTATATACAAAATAGTCAAGGGCGTTGAGGAAATGCTTCGGTTAGTTTATTCCAATCATCTATTGTTTGTGGGAAGAAGGAGTACCGGAAAGTATTAGTCCTTGCGAAGATTGGCGTTAGGGAATGAGGATAGTGGTGTCGAGTGGGTCTGCTTAACAAGGGGGATACGTATACTGCGGTGTCTAAGGGTAGCCTGTGGTTCACTATGTCTGAAAGAAATTGTAGCCGACTTTTTGTTCTTCGAATTTGTAATAGTTCTATACCATTTGCTGTTAGTAATGCAGTGGGGGAGTCGGTTGACATAAATTTACTATATATGAATCGTACTGCTTTTCTTTGAATTCTTTCTAGGTTTTGGACGTTAATTTTTGTGTGGGGATCCCAAACTATGGAGGCGTACTCAAGTTTAGGCCTAATTAGGGAAAAGTAGGAGAGGAGTTTAACACTAGGCGGAGCAGTCTTGAGCTTGTGGCGGAGAAGGCATAATTTACGGAAAGCGGCAGAGCAGATGTTATTTATGTGCAAATTCCAGGATAAGGTACTTGTTAACGTTAAGCCTAAGTATTTATAGGAGGCTACTTTAAGTAAAGGTGCTTCAGCTAAATTGTATGTGTAGTTTAATGGGACTTTTTTGCGCGTTATGGGGAGATACACACATTTGTTTGCATTAAGAAGCATTCCCCATTGCTCACACCATTTTGATACATTGCATAAGTTAGTATTCAGATCACATTGGTCACTAATACAGGTCACATCTCTAAACAAAACACAATCATCAGCAAATAAACGAATTTGTACCGGGGTGCTAATTACATTGACAATGTCATTAATGTAGACCAAAAACAGAAGGGGGCCTAGTACACTCCCCTGCGGAACGCCAGAAGTCACAGGAAGGCAGCCCGATTGTTTTTCTCCTACCTGAACATATTGGTTGCGATTGAGTAGATAAGCTGAGATCCAGGAGATAAATAATTCTGGTATACCAACTAACCGAAGCTTTATAATTAGTTTATCGTGTGGAACTGTGTCGAATGCTTTACTGTAGTCTAAGAATATTACATCAATTTGGCCGTTGGCATCAAGACAAGCTGCAAAGGTATGAACGATAGTAACCAATTGTGTTGTAGTGGAAAATCCTTTTCGAAACCCATGTTGATGATTTGTTAAAACTGACCGTTCTTCTAAGAATTCATTTAATTTATGAGCTATTATGTGTTCGATAAGCTTACAGCATGATGATGTTAAGGAGATTGGTCGATAATTTTGCAGTAATAGGCGGTCACCTTTCTTGAATATAGGAACTATTCGTGCCGACTTCCAGTCATCTGGCAATTCCGCTGACAACAGAGAGACTCGAAAAATGACGAGTAAGTATTTTGCAACAGACTCTGCAAAGCGACGCAAAAATATGTTGGGGATATTGTCGGGACCGCAAGAAGTCTTAGCCTTTAGGTTCAACAACATAGCAACGACACCAGAATAAGAAATAAAGTTTACATTCGCAGCATTGTCGGCATTTATGACAGATGGGGAAGCACTAGGAGTAGAAAATACACTATGAAAATACTCATTGAGGTGTTGAGCAATGGCAGCTTGATCAGATACCATTGAACCATTGACAAAAACCTGTGATATGGGTTTCTTGTTTTCGCTAATATAGTTCCAGAACTTCTTTGGATCATTCTTTATGAAGTTTGCGAGTGACGTAGTGAAGTAGTATTCCTTCGAGGTGTGTACAGCATGTGCAAGCTTATCTAGAGCGTCAGCTATAATTTTGGGGTCAGCATGCTTTTTCTTTAATCTTTTAACTTTACGCTTGAGATGAATGATGCTTCTCGTCATCCAGGGCGTATGTTTATGCACCTTTTTACGTTTAGACGGTATAAATTTATCAATACAGTAGAAGCATATGCGTTTAAATTGGTCCCACAATCTACAAACATCGGTAGCTACAAAATCTATCAAACAGGTTTCTAGGTGCTCGATAATGCAAGCATCATTGGCGTGTGTATAGTCTTTCACACAATGAAAGGACGAGTTGGCAGTTGCCGAAAGCGGTTCAGATATGTTCTGATGGTGGTGAGAGTGGAGCAGGACTGTCTCCGTGGCGCAATTGGCTTGCGCGATCGGCTGTTAACCGAAAGGTTGGAGGTTCGAGCCCACCCGGTGGTGGTGCGGCGTTTTTTTTTTCTTTGTGCTGATAGCTTTGAAGATATGTTCTGATGGTGGTGAGAGTGGAGCAAGACTGTCCCCGTGGCGCAATGGGCAAGCGCGATCGGCTGTTAACCAAAAGGTTGGAGTTTCGATCCCTCCCGGGAGTGGTGCGGTGCTTTTTTTCCTTTGGGCTGATAGCTTTGAAGATATGTTCTGATGGTGGTGAGAGTGCAGCAGGACTGTCTTCGTGGCGCAATTGGCTAGAGCGATCGGCTGTTAACCGAAAGGTTCGAGGTTCGAGCCCACCCGGTGGTGGTGCGGCTCTTTTTTTTTCTTTGGGGTGATAGCTTTGAAGATATGTTCTGATGGTGGTGAGAGTGCAGCAGGACTGTCTTCGTGGCGCAATTGGCTAGCGCGATCGGCTGTTAACCGAAAGGTTGGAGGTTCGAGCCCACCCGGTGATGGTGCGGTGCTTTTTATCTTTGCGCTAATAGCTTTGAAGATATGTTCTGATGGTGTTGCGATTGGAGCAAGGCTGTCTCCGTGGCACAATGGGCTAGCGCGATCGGCTGTTAACCGAAAGGTTGGAGTTTCGAGCCCTCCCAGGAGTGGTGTGTTGCTTTTTTCTTTGTGGTAATAGCTTTGAAGATTTGTTCTGATGGTGGTGAGAGTGGAGCAGGACTGTCTCCATGGCGCAATTGGCTAGCGCGATCGGCTGTTAACCGAAAGGTTGAAGTTTCGAGCCCACCCGGTGGCGGTGCGGCGCTTTTTTCTCTTTGTGCTGATAGCTTTGAAGATATGTTCTGATGGTGGTGAGAGTGGAGCAGGACTGTCTCTGTGGCGCAATTGGCTAACGCGATTGGCTGTTAACCGAAAGGTTGGAGGTTCGAGCCCACCCGGTGGTGGTGCGGCGCTTTTTTTTCTTTGCGCTTGTAGCTTTGAAGATATGTTCTGATGGTGTTGAGAGTGGAGCAAGACTGTCTCTGTGGCGCAATTGGCTAGCGCGATCGGCTGTTAACCGAAAGGTTGGAGGTTCGAGCCCACCCGGTGGTGGCGCGGCGCTTTTTTTTCTTTGCGCTGATAGCTTTGAAGATATGTTCTGATGGTGGTGAGAGTGGAGCAAGACTGTCCCCGTGGCGCATTGGGTTAGTGCGATCGGCTGTTAACCGAAAGGTTGGAGGTTCGAGCCCACCCGGTGGTGGCGCGGCGCTTTTTTTCTTTGCGCTAATAGCTTTGAAGATATGTTCTGATGGTAGTGAGAGTGGAGCAGGACTGTCTCCGTGGCGCAATTGGCTAGCGCGATTGGCTGTTAACCGAAAGGTTGGAGGTTCGAGCCCACCCGGTGGTGGTGCGGTGCTTTTTTTTCTTTGGGTTGATAGCTTTGAAGATATGTTCTGATGGTGGTGAGAGTGGAGCAGGACTGTCTCCGTGGCGCAATTGGCTTGCGCGATCGGCTGTTAACCAAAAGGTTGGAGGTTTGAGCCCTCCCAGGAGTGGTGTGTTGCTTTATTCTTTGTGGTAATAGCTTTGAAGATATGTTCTGATGGTGGTGAGAGTGGAGCAGGACTGTCTCCATGGCGCAATTGGCTAGCGCGATCGGCTGTTAACCGAAAGGTTGGAGTTTCGAGCCTGCCCGGTGGTGGTGCGGCGCTTTTTTTTCTTTGTGCTGATAGCTTTGAAGATATGTTCTGATGGTGGTGAGAGTGGAGCAGGACTGTCTCCATGGCGCAATTGGCTAGCGCGACTGGCTGTTAAACGAAAGGTTGGAGGTTCGAGCCCACCCGGTGGTGGTGCGGTGCTTTTTTTTCTTTGGGCTGATAGCTTTGAAGATATGTTCTGATGGTGGTGAGAGTGGAGCAGGACTGTCTCCCTGGCGCAATTGGCTAGCGCGATCGGCTGTTAACCGAAAGGTTGGAGGTTCGAGCCCACCCGGTGGTGGTGCGGCGCTTTTTTTTCTTTGCGCTGATAGCTTTGAAGATATGTTCTGATGGTGGTGAGAGTGGAGCAAGACTGTCCCCGTGGCGCAATTGGCTAGCGCGATCGGCTGTTAACCGAAAGGTTGGAGGTTCGAGCCCACCCGGTGGTGGTGTGCCGCTTTTTTTTCTTTGTGCTGATAGCTTTGAAGATATGTACTGATGGTGGTGAGAGTGGAGCAGGACTGTCTCCGTGGCGCAATTGGTTAGCGCGATCGGCTGTTAACCCAAAGGTTGGATGTTCGAGCCCACCCGGTGATGGTGCGGCGCTTTTTTTCTTTGCGCTAATAGCTTTGAAGATATGTTCTGATGGTGTTGAGATTGGAGCAAGGCTGTCTCTTTGGCGCAATTGGCTAGCGTGATCGGCTGTTAACCGAAAGGTTGAAGGTTCGAGCCCACCCGGTGGTGGGGCGGCGCTTTTTTTTCTTTGCGCTGATAGCTTTGAAGATATGTTCTGATGGTGGTGAGAGTGAAGCAGGACTGTCTCCATGGCGCAATTGGCTAGCGCGATCGGCTGATAACCGAAAGGTTGGAGTTTCGAGCCCACCCGGTGGTGGTGCGGCGCTTTTTCTTCTTTGGGCTGATAGCTCTGAAGAAATGTTCTGATGGTGGTGAGAGTGGAGCAAGACTGTCCACGTGGCGCAATGGGCAAGCGCGATCGGCTGTTAACGAAAAGGTTGGAATTTCGAGCCCACCCGGTGGTGGTGCGGCGCTTTTTTTTCTTTGCGCTGATAGCTTTGAAGATATGTTCTGATAGTGGTGAGAGTGGAGCAAGACTGTCCCCGTGGCGCATAGGGCTAGCGCGATGGGCTGTTAACCGAAAGGTTGGAGGTTCGAGCCCACCCGGTGGTGGTGCGGCGCTTTTTCTTCTTTGCGCTGATAGCTTTGAAGATATGTTCTGATGGTGTTGAGAGTGGAGCAAGACTGTCTCCGTGGCGCATTGGACTAGCGCGATTGGCTGTTTACCGAAAGGTTGGAGTTTCGAGCCCTCCCGGGAGTGGTGTGTTGCTTTTTTCTTTGTGGTAATAGCTTTGAAGATATGTTCTTATGGTGGTGAGAGTGGAGCAGGACTGTCTCCATGGCGCGATTGGCTAGCGCGATCGGCTGTTAACCGAAAGGTTGGAGTTTTGAGCCCACCCGGTGGTGGTGCGGCGCTTTTTTTTCTTTGGGCTGATAGCTCTGAAGAAATGTTCTGACGGCGGTGAGAGTTGAGCAGGACTGTCTCCGTGGCGCAATTGGCTAGTGCGATCGGCTGTTAACCGAAAGGTTGGAGGTTCGAGCCCACCCGGTGGTTGTGCGGCGCTTTTTTTTTCTTTGAGGCGATAGCTCTGAAGAAATGTTCTGACGGTGGTGAGAGTGGAGCAGGACTGTCCCCGGGGCGCCATTGGCTAGCGCGATCGGCTGTTAACCAAAAAGTTGGAGGTTCGAGCCTTCCCGGGTGGGTGTGTGTTGCTTTTTTCTTTGCGCTGATAGCTTTGAAGATATGTTCTGATGGTGGTGAGCGTGGAGCACGATTGTCTCCGTGGCGCAATTGGCTAGCGCGATCGGCCGTTAACCAAAAGGTTGGAGGTTCGAGCCCACCCGGTGGTGTCGGCGCTTTTTATTCTTTGGGCTGATAGCTTGAAAAATATGTTCTAATGGTTATGAGAGTGCAGCAGGACTGTCTGCGTGGCGCAATTGGCCAGCGCGATCGGCTGTTAACCCAAATGTTGGAGGTTCGAGCCCTCCCGGGAGTGGTTTGGTGCTTTTTTCTTTGCGCTGATAGCTTTGAAGATATGTTCTGATGGTGGTAAGAGTGGAGCACGACTGTCTCCGTGGCCCAATTGGCTAGTGCGATCGGCTGTTAACCGAAAGGTTGGAGGTTCGAGCCAACCCGGTGGTGGTGCGGCGCTTTTTTTTTCTTTGGGCTGATAGCTTTGAAGATATGTTCTGATGGTGGTGAGAAGGGAGCAAGACTGTCTCCGTGGCGCCTTGGGCTAGCGCGATCGGCTGTTAACCGAAAGGTTGGAGGTTCGAGCCCACCCGGTGGTGGTGCGGCGCTTTTTTTTCTTTGGGGTGATAGCTCTGAATAAATGTTTTGACGGTTGGTAGAGTGGAGCAGGACTGTCTCCGTGGCGCATTTGGCTTGCGCGATCGGCTGTTAACCGAAAGTTTGGAGTTTCGAGCCCTCCCGGGAGTGGTGTGTTGCTTTTTTCTTTGCACTATTAGCTTTGAAGATATGTTCTGATGGTGGTGAAAATGAAGCAGGACTGTCTCCGTGGCGCAATTGGCTAGCGCGATCGGCTGTTAACCGAAAGGTTGGAGGTTCGAGCCCACCCGGTGGTGGCGCGGCGCTTTTTTTCTTTGGGGTGATAGCTCTGAATAAATGTTTTGACGGTTGGTAGAGTGGAGCAGGACTGTCTCCGTGGCGCATTTGGCTTGCGCGATCGGCTGTTAACCGAAAGTTTGGAGTTTCGAGCCCTCCCGGGAGTGGTGTGTTGCTTTTTTCTTTGCACTATTAGCTTTGAAGATATGTTCTGATGGTGGTGAAAATGAAGCAGGACTGTCTCCGTGGCGCAATTGGCTAGCGCGATCGGCTGTTAACCGAAAGGTTGGAGGTTCGAGCCCACCCGGTGGTGGCGCGGCGCTTTTTTTCTTTGCGCTAATAGCTTTGAAGATATGTTCTGATGGTGTTGAGTGTGGAGCAAGGCTGTCTCCATGGCGCAATTGGCTAGCGCGATCGGCTGTTAACCGAAAGGTTGGAGTTTCGAGCCCACCCGGTGGTGGTGCGGCGCTTTTTTTTCTTTGTGCTGATAGCTTTGAAGATATGTTCTGATGGTGGAGAGTGGAGCAGGACTGTCTCCGTGGCGCAATTGGCTAGCGCGATTGGCTGTTAACCGAAAGGTTGGAGGTTCGAGCCCACCCGGTGGTGGTGCGGTTCTTTTTTTTCTTTGGGCTGATAGCTTTGAATATATGTTCTGATGGTGGTGAGAGTGAAGCAGGACTGTCTCTGTGGCGCAATTGGCTTGCGCGATCGGCTGTTAACCGAAAGGTTGGAGGTTCGAGCCCACCCGGTGGTGGTGCGGCGCTTTTTTTTCTTTGCGCTGATAGCTTTGAAGATATGTTCTGATGGTGGTGAGAGTGGAGCGAACTGTCTCCGTGGCGCAATCGGCTAGCGCGATCGGCTGTTAACTGGAAGGTTGGAGGTTCGAGCCCCCCCGGTGGTGGTGCGGCGCTTTTTTTTCTTTGGGGTGATAGCTCTGAATAAATGTTTTGACGGTGGTGAGAGTGGAGCAAGACTGTCCCCGTGGCGCATTGGGCTAGCGCGATCGGCTGTTAACCGAAAGTTGGGAGTTTCGAGCCCTCCCGGGAGTGGTGTGTTGCTTTTTTCTTTGCACTATTAGCTTTGAAGATATGTTCTGATGGTGGTGAAAATGAAGCAGGACTGTCTCCGTGGCGCAATTTGCTTGCGCGATCGGCTGTTAACCGAAAGGTTGGAGGTTCGAGCCCACCCGATGATGGTGTGGCGCTTTTTTTTCTTTGTGCTGATAGCTTTGAAGATATGTTCTGATGGTGGTGAGAGTGAAGCAGGACTGTCTCTGTGGCGCAATTGGCTAGCGCGATTGGCTGTTAACCGAAAGGTTGGAAGTTGGAGCCCACCCGGTGGTGGTGCGGCGCTTTTTTTTCTTTGGGCTGATAGCTCTGAAGAAATGTTCTGACGGTGGTGAGAGTGGAGCAGGACTGTCCCCGTGGCGCCATTGGTTAGCGCAATCGGCTGTTAACCAAAAAGTTGAAGGTTCGAGCCTTCCCGGGTGGGTGTGTGTTGCTTTTTTCTTTGCGCTGATAGCTTTGAAGATATGTTCTGATGGTGGTGAGCGTGGAGCACGATTGTCTCCGTGGCGCAATTGGCTAGCGCGATCGGCCGTTAACCAAAAGGTTGGAGGTTCGAGCCCACCCGGTGGTGTCGGCGCTTTTTATTCTTTGGGCTGATAGCTTGAAAAATATGTTCTAATGGTGGTGAGAGTGCAGCAGGACTGTCTCCGTGGCGCAATTGGCCAGCGCGATCGGGTGTTAACCCAAAAGTTGGAGGTTCGAGCCCTCCCGGGAGTGGTTTGTTGCTTTTTTCTTTGCGCTGATAGCTTTGAAGATATGTTCTGATGGTGGCAAGAATGGAGCACGACTGTCTCCGTGGCGCTATTGGCTAGTGCGATCGGCTGTTAACCGAAAGGTTGGAGGTTCGAGCCCACCCGGTGGTGGTGCGGCGCTTTTTTTTCTTTGGGCTGATAGCTTTGAAGATATGTTGTGATGGTGGTGAGAAGGGAGCAAGACTGTCTCCGTGGCGCCTTGGGCTAGCACGATCGGCTGTTAACCGAAAGGTTGGAGGTTCGAGCCCACCCGGTGGTGGTGCGGCGCTTTTTTTTCTTTTCACTGGTAGAGGTCGGACGTGTTTTTTGGAGAGCTCCGGAATGACAGCTACAGATAAGTGTTTTTGCATGTTTCCAGCTTGCCTCTATATGTAGCGTTATGAGAACGTAAGGCGCTAGCGTAAGGCTTGATTAGGTCTAGTACGGTGTACGGTTTTTTTTTATTAGTATTTTGTACTGTGTCTTTTTTTCTCCAGCCACCACGTGGCTGAAGCCTGCGCGTAGACCGACCACGTGCATGCGCAGGTGCTGTGAAGTGTAGCGTATTTATTTATTATTGTGGTTCTTTTTGGCTTAGAGCAGTGTATTTTAGAACAGTTTTCTAACACGTGGGCATCGGTAAACTGAGCTAGCCATGGTCAAAAAGACCGTAAAGTGTTCCGAGTGCGGGGTAGGGTGGAAGGTGGAAATTAGTGCGGAGGAGAAAGCAGAAGATGACGCCAAGTGTAGACAGTGCGAGTTCGAGGAGAAAATGAAAAATATGATGGCGGTCCAGAGTGGGCTCATGGAGAAAATCGCAGCGCTGGAGAATGCATTGGCGAAGGAGCGAGAGAAAACGTCAGCCATGGAAGAAAGGCTCCGGGCAGCCGAGAAGGGCCTATCGAAGGTCGTGAAAGGGAACGAAGACGCAGGTGACGGCGGAAGCATTATGGCGACGACCCCCCGTGCGGGAGAGATGAAGGAAACAGGCATGACAAAGGCAGATACATTGGCCACAGGGCCCAGCTACCGGGAAGTAGTTTTGAGGGAGGGAGGGAGCAAACCAGCAGCCGTGACTCACGCTAGTCACCTAGGCAGCAGCCAGGTGCAGGTTTCAGAAGGAATGTCTGAACAGGTCATCATCGCCGGTGACTCAAATTTGGTCCGATGCGCAGCGGCAATCAAAGAAAGGGTGAAAGGCGACAAGAGAGTTGCGATAGGAACGTTCCCAGGACAAACGCTGGGGACAGTAATGAGTCAAGCGGGTGAACAACTCGCAGCTAAGGCTGGGAATCGTAACCTCGTTGTAATTGCGGGAGGGTTAAATGACGTCCTGAAAAAAGAATCGTCAGGACTAGCGACGGCCTTGGCGAGAGGGGTGGATGACATGCGCACCGTGTCCCCCCAGGTGCAAATTGTAGTATGCACAGTACCGGAAGTACCGGTGCGCAACGTCAACCTGCGAAGAGCGGTTGTCGACGCAAACAAGGAGATATGGCGGATTAGTCGAGAGAAGGGTTTCGAGGTAGTGGATTTAAACAGGGAAGTGCACAGGTGGGGTGGATTCCAAAGAGACAGGATTCATTTCGATAAGAGGCTTGGACACGAGGTGGGCTGGCGACTGGCAGGACGCGCAGTAGCTTTTTTGTGGGGCTCACGGGCCCTTCGGAGTCCGGGGTAGCTCGTAACAGGGAAAGCAACCAGGAGGACGCTTTGACAGGTAGAATTGCGAAAAACCAGAAAAAAGGTAAAAGAAAAAGGAAAAAGGCGCGTGTTGCAATTAGTTACATAAACATGCAGGGTGGCAGAAAGAAGGCAAAATGGTTAGAGATTGAGGAGCAGTTGAACAAAGAACAGATAGGCGTGTATGCGGTTACAGAAACACACCTTAGAGACTTGGAAGAGCCACCACATATTAAAAATTATGTTTGGGAAGGGTGTAACAGGACCATATCGGAAAGGAAAGGTGGGGGGGTAGGAATGCTAATTCACCGCGGAGCCAAATGGGTTAGAGTGAAACAGACGTGTTCAGAGCACCTCTGGGTTCGGGGCACAGTAGGTGGAAAGGAAACGTGGCTAGGGGTAGCCTACTTGTGGACGGGGAATAACTGCAGAGAAATGAATCAGGAGATAGTGGATTGCATGAGTGCGGATATTAAGGAATTTGGTAATGGGGCCGAAATCATCCTTCTAGGGGACATGAATGCCCACATACATGACCTTGACGGATATTCAGACACCAATGGGAAGTTATTACTAGATCTTTGCGAGCAACATAGTCTGGAGATAGTTAACACGGGGACTAAATGTGACGGCCAGATCACATGGGAAGTCGGAAACAAGCAATCAAGTATTGATTATTGTCTCATGACTGAAGGAATTTACCACTAACTGACAGAAATGAGGATAGACGAGGAAGGCATTAACAGCTTGGGTAGTGATCATAAACGAATAACATTACAAATGGGATACGAAACTGAAAATATGAGCATGGAATCAAAGTCTGGCAGCTCGTATTTAAATGACAAACAAATAATAAATATAGCCGCAAGAGTCGAGGAAGAAGTAGGCGAAATACCAGGCAAGGACTGGGAGTATAGTGAGCTGTTACATCTAATGACGAAGGAGATAGGGAAAGAGAAGAAAACTGTTTGCTGGAAAGGAAAAAGGAAGCCAAAAAGTTGGTGGAACAAGGAAATCCGGGAGGCGATCGAGAAGCGACGCGAAGACTCACGGGAGCATAGAAAGGCAAAAAAGGAGAAGCGGCCGCAGGACGAAGTCAAAAAAATATGGGAAATATATTTAGAGAAAAAATCCCTTGTACAGAAATTGGTAGAGGCAAAAATTAAAGGTGAAAGTGAACGCTGGATGACAGAGATACACGAAAAAAAGGAGGCCGCGCCTAGGATTTTTTGGAGCCACATAAAGGCGCTAGGTAGGAAGTCTGTCACAACGCAACAACATATTCTAGATGAAGGAGGAAATCAATTGGAAGGGTACGAAGCGCTAGGTTACATCCAAAAGGTAACAGCCGATTCGTTTCAAAAGAGCGTCCAGGGGATCTCCCCGGTGAGTAAAAGTGTGGCGGAGAAAGCAACAGAGGAAGAGCTAGTACTTGATAATTTCAACTGGAAAAAGGCCGAAGGACAAATTCCAAAGCGCACTGCCGCGGGTTTAGATGGGATTCCCGTTAGCCTCATTAACGAACTAGGACATAACACTAAAGAAGCATTGTTAAAAGCAGTAGAAAAAAGCTTAAAGGACGGACAAATACCGGACAGTTGGCGACAAAGTAGAATGAACTTAATCTATAAAGGCAAGGGAGAAAAGGACAAGATTCGCTCGTATAGACCACTAACCATTACATCGGTACTATACAGGATGGCGATGCAAGCAGTAAAAATGAAAATAGAAACATGGGCCGAACATAACGATATTTTGGGAGAACTTCAGAACGGATTTCGAGTCGACAGGCGGTTAGACGATAACCTGTTTGTTCTCACTCAGTGTATAGAAATATCCAAAATAGAGAATAGGCCCTTGTACGTGGCTTTTCTAGACATCACTGGGGCATACGACAACGTTAATCAGGAAATTTTGTGGGATATATTGAAAAGAATGGGCATGGGCGACGACTGTATACAGCTTTTGAGGGAGATATACCGAGAAAATACAGTTTGCATAGAGTGGGAAGGAATGCGTAGCAAAGAGAACGTTGAGGTTAGCAGGGGTCTGAGACAGGGATGTCCTTTGTCCCCGCTGTTATTCATGCTGTACATGGTGAGTATGGAAAAAGCGCTAGAAGGTAGCAACATTGGTTTTAATCTGTCACACAAACAGGGCGGCATGATGATTGAGCAGAAGCTTCCAGGTTTATTTTATGCGGACGATATCGTCTTATTTGCGGACAGTCGAGATGATATACAGCAGCTGGCGAATATATGCGGAAGGGAAGGTGAAGCTCTTGGACTAGGATTCAGTGTAACGAAGTGTGGATTGATGGTATTCAATGATCCCTGTGATCAGATGGTGTCCATACAAGGCCAAGAAATACCGAGGGTAAGTGAATACAAGTACCTTGGACTATGGGTAAATGAGAGTGATAGATACATGGAGGTACAGGAAAAAGCCTCGGCAGCAAAAGGAAAGAGGAATGCGGCAATAATGAAGCACAGAGCGTTGTGGGGATACAATAGGTATGAGGTGCTTCGAGGTCTGTGGAAGGGTGTAATGGTTCCAGGGCTTACTTTTGGGAACTCAGTGGTGTGCATGAGGGCAGAGGTGCAAGCGGGAATGGATGTAAATAAAGGACTGTGGGACGCCTCGCGTTGGGTGCTCACGGGAAGACGACAAACGAGGCTGTAAAGGGCGATATGGGGTGGGCAGGTTTTGAGGCGAGGGAAGCGCAGAGCAAAATAGGGTTCGAAGAAAGGCTAAGAAATATGAAGGAGAGTAGATGGGCAGAGAAGGTGTTCCGTTATTTGTATAGGAAGAGCGTGGACACACAGTGGAGAAAAAGAACTAGAAGACTCACTAGTAAGTATACGGCTGGTATTGTAAGCCGTATGTCAACAAAGAGCGTTAAGGGAAAAGTCAGGGAGGCGGAGAGGATTTACTGGATGGCAGCTATAGAGAAAAAACCGGCTTTGAGTAACTACCGAAAGGGCAAAAATGAAATAAGGAGGGAGGCATTTTACGATAATTCAAGGGGAAGCGCTTTACTGTTTGAAGCGAGATCGGGTTGCCTTAGAACGCGTAGTTATAAAGCAAGATTCAGTAAAGAAGAAGAACAATGCACATGCTGCGGGAAAGATAAGGAAACGGCGGAGCATGTTCTGATTGAATGTGGAGATATCCACCCAGGTGTACGTTTGGGCACGAGCCTACAGGAAGCCTTGGGTTTTAGGGACAACAATGGAAAGCTGAACACACCCGCGATTGAAATAAGTAAGAGACGGTTAGAGTATTGGTGGCAGAAAATTAGAGAGAAAGGACAAAAATAAATATTGGAAAAATAAAATATGGACAGTGTGCCGTAAATGGCAGAGAACTTAAGCTGAAAATTTACCTTTTTTTCCATTAAGATAGAATTTATCGAAGTAGAGGCATTAGGCCAACATAAAAAGAAAAAAAAGGTTTTTTTTTGTCGAGCCTGGTGGCATACTTGTCACCACCCCGTTATAAAGGGGACGCTCATACCATCCATCCATCCATACTGATAGCTTTGAAGATATGTTCTGATGGTGGTGAGAGTGGAGCAAGACTGTGTCCGTGGCGCAATGGACTAGCGCGATCGGCTGTTAACCGAAAGGTTGGAGTTTCGAGCCCTCCCGGTGGTGCGGCGCTTTTTTTTCTTTGGGGTGATAGCTCTGAATAAATGTTTTGACGGTGGTGAGAGTGGAGCAGGACTGTCTCCGTGGCGCAATTGGCTTGCGCGATCGGCTGTTAACCGAAAGGTTGGAGGTTCGAGCCCACCCGGTGATGGTGTGGCGCTTTTTTTTCTTTGTGCTGATAGATTTGAAGATATGTTATGAGGGTGGTGAGAGTGGAGCAGGACTGTCTCCGTGGCGCAATTGGCTAGCGCGATTGGCTGTTAACCGAGAATTTGGAGGTTCGAGCCCACCCGGTGGTGGTGCGGTGCTTTTTTTCTTTGGGCTGATAGCTTTGAAGATATGTTCTGATGGTGGTGACAGTGGAGCAGGACTGTCTCCGTGGCGCAATTGGCTTGCGCGATCGGCTGTTAACCGAAAGTTTGGAGGTTCGAGCCCACCCGGTGGTGGTGCGGCGCTTTTTTTTTGTGCTGATAGCTTTGAAGATATGTTCTGATGGTGGTGAGAGTGGAGCAAGACTGTCCCCGTGGCGCATTGGGCTAGCGCGATCGGCTGTTAACCGAAAGTTTGGAGTTTCGAGCCCTCACGGGAGTGGTGTGTTGCTTTTTTCTTTGCACTATTAGCTTTGAAGATATGTTTTGATGGTGGTGAAAACGGAGCAGGACTGTCTCCGTGGCGCAATTGGCTAGCGCGATCGGCTGTTAACCGAAAGGTTGGAGGTTCGAGCCCACCCGGTGGTGGCGCGGCGCTTTTTTTCTTTGCGCTAATAGCTTTGAAGATATGTTCTGATGGTGTTGAGAGTGGAGCAAGGCTGTCTCCGTGGCGCAATTGGCTAGCGCGATCGGCTGTTAACCGAAAGGTTGGAGTTTCGAGCCCTCCCAGGAGTGGTGTGTTGCTTTTTTTTGTGGTAATAGGTTTGAGGATATGTTCTGATGGTGGTGAGAGTGGAGCAGGACTGTCTCCATGGCGCAATTGGCTAGCGCGATCGGCTGTTAACCGAAAGGTTGGAGTTTCGAGCCCACCCGGTGGTGGTGCGGCGCTTTTTTTTTCTTTGTGCTGATAGCTTTGAAGATATGTTCTGATGGTGGAGAGTGGAGCAGGACTGTCTCCGTGGCGCAATAGGCTAGCGCGATTGGCTGTTAACCGAAAGGTTGGAGGTTCGAGCCCACCCGGTGGTGGGGCGGTTCTTTTTTTTCTTTGGGCTGATAGCTTTGAATATATGTTCTGATGGTGGTGAGAGTGAAGCAGGACTGTCTTCGTGGCGCAACTGGCTTGCGCGATCGGCTGTTAACCGAACGGTTGGAGGTTCGAGCCCACCCGGTGGTGGTGCGGCGCTTTTTTTTCTTTGCGCTGTTAGCTTTGAAGATATGTTCTGATGGTGGTGAGAGTGGACCAGGACTGTCTCCGTGGCGCAATCGGCTAGCGCGATCGGCTGTTAACTGAAAGGTTGGAGGTTCGAGCCCACCCGGTGGTGGTGCGGCGCTTTTTTTTCTTTGCGGTGATAGCTCTGAAGAAATGTTTTGACGGTGGTGAGTGTGGAGCAGGACTGTCTCCGTGGCGCAATTGGCTTGCGCGATCGGCTGTTAACCGAAAGGTTGGAGGTTCGAGCCCACCCGATGATGGTGTGGCGCTTTTTTTTCTTTGTGCTGATAGCTTTGAAGATATGTTCTGATGGTGGTGAGAGTGAAGCAGGACTGTCTCCGTGGCGCAATTGGCTAGCGTGATTGGCTGTTTGCCGAATGGTTGGAAGTTCGAGCCCAACCGATGGTGGTGCGGTGCTTTTTTTCTTTGGGCTGATAGCTTTGAAGATATGTTCTGATGGTGGTGAGAGTGGAGCAGGACTGTCTCCGTGGCGCAATTGGCTTGCGCAATCGGCTTTTAACCGAAAGGTTGGAGGTTCGAGCCCACCCGGTGGAGGTGCGGCGCTTTTTTTCTTTGGGCTGATAGCTTCGAAGATATGTTCTGATGGTGGAGAGAGTGGAGCAAGACTGTCCCCGTGGCGCAATGGGCAAGCGCGATCGGCTGTTAACCAAAAGGTTGGAGTTTCGAGCCCACCCGGTGGTGGTGCGGCGCTTTTTTTGCGCTGATAGTTTGAAGATATGTTCTGATGGTGGTGAGAGTGGAGCAAGACTGTCTCCGTGGCGCAATGGGCTAGCGCGATCGGCTGTTAACCGAAAGGTTGGAATTTCGAGCCCTCCCGGGAGTGGTGTGTTGCTTTTTTCTTTGTGGTAATAGCTTTGAAGATATGTTCTGATGGTGGTGAGAGTGCAGCAGGACTGTCTTCGTGGCGCAATTGGCTAGCGCGATCGGCTGTTAACCGAAAGGTTGGAGGTTCGAGCCCACCCGGTGGTGGTGCGGTGCTTTTTTTCTTTGGGCCGATAGCTTTGAAGTCATTTTCTGATGGTGGTGAGAGTGGAGCAGGACTGTCTCCGTGGCGCAATTGGCTTGCGCGATCGGCTGTTAACCGAAAGGTTGGAGGTTCGAGCCCACCCGGTGGTGGCGCGGCGCTTTTTTTCTTTGCGCTAATAGCTT
Source organism: Rhipicephalus microplus (assembly GCF_043290135.1). Lineage (NCBI taxonomy): Eukaryota > Metazoa > Arthropoda > Arachnida > Ixodida > Ixodidae > Rhipicephalus > Rhipicephalus microplus. The sequence continues at coordinate 2,402,866 of NW_027464612.1, read as the reverse complement.
TGAAGATATGTTCTGATGGTGTTGAGAGTGGAGCAAGGCTGTCTCCGTGGCGCAGTGGGCTAGCGCGATCGGCTGTTAACCGAAAGGTTGGAGTTTCGAGCCCTCCCAGGAGTGGTGTGTTGCTTTTTTTTGTGCTGATAGCTTTGAAGATATGTTCTGATGGTGGAGAGTGGAGCAGGACTGTCTCCGTGGCGCAATAGGCTAGCGCGATTGGCTGTTAACCGAAAGGTTGGAGGTTCGAGCCCACCCGGTGGTGGTGCGGTTCTTTTTTTTCTTTGGGCTGATAGCTTTGAATATATGTTCTGATGGTGGTGAGAGTGAAGCAGGACTGTCTTCGTGGCGCAACTGGCTTGCGCGATCGGCTGTTAACCGAACGGTTGGAGGTTCGAGCCCACCCGGTGGTGGTGCGGCGCTTTTTTTTCTTTGCGCTGATAGCTTTGAAGATATGTTCTGATGGTGGTGAGAGTGGACCAGGACTGTCTTCGTTGCGCAATCGGCTAGCGCTATCGGCTGTTAACTGAAAGGTTGGAGGTTCGAGCCCACCCTGTGGTGGTGCGGCGCTTTTTTTTCTTTGGGGTGATAGCTCTGAAGAAATGTTTTGACTGTGGTGAGTGTGGAGCAGCACTGTCTCCGTGGCGCAATTGGCTTGCGCGATCGGCTGTTAACCGAAAGGTTGGAGGTTCGAGCCCACCCGATGATGGTGTGGCGCTTTTTTTTCTTTGTGCTGATAGCTTTGAAGATATGTTCTGATGGTGGTGAGAGTGAAGCAGGACTGTCTCCGTGGTTCAATTGGCTAGCGCGATTGGCTGTTTGCCGAAAGGTTGGAAGTTCGAGCCCACCCGGTGGTGGTGCGGTGCTTTTTTTCTTTGGGCTGATAGCTTTGAAGATATGTTCTGATGGTGGTGAGAGTGGAGCAGGACTGTCTCCGTGGCGCAATTGGCTTGCGCAATCGGCTTTTAACCGAAAGGTTGGAGTTTCGAGCCCACCCGGTGTTGGTGCGGCGCTTTTTTTGCGCTGATAGTTTGAAGATATGTTCTGATGGTGGTGAGAGTGGAGCAAGACTGTCTCCGTGGCGCAATGGGCTAGCGCGATCGGCTGTTAACCGAAAGGTTGGAATTTCGAGCCCCCCCGGTGGTGGTGCGGCGCTTTTTTTTCTTTGGGGTGATAGCTCTGAATAAATGTTTTGACGGTGGTGAGAGTGGAGCAAGACTGTCCCCGTGGCGCATTGGGCTAGCGCGATCGGCTGTTAACCGAAAGTTGGGAGTTTCGAGCCCTCCCGGGAGTGGTGTGTTGCTTTTTTCTTTGCACTATTAGCTTTGAAGATATGTTCTGATGGTGGTGAAAATGAAGCAGGACTGTCTCCGTGGCGCAATTTGCTTGCGCGATCGGCTGTTAACCGAAAGGTTGGAGGTTCGAGCCCACCCGATGATGGTGTGGCGCTTTTTTTTCTTTGTGCTGATAGCTTTGAAGATATGTTCTGATGGTGGTGAGAGTGAAGCAGGACTGTCTCTGTGGCGCAATTGGCTAGCGCGATTGGCTGTTAACCGAAAGGTTGGAAGTTCGAGCCCACCCGGTGGTGGTGCGGCGCTTTTTTTTCTTTGGGCTGATAGCTCTGAAGAAATGTTCTGACGGTGGTGAGAGTGGAGCAGGACTGTCCCCGTGGCGCCATTGGTTAGCGCAATCGGCTGTTAACCAAAAAGTTGAAGGTTCGAGCCTTCCCGGGTGGGTGTGTGTTGCTTTTTTCTTTGCGCTGATAGCTTTGAAGATATGTTCTGATGGTGGTGAGCGTGGAGCACGATTGTCTCCGTGGCGCAATTGGCTAGCGCGATCGGCCGTTAACCAAAAGGTTGGAGGTTCGAGCCCACCCGGTGGTGTCGGCGCTTTTTATTCTTTGGGCTGATAGCTTGAAAAATATGTTCTAATGGTGGTGAGAGTGCAGCAGGACTGTCTCCGTGGCGCAATTGGCCAGCGCGATCGGGTGTTAACCCAAAAGTTGGAGGTTCGAGCCCTCCCGGGAGTGGTTTGTTGCTTTTTTCTTTGCGCTGATAGCTTTGAAGATATGTTCCGATGGTGGCAAGAATGGAGCACGACTGTCTCCGTGGCGCTATTGGCTAGTGCGATCGGCTGTTAACCGAAAGGTTGGAGGTTCGAGCCCACCCGGTGGTGGTGCGGCGCTTTTTTTTCTTTGGGCTGATAGCTTTGAAGATATGTTGTGATGGTGGTGAGAAGGGAGCAAGACTGTCTCCGTGGCGCCTTGGGCTAGCACTATCGGCTGTTAACCGAAAGGTTGGAGGTTCGAGCCCACCCGGTGGTGGTGCGGCGCTTTTTTTTCTTTTCACTGGTAGAGGTCGGACGTGTTTTTTGGAGAGCTCCGGAATGACAGCTACAGATAAGTGTTTTTGCATGTTTCCAGCTTGCCTCTATATGTAGCGTTATGAGAACGTAAGGCGCTAGCGTAAGGCTTGATTAGGTCTAGTACGGTGTACGGTTTTTTTTTATTAGTATTTTGTACTGTGTCTTTTTTTCTCCAGCCACCACGTGGCTGAAGCCTGCGCGTAGACCGACCACGTGCATGCGCAGGTGCTGTGAAGTGTAGCGTATTTATTTATTATTGTGGTTCTTTTTGGCTTAGACCAGTGTATTTTAGAACAGTTTTCTAACACGTGGGCATCGGTAAACTGAGCTAGCCATGGTCAAAAAGACCGTAAAGTGTTCCGAGTGCGGGGTAGGGCGGAAGGTGGAAATTAGTGCGGAGGAGAAAGCAGAAGATGACGCCAAGTGTAGACAGTGCGAGTTCGAGGAGAAAATGAAAAATATGATGGCGGTCCAGAGTGGGCTCATGGAGAAAATCGCAGCGCTGGAGAATGCATTGGCGAAGGAGCGAGAGGAAACGTCAGCCATGGAAGAAAGGCTCCGGGCAGCCGAGAAGGGCCTATCGAAGGTCGTGAAAGGGAACGAAGACGCAGGTGACGGCGGAAGCATTATGGCGACGACCCCCCGTGCGGGAGAGATGAAGGAAACAGGCATGACAAAGGCAGATACATTGGCCACAGGGCCCAGCTACCGGGAAGTAGTTTTGAGGGAGGGAGGGAGCAAACCAGCAGCCGTGACTCACGCTAGTCACCTAGGCAGCAGCCAGGTGCAGGTTTCAGAAGGAATGTCTGAACAGGTCATCATCGCCGGTGACTCAAATTTGGTCCGATGCGCAGCGGCAATCAAAGAAAGGGTGAAAGGCGACAAGAGAGTTGCGATAGGAACGTTCCCAGGACAAACGCTGGGGACAGTAATGAGTCAAGCGGGTGAACAACTCGCAGCTAAGGCTGGGAATCGTAACCTCGTTGTAATTGCGGGAGGGTTAAATGACGTCCTGAAAAAAGAATCGTCAGGACTAGCGACGGCCTTGGCGAGAGGGGTGGATGACATGCGCACCGTGTCCCCCCAGGTGCAAATTGTAGTATGCACAGTACCGGAAGTACCGGTGCGCAACGTCAACCTGCGAAGAGCGGTTGTCGACGCAAACAAGGAGATATGGCGGATTAGTCGAGAGAAGGGTTTCGAGGTAGTGGATTTAAACAGGGAAGTGCACAGGTGGGGTGGATTCCAAAGAGACAGGATTCATTTCGATAAGAGGCTTGGACACGAGGTGGGCTGGCGACTGGCAGGACGCGCAGTAGCTTTTTTGTGGGGCTCACGGGCCCTTCGGAGTCCGGGGTAGCTCGTAACAGGGAAAGCAACCAGGAGGACGCTTTGACAGGTAGAATTGCGAAAAACCAGAAAAAAGGTAAAAGAAAAAGGAAAAAGGCGCGTGTTGCAATTAGTTACATAAACATGCAGGGTGGCAGAAAGAAGGCAAAATGGTTAGAGATTGAGGAGCAGTTGAACAAAGAACAGATAGGCGTGTATGCGGTTACAGAAACACACCTTAGAGACTTGGAAGAGCCACCACATATTAAAAATTATGTTTGGGAAGGGTGTAACAGGACCATATCGGAAAGGAAAGGTGGGGGGGTAGGAATGCTAATTCACCGCGGAGCCAAATGGGTTAGAGTGAAACAGACGTGTTCAGAGCACCTCTGGGTTCGGGGCACAGTAGGTGGAAAGGAAACGTGGCTAGGGGTAGCCTACTTGTGGACGGGGAATAACTGCAGAGAAATGAATCAGGAGATAGTGGATTGCATGAGTGCGGATATTAAGGAATTTGGTAATGGGGCCGAAATCATCCTTCTAGGGGACATGAATGCCCACATACATGACCTTGACGGATATTCAGACACCAATGGGAAGTTATTACTAGATCTTTGCGAGCAACATAGTCTGGAGATAGTTAACACGGGGACTAAATGTGACGGCCAGATCACATGGGAAGTCGGAAACAAGCAATCAAGTATTGATTATTGTCTCATGACTGAAGGAATTTACCACAAACTGACAGAAATGAGGATAGACGAGGAAGGCATTAACAGCTTGGGTAGTGATCATAAACGAATAACATTACAAATGGGATACGAAACTGAAAATATGAGCATGGAATCAAAGTCTGGCAGCTCGTATTTAAATGACAAACAAATAATAAATATAGCCGCAAGAGTCGAGGAAGAAGTAGGCGAAATACCAGGCAAGGACTGGGAGTATAGTGAGCTGTTACATCTAATGACGAAGGAGATAGGGAAAGAGAAGAAAACTGTTCGCTGGAAAGGAAAAAGGAAGCCAAAAAGTTGGTGGAACAAGGAAATCCGGGAGGCGATCGAGAAGCGACGCGAAGACTCACGGGAGCATAGAAAGGCAAAAAAGGAGAAGCGGCCGCAGGACGAAGTCAAAAAAATATGGGAAATATATTTAGAGAAAAAATCCCTTGTACAGAAATTGGTAGAGGCAAAAATTAAAGGTGAAAGTGAACGCTGGATGACAGAGATACACGAAAAAAAGGAGGCCGCGCCTAGGATTTTTTGGAGCCACATAAAGGCGCTAGGTAGGAAGTCTGTCACAACGCAACAACATATTCTAGATGAAGGAGGAAATCAATTGGAAGGGTACGAAGCGCTAGGTTACATCCAAAAGGTAACAGCCGATTCGTTTCAAAAGAGCGTCCAGGGGATCTCCCCGGTGAGTAAAAGTGTGGCGGAGAAAGCAACAGAGGAAGAGCTAGTACTTGATAATTTCAACTGGAAAAAGGCCGAAGGACAAATTCCAAAGCGCACTGCCGCGGGTTTAGATGGGATTCCCGTTAGCCTCATTAACGAACTAGGACATAACACTAAAGAAGCATTGTTAAAAGCAGTAGAAAAAAGCTTAAAGGACGGACAAATACCGGACAGTTGGCGACAAAGTAGAATGAACTTAATCTATAAAGGCAAGGGAGAAAAGGACAAGATTCGCTCGTATAGACCACTAACCATTACATCGGTACTATACAGGATGGCGATGCAAGCAGTAAAAATGAAAATAGAAACATGGGCCGAACATAACGATATTTTGGGAGAACTTCAGAACGGATTTCGAGTCGACAGGCGGTTAGACGATAACCTGTTTGTTCTCACTCAGTGTATAGAAATATCCAAAATAGAGAATAGGCCCTTGTACGTGGCTTTTCTAGACATCACTGGGGCATACGACAACGTTAATCAGGAAATTTTGTGGGATATATTGAAAAGAATGGGCATGGGCGACGACTGTATACAGCTTTTGAGGGAGATATACCGAGAAAATACAGTTTGCATAGAGTGGGAAGGAATGCGTAGCAAAGAGAACGTTGAGGTTAGCAGGGGTCTGAGACAGGGATGTCCTTTGTCCCCGCTGTTATTCATGCTGTACATGGTGAGTATGGAAAAAGCGCTAGAAGGTAGCAACATTGGTTTTAATCTGTCACACAAACAGGGCGGCATGATGATTGAGCAGAAGCTTCCAGGTTTATTTTATGCGGACGATATCGTCTTATTTGCGGACAGTCGAGATGATATACAGCAGCTGGCGAATATATGCGGAAGGGAAGGTGAAGCTCTTGGACTAGGATTCAGTGTAACGAAGTGTGGATTGATGGTATTCAATGATCCCTGTGATCAGACGGTGTCCATACAAGGCCAAGAAATACCGAGGGTAAGTGAATACAAGTACCTTGGAGTATGGGTAAATGAGAGTGATAGATACATGGAGGTACAGGAAAAAGCCTCGGCAGCAAAAGGAAAGAGGAATGCGGCAATAATGAAGCACAGAGCGTTGTGGGGATACAATAGGTATGAGGTGCTTCGAGGTCTGTGGAAGGGTGTAATGGTTCCAGGGCTTACTTTTGGGAACTCAGTGGTGTGCATGAGGGCAGAGGTGCAAGCGGGAATGGATGTAAATAAAGGACTGTGGGACGCCTCGCGTTGGGTGCTCACGGGAAGACGACAAACGAGGCTGTAAAGGGCGATATGGGGTGGGCAGGTTTTGAGGCGAGGGAAGCGCAGAGCAAAATAGGGTTCGAAGAAAGGCTAAGAAATATGAAGGAGAGTAGATGGGCAGAGAAGGTGTTCCGTTATTTGTATAGGAAGAGCGTGGACACACAGTGGAGAAAAAGAACTAGAAGACTCACTAGTAAGTATACGGCTGGTATTGTAAGCCGTATGTCAACAAAGAGCGTTAAGGGAAAAGTCAGGGAGGCGGAGAGGATTTACTGGATGGCAGCTACAGAGAAAAAACCGGCTTTGAGTAACTACCGAAAGGGCAAAAATGAAATAAGGAGGGAGGCATTTTACGATAATTCAAGGGGAAGCGCTTTACTGTTTGAAGCGAGATCGGGTTGCCTTAGAACGCGTAGTTATAAAGCAAGATTCAGTAAAGAAGAAGAACAATGCACATGCTGCGGGAAAGATAAGGAAACGGCGGAGCATGTTCTGATTGAATGTGGAGATATCCACCCAGGTGTACGTTTGGGCACGAGCCTACAGGAAGCCTTGGGTTTTAGGGACAACAATGGAAAGCTGAACACACCCGCGATTGAAATAAGTAAGAGACGGTTAGAGTATTGGTGGCAGAAAATTAGAGAGAAAGGACAAAAATAAATATTGGAAAAATAAAATATGGACAGTGTGCCGTAAATGGCAGAGAACTTAAGCTGAAAATTTACCTTTTTTTCCATTAAGATAGAATTTATCGAAGTAGAGGCATTAGGCCAACATAAAAAGAAAAAAAAGGTTTTTTTTTGTCGAACCTGGTGGCATACTTGTCACCACCCCGTTATAAAGGGGACGCTCATACCATCCATCCATCCATACTGATAGCTTTGAAGATATGTTCTGATGGTGGTGAGAGTGGAGCAAGACTGTGTCCATGGCGCAATGGACTAGCGCGATCGGCTGTTAACCGAAAGGTTGGAGTTTCGAGCCCTCCCGGTGGTGCGGCGCTTTTTTTTCTTTGGGGTGATAGCTCTGAATAAATGTTTTGACGGTGGTGAGAGTGGAGCAGGACTGTCTCCGTGACGCAATTGGCTTGCGCGATCGGCTGTTAACCGAAAGGTTGGAGGTTCGAGCCCACCCGGTGATGGTGTGGCGCTTTTTTTTCTTTGTGCTGATAGATTTGAAGATATGTTATGAGGGTGGTGAGAGTGGAGCAGGACTGTCTCCGTGGCGCAATTGGCTAGCGCGATTGGCTGTTAACCGAGAATTTGGAGGTTCGAGCCCACCCGGTGGTGGTGCGGTGCTTTTTTTCTTTGGGCTGATAGCTTTGAAGATATGTTCTGATGGTGGTGACAGTGGAGCAGGACTGTCTCCGTGGCGCAATTGGCTTGCGCGATCGGCTCTTAACCGAAAGTTTGGAGGTTCGCGCCCACCCGGTGGTGGTGCGGCGCTTTTTTTTTGTGCTGATAGCTTTGAAGATATGTTCTGATGGTGGTGAGAGTGGAGCAAGACTGTCCCCGTGGCGCATTGGGCTAGCGCGATCGGCTGTTAACCGAAAGTTTGGAGTTTCGAGCCCTCCCGGGAGTGGTGTGTTGCTTTTTTCTTTGCACTATTAGCTTTGAAGATATGTTTTGATGGTGGTGAAAACGGAGCAGGACTGTCTCCGTGGCGCAATTGGCTAGCGCGATCGGCTGTCAACCGAAAGGTTGGAGGTTCGAGCCCACCCGGTGGTGGCGCGGCGCTTTTTTTCTTTGCGCTAATAGCTTTGAAGATATGTTCTGATGGTGTTGAGAGTGGAGCAAGGCTGTCTCCGTGGCGCAATTGGCTAGCGCGATCGGCTGTTAACCGAAAGGTTGGAGTTTCGAGCCCTCCCAGGAGTGGTGTGTTGCTTTTTTTTGTGGTAATAGGTTTGAGGATATGTTCTGATGGTGGTGAGAGTGGAGCAGGACTGTCTCCATGGCGCAATTGGCTAGCGCGATCGGCTGTTAACCGAAAGGTTGGAGTTTCGAGCCCACCCGGTGGTGGTGCGGCGCTTTTTTTTTCTTTGTGCTGATAGCTTTGAAGATATGTTCTGATGGTGGAGAGTGGAGCAGGACTGTCTCCGTGGCGCAATAGGCTAGCGCGATTGGCTGTTAACCGAAAGGTTGGAGGTTCGAGCCCACCCGGTGGTGGGGCGGTTCTTTTTTTTCTTTGGGCTGATAGCTTTGAATATATGTTCTGATGGTGGTGAGAGTGAAGCAGGACTGTCTTCGTGGCGCAACTGGCTTGCGCGATCGGCTGTTAACCGAACGGTTGGAGGTTCGAGCCCACCCGGTGGTGGTGCGGCGCTTTTTTTTCTTTGCGCTGTTAGCTTTGAAGATATGTTCTGATGGTGGTGAGAGTGGACCAGGACTGTCTCCGTGGCGCAATCGGCTAGCGCGATCGGCTGTTAACTGAAAGGTTGGAGGTTCGAGCCCACCCGGTGGTGGTGCGGCGCTTTTTTTTCTTTGCGGTGATAGCTCTGAAGAAATGTTTTGACGGTGGTGAGTGTGGAGCAGGACTGTCTCCGTGGCGCAATTGGCTTGCGCGATCGGCTGTTAACCGAAAGGTTGGAGGTTCGAGCCCACCCGATGATGGTGTGGCGCTTTTTTTCTTTGGGCTGATAGCTTCGAAGATATGTTCTGATGGTGGAGAGAGTGGAGCAAGACTGTCCCCGTGGCGCAATGGGCAAGCGCGATCGGCTGTTAACCAAAAGGTTGGAGTTTCGAGCCCACCCGGTGGTGGTGCGGCGCTTTTTTTGCGCTGATAGTTTGAAGATATGTTCTGATGGTGGTGAGAGTGGAGCAAGACTGTCTCCGTGGCGCAATGGGCTAGCGCGATCGGCTGTTAACCGAAAGGTTGGAATTTCGAGCCCTCCCGGGAGTGGTGTGTTTCTTTTTTCTTTGTGGTAATAGCTTTGAAGATATGTTCTGATGGTGGTGAGAGTGCAGCAGGACTGTCTTCGTGGCGCAATTGGCTAGCGCGATCGGCTGTTAACCGAAAGGTTGGAGGTTCGAGCCCACCCGGTGGTGGTGCGGTGCTTTTTTTCTTTGGGCCGATAGCTTTGAAGATATTTTCTGATGGTGGTGAGAGTGGAGCAGGACTGTCTCCGTGGCGCAATTGGCTTGCGCGATCGGCTGTTAACCGAAAGGTTGGAGGTTCGAGCCCACCCGGTGGTGGCGCGGCGCTTTTTTTCTTTGCGCTAATAGCTTTGAAGATATGTTCTGATGGTGTTGAGAGTGGAGCAAGGCTGTCTTCGTGGCGCAGTGGGCTAGCGCGATCGGCTGTTAACCGAAAGGTTGGAGTTTCGAGCCCTCCCAGGAGTGGTGTGTTGCTTTTTTTTGTGGTAATAGCTTTGAGGATATGTTCTGATGGTGGTGAGAGTGGAGCAGGACTGTCTCCATGGCGCAATTGGCTAGCGCGATCGGCTGTTAACCGAAAGGTTGGAGTTTCGAGCCCACCCGGTGGTGGTGCGGTGCTTTTTTTTCTTTGTGCTGATAGCTTTGAAGATATGTTCTGATGGTGGAGAGTGGAGCAGGACTGTCTCCGTGGCGCAATAGGCTAGCGCGATTGGCTGTTAACCGAAAGGTTGGAGGTTCGAGCCCACCCGGTGGTGGTGCGGTTCTTTTTTTTCTTTGGGCTGATAGCTTTGAATATATGTTCTGATGGTGGTGAGAGTGAAGCAGGACTGTCTTCGTGGCGCAACTGGCTTGCGCGATCGGCTGTTAACCGAACGGTTGGAGGTTCGAGCCCACCCGGTGGTGGTGCGGCGCTTTTTTTTCTTTGCGCTGATAGCTTTGAAGATATGTTCTGATGGTGGTGAGAGTGGACCAGGACTGTCTTCGTTGCGCAATCGGCTAGCGCTATCGGCTGTTAACTGAAAGGTTGGAGGTTCGAGCCCACCCTGTGGTGGTGCGGCGCTTTTTTTTTCTTTGGGGTGATAGCTCTGAAGAAATGTTTTGACTGTGGTGAGTGTGGAGCAGGACTGTCTCCGTGGCGCAATTGGCTTGCGCGATCGGCTGTTAACCGAAAGGTTGGAGGTTCGAGCCCACCCGATGATGGTGTGGCGCTTTTTTTTCTTTGTGCTGATAGCTTTGAAGATATGTTCTGATGGTGGTGAGAGTGAAGCAGGACTGTCTCCGTGGTTCAATTGGCTAGCGCGATTGGCTGTTTGCCGAAAGGTTGGAAGTTCGAGCCCACCCGGTGGTGGTGCGGTGCTTTTTTTCTTTGGGCTGATAGCTTTGAAGATATGTTCTGATGGTGGTGAGAGTGGAGCAGGACTGTCTCCGTGGCGCAATTGGCTTGCGCAATCGGCTTTTAACCGAAAGGTTGGAGTTTCGAGCCCACCCGGTGTTGGTGCGGCGCTTTTTTTGCGCTGATAGTTTGAAGATATGTTCTGATGGTGGTGAGAGTGGAGCAAGACTGTCTCCGTGGCGCAATGGGCTAGCGCGATCGGCTGTTAACCGAAAGGTTGGAATTTCGAGCCCTCCCGGGAGTGGTGTGTTGCTTTTTTCTTTGTGGTAATAGCTTTGAAGATATGTTCTGATGGTGGTGAGAGTGCAGCAGGACTGTCTTCGTGGCGCAATTGGCTAGCGCGATCGGCTGTTAACCGAAAGGATGGAGGTTCGAGCCCAACCGGTGGTGGTGCGGTGCTTTTTTTCTTTGGGCCGATAGCTTTGAAGATATGATCTGATGGTGGTGAGAGTGGAGCAGGACTGTCTCCGTGGCGCAATTGGCTTGCGCGATCGGCTGTTAACCGAAAGATTGGAGGTTCGAGCCCACCCGGTGGTGGTGCGGCGTTTTTTTTCTTTGTGCTGATAGCTTTGAAGATATGTACTGATGGTGGTGAGAGTGGAGCAAGACTGTCCCCGTGGCGCAATGGGCTAGCGCGATCGGCTGTTAACCGAAAGGTTGGAGTTTCGAGCCCTCCCGGGAGTGGTGTGCTGCTTTTTTCTTTGCACTAATAGCTTTGAAGATATGTTCTGATGGTGGTGAGATTGGAGCAGGACTGTCTCCGTGGCGCAATTGGCTAGCGCGATCGGCTGTTAACCGAAAGGTTGGAGGTTCGAGCCCACCCGGTGGTGGTGCGGCGCTTTTTTTCTTTGCGCTAATAGCTTTGAAGATATGTTCTGATGGTGTTGAGATCGGAGCAAGGCTGTCTCCGTGGCGCAATGGGCTAGCGCGATCGGCTGTTAACCGAAAGGTTGGAGTTTCGAGCCCTCCCAGGAGTGGTGTGTTGCTTTTTTCTTTGTGGTAATAGCTTTGAAGATATGTTCTGATGGTGGTGAGAGTGGAGCAGGACTGTCTCCATGGCGCAATTGGCTAGCGCGATCGGCTGTTAACCGAAAGGTTGGAGTTTCGAGCCCACCCGGTGGTGGTGCGGCGCTTTTTTCTCTTTGTGCTGATAGCTTTGAAGATATGTTCTGATGGTGGTGAGAGTGGAGCAGGACTGTCTCTGTGGCGCAATTGGCTAACGCGATTGGCTGTTAACCGAAAGGTTGGAGGTTCCAGCCCACCTGGTGGTGGTGCGGTGCTTTTTTTTCTTTGGGCTGATAGCTTTGAAGATATGTTCTGATGGTGGTGAGAGTGGAGCATGACTGTCTCCGTGGCGCAATTGGCTTGCGCGATCGGCTATTAACCGAAAGGCTGGAGGTTCGAGCCCACCCGGTGGTGGTGCGGCGCTTTTTTTTATTTGCGCTGATAGCTTTGAAGATATGTTCTGATGGTGGTGAGAGTGGAGCAAGACTGTCCCCGTGGCGCAATTGGCTAGCGCGATGGGCTGTTAACCGAAAGGTTGGAGTTTCGAGCCCTCCCGGGAGTGGTGTGTTGCTTTTTTTTGCACTGATAGCTTTGAAGATATGTTCTGGTGGTGGTGAGAGTGGAGCAGGACTGTCTCCGTGGCGCAATCGGCTAGCGCGATCGGCTGTTAACCGAAAGGTTGGAGGTTCGAACCCACCCGGTGGTGGTGCGGCGCTTTTTCTTCTTTGCGCTGATAGCTTTGAAGATATGTTCTGATGGTGTTGAGAGTGGAGCAAGACTGTCTCCGTGGCGCATTGGGCTAGCACGATCGGCTGTTTAGCGAAAGGTTGGAGTTTCGAGCCCTCCCGGGAGTGGTGTGTTGCTTTTTTCTTTGTAGTAATAGCTTTGAAGATATGTTCTGATGGTGGTGAGATTGGAGCAGGACTGTCTCCATGGCGCTATTGGCTAGCGCGATCGGCTGTTAACCGAAAGGTTGGAGTTTCGAGCCCACCCGGTGGTGGTGCGGCGCTTTTTTCTCTTTGTGCTGATAGCTTTGAGGATATGTTCTGATGGTGGTGAGAGTGGAGCAGGACTGTCTCTGTGGCGCAATTGGCTAACGCGATTGGCTGTTAACCGAAAGGTTGGAGGTTCCAGCCCACCTGGTGGTGGTGCGGTGCTTTTTTTTCTTTGGGCTGATAGCTTTGAAGATATGTTCTGATGGAGGTGAGAGTGGAGCATGACTGTCTCCGTGGCGCAATTGGCTTGCGCGATCGGCTATTAACCGAAAGGCTGGAGGTTCGAGCCCACCCGGTGGTGGTGCGGCGCTTTTTTTTATTTGCGCTGAGAGCTTTGAAGATATGTTCTGATGGTGGTGAGAGTGGAGCAAGACTGTCCCCGTGGCGCAATTGGCTAGCGCGATGGGCTGTTAACCGAAAGGTTGGAGTTTCGAGCCCTCCCGGGAGTGGTGTGTTGCTTTTTTTTGCACTGATAGCTTTGAAGATATGTTCTGGTGGTGGTGAGAGTGGAGCAGGACTGTCTCCGTGGCGCAATCGGCTAGCGCGATCGGCAAATAACCGAAAGGTTGGAGGTTCGAACCCACCCGGTGGTGGTGCGGCGCTTTTTCTTCTTTGCGCTGATAGCTTTGAAGATATGTTCTGATGGTGTTGAGAGTGGAGCAAGACTGTCTCCGTGGCGCATTGGGCTAGCACGATCGGCTGTTTACCGAAAGGTTGGAGTTTCGAGCCCTCCCGGGAGTGGTGTGTTGCTTTTTTCTTTGTAGTAATAGCTTTGAAGATATGTTCTGATGGTGGTAAGAGTGGAGCAGGACTGTCTTCATGGCGCTATTGGCTAGCGCGATCGGCTGTTAACCGAAAGGTTGGAGTTTCGAGCCCACCCGGTGGTGGTGCGGCGCTTTTTTTTCTTTGGGCTGATAGCTCTGAAGAAATGTTCTGACGGCGGTGAGAGTGAAGCAGGACTGTCTCCGTGGCGCAATTGGCTAGCGCGATCGGCTGTTAACCGAAAGGTTGGAGGTTCGAGCCCACCCGGTGGTGGTGCGGCGCTTTTTTTTTGGGGGGGGGGCGATAGCTCTGAAGAAATGGTATGATGGTGGTGAGCGTGGAGCACGATTGTCTCCGTGGCGCAATTGGCTAGCGCGATCGGCTGTTAACCGAAAGGTTGGAGGTTCGAGCCCACCCGGTGGTGGTGCGGCGCTTTTTTTTATTTGGGCTTATAGCTTTGAAGATATGTTCTGATGATGGTGAGAGTGGAGCAAGACTGTCTACGTGGCGCAATGGACTAGCGCGATCGGCTGTTAACCGAAAGGTTGGAGTTTCGAGCCCTCCCGGTGGTGGTGCGGCGCTTTTTTTTCTTTGGGGTGATAGCTCTGAATAAATGTTTTGACGGTGGTGAGAGTGGAGCAGGGCTTTCTCCGTGGCGCAATTGGCTTGCGCGATTGGCTGTTAACCGAAACGTTGGAGGTTCGAGCCCACCCGGTGATGGTGTGGCGCTTTTTTTTCTTTGTGCTGATAGATTTGAAGATATGTTCTGAGGGTGGTGAGAGTGGAGCAGGACTGTCTCCGTGGCGCAATTGGCTAGCGCGATTGGCTGTTAACCGAAAGGTTGGAGGTTTGAGCCCACCCGGTGGTGGTGCGGTGCTTTTTTTATTTGGGCTGATAGCTTTGAAGATATGTTCTGATGGTGGTGACAGTGGAGCAGGATTGTCTCCGTGGCGCAATTGGCTTGCGCGATCGGCTGTTAACCGAAAGTTTGGAGGTTCGAGCCCACCCGGTGGTGGTGCGGCGCTTTTTTTTTCTTTGTGCTGATAGCTTTGAAGATATGTTCTGATGGTGGTGAGAGTGGAGCAAGACAGTCCCCGTGGCGCATTGGGCTAGCGCGATCGGCTGTTAACCGAATGTTTGGAGTTTCGAGCCCTCCCGGGAGTGGTGTGTTGCTTTTTTCTTTGCACTAATAGCTTTGAAGATATGTTCTGATGGTGGTGAAAGTGGAGCAGGACTGTCTCCGTGGCGCAATTGGCTAGCGCGATCGGCTGTTAACCGAAAGGTGGAGGTTCGAGCCCACCCGGTGGTGGCGCGGCGCTTTTTTTCTTTGCGCTAATAGCTTTGAAGATATGTTCTGATGGTGTTGAGAGTGGAGCAAGGCTGTCTCCGTGGCGCAATGAGCTATCGCGATCGGCTGTTAACCGAAAGGTTGGAGTTTCTAGCCCTCCCAGGAGTGGTGTGTTGCTTTTTTTTTGTGGTAATAGCTTTGAAGATATGTTCTGATGGTGGTGAGAGTGGAGCAGGACTGTCTCCATGGCGCAATTGGCTAGCGCGATCGGCTGTTAACCGAAAGGTTGGAGTTTCGAACCCACCTGGTGGTGGTGCGGCGCTTTTTTTTCTTTTTGCTGATAGCTTTGAAGATATGTTCTGATGGTGGAGGGTGGAGCAGGACTGTCTCCGTGGCGCAATTGGCTAGCGCGATTGGCTGTTAACCGAAAGGTTGGAGGTTCGAGCCCACCCGGTGGTGGTGCGGTTCTTTTTTTTCTGTGGGCTGATAGCTTTGAAGATATGTTCTGATGGTGGTGAGAGTGGAGCAGGACTGTCTCTGTGGCGCAATTGGCTTGCGCGATCGGCTGTTAACCGAAAGCTTGGAGGTTCGAGCCCACCCGGTGGTGGTGCGGCGCTTTTTTTTCTTTGTGCTGATAGCTTTGAAGATATGTACTGATGGTGGTGAGAGTGGAGCAAGACTGTCCCCGTGGCGCAATGGGCTAGCGCGATCGGCTGTTAACCGAAAGGTTGGAGTTTCGAGCCCTCCCGGGAGTGGTGTGTTGCTTTTTTCTTTGTAGTAATAGCTTTGAAGATATGTTCTGATGGTGGTGAGAGTGGAGCAGGACTGTCTCCATGGCGCTATTGGCTAGCGCGGTCGGCTGTTAACCGAAAGGTTGGAGTTTCGAGCCCACCCGGTGGTGGTGCGGCGCTTTTTTTTCTTTGGGCTGATAGCTCTGAAGAAATGGTCTGACGGCGGTGAGAGTGAAGCAGGACTGTCTCCGTGGCGCAATTGGCTAGCGCGATCGGCTGTTAACCGAAAGGTTGGAGGTTCGAGCCCACCCGGTGGTGGTGCGGCGCTTTTTTTTTGGGGGGGGGGCGATAGCTCTGAAGAAATGGTATGATGGTGGTGAGCGTGGAGCCCGATTGTCTCCGTGGCGCAATTGGCTAGCGCGATTGGCTGTTAACCGAAGGTTGGAGGTTTGAGCCCACCCGGTGGTGGTGCGGTGCTTTTTTTATTTGGGCTGATAGCTTTGAAGATATGTTCTGATGGTGGTGAGAGTGGAGCAGGACTGTCTCCATGGCGCAATTGGCTAGCGCGATCGGCTGTTAACCGAAAGGTTGGAGTTTCGAACCCACCTGGTGGTGGTGCGGCGCTTTTTTTTCTTTGGGCTGATAGCTTTGAAGATATGTTCTGATGGTGTTGAGAGTGGAGCAGGACTGTCTCCGTGGCGCAATTGGCTAGCGCGATCGGCTGTTAACCGAAAGGTTGGAGTTTCGAACCCAACTGGTGGTGGCGCGGCGCTTTTTTTCATTGCGCTAATAGCTTTGAAGATATGTTCTGATGGTGTTGAGAGTGGAGCAAGGCTGTCTCCGTGGCGCAATGAGCTATCGCGATCGGCTGTTAACCGAAAGGTTGGAGTTTCTAGCCCTCCCAGGAGTGGTGTGTTGCTTTTTTTTGTGGTAATAGCTTTGAAGATATGTTCTGATGGTGGTGAGAGTGGAGCAGGACTGTCTCCATGGCGCAATTGGCTAGCGCGATCGGCTGTTAACCGAAAGGTTGGAGTTTCGAACCCACCTGGTGGTGGTGCGGCGCTTTTTTTTCTTTGGGCTGATAGCTCTGAAGAAATGTTCTGACGGCGGTGAGAGTGAAGCAGGACTGTCTCCGTGGCGCAATTGGCTAGCGCGATCGGCTGTTAACCGAAAGGTTGGAGGTTCGAGCCCACCCGGTGGTGGTGCGGCGCTTTTTTTTGGGGGGGGGCGATAGCTCTGAAGAAATGGTATGATGGTGGTGAGCGTGGAGCACGATTGTCTCCGTGGCGCAATTGGCTAGAGCGATCGGCTGTTAACCGAAAGGTTGGAGGTTCGAGCCCACCCGGTGGTGGTGCGGCGCTTTTTTTTTATTTGGGCTTATAGCTTTGAAGATATGTTCTGATGGTGGTGAGAAGGGAGCAAGACTGTCTCCTTGGCGCAATGGGCTAGCGCGATCGGCTGTTAACCGAAAGGTTGGAGGTTCGAGCCCACCCGGTGGTGTTACGGCGCTTTTTTTTCTTTGCGCTGATAGCTTTGAAGATATGTTCTGATGATGGTGAGAGTGGAGCAAGACTGTCTTCGTGGCGCAATGGACTAGCGCGATCGGCTGTTAACCGAAAGGTTGGAGGTTCGAGCCCACCCGGTGGTGGTGCGGTTCTTTTTTTTCTGTGGGCTGATAGCTTTGAAGATATGTTCTGATGGTGGTGAGAGTGGAGCAGGACTGTCTCTGTGGCGCAATTGGCTTGCGCGATCGGCTGTTAACCGAAAGCTTGGAGGTTCGAGCCCACCCGGTGGTGGTGCGGCGCTTTTTTTTCTTTGTGCTGATAGCTTTGAAGATATGTACTGATGGTGGTGAGAGTGGAGCAAGACTGTCCCCGTGGCGCAATGGGCTAGCGCGATCGGCTGTTAACCGAAAGGTTGGAGTTTTGAGCCCTCCCGGGAGTGGTGTGTTGCTTTTTTCTTTGTAGTAATAGCTTTGAAGATATGTTCTGATGGTGGTGAGAGTGGAGCAGGACTGTCTCCATGGCGCTATTGGCTAGCGCGATCGGCTGTTAACCGAAAGGTTGGAATTTCGAGCCCACCCGGTGGTGGTGCGGCGCTTTTTTTTCTTTGGGCTGATAGCTCTGAAGAAATGGTCTGACGGCGGTGAGAGTGAAGCAGGACTGTCTCCGTGGCGCAATTGGCTAGCGCGATCGGCTGTTAACCGAAAGGTTGGAGGTTCGAGCCCACCCGGTGGTGGTGCGGCGCTTTTTTTTTGGGGGGGGGGGCGATAGCTCTGAAGAAATGGTATGATGGTGGTGAGCGTGGAGCACGATTGTCTCCGTGGCGCAATTGGCTAGCGCGATTGGCTGTTAACCGAAAGGTTGGAGGTTTGAGCCCACCCGGTGGTGGTGCGGTGCTTTTTTTATTTGGGCTGATAGCTTTGAAGATATGTTCTGATGGTGGTGACAGTGGAGCAGGACTGTCTCCGTGGCGCAATTGGCTTGCGCGATCGGCTGTTAACCGAAAGTTTGGAGGTTCGAGCCCACCCGGTGGTGGTGCGGCGATTTTTTTTTCTTTGTGCTGATAGCTTTGAAGATATGTTCTGATGGTGGTGAGAGTGGAGCAAGACAGTCCCCGTGGCGCATTGGGCTAGCGCGATCGGCTGTTAACCGAATGTTTGGAGTTTCGAGCCCTCCCGGGAGTGGTGTGTTGCTTTTTTCTTTGCACTAATAGCTTTGAAGATATGTTCTGATGGCGGTGAAAGTGGAGCAGGACTGTCTCCGTGGCGCAATTGGCTAGCGCGATCGGCTGTTAACCGAAAGGTGGAGGTTCGAGCCCACCCGGTGGTGGCGCGGCGCTTTTTTTCTTTGCGCTAATAGCTTTGAAGATATGTTCTGATGGTGTTGAGAGTGGAGCAAGGCTGTCTCCGTGGCGCAATGAGCTATCGCGATCGGCTGTTAACCGAAAGGTTGGAGTTTCTAGCCCTCCCAGGAGTGGTGTGTTCCTTTTTTTGTGGTAATAGCTTTGAAGATATGTTCTGATGGTGGTGAGAGTTGAGCAGGACTGTCTCCATGGCGCAATTGGCTAGCGCGATCGGCTGTTAACCGAAAGGTTGGAGTTTCGAACCCACCTGGTGGTGGTGCGGCGCTTTTTTTTGCTGATAGCTTTGAAGATATGTTCTGATGGTGGTGAGAGTGGAGCAGGACTGTCTCTGTGGCGCAATTGGCTAACGCGATTGGCTGTTAACCGAAAGGTTGGAGGTTCCAGCCCACCTGGTGGTGGTGCGGTGCTTTTTTTTCTTTGGGGCGATAGCTCTGAAGAAATGGTCTGACGGTGGTGAGAGTGGAGCACGACTGTCCCCGTGGCGGAATGGGCTAGCGAAATCGGCTGTTAACCGAAAGGTTGGAGTTTCGAGCGCTCCCGGGAGTGGTGTGTTGCTTTTTTCTTTGCACTGATAGCTTTGAAGATATGTTCTGATGGTGTTGAGAGTGGAGCAAGGCTGTCTCCGTGGCGCAATGAGCTATCGCGATCGGCTGTTAACCGAAAGGTTGGAGTTTCTAGCCCTCCCAGGAGCGGTGTGTTGCTTTTTTCTTTGTGGTAATAGCTTTGAAGATATGTTCTGATTGTGGTGAGAGTGGAGCACGACTGTCTCCATGGCGCAATTGGCTAGCGCGATCGGCTGTTAACCGAAAGGTTGGAGGTTCGAGCACCCCCCCGGGGTGGTGCGGCGCTTTTTTTTCTTTGCACTGATAGCTTTGAAGATATGTTCTGATAGTGGTGAGAGTGGAGCAGGACTGTCTTCGTGGCGCAATTGGCTTGCGTGATCGGCTGTTAACCGAAAGGTTGGAGGTTCGAGCCCACCCGGTGGTGGTGCGGCGCTTTTTTTTCTTTGGGCTGATAGCTTTGAAGATATGTTCTGATGGTGGTGAGAAGGGAGCAAGACTGTCTCCGTGGCGCAATGGGCTAGCGCGATCGGCTGTTAACCGAAAGGTTGGAGTTTCGAGCCCACCCGGTGGTGGTGCGGCGCTTTTTTTGGGCTGATAGCTCTGAAGAAATGTTCTGATGGTGGTGAGAGTGGAGCAGGACTGTCTCCGTGGCGCTATTGGCTAGCGCGATCGGCTGTTAACCGAAAGGTTGGAGGTTCGAGCCCACCCGGTGGTGGTGCGGCGCTTTTTTTGTGGTAATAGCTTTGAAGATATGTTCTGAAGGTGGTGAGAGTGGAGCACGATTGTCTCCGTGGCGCAATTGGCTAGAGCGATCGGCTGTTAACCGAAAGGTTGGAGGTTCGAGCCCACCCGGTGGTGGTGCGGCGCTTTTTTTTTTATTTGGGCTTATAGCTTTGAAGATATGTTCTGATGGTGGTGAGAAGGGAGCAAGACTGTCTCCTTGGCGCAATGGGCTAGCGCGATCGGCTGTTAACCGAAAGGTTGGAGGTTCGAGCCCACCCGGTGGTGTTACGGCGCTTTTTTTTCTTTGCGCTGATAGCTTTGAAGATATGTTCTGATGATGGTGAGAGTGGAGCAAGACTGTCTTCGTGGCGCAATGGACTAGCGCGATCGGCTGTTAACCGAAAGGTTGGAGGTTCGAGCCCACCCGGTGGTGGTGCGGCGCTTTTTTTTCTTTGTGCTGATAGCTTTGAAGATATGTACTGATGGTGGTGAGAGTGGAGCAAGACTGTCCCCGTGGCGCAATGGGCTAGCGCGATCGGCTGTTAACCGAAAGGTTGGAGTTTTGAGCCCTCCCGGGAGTGGTGTGTTGCTTTTTTCTTTGTAGTAATAGCTTTGAAGATATGTTCTGATGGTGGTGAGAGTGGAGCAGGACTGTCTCCATGGCGCTATTGGCTAGCGCGATCGGCTGTTAACCGAAAGGTTGGAGTTTCGAGCCCATCCGGTGGTGGTGCGGCGCTTTTTTTTCTTTGGGCTGATAGCTCTGAAGAAATGGTCTGACGGCGGTGAGAGTGAAGCAGGACTGTCTCCGTGGCGCAATTGGCTAGCGCGATCGGCTGTTAACCGAAAGGTTGGAGGTTCGAGCCCACCCGGTGGTGGTGCGGCGCTTTTTTTTGGGGGGGGGGCGATAGCTCTGAAGAAATGGTATGATGGTGGTGAGCGTGGAGCACGATTGTCTCCGTGGCGCAATTGGCTAGCGCGATTGGCTGTTAACCGAAAGGTTGGAGGTTTGAGCCCACCCGGTGGTGGTGCGGTGCTTTTTTTATTTGGGCTGATAGCTTTGAAGATATGTTCTGATGGTGGTGACAGTGGAGCAGGACTGTCTCCGTGGCGCAATTGGCTTGCGCGATCGGCTGTTAACCGAAAGTTTGGAGGTTCGAGCCCACCCGGTGGTGGTGCGGCGATTTTTTTTTCTTTGTGCTGATAGCTTTGAAGATATGTTCTGATGGTGGTGAGAGTGGAGCAAGACAGTCCCCGTGGCGCATTGGGCTAGCGCGATCGGCTGTTAACCGAATGTTTGGAGTTTCGAGCCCTCCCGGGAGTGGTGTGTTGCTTTTTTCTTTGCACTAATAGCTTTGAAGATATGTTCTGATGGTGGTGAAAGTGGAGCAGGACTGTCTCCGTGGCGCAATTGGCTAGCGCGATCGGCTGTTAACCGAAAGGTGGAGGTTCGAGCCCACCCGGTGGTGGCGCGGCGCTTTTTTTCTTTGCGCTAATAGCTTTGAAGATATGTTCTGATGGTGTTGAGAGTGGAGCAAGGCTGTCTCCGTGGCGCAATGAGCTATCGCGATCGGCTGTTAACCGAAAGGTTGGAGTTTCTAGCCCTCCCAGGAGTGGTGTGTTCTTTTTTTTGTGGTAATAGCTTTGAAGATATGTTCTGATGGTGGTGAGAGTTGAGCAGGACTGTCTCCATGGCGCAATTGGCTAGCGCGATCGGCTGTTAACCGAAAGGTTGGAGTTTCGAACCCACCTGGTGGTGGTGCGGCGCTTTTTTTTTGCTGATAGCTTTGAAGATATGTTCTGATGGTGGTGAGAGTGGAGCAGGACTGTCTCTGTGGCGCAATTGGCTAACGCGATTGGCTGTTAACCGAAAGGTTGGAGGTTCCAGCCCACCTGGTGGTGGTGCGGTGCTTTTTTTTCTTTGGGGCGATAGCTCTGAAGAAATGGTCTGACGGTGGTGAGAGTGGAGCACGACTGTCCCCGTGGCGGAATGGGCTAGCGAAATCGGCTGTTAACCGAAAGGTTGGAGTTTCGAGCGCTCCCGGGAGTGGTGTGTTGCTTTTTTCTTTGCACTGATAGCTTTGAAGATATGTTCTGATGGTGGTGAGAGTGGAGCAGGGCTGTCTCCGTGGCGCAATTGGCTTGCGCGATCGGCTGTTAACCGAAAGGTTGGAGGTTCGAGCCCTCCCAGGAGCGGCGTGTTGCTTTTTTCTTTGTGGTAATAGCTTTGAAGATATGTTCTGATTGTGGTGAGAGTGGAGCACGACTGTCTCCATGGCGCAATTGGCTAGCGCGATCGGCTGTTAACCGAAAGGTTGGAGGTTCGAGCACCCCCCCGGGGTGGTGCGGCGCTTTTTTTTCTTTGCACTGATAGCTTTGAAGATATGTTCTGATAGTGGTGAGAGTGGAGCAGGACTGTCTTCGTGGCGCAATTGGCTTGCGTGATCGGCTGTTAACCGAAAGGTTGGAGGTTCGAGCCCACCCGGTGGTGGTGCGGCGCTTTTTTTTCTTTGGGCTGATAGCTTTGAAGATATGTTCTGATGGTGGTGAGAAGGGAGCAAGACTGTCTCCGTGGCGCAATGGGCTAGCGCGATCGGCTGTTAACCGAAAGGTTGGAGTTTTGAGCCCTCCCGGGTGTGGTGTGTTGCTTTTTTTGTGGTAATAGCTTTGAAGATATGTTCTGAAGGTGGTGAGAGTGGAGCAGGACTGTCTCCATGGCGCAATTGGCTAGCGCGATCGGCTGTTAACCGAAAGGTTGGAGTTTCGAGCCCACCCGGTGGTGGTGCGGCGCTTTTTTTGGGCTGATAGCTCTGAAGAAATGTTCTGATGGTGGTGAGAGTGGAGCAGGACTGTCTCCGTGGCGCTATTGGCTAGCGCGATCGGCTGTTAACCGAAAGGTTGGAGGTTCGAGCCCACCCGGTGGTGGTGCGGCGCTTTTTTTTCTTTGGGCTGATAGCTCTGAAGAAATGGTCTGACGGCGGTGAGAGTGAAGCAGGACTGTCTCCGTGGCGCAATTGGCTAGCGCGATCGGCTGTTAACCGAAAGGTTGGAGGTTCGAGCCCACCCGGTGGTGGTGCGGCGCTTTTTTTTTGGGGGGGGGCGATAGCTCTGAAGAAATGGTATGATGGTGGTGAGCATGGAGCACGATTGTCTCCGTGGCGCAATTGGCTAGCGCGATTGGCTGTTAACCGAAAGGTTGGAGGTTTGAGCCCACCCGGTGGTGGTGCGGTGCTTTTTTTATTTGGGCTGATAGCTTTGAAGATATGTTCTGATGGTGGTGACAGTGGAGCAGGACTGTCTCCGTGGCGCAATTGGCTTGCGCGATCGGCTGTTAACCGAAAGTTTGGAGGTTCGAGCCCACCCGGTGGTGGTGCGGCGCTTTTTTTTTCTTTGTGCTGATAGCTTTGAAGATATGTTCTGATGGTGGTGAGAGTGGAGCAGACAGTCCCCGTGGCGCATTGGGCTAGCGCGATCGGCTGTTAACCGAATGTTTGGAGTTTCGAGCCCTCCCGGGAGTGGTGTGTTGCTTTTTTCTTTGCACTAATAGCTTTGAAGATATGTTCTGATGGTGGTGAAAGTGGAGCAGGACTGTCTCCGTGGCGCAATTGGCTAGCGCGATCGGCTGTTAACCGAAAGGTGGAGGTTCGAGCCCACCCGGTGGTGGCGCGGCGCTTTTTTTCTTTGCGCTAATAGCTTTGAAGATATGTTCTGATGGTGTTGAGAGTGGAGCAAGGCTGTCTCCGTGGCGCAATGAGCTATCGCGATCGGCTGTTAACCGAAAGGTTGGAGTTTCTAGCCCTCCCAGGAGTGGTGTGTTCCTTTTTTTGTGGTAATAGCTTTGAAGATATGTTCTGATGGTGGTGAGAGTTGAGCAGGACTGTCTCCATGGCGCAATTGGCTAGCGCGATCGGCTGTTAACCGAAAGGTTGGAGTTTCGAACCCACCTGGTGGTGGTGCGGCGCTTTTTTTTTTGCTGATAGCTTTGAAGATATGTTCTGATGGTGGTGAGAGTGGAGCAGGACTGTCTCTGTGGCGCAATTGGCTAACGCGATTGGCTGTTAACCGAAAGGTTGGAGGTTCCAGCCCACCTGGTGGTGGTGCGGTGCTTTTTTTCTTTGGGGCGATAGCTCTGAAGAAATGGTCTGACGGTGGTGAGAGTGGAGCACGACTGTCCCCGTGGCGGAATGGGCTAGCGAAATCGGCTGTTAACCGAAAGGTTGGAGTTTCGAGCGCTCCCGGGAGTGGTGTGTTGCTTTTTTCTTTGCACTGATAGCTTTGAAGATATGTTCTGATGGTGGTGAGAGTGGAGCAGGGCTGTCTCCGTGGCGCAATTGGCTTGCGCGATCGGCTGTTAACCGAAAGGTTGGAGGTTCGAGCCCTCCCAGGAGCGGTGTGTTGCTTTTTTCTTTGTGGTAATAGCTTTGAAGATATGTTCTGATTGTGGTGAGAGTGGAGCACGACTGTCTCCATGGCGCAATTGGCTAGCGCGATCGGCTGTTAACCGAAAGGTTGGAGGTTCGAGCACCCCCCCGGGGTGGTGCGGCGCTTTTTTTTTCTTTGCACTGATAGCTTTGAAGATATGTTCTGATAGTGGTGAGAGTGGAGCAGGACTGTCTTCGTGGCGCAATTGGCTTGCGTGATCGGCTGTTAACCGAAAGGTTGGAGGTTCGAGCCCACCCGGTGGTGGTGCGGCGCTTTTTTTTCTTTGGGCTGATAGCTTTGAAGATATGTTCTGATGGTGGTGAGAAGGGAGCAAGACTGTCTCCGTGGCGCAATGGGCTAGCGCGATCGGCTGTTAACCGAAAGGTTGGAGTTTTGAGCCCTCCCGGGTGTGGTGTGTTGCTTTTTTTGTGGTAATAGCTTTGAAGATATGTTCTGAAGGTGGTGAGAGTGGAGCAGGACTGTCTCCATGGCGCAATTGGCTAGCGCGATCGGCTGTTAACCGAAAGGTTGGAGTTTCGAGCCCACCCGGTGGTGGTGCGGCGCTTTTTTTGGGCTGATAGCTCTGAAGAAATGTTCTGATGGTGGTGAGAGTGGAGCAGGACTGTCTCCGTGGCGCTATTGGCTAGCGCGATCGGCTGTTAACCGAAAGGTTGGAGGTTCGAGCCCACCCGGTGGTGGTGCGGCGCTTTTTTTGTGGTAATAGCTTTGAAGATATGTTCTGAAGGTGGTGAGAGTGGAGCACGATTGTCTCCGTGGCGCAATTGGCTAGAGCGATCGGCTGTTAACCGAAAGGTTGGAGGTTCGAGCCCACCCGGTGGTGGTGCGGCGCTTTTTTTTTATTTGGGCTTATAGCTTTGAATATATGTTCTGATGGTGGTGAGAAGGGCGCAAGACTGTCTCCTTGGCGCAATGGGCTAGCGCGATCGGCTGTTAACCGAAAGGTTGGAGGTTCGAGCCCACCCGGTGGTGTTACGGCGCTTTTTTTTCTTTGCGCTGATAGCTTTGAAGATATGTTCTGATGATGGTGAGAGTGGAGCAAGACTGTCTTCGTGGCGCAATGGACTAGCGCGATCGGCTGTTAACCGAAAGGTTGGAGGTTCGAGCCCACCCGGTGGTGGTGCGGCGCTTTTTTTTCTTTGTGCTGATAGCTTTGAAGATATGTACTGATGGTGGTGAGAGTGGAGCAAGACTGTCCCCGTGGCGCAATGGGCTAGCGCGATCGGCTGTTAACCGAAAGGTTGGAGTTTTGAGCCCTCCCGGGAGTGGTGTGTTGCTTTTTTCTTTGTAGTAATAGCTTTGAAGATATGTTCTGATGGTGGTGAGAGTGGAGCAGGACTGTCTCCATGGCGCTATTGGCTAGCGCGATCGGCTGTTAACCGAAAGGTTGGAGTTTCGAGCCCACCCGGTGGTGGTGCGGCGCTTTTTTTTCTTTGGGCTGATAGCTCTGAAGAAATGGTCTGACGGCGGTGAGAGTGAAGCAGGACTGTCTCCGTGGCGCAATTGGCTAGCGCGATCGGCTGTTAACCGAAAGGTTGGAGGTTCGAGCCCACCCGGTGGTGGTGCGGCGCTTTTTTTTTGGGGGGGGGGGGGCGATAGCTCTGAAGAAATGGTATGATGGTGGTGAGCGTGGAGCACGATTGTCTCCGTGGCGCAATTGGCTAGCGCGATTGGCTGTTAACCGAAAGGTTGGAGGTTTGAGCCCACCCGGTGGTGGTGCGGTGCTTTTTTTATTTGGGCTGATAGCTTTGAAGATATGTTCTGATGGTGGTGACAGTGGAGCAGGACTGTCTCCGTGGCGCAATTGGCTTGCGCGATCGGCTGTTAACCGAAAGTTTGGAGGTTCGAGCCCACCCGGTGGTGGTGCGGCGATTTTTTTTTCTTTGTGCTGATAGCTTTGAAGATATGTTCTGATGGTGGTGAGAGTGGAGCAAGACAGTCCCCGTGGCGCATTGGGCTAGCGCGATCGGCTGTTAACCGAATGTTTGGAGTTTCGAGCCCTCCCGGGAGTGGTGTGTTGCTTTTTTCTTTGCACTAATAGCTTTGAAGATATGTTCTGATGGTGGTGAAAGTGGAGCAGGACTGTCTCCGTGGCGCAATTGGCTAGCGCGATCGGCTGTTAACCGAAAGGTGGAGGTTCGAGCCCACCCGGTGGTGGCGCGGCGCTTTTTTTCTTTGCGCTAATAGCTTTGAAGATATGTTCTGATGGTGTTGAGAGTGGAGCAAGGCTGTCTCCGTGGCGCAATGAGCTATCGCGATCGGCTGTTAACCGAAAGGTTGGAGTTTCTAGCCCTCCCAGGAGTGGTGTGTTCCTTTTTTTGTGGTAATAGCTTTGAAGATATGTTCTGATGGTGGTGAGAGTTGAGCAGGACTGTCTCCATGGCGCAATTGGCTAGCGCGATCGGCTGTTAACCGAAAGGTTGGAGTTTCGAACCCACCTGGTGGTGGTGCGGCGCTTTTTTTTTGCTGATAGCTTTGAAGATATGTTCTGATGGTGGTGAGAGTGGAGCAGGACTGTCTCTGTGGCGCAATTGGCTAACGCGATTGGCTGTTAACCGAAAGGTTGGAGGTTCCAGCCCACCTGGTGGTGGTGCGGTGCTTTTTTTTCTTTGGGGCGATAGCTCTGAAGAAATGGTCTGACGGTGGTGAGAGTGGAGCACGACTGTCCCCGTGGCGGAATGGGCTAGCGAAATCGGCTGTTAACCGAAAGGTTGGAGTTTCGAGCGCTCCCGGGAGTGGTGTGTTGCTTTTTTCTTTGCACTGATAGCTTTGAAGATATGTTCTGATGGTGGTGAGAGTGGAGCAGGGCTGTCTCCGTGGCGCAATTGGCTTGCGCGATCGGCTGTTAACCGAAAGGTTGGAGGTTCGAGCCCTCCCAGGAGCGGTGTGTTGCTTTTTTCTTTGTGGTAATAGCTTTGAAGATATGTTCTGATTGTGGTGAGAGTGGAGCACGACTGTCTCCATGGCGCAATTGGCTAGCGCGATCGGCTGTTAACCGAAAGGTTGGAGGTTCGAGCACCCCCCCGGGGTGGTGCGGCGCTTTTTTTTCTTTGCACTGATAGCTTTGAAGATATGTTCTGATAGTGGTGAGAGTGGAGCAGGACTGTCTTCGTGGCGCAATTGGCTTGCGTGATCGGCTGTTAACCGAAAGGTTGGAGGTTCGAGCCCACCCGGTGGTGGTGCGGCGCTTTTTTTTCTTTGGGCTGATAGCTTTGAAGATATGTTCTGATGGTGGTGAGAAGGGAGCAAGACTGTCTCCGTGGCGCAATGGGCTAGCGCGATCGGCTGTTAACCGAAAGGTTGGAGTTTTGAGCCCTCCCGGGTGTGGTGTGTTGCTTTTTTTGTGGTAATAGCTTTGAAGATATGTTCTGAAGGTGGTGAGAGTGGAGCAGGACTGTCTCCATGGCGCAATTGGCTAGCGCGATTGGCTGTTAACCGAAAGGTTGGAGTTTCGAGCCCACCCGGTGGTGGTGCGGCGCTTTTTTTGGGCTGATAGCTCTGAAGAAATGTTCTGATGGTGGTGAGAGTGGAGCAGGACTGTCTCCGTGGCGCTATTGGCTAGCGCGATCGGCTGTTAACCGAAAGGTTGGAGGTTCGAGCCCACCCGGTGGTGGTGCGGCGCTTTTTTTTCTTTGGGCTGATAGCTCTGAAGAAATGGTCTGACGGCGGTGAGAGTGAAGCAGGACTGTCTCCGTGGCGCAATTGGCTAGCGCGATCGGCTGTTAACCGAAAGGTTGGAGGTTCGAGCCCACCCGGTGGTGGTGCGGCGCTTTTTTTTTGGGGGGGGGCGATAGCTCTGAAGAAATGGTATGATGGTGGTGAGCGTGGAGCACGATTGTCTCCGTGGCGCAATTGGCTAGCGCGATTGGCTGTTAACCGAAAGGTTGGAGGTTTGAGCCCACCCGGTGGTGGTGCGGTGCTTTTTTTATTTGGGCTGATAGCTTTGAAGATATGTTCTGATGGTGGTGACAGTGGAGCAGGACTGTCTCCGTGGCGCAATTGGCTTGCGCGATCGGCTGTTAACCGAAAGTTTGGAGGTTCGAGCCCACCCGGTGGTGGTGCGGCGCTTTTTTTTTCTTTGTGCTGATAGCTTTGAAGATATGTTCTGATGGTGGTGAGAGTGGAGCAAGACAGTCCCCGTGGCGCATTGGGCTAGCGCGATCGGCTGTTAACCGAATGTTTGGAGTTTCGAGCCCTCCCGGGAGTGGTGTGTTGCTTTTTTCTTTGCACTAATAGCTTTGAAGATATGTTCTGATGGTGGTGAAAGTGGAGCAGGACTGTCTCCGTGGCGCAATTGGCTAGCGCGATCGGCTGTTAACCGAAAGGTGGAGGTTCGAGCCCACCCGGTGGTGGCGCGGCGCTTTTTTTCTTTGCGCTAATAGCTTTGAAGATATGTTCTGATGGTGTTGAGAGTGGAGCAAGGCTGTCTCCGTGGCGCAATGAGCTATCGCGATCGGCTGTTAACCGAAAGGTTGGAGTTTCTAGCCCTCCCAGGAGTGGTGTGTTCCTTTTTTTGTGGTAATAGCTTTGAAGATATGTTCTGATGGTGGTGAGAGTTGAGCAGGACTGTCTCCATGGCGCAATTGGCTAGCGCGATCGGCTGTTAACCGAAAGGTTGGAGTTTCGAACCCACCTGGTGGTGGTGCGGCGCTTTTTTTTTTTGCTGATAGCTTTGAAGATATGTTCTGATGGTGGTGAGAGTGGAGCAGGACTGTCTCTGTGGCGCAATTGGCTAACGCGATTGGCTGTTAACCGAAAGGTTGGAGGTTCCAGCCCACCTGGTGGTGGTGCGGTGCTTTTTTTTCTTTGGGGCGATAGCTCTGAAGAAATGGTCTGACGGTGGTGAGAGTGGAGCACGACTGTCCCCGTGGCGGAATGGGCTAGCGAAATCGGCTGTTAACCGAAAGGTTGGAGTTTCGAGCGCTCCCGGGAGTGGTGTGTTGCTTTTTTCTTTGCACTGATAGCTTTGAAGATATGTTCTGATGGTGGTGAGAGTGGAGCAGGGCTGTCTCCGTGGCGCAATTGGCTTGCGCGATCGGCTGTTAACCGAAAGGTTGGAGGTTCGAGCCCTCCCAGGAGCGGTGTGTTGCTTTTTTCTTTGTGGTAATAGCTTTGAAGATATGTTCTGATTGTGGTGAGAGTGGAGCACGACTGTCTCCATGGCGCAATTGGCTAGCGCGATCGGCTGTTAACCGAAAGGTTGGAGGTTCGAGCACCCCCCCGGGGTGGTGCGGCGCTTTTTTTTTCTTTGCACTGATAGCTTTGAAGATATGTTCTGATAGTGGTGAGAGTGTAGCAGGACTGTCTTCGTGGCGCAATTGGCTTGCGTGATCGGCTGTTAACCGAAAGGTTGGAGGTTCGAGCCCACCCGGTGGTGCGGCGCTTTTTTTTCTTTGGGCTGATAGCTTTGAAGATATGTTCTGATGGTGGTGAGAAGGGAGCAAGACTGTCTCCGTGGCGCAATGGGCTAGCGCGATCGGCTGTTAACCGAAAGGTTGGAGTTTTGAGCCCTCCCGGGTGTGGTGTGTTGCTTTTTTTGTGGTAATAGCTTTGAAGATATGTTCTGAAGGTGGTGAGAGTGGAGCAGGACTGTCTCCATGGCGCAATTGGCTAGCGCGATCGGCTGTTAACCGAAAGGTTGGAGTTTCGAGCCCACCCGGTGGTGGTGCGGCGCTTTTTTTGGGCTGATAGCTCTGAAGAAATGTTCTGATGGTGGTGAGAGTGGAGCAGGACTGTCTCCGTGGCGCTATTGGCTAGCGCGATCGGCTGTTAACCGAAAGGTTGGAGGTTCGAGCCCACCCGGTGGCGGTGCGGCGCTTTTACTTTCTTTGGGGCGATAGCTCTGAAGAAATGGCCTGACGGTGGTGAGAGTGGAGCACGACTGTCTCTGTGGCGCAATTGGCTAGCGCGATCGGGTGTTAATCGAAAGGTTGGAAGTTCGAGCCCACCCGGTGGTGGTGCGGCGCTTTTTTTTCTTTGGGCTGATAGCTCTGAAGAAATGTTCTGACGGTGGTGAGAGTGGAGCAGGACTGTCCCCGTGGCGCCATTGGCTAGCACGATCGGCTGTTAACCAAAAAGTTGGAGGTTCGAGCCCTCCCGGGTGGGGTGTGTTGCATTTTTCTTTGCGCTGATAGCTTCGAAGATATTTTCCGATGGTGGTGAGCGTGGAGCACGATTGTCTCCGTTGCGCAATTGGCTAGCGCGATTGGCCGTTAACCGAAAGGTTGGAGGTTCGAGCCCACCTGGTGGTATGCGGCGCTTTTTTTTTCTTTGGGCTGATAGCTTGAAAGATATGTTCATATGGTGGTGAGAGTGGAGCAGGACTGTCTCCGTGGCGCAATTGGCCAGCGCGATCGGCTGTTAACCGAAAAGTTGGAGGTTCGAGCCCTCCCGGGAGTGGTGTGTTGCTTTTTTCTTTGTGCTGATAGCTTTGAAGATATGTTCCGATGGTGGTAAGAGTGGAGCGCGACTGTCTCCGTGGCGCAATTGGCTAGTGTGATCGGCTGTTAACCAAAAGGTTGGAGGTTCGAGCCCACCCGGTGGTGGTGCGGCGCTTTTTTTTCTTTGGGCTGATAGCTTTGAAGATATGTTCTGATGGAGGTGAGAAGGGAGCAAGTTTGTCTCCGTGGCGCAATGGGCTAGCCCGATCGGCTGTTAACCGAAAAGTTGGAGTTTCGAGCCCGCCCGGGAGTGGTGTGTTGCTTTTTTCTTTGCGCTGATAGCTTTGAATATATGTTCTGATGGTGGTGAGAGCGGAGCAAGACTGTCTCCGTGGCGCAAAAGGCTAGCGCAATCGGCTGTTAACCGAAAGCTTCGAGTTTCGAGCCCTCCCGGGAGTGGTGTGTTGCTTTTTTCTTTGTGCTGATAGCTTTGAAGATATGTTCTGATGGTGGTGAGAGTGGAGCAGGACTGTCTCCGTGGCGCAATTGGCTAGCGCGATCGGCTGTTAACCGAAAGGTTGGAGGTTCGAGCCCACCCGGTGGTGTTACGGCGCTTTTTTTTCTTTGCGCTGATAGCTTTGAAGATATGTTCTGATGATGGTGAGAGTGGAGCAAGACTGTCTTCGTGGCGCAATGGACTAGCGCGATCGGCTGTTAACCGAAAGGTTGGAGTTTCGAGCCCTCCCGGTGGTGGTGCGGCGCTTTTTTTTCTTTGGGGTGATAGCTCTGAATAAATGTTTTGACGATGGTGAGTGGAGCAGGGCTTTCTCCGTGGCGCAATTGGCTTGCGCGATCGGCTGTTAACCGAAACGTTGGAGGTTCGAGCCCACCCGGTGGTGGTGTGGCGCTTTTTTTTCTTTGTGCTGATAGATTTGAAGATATGTTCTGAGGGTGGTGAGAGTGGAGCAGGACTGTCTCCGTGGCGCAATTCGCTAGCGCGATTGGCTGTTAACCGAAAGGTTGGAGGTTTGAGCCCACCCGGTGGTGGTGCGGTGCTTTTTTTATTTGGGCTGATAGCTTTGAAGATATTTTCTGATGGTGGTGACAGTGGAGCAGGACTGTCTCCGTGGCGCAATTGGCTTGCGCGATCGGCTGTTAACCGAAAGTTTGGAGGTTCGAGCCCACCCGGTGGTGGTGCGGCGCTTTTTTTTTCTTTGTGCTGATAGCTTTGAAGATATGTTCTGATGGTGGTGAGAGTGGAGCAAGACAGTCCCCGTGGCGCATTGGGCTAGCGCGATCGGCTGTTAACCGAATGTTTGGAGTTTCGAGCCCTCCCGGGAGTGGTGTGTTGCTTTTTTCTTTGCACTAATAGCTTTGAAGATATGTTCTGATGGTGGTGAAAGTGGAGCAGGACTGTCTCCGTGGCGCAATTGGCTAGCGCGATCGGCTGTTAACCGAAAGGTGGAGGTTCGAGCCCACCCGGTGGTGGCGCGGCGCTTTTTTTCTTTGCGCTAATAGCTTTGAAGATATGTTCTGATGGTGTTGAGAGTGGAGCAAGGCTGTCTCCGTGGCGCAATGAGCTATCGCGATCGGCTGTTAACCGAAAGGTTGGAGGTTCGAGCCCACCCGGTGGTGGTGCGGCGCTTTGTTTTCTTTGTGCTGATAGCTTTGAAGATATGTACTGATGGTGGTGAGAGTGGAGCAAGACAGTCCCCGTGGCGCATTGGGCTAGCGCGATCGGCTGTTAACCGAATATTTGGAGTTTCGAGCCCTCCCGGGAGTGGTGTGTTGCTTTTTTCTTTGCACTAATAGCTTTGAAGATATGTTCTGATGGTGGAGGGTGGAGCAGGACTGTCTCCGTGGCGCAATTGGCTAGCGCGATTGGCTGTTAACCGAAAGGTTGGAGGTTCGAGCCCACCCGGTGGTGGTGCGGTTCTTTTTTTTCTGTGGGCTGATAGCTTTGAAGATATGTTCTGATGGTGGTGAGAGTGGAGCAGGACTGTCTCTGTGGCGCAATTGGCTTGCGCGATCGGCTGTTAACCGAAAGCTTGGAGGTTCGAGCCCACCCGGTGGTGGTGCGGCGCTTTTTTTTCTTTGTGCTGATAGCTTTGAAGATATGTACTGATGGTGGTGAGAGTGGAGCAAGACTGTCCCCGTGGCGCAACGGGCTAGCGCGATCGGCTGTTAACCGAAAGGTTGGAGTTTTGAGCCCTCCCGGGAGTGGTGTGTTGCTTTTTTCTTTGTAGTAATAGCTTTGAAGATATGTTCTGATGGTGGTGAGAGTGGAGCAGGACTGTCTCCATGGCGCTATTGGCTAGCGCGATCGGCTGTTAACCGAAAGGTTGGAGTTTCGAGCCCACCCGGTGGTGGTGCGGCGCTTTTTTTTCTTTGGGCTGATAGCTCTGAAGAAATGGTCTGACGGCGGTGAGAGTGAAGCAGGACTGTCTCCGTGGCGCAATTGGCTAGCGCGATCGGCTGTTAACCGAAAGGTTGGAGGTTCGAGCCCACCCGGTGGTGGTGCGGCGCTTTTTTTTTGGGGGGGGGGGGCGATAGCTCTGAAGAAATGGTATGATGGTGGTGAGCGTGGAGCACGATTGTCTCCGTGGCGCAATTGGCTAGCGCGATTGGCTGTTAACCGAAAGGTTGGAGGTTTGAGCCCACCCGGTGGTGGTGCGGTGCTTTTTTTATTTGTGCTGATAGCTTTGAAGATATGTTCTGATGGTGGTGACAGTGGAGCAGGACTGTCTCCGTGGCACAATTGGCTTGCGCGATCGGCTCTTAACCGAAAGTTTGGAGGTTCGAGCCCACCCGGTGGTGGTGCGGCGCTTTTTTTTGGGGGGGGGGGGGGGCGATAGCTCTGAAGAAATGGTATGATGGTGGTGAGCGTGGAGCACGATTGTCTCCGTGGCGCAATTGGCTAGCGCGATTGGCTGTTAACCGAATGTTTGGAGTTTCGAGCCCTCCCGGGAGTGGTGTGTTGCTTTTTTCTTTGCACTAATAGCTTTGAAGATATGTTCTGATGGTGGTGAAAGTGGAGCAGGACTGTCTCCGTGGCGCAATTGGCTAGCGCGATCGGCTGTTAACCGAAAGGTGGAGGTTCGAGCCCACCCGGTGGTGGCGCGGCGCTTTTTTTCTTTGCGCTAATAGCTTTGAAGATATGTTCTGATGGTGTTGAGAGTGGAGCAAGGCTGTCTCCGTGGCGCAATGAGCTATCGCGATCGGCTGTTAACCGAAAGGTTGGAGTTTCTAGCCCTCCCAGGAGTGGTGTGGTCCTTTTTTTGTGGTAATAGCTTTGAAGATATGTTCTGATGGTGGTGAGAGTGGAGCAGGACTGTCTCCATGGCGCAATTGGCTAGCGCGATCGGCTGTTAACCGAAAGGTTGGAGTTTCGAACCCACCTGGTGGTGGTGCGGCGCTTTTTTTTTTGCTGATAGCTTTGAAGATATGTTCTGATGGTGGTGAGAGTAGAGCAGGACTGTCTCTGTGGCGCAATTGGCTAACGCGATTGGCTGTTAACCGAAAGGTTGGAGGTTCCAGCCCACCTGGTGGTGGTGCGGTGCTTTTTTTTTCTTTGGGGCGATAGCTCTGAAGAAATGATCTGACGGTGGTGAGAGTGGAGCACGACTGTCCCCGTGGCGGAATGGGCTAGCGAAATCGGCTGTTAACCGAAAGGTTGCAGTTTCGAGCGCTCCCGGGAGTGGTGTGTTGCTTTTTTCTTTGCACTGATAGCTTTGAAGATATGTTCTGATGGTGGTGAGAGTGGAGCAGGACTGTCTCCGTGGCGCAATTGGCTTGCGCGATCGGCTGTTAACCGAAAGGTTGGAGGTTCGAGCCCTCCCAGGAGCGGTGTGTTGCTTTTTTCTTTGTGGTAATAGCTTTGAAGATATGTTCTGATTGTGGTGAGAGTGGAGCACGACTGTCTCCATGGCGCAATTGGCTAGCGCGATCGGCTGTTAACCGAAAGGTTGGAGGTTCGAGCACCCCCCGGTGGTGGTGCGGCGCTTTTTTTTCTTTGCACTGATAGCTTTGAAGATATGTTCTGATAGTGGTGAGAGTGGATCAGGACTGTCTTCGTGGCGCAATTGGCTTGCGTGATCGGCTGTTAACCGAAAGGTTGGAGGTTCGAGCCCACCCGGTGGTGGTGCGGCGCTTTTTTTTCTTTGGGCTGATAGCTTTGAAGATATGTTCTGATGGTGGTGAGAAGGGAGCAAGACTGTCTCCGTGGCGCAATGGGCTAGCGCGATCGGCTGTTAACCGAAAGGTTGGAGTTTTGAGCCCTCCCGGGTGTGGTGTGTTGCTTTTTTTGTGGTAATAGCTTTGAAGATATGTTCTGAAGGTGGTGAGAGTGGAGCAGGACTGTCTCCATGGCGCAATTGGCTAGCGCGATCGGCTGTTAACCGAAAGGTTGGAGTTTCGAGCCCACCCGGTGGTGGTGCGGCGCTTTTTTTTGGGCTGATAGCTCTGAAGAAATGTTCTGATGGTGGTGAGAGTGGAGAGGGACTGTCTCCGTGGCGCTATTGGCTAGCGCGATCGGCTGTTAACCGAAAGGTTGGAGGTTCGAGCCCACCCGGTGGCGGTGCGGCGCTTTTACTTTCTTTGGGGCGATAGCTCTGAAGAAATGGTCTGACGGTGGTGAGAGTGGAGCACGACTGTCTCTGTGGCGCAATTGGCTAGCGCGATCGGGTGTTAATCGAAAGGTTGGAGGTTCGAGCCCACCCGGTAATGGTGCGGCGCTTTTTTTTCTTTGGGCTGATAGCTCTGAAGAAATGTTCTGACGGTGGTGAGAGTGGAGCAGGACTGTCCCCGTGGCGCCATTGGCTAGCGCGATCGGCTGTTAACCAAAAAGTTGGAGGTTCGAGCCCTCCCGGGTGGGGTGTGTTGCTTTTTTCTTTGCGCTGATAGCTTTGAAGATATTTTCCGATGGTGGTGAGCGTGGAGCACGATTGTCTCCGTCGCAATTGGCTAGCGCGATTGGCCGTTAACCGAAAGGTTGGAGGTTCGAGCCCACCTGGTGGTATGCGGCGCTTTTTTTTTCTTTGGGCTGATAGCTTGAAAGATATGTTCATATGGTGGTGAGAGTGGAGCAGGACTGTCTCCGTGGCGCGATTGGCCAGCGCGATCGGCTGTTAACCGAAAAGTTGGAGGTTCGAGCCCTCCCGGGAGTGGTGTGTTGCTTTTTTCTTTGTGCTGATAGCTTTGAAGATATGTTCCGATGGTGGTAAGAGTGGAGCGCGACTGTCTCCGTGGCGCAATTGGCTAGTGTGATCGGCTGTTAACCAAAAGGTTGGAGGTTCGAGCCCACCCGGTGGTGGTGCGGCGCTTTTTTTTCTTTGGGCTGATAGCTTTGAAGATATGTTCTGATGGAGGTGAGAAGGGAGCAAGTTTGTCTCCGTGGCGCAATGGGCTAGCCCGATCGGCTGTTAACCGAAAAGTTGGAGTTTCGAGCCCGCCCGGGAGTGGTGTGTTGCTTTTTTCTTTGCGCGAATAGCTTTGAATATATGTTCTGATGGTGGTGAGAGCGGAGCAAGACTGTCTCCGTGGCGCAAAAGGCTAGCGCGATCGGCTGTTAACCGAAAGCTTCGAGTTTCGAGCCCTCCCGGGAGTGGTGTGTTGCTTTTTTCTTTGCGCTGATAGCTTTGAAGATATGTTCTGATGGTGGTGAGAGTGGAGCAGGACTGTCTCCGTGGCGCAATTGGCTAGCGCGATCGGCTGTTAACCGAAAGGTTGGAGGTTCGAGCCCACCCGGTGGTGTTACGGCGCTTTTTTTTCTTTGCGCTGATAGCTTTGAAGATATGTTCTGATGATGGTGAGAGTGGAGCAAGACTGTCTTCGTGGCGCAATGGACTAGCGCGATCGGCTGTTAACCGAAAGGTTGGAGTTTCGAGCCCTCCCGGTGGTGGTGCGGCGCTTTTTTTTCTTTGGGGTGATAGCTCTGAATAAATGTTTTGACGATGGTGAGAGTGGAGCAGGGCTTTCTCCGTGGCGCAATTGGCTTGCGCGATCGGCTGTTAACCGAAACGTTGGAGGTTCGAGCCCACCCGGTGGTGGTGTGGCGCTTTTTTTTCTTTGTGCTGATAGATTTGAAGATATGTTCTGAGGGTGGTGAGAGTGGAGCAGGACTGTCTCCGTGGCGGAATTCGCTAGCGCGATTGGCTGTTAACCGAAAGGTTGGAGGTTTGAGCCCACCCGGTGGTGGTGCGGTGCTTTTTTTATTTGGGCTGATAGCTTTGAAGATATGTTCTGATGGTGGTGACAGTGGAGCAGGACTGTCTCCGTGGCGCAATTGGCTTGCGCGATCGGCTGTTAACCGAAAGTTTGGAGGTTCGAGCCCACCCGGTGGTGGTGCGGCGCTTTTTTTTTCTTTGTGCTGATAGCTTTGAAGATATGTTCTGATGGTGGTGAGAGTGGAGCAAGACAGTCCCCGTGGCGCATTGGGCTAGCGCGATCGGCTGTTAACCGAATGTTTGGAGTTTCGAGCCCTCCCGGGAGTGGTGTGTTGCTTTTTTCTTTGCACTAATAGCTTTGAAGATATGTTCTGATGGTGGTGAAAGTGGAGCAGGACTGTCTCCGTGGCGCAATTGGCTAGCGCGATCGGCTGTTAACCGAAAGGTGGAGGTTCGAGCCCACCCGGTGGTGGCGCGGCGCTTTTTTTCTTTGCGCTAACAGCTTTGAAGATATGTTCTGATGGTGTTGAGAGTGGAGCAAGGCTGTCTCCGTGGCGCAATGAGCTATCGCGATCGGCTGTTAACCGAAAGGTTGGAGTTTCTAGCCCTCCCAGGAGTGGTGTGTTGCTTTTTTTGTGGTAATAGCTTTGAAGATATGTTCTGATGGTGGTGAGAGTGGAGCAGGACTGTCTCCATGGCGCAATTGTCTAGCGCGATCGGCTGTTAACCGAAAGGTTGGAGTTTCGAACCCACCTGGTGGTGGTGCGGCGCTTTTTTTTCTTTTTGCTGATAGCTTTGAAGATATGTTCTGATGGTGGAGGGTGGAGCAGGACTGTCTCCGTGGCGCAATTGGCTAGCGCGATTGGCTGTTAACCGAAAGGTTGGAGGTTCGAGCCCACCCGGTGGTGGTGCGGTTCTTTTTTTTCTGTGGGCTGATAGCTTTGAAGATATGTTCTGATGGTGGTGAGAGTTGAGCAGGACTGTCTCTGTGGCGCAATTGGCTTGCGCGATCGGCTGTTAACCGAAAGCTTGGAGGTTCGAGCCCACCCGGTGGTGGTGCGGCGCTTTTTTTTCTTTGTGCTGATAGCTTTGAAGATATGTACTGATGG
The DNA here is from genome assembly GCF_043290135.1 of Rhipicephalus microplus. Taxonomy (NCBI): domain Eukaryota; kingdom Metazoa; phylum Arthropoda; class Arachnida; order Ixodida; family Ixodidae; genus Rhipicephalus; species Rhipicephalus microplus. The sequence goes on along the minus strand of NW_027464612.1, from coordinate 2,365,201 downwards.
TGGTGAGAGTGGAGCAAGACTGTCCCCGTGGCGCAATGGGCTAGCGCGATCGGCTGTTAACCGAAAGGTTGGAGTTTTGAGCCCTTCCGGGAGTGGTGTGTTGCTTTTTTCTTTGTAGTAATAGCTTTGAAGATATGTTCTGATGGTGGTGAGAGTGGAGCAGGACGGTCTCCTTGGCGCTATTGGCTAGCGCGATCGGCTGTTAACCGAAAGGTTGGAGTTTCGAGCCCACCCGGTGGTGGTGCGGCGCTTTTTTTTCTTTGGGCTGATAGCTCTGAAGAAATGGTCTGACGGCGGTGAGAGTGAAGCAGGACTGTCTCCGTGGCGCAATTGGCTAGCGCGATCGGCTGTTAACCGAAAGGTTGGAGGTTCGAGCCCACCCGGTGGTGGTGCGGCGCTTTTTTTTGGGGGGGGGGCGATAGCTCTGAAGAAATGGTATGATGGTGGTGAGCGTGGAGCACGATTGTCTCCGTGGCGCAATTGGCTAGCGCGATTGGCTGTTAACCGAAAGGTTGGAGGTTTGAGCCCACCCGGTGGTGGTGCGGTGCTTTTTTTATTTGGGCTGATAGCTTTGAAGATATGTTCCGATGGTGGTGACAGTGGAGCAGGACTGTCTCCGTGGCGCAATTGGCTAGCGCGATCGGCTGTTAACCGAAAGTTTGGAGGTTCGAGCCCACCCGGTGGTGGCGCGGCGCTTTTTTTCTTTGCGCTAATAGCTTTGATGATATGTTCTGATGGTGTTGAGAGTGGAGCAAGGCTGTCTCCGTGGCGCAATGAGCTATCGCGATCGGCTGTTAACCGAAAGGTTGGAGTTTCTAGCCCTCCCAGGAGTGGTGTGTTCCTTTTTTTTGTGGTAATAGCTTTGAAGATATGTTCTGATGGTGGTGAGAGTGGAGCAGGACTGTCTCCATGGCGCAATTGGCTAGCGCGATCGGCTGTTAACCGAAAGGTTGGAGTTTCGAACCCACCTGGTGGTGGTGCGGCGCTTTTTTTTTGCTGATAGCTTTGAAGATATGTTCTGATGGTGGTGAGAGTGGAGCAGGACTGTCTCTGTGGCGCAATTGGCTAACGCGATTGGCTGTTAACCGAAAGGTTGGAGGTTCCAGCCCACCTGGTGGTGGTGCGGTGCTTTTTTTTCTTTGGGGCGATAGCTCTGAAGAAATGGTCTGACGGTGGTGAGAGTGGAGCACGACTGTCCCCGTGGCGGAATGGGCTAGCGAAATCGGCTGTTAACCGAAAGGTTGGAGTTTCGAGCGCTCCCGGGAGTGGTGTGTTGCTTTTTTCTTTGCACTGATAGCTTTGAAGATATGTTCTGATGGTGGTGAGAGTGGAGCAGGACTGTCTCCGCGGCGCAATTGGCTTGCGCGATCGGCTGTTAACCGAAAGGTTGGAGGTTCGAGCCCTCCCAGGAGCGGTGTGTTGCTTTTTTCTTTGTGGTAATAGCTTTGAAGATATGTTCTGATTGTGGTGAGAGTGGAGCACGACTGTCTCCATGGCGCAATTGGCTAGCGCGATCGGCTGTTAACCGAAAGGTTGGAGGTTCGAGCACCCCCCGGTGGTGGTGCGGCGCTTTTTTTTCTTTGCACTGATAGCTTTGAAGATATGTTCTGATAGTGGTGAGAGTGGAGCAGGACTGTCTTCGTGGCGCAATTGGCTTGCGTGATCGGCTGTTAACCGAAAGGTTGGAGGTTCGAGCCCACCCGGTGGTGGTGCGGCGCTTTTTTTTTCTTTGGGCTGATAGCTTTGAAGATATGTTCTGATGGTGGTGAGAAGGGAGCAAGACTGTCTCCGTGGCGCAATGGGCTAGCGAGATCGGCTGTTAACCGAAAGGTTGGAGTTTTGAGCCCTCCCGGGTGTGGTGTGTTGCTTTTTTTGTGGTAATAGCTTTGAAGATATGTTCTGAAGGTGGTGAGAGTGGAGCAGGACTGTCTCCATGGCGCAATTGGCTAGCGCGATCGGCTGTTAACCGAAAGGTTGGAGTTTCGAGCCCACCCGGTGGTGGTGCGGCGCTTTTTTTGGGCTGATAGCTCTGAAGAAATGTTCTGATGGTGGTGAGAGTGGAGCAGGACTGTCTCCGTGGCGCTATTGGCTAGCGCGATCGGCTGTTAACCGAAAGGTTGGAGGTTCGAGCCCACCCGGTGGCGGTGCGGCGCTTTTACTTTCTTTGGGGCGATAGCTCTGAAGAAATGGTCTGACGGTGGTGAGAGTGGAGCACGACTGTCTCTGTGGCGCAATTGGCTAGCGCGATCGGGTGTTAATCGAAAGGTTGGAGGTTCGAGCCCACCCGGTGGTGGTGCGGCGCTTTTTTTTTCTTTGGGCTGATAGCTCTGAAGAAATGTTCTGACGGTGGTGAGAGTGGAGCAGGACTGTCCCCGTGGCGCCATTGGCTAGCGCGATCGGCTGTTAACCAAAAAGTTGGAGGTTCGAGCCCTCCCGGGTGGGGTGTGTTGCTTTTTTCTTTGCGCTGATAGCTTCGAAGATATTTTCCGATGGTGGTGAGCGTGGAGCACGATTGTCTCAGTTGCGCAATTGGCTAGCGCGATTGGCCGTTAACCGAAAGGTTGGAGGTTCGAGCCCACCTGGTGGTATGCGGCGCTTTTTTTTTCTTTGGGCTGATAGCTTGAAAGATATGTTCATATGGTGGTGAGAGTGGAGCAGGACTGTCTCCGTGGCGCAATTGGCCAGCCCGATCGGCTGTTAACCGAAAAGTTGGAGGTTCGAGCCCTCCCGGGAGTGGTGTGTTGCTTTTTTCTTTGTGCTGATAGCTTTGAAAATATGTTCCGATGGTGGTAAGAGTGGAGCGCGACTGTCTCCGTGGCGCAATTGGCTAGTGTGATCGGCTGTTAACCAAAAGGTTGGAGGTTCGAGCCCACCCGGTGGTGGTGCGGCGCTTTTTTTTCTTTGGGCTGATAGCTTTGAAGATATGTTCTGATGGAGGTGAGAAGGGAGCAAGTTTGTCTCCGTGGCGCAATGGGCTAGCCCGATCGGCTGTTAACCGAAAAGTTGGAGTTTCGAGCCCGCCCGGGAGTGGTGTGTTGCTTTTTTCTTTGCGCTGATAGCTTTGAATATATGTTCTGATGGTGGTGAGAGCGGAGCAAGACTGTCTCCGTGGCGCAAAAGGCTAGCGCGATCGGCTGTTAACCGAAAGCTTCGAGTTTCGAGCCCTCCCGGTGGTGGTGCGGCGCATTTTTTTCTTTGGGGTGATAGCTCTAAATAAATGTTTTGACGGTTGGTAGAGTGGAGCAGGACTGTCTCCGTGGCGCATTTGGCTTGCGCGATCGGCTGTTAACCGAAAGGTTGGAGGTTCGAGCCCACCCGGTGGTGGTGCGGCGCTTTTTTTTCTTTGCACTGATAGCTTTGAAGATATGTTCTGATGGTGGTGAGAGTGGAGCAAGACTGTCCCCGTGGCGCAATGGGCTACCGCGATCGGCTGTTAACCGAAAGGTTGGAGTTTCAAGCCCTCCCGGGAGTGGTGTGTTGCTTTTTTCTTTGCACTGATAGCTTTGAAGATATGTTGTGATGGTGGCGAAAGTGGAGCAGGACTGTCTCCGTGGCGCAAATGGCTTGCGCGATCGGCTGTTAACCGAAAGGTTGGAGTTTCGAGCCCTTCCGGGAGTGGTGTGTTGCTTTTTTTCTTTGTGGTAATAGCTTTTAAGATATGTTCTGATGGTGGTGAGAGTGGAGCAGGACTGTCTCAATGGCGCAATTGGCTAGCGCGATCGGCTGTTAACCGAAAGGTTGGAGTTTCGAGCCCACCCGTTGGTGGTGCGGCGCTTTTTTTTCTTTGGGCTAATAGCTTTGAAGATATGTTCTGATGGTGGTGAGAGCGGAGCAAGACTGTCTCCGTGGCGCAAAGGGCTAGCGCGATCGGCTGTTAACCGAAAGGTTCGAGTTTCGAGCCCTCCCGGGAGTGGTGTGTTGCTTTTTTCTTTGCGCTGATAGCTTTGAAGATATGTTCTGATGGTGGTGAGAGTGGAGCAGGACTTTCTCCGTGGCGCAATGGGCTAGCGCGATCGGCTGTTAACCGAAAGGTTGGAGTTTCGAGCCCTCCCGGTGGTGGTGCGGCGCTTTTTTTCTTTGGGGTGCTAGCTCTGAATAAATGTTTTGACGGTGGTGAGAGTGGAGCAGGACTGTCTTCGTGGTGCAATTGGCTTACGCGTTCGGCTGTTAACCGAAAGGTTGGAGGTTCGAGCCCTCCCGGGAGTGGTGTGTTGCTTTTTTCTTTGCGCTGATAGCTTTGAAGATATGTTTTGATGGTGGTTAGAGTGGAGCACGACTGTCTCCGTGGCGCAGTTGGCTAGCGCGATCGGCTTTTAACCGAAAGGTTAGAGGTTCGAGCCCACCCGGTGATGGTGTGGCGCTTTTTTTCTTTGTGCTGACAGCTTTGAAGATATGTTCTGATGGTGCTGAGAGTGGAGCAGGACTGTCTCCATGGCGCAATTGGCTAGCGCGATCGGCTGTTAACCGAAATGTTGGAGGTTCGAGCCCACCCGGGAGTGGTGTGTTCCTTTTTTCTTTGCGCTGATAGCTTTGAAGATATGTTCTGATGGTGGTGAGTGTGGAGCACGACTGTCTCCGTGGCGCAGTTGGCTAGCGCGATCGGCTGTTAACCGAAAGTTTGGAGGTTCGAGCCCACCCGGTGATGATGTGGCGCTTTTTTTTCTTTGTGCTGATAGCTTTGGAGATATGTTCTGACGGTGGTGAGAGTGGAGCAGGACTGTCCCCGTGGCGCCATTGGCTAGTGCGATCGGCTGTTAACCAAAAAGTTGGAGGTTCGAGCCCTCCCGGGTGGGGTGTGTTGCTTTTTTCTTTGCGCTGATAGCTTCGAAGATATTTGCCGATGGTGGTGAGCGTGGAGCACGATTGTCTCCGTTGCGCAATTGGCTAGCGCGATCGGCCGTTAACCGAAAGGTTGGAGGTTCGAGCCCACCTGGTAGTGGTGCGGCGCTTTTTTTTTCTTTGGGCTGATAGCTTGAAAGATATGTTCATATGGTGGTGAGAGTGGAGCAGGACTGTCTCCGTGGCGCAATTGGCTAGCGCGATCGGCTGTTAACCGAAAGGTTGGAGTTTCGAGCCCTCCCGGTGGTGGTGCGGCGCATTTTTTTCTTTGGGGTGATAGCTCTAAAAAAATGTTTTGACGGTTGGTAGAGTGGAGCAGGACTGTCTCCGTGGCGCATTTGGCTTGCGCGATCGGCTGTTAACCGAAAGGTTGGAGGTTCGAGCCCACCCGGTGGTGGTGCGGCGCTTTTTTTTCTTTGCACTGATAGCTTTGAAGATATGTTCTGATGGTGGTGAGAGTGGAGCAAGACTGTCCCCGTGGCGCAATGGGCTACCGCGATCGGCTGTTAACCGAAAGGTTGGAGTTTCAAGCCCTCCCGGGAGTGGTGTGTTGCTTTTTTCTTTGCACTGATAGCTTTGAAGATATGTTGTGATGGTGGCGAAAGTGGAGCAGGACTGTCTCCGTGGCGCAAATGGCTTGCGCGATCGGCTGTTAACCGAAAGGTTGGAGTTTCGAGCCCTTCCGGGAGTGGTGTGTTGCTTTTTTTCTTTGTGGTAATAGCTTTTAAGATATGTTCTGATGGTGGTGAGAGTGGAGCAGGACTGTCTCAATGGCGCAATTGGCTAGCGCGATCGGCTGTTAACCGAAAGGTTGGAGTTTCGAGCCCACCCGTTGGTGGTGCGGCGCTTTTTTTTCTTTGGGCTAATAGCTTTGAAGATATGTTCTGATGGTGGTGAGAGCGGAGCAAGACTGTCTCCGTGGCGCAAAGGGCTAGCGCGATCGGCTGTTAACCGAAAGGTTCGAGTTTCGAGCCCTCCCGGGAGTGGTGTGTTGCTTTTTTCTTTGCGCTGATAGCTTTGAAGATATGTTCTGATGGTGGTGAGAGTGGAGCAGGACTTTCTCCGTGGCGCAATGGGCTAGCGCGATCGGCTGTTAACCGAAAGGTTGGAGTTTCGAGCCCTCCCGGTGGTGGTGCGGCGCTTTTTTTCTTTGGGGTGATAGCTCTGAATAAATGTTTTGACGGTGGTGAGAGTGGAGCAGGACTGTCTTCGTGGTGCAATTGGCTTACGCGTTCGGCTGTTAACCGAAAGGTTGGAGGTTCGAGCCCTCCCGGGAGTGGTGTGTTGCTTTTTTCTTTGCGCTGATAGCTTTGAAGATATGTTTTGATGGTGGTTAGAGTGGAGCACGACTGTCTCCGTGGCGCAGTTGGCTAGCGCGATCGGCTTTTAACCGAAAGGTTAGAGGTTCGAGCCCACCCGGTGATGGTGTGGCGCTTTTTTTCTTTGTGCTGATAGCTTTGAAGATATGTTCTGATGGTGCTGAGAGTGGAGCAGGACTGTCTCCATGGCGCAATTGGCTAGCGCGATCGGCTGTTAACCGAAAGGTTGGAGGTTCGAGCCCACCCGGGGGTGGTGCGGCGCTTTTTTTTTCTTTGGAGCGATAGCTCTGAAGAAATGGTCTGACGGTGGTGAGAGTGGAGCACGACTGTCTCTGTGGCGCAATTGGCTAGCGCGATCGGCTGTTAACCGAAAGATTGGAGTTTCGAGCCCTCCCGGGAGTGGTGTGTTCCTTTTTTCTTTGCGCTGATAGCTTTGAAGATATGTTCTGATGGTGGTGAGTGTGGAGCACGACTGTCTCCGTCGCGCAGTTGGCTAGCGCGATCGGCTGTTAACCGAAAGTTTGGAGGTTCGAGCCCACCCGGTGATGATGTGGCGCTTTTTTTTCTTTGTGCTGATAGCTTTGGAGATATGTTCTGACGGTGGTTAGAGTGGAGCAGGACTGTCTCCGTGGCGCAATTGGCCAGCGCGATCGGCTGTTAACCGAAATGTTGGAGGTTCGAGTCCTCCCGGGTGGGGTGTGTCCCTTTTTTCTTTGCGCTGATAGCTTCGAAGATATTTGCCGATGGTGGTGAGCGTGGAGCACGATTGTCTCCGTTGCGCAATTGGCTAGCGCGATCGGCCGTTAACCGAAAGGTTGGAGGTTCGAGCCCACCTGGTAGTGGTGCGGCGCTTTTTTTTTCTTTGGGCTGATAGCTTGAAAGATATGTTCATATGGTGGTGAGAGTGGAGCAGGACTGTCTCCGTGGCGCAATTGGCCAGCGCGATCGGCTGTTAACCGAAATGTTGGAGGTTCGAGCCCTCCCGGGAGTGGTTTGTTGCTTTTTTTTTGTGCTGATAGCTCTGAAGATATGTTCTGATGGTGGTGAGAGTGGAGCGCGACTGTCTCCGTGGCGCAATCGGCAAGTTGGATCGGCTGTTAACCGAAAGGTTGGAGGTTCGAGCCCACCCGGTGGTGGTGCGGCGCTTTTTTTTCTTTGGGCTGATAGCTTTGAAGATATGTTCTCATGGAGGTGAGAAGGGAGCAAGTTTGTCTCCGTGGCGCAATGGGCTAGCCCGATCGGCTGTTAACCGAAAGGTTGGAGTTTCGAGCCCGCCCGGGAGTGGTGTGTTGCTTTTTTCTTTGCGCTGATAGCTTTGAATATATGTTCTGATGGTGGTGAGAGCGGAGCAAGACTGTCTCCGTGGCGCAAAGAGCTAGCGCGATCGGCTGTTAACCGAGAGGTTCGAGTTTCGAGCCCTCCCGGGAGTGGTGTGTTGCTTTTTTCTTTGCGCTGATAGCTTTGAAGATATGCTCTGATGGTGCTGAGAGTGGAGCAGGACTGTCTCCGTGGCGCAATTGGCTAGCGCGATCGGCTGTTAACCGAAAGTTTGGAGGTTCGAGCCCACCCGGTGGTGGTGCGGCGCTTTTTTTTCTTTGTGCTGATAGCTTTGAAGATATGTTCTGATGGTGGTGAGAGTGAAGCAAGACTGTCTCCCTGGCGCAATGGGCTAGCGCGATCGGCTGTTAACCGAAAGGTTGGAGTTTCGAGCCCTCCCGGTGGTGGTGCGGCGCTTTTTTTTCTTTGGGGTGATAGCTCTAAATAAATGTTTTGACGGTGGTGAGAGTGGAGCAGGACTGTCTCCGTGGCGCAATTGGCTTGCGCGATCGGCTGTTAACCGAAAGGTTGGAGGTTCGAGCCCACCCGGTGGTGGTGCGGCGCTTTTTTTTCTTTGCACTGATAGCTTTGAAGATATGTTCTGATGGTGGTGAGAGTGGAGCAAGACGGCTCCGTGGCGCAATGGGCTACCGCAATCGGCTGTTAACCAAAAGGTTGGAGTTTCAAGCCCTCCCGGGAGTGGTGTGTTGCTTTTTTCTTTGCACTGATAGCTTTGAAGATATGTTGTGATGGTGGTGAAAGTGGAGCAGGACTGTCTCCGTGGCGCAAATGGCTTGCGCGATCGGCTGTTAACCGAAAGGTTGGAGTTTCGAGCCCTTCCGGGAGTGGTGTGTTGCTTTTTTTCTTTGTGGTAATAGCTTTTAAGATATGTTCTGATGGTGGTGAGAGTAGAGCAGGACTGTCTCCATGGCGCAATTGGCTAGCGCGATCGGCTGTTAACCGACAGGTTGGAGTTTCGAGCCCACCCGATGGTGGTGCGGCGCTTTTTTTTCTTTGCACTGATAGCTTTGAAGATGTGTTGTGATGGTGGTGAAAGTGGAGCAGGACTGTCTCCGTGGCGCAAATGGCTTGCGCGATCGGCTGTTAACCGAAAGGTTGGAGTTTCGAACCCTCCCGGGAGTGGTGTGTTGCTTTTTTTCTTTGCACTGATAGCTTTGAAGATATGTTCTGATGGTGGTGAGAGTGGAGCAGGACTGTCTTCGTAGCGCAATTGGCTTGCGCGATCGGCTGTTAACCGAAAGGTTGGAGGTTCGAGCACCCCCCGGTGTTGGTGCGGCGCTTTTTTTTCTTTGCACTGATAGCTTTGAAGATATGTTCTGATAGTGGTGAGAGTGGAGCAGGACTGTCTCCGTGGCGCAATTGGCTTGCGCGATCGGCTGTTAACCGAAAGGTTGGAGGTTCGAGCCCACCCAGTGGTGGTGCGGCGCTTTTTTTTCTTTGCACTGATAGCTTTGAAGATATGTTCTGATGGTGGTGAGAGTGGAGCAAGACGGCTCCGTGGCGCAATGGGCTACCGCAATCGGCTGTTAACCAAAAGGTTGGAGTTTCAAGCCCTCCCGGGAGTGGTGTGTTGCTTTTTTCTTTGCACTGATAGCTTTGAAGATATGTTGTGATGGTGGTGAAAGTGGAGCAGGACTGTCTCCGTGGCGCAAATGGCTTGCGCGATCGGCTGTTAACCGAAAGGTTGGAGTTTCGAGCCCTTCCGGGAGTGGTGTGTTGCTTCTTTTCTTTGTGGTAATAGCTTTTAAGATATGTTCTGATGGTGGTGAGAGTGGAGCAGGACTGTCTCCATGGCGCAATTGGCTAGCGCGATCGGCTGTTAACCGACAGGTTGGAGTTTCGAGCCCACCCGATGGTGGTGCGGCGCTTTTTTTTCTTTGCACTGATAGCTTTGAAGATGTGTTGTGATGGTGGTGAAAGTGGAGCAGGACTGTCTCCGTGGCGCAAATGGCTTGCGCGATCGGCTGTTAACCGAAAGGTTGGAGTTTCGAGCCCACCCGATGGTGGTGCGGCGCTTTTTTTTCTTTGTGGTGATAGCTTTGATGATATGTTCTGATGGTGGTGAGAGTGGAGCAAGACAGTCTCCGTGGCGCAATTGGCTAGCGCGATTGGCTGTTAACCGAAAGGTTGGAGTTTCGAACCCTCCCGGGAGTGGTGTGTTGCTTTTTTTCTTTGCACTGATAGCTTTGAAGATATGTTCTGATGGTGGTGAGAGTGGAGCAGGACTGTCTTCGTAGCGCAATTGGCTTGCGCGATCGGCTGTTAACCGAAAGGTTGGAGGTTCGAGCACCCCCCGGTGTTGGTGCGGCGTTTTTTTTTCTTTGCACTGATAGCTTTGAAGATATGTTCTGATAGTGGTGAGAGTGGAGCAGGACTGTCTCCGTGGCGCAATTGGCTTGCGTGATCGGCTGTTAACCGAAAGGTTGGAGGTTCGAGCCAACCCGGTGGTGGTGCGGCGCTTTTTTTTCTTTGGGCTGATAGCTTTGAAGATATGTTCTGATGGTGGGGAGAAGGGAGCAAGACTGTCTCCGTGGCGCAATGGGCAAGCGCGATCGGCTGTTAACCGAAAGGTTGGAGTTTCGAGCCCTCCCGGGTGTGGTGTGTTGCTTTTGTTTGTGGTAATAGCTTTGAAGATATGTTATGAAGGTGGTGAGAGTGGAGCAGGACTGTCTCCATGGCGCAATTGGCTAGCGCGATCGGCTGTTAACCGAAAGGTTGGAGTTTCGAGCCCACCCGGTGGTGGTGCGGCGCTTTTTTTTTGGGCTGATAGCTCTGAAGAAATGTTCTGATGGTGGTGAGAGTGGAGCAGGACTGTCTCCGTGGCGCTATTGGCTAGCGCGATCGGCTGTTAACCGAAAGGTTGGAGGTTCGAGCCCACCCGGTGGCGGTGCGGCGCTTTTACTTTCTTTGGGGCGATAGCTCTGAAGAAATGGTCTGACGGTGGTGAGAGTGGAGCACGACTGTCTCTGTGGCGCAATTGGCTAGCGCGATCGGCTGTTAATCGAAAGGTTGGAGGTTCGAGCCCACCCGGTGGTGGTGCGGCGCTTTTTTTTCTTTGGGCTGATAGCTCTGAAGAAATGTTCTGACGGTGGTGAGTGTGGAGCAGGACTGTCCCCGTGGCGCCATTGGCTAGCGCGATCGGCTGTTAACCAAAAAGTTGGAGGTTCGAGCCCTCCCGGGTGGGGTGTGTTGCTTTTTTCTTTGCGCTGATAGCTTCGAAGATATTTTCCGATGGTGGTGAGCGTGGAGCACGATTGTCTCCGTTGCGCAATTGGCTAGCGCGATCGGCCGTTAACCGAAAGGTTGGAGGTTCGAGCCCACCTGGTGGTGATGCGGCGCTTTTTTTTCTTTGGGCTGATAGCTTGAAAGATATGTTCATATGGTGGTGAGAGTGGAGCAGGACTGTCTCCGTGGCGCAATTGGCCAGCGCGATCGGCTGTTAACCGAAAAGTTGGAGGTTCGAGCCCTCCCGGGAGTGGTGTGTTGCTTTTTTCTTTGTGCTGATAGCTTTGAAGATATGTTCCGATGGTGGTAAGAGTGGAGCGCGACTGTCTCCGTGGCGCAATTGGCTAGTGTGATCGGCTGTTAACCAAAAGGTTGGAGGTTCGAGCCCACCCGGTGGTGGTGCGGCGCTTTTTTTTCTTTGGGCTGATAGCTTTGAAGATATGTTCTGATGGAGGTGAGAAGGGAGCAAGTTTGTCTCCGTGGCGCAATGGGCTAGCCCGATCGGCTGTTAACCGAAAGGTTGGAGTTTCGAGCCCGCCCGGGAGTGGTGTGTTGCTTTTTTCTTTGCGCTGATAGCTTTGAATATATGTTCTGATGGTGGTGAGAGCGGAGCAAGACTGTCTCCGTGGCGCAAAGGGCTAGCGCGATCGGCTGTTAACCGAAAAGTTCGAGTGTCGAGCCCTCCCGGGAGTGGTGTGTTGCTTTTTTCTTTGCGCTGATAGCTTTGAAGGTATGTTCTGATGGTGGTGAGAGTGGAGCAGGACTGTCTCCGTGGCGCAATTGGCTAGCGCGATCGGCTGTTAACCGAAAGTTTGGAGGTTCGAGCCCACCCGGTGGTGGTGCGGCGCCTTTTTTTTCTTTGTGCTGATAGCTTTGAAGATATGTTCTGATGGTGGTGAGAGTGAAGCAAGACTGTCTCCGTGGCGCAATGGGCTAGCGCGATCGGCTGTTAACCGAAACGTTGGAGTTTCGAGCCCTCCCGGTGGTGGTGCGGCGCTTTTTTTTCTTTGGGGTGATAGCTCTAAATAAATGTTTTGACGGTTGGTAGAGTGGAGCAGGACTGTCTCCGTGGCGCATTTGGCTTGCGCGATCGGCTGTTAACCGAAAGGTTGGAGGTTCGAGCCCACCCGGTGGTGGTGCGGCGCTTTTTTTCTTTGCACTGATAGCTTTGAAGATATGTTCTGATGGTGGTGAGAGTGGAGCAAGACTGTCCCCGTGGCGCAATGGGCTACCGCGATCGGCTGTTAACCGAAAGGTTGGAGTTTCAAGCCCTCCCGGGAGTGGTGTGTTGCTTTTTTCTTTGCACTGATAGCTTTGAAGATATGTTGTGATGGTGGCGAAAGTGGAGCAGGACTGTCTCCGTGGCGCAAATGGCTTGCGCGATCGGCTGTTAACCGAAAGGTTGGAGTTTCGAGCCCTTCCGGGAGTGGTGTGTTGCTTTTTTTCTTTGTGGTAATAGCTTTTAAGATATGTTCTGATGGTGGTGAGAGTGGAGCAGGACTGTCTCAATGGCGCAATTGGCTAGCGCGATCGGCTGTTAACCGAAAGGTTGGAGTTTCGAGCCCACCCGGTGGTGGTGCGGCGCTTTTTTTTCTTTGGGCTGATAGCTTTGAAGATATGTTCTGATGGTGGTGAGAGCGGAGCAAGACTGTCTCCGTGGCGCAAAGGGCTAGCGCGATCGGCTGTTAACCGAAAGGTTCGAGTTTCGAGCCCTCCCGGGAGTGGTGTGTTGCTTTTTTTTTGCGCTGATAGCTTTGAAGATATGTTCTGATGGTGGTGAGAGTGGAGCAGGACTGTCTCCGTGGCGCAATGGGCTAGCGCGATCGGCTGTTAACCGAAAGGTTGGAGTTTCGAGCCCTCCCGGTGGTGGTGCGGCGCTTTTTTTCTTTGGGGTGATAGCTCTGAATAAATGTTTTGACGGTGGTGAGAGTGGAGCAGGACTGTCTTCGTGTTGCAATTGGCTTATGCGTTCGGCTGTTAACCGAAAGGTTGGAGGTTCGAGCCCTCCCGGGAGTGGTGTGTTGCTTTTTTCTTTGCGCTGATAGCTTTGAAGATATGTTTTGTTGGTGGTGAGAGTGGAGCACGACTGTCTCCGTGGCGCAGTTGGCTAGCGCGATCGGCTTTTAACCGAAAGGTTGGAGGTTCGAGCCCACCCGGTGATGGTGTGTTGCTTTTTTCTTTGTGGTAATAGCTTTGAAGATATCTTCTGATGGTGGTGAGAGTGGAGCAGGACTGTCTCCATGGCGCAATTGGCTAGCGCGATCGGCTGTTAACCGAAAGGTTGGAGTTTCGAGCCCACCCGGTGGTGGTGCGGCGCTCTTTTTTCTTTGTGCTGATAGCTTTGAAGATATGTTCTGATGGTGGTGAGAGTGGAGCAGGACTGTCTCCGTGGCGCATTTGGCTAGCGCGATTGGCTGTTAAACGAATGGTTGGAGGTTCGAGCCCACCCGGTGGTGGTGCGGTGCTTTTTTTTCTTTGGGCTGATAGCTTTGAAGATATGTTCTGATGGCGGTGAGAGTGGAGCAGGACTGTCTCCCTGGCGCAATTGGCTAGCGCGATCGGCTGTTAACCGAAAGGTTGGAGGTTCGAGCCCACCCTGTGGTGGTGTGTTGCTTTTTTCTTTGTGGTAATAGCTTTGAAGATATGTTCTGATGGTGGTGAGAGTGGAGCAGGACTGTCTCCATGGCGCAATCGGCTAGCGCGATCGGCTGTTAACCGAAAGGTTTGAGTTTCGAGCCCACCCGGTGGTGGTGCGGCGCTTTTTTTTCTTTGTGCTGATAGCTTTGAAGATATGTTCGGATGGTGGTGAGAGTGGAGCAGGACTGTCTCCGTGGCGCAATTGGCTAGCGCGATTGGCTGTTAAACGAAAGGTTGGAGGTTCGAGCCCACCCGGTGGTGGTGCGGTGCTTTTTTTTCTTTGGGCTGATAGCTTTGAAGATATGTTCTGATGGCGGTGAGAGTGGAGCAGGACTGTCTCCCTGGCGCAATTGGCTAGCGCAATCGGCTGTTAACCGAAAGGTTGGAGGTTCGAGCCCACCCGGTGGTGGTGCGGCGCTTTTTTTTCTTTGCGCTGATAGCTTTGAAGATATGTTCTGATGGTGGTGAGAGTGGAGCAAGACTGTCCACGTGGCGCAATGGGTTAGCGCGATCGGCTGTTAACCGAAAGGTTGGAGTTTCGAGCCCTCCCGGGAGTGGTGTGTTGCTTTTTTCTTTGCACTGATAGCTTTGAAGATATGTTCTGATGGTGGTGAGAGTGGAGCAGGACTGTCTCCATGGCGCAATTGGCTAGCGCGATCGGCTGTTAACCGAAAGGTTGGAGGTTCGAGCCCACCCGGTGGTGGTGCGGCGCTTTTTCTTTCTTTGGGGCGATAGCTCTGAAGAAATGGTCTGACGGTGGTGAGAGTGGAGCACGACTGTCCCCGTGGCGGAATGGGCTAGCGCGATCGGCTGTTAACCGAAAGGTTGGAGTTTCGAGCGCTCCCGGGAGTGGTGTGTTGCTTTTTTCTTTGCACTGATAGCTTTGAAGATATGTTCTGATGGTGGTGAGAGTGGAGCAGGACTGTCTCCGTGGCACAATTGGCTTGCGCGATCGGCTGTTAACCGAAAGGTTGGAGTTTCGAGCCCACCCGGTGGTGGTGCGGCGCTTTTTTTGGGCTGATAGCTCTGAAGAAATGTTCTGATGGTGGTGAGCGTGGAGCAGGACTGTCTCCGTGGCGCTATTGGCTAGCGCGATCGGCTGGTAACCGAAAGGTTGGAGGTTCGAGCCCACCCGGTGGCGGTGCGGCGCTTTTACTTTCTTTGGGGCGATAGCTCTGAAGAAATGTTCTGACGGTGGTGAGAGTGGAGCACGACTGTCTCTGTGGCGCAATTGGCTAGCGCGATCGGCTGTTAATCGAAAGGTTGGAGGTTCGAGCCCACCCGGTGGTGGTGCGGCGCTTTTTTTTCTTTGGGCTGATAGCTCTGAAGAAATGTTCTGACGGTGGTGAGAGTGGAGCAGGACTGTCCCCGTGGCGCCATTGGCTAGCGCGATCGGCTGTTAACCAAAAAGTTGGAGATTCGAGCCCTCCCGGGTGGGGTGTGTTGCTTTTTTCTTTGCGCTGATAGCTTCGAAGATATTTTCCGATGGTGGTGAGCGTGGAGCACGATTGTCTCCGTTGCGCAATTGGCTAGCGCGATCGGCCGTTAACCGAAAGGTTGGAGGTTCGAGCCCACCTGGTGGTGATGCGGCGCTTTTTTTTTCTTTGGGCTGATAGCTTGAAAGATATGTTCATATGGTGGTGAGAGTGGAGCAGGACTGTCTCCGTCGCAATTGGAAGTGCGATCGCCTGTTAACCGAAAAGTTGGAGGTTCGAGCCCTCCCGGGAGTGGTGTGTTGCTTTTTTCTTTGTGCTGATAGCTTTGAAGATATGTTCCGATGGTGGTAAGAGTGGAGCGCGACTGTCTCCGTGGCGCAATTGGCTAGTGTGATCGGCTGTTAACCAAAAGGTTGGAGGTTCGAGCCCACCCGGTGGTGGTGCGGCGCTTTTTTTTCTTTGGGCTGATAGCTTTGAAGATATGTTCTGATGGAGGTGAGAAGGGAGCAAGTTTGTCTCCGTGGCGCAATGGGCTAGCCCGATCGGCTGTTAACCGAAAGGTTGGAGTTTCGAGCCCGCCCGGGAGTGGTGTGTTGCTTTTTTCTTTGCGCTGATAGCTTTGAATATATGTTCTGATGGTGGTGAGAGCGGAGCGAGACTGTCTCCGTGGCGCAAAGGGCTAGCGCGATCGGCTGTTAACCGAAAGTTTCGAGTTTCGAGCCCTCCCGGGAGTGGTGTGTTGCTTTTTTCTTTGCGCTGATAGCTTTGAAGGTATGTTCTGATGGTGGTGAGAGTGGAGCAGGACTGTCTCCGTGGCGCAATTTGCTAGCGTGATCGGCTGTTAACCGAAAGTTTGGAGGTTCGAGCCCACCCGGTGGTGGTGCGGCGCTTTTTTTTTCTTTGTGCTGATAGCTTTGAAGATATGTTCTGATGGTGGCGAGAGTGAAGCAAGACTGTCTCCGTGGCGCAATGGGCTAGCGCGATCGGCTGCTAACCGAAAGGTTGGAGTTTCGAGCCCTCCCGGTGGTGGTGCGGCGCTTTTTTTTCTTTGGGGTGATAGCTCTAAATAAATGTTTTGACGGTTGGTAGAGTGGAGCAGGACTGTCTCCGTGGCGCATTTGGCTTGCGCGATCGGCTGTTAACCGAAAGGTTGGAGGTTCGAGCCCACCCGGTGGTGGTGCGGCGCTTTTTTTTCTTTGCACTGATAGCTTTGAAGATATGTTCTGATGGTGGTGAGAGTGGAGCAAGACTGTCCCCGTGGCGCAATGGGCTACCGCGATCGGCTGTTAACCGAAAGGTTGGAGTTTCAAGCCCTCCCGGGAATGGTGTGTTGCTTTTTTCTTTGCACTGATAGCTTTGAAGATATTATTACGACGTGTATGTGCCGGATTGATAAGAGGGAATAGAAGTGTGGACTTGGGAAGAAGAAGATCTCTCGGCAGTTTTATCCGGTGCGGCCTCGCCATCCCAGCTTCCGTTCAATAAACCCCCGTACCCCTACTTCAGGCGTAACAGAGTGGTGGAAGGTGCTGGGTACAGTATACGTCGACGAACCACGGAGCCACAGCTGTTCGAACTTCGCCGGAGCCGTCGTATTGCCGGTCTGCCACCGACACCAACTGCCATGGCCGAGAGCGAAGGTCACGCCTTCTCAACCACACAAAGGTCAGTGCCAGCTGCACCTCGATATCACTATATGGAACCCCGCCCGTTCGCGGGAAGAGCAGGAGAAGATGTGGATGCGTGGCTGACACAGTACAAAAGGGTGAGCCGGTACAACTGCTGGGATGCCACCGACCAACTGGGAAATGTCGCGCTGTTTCTCACGGAAACAGCTCTGATGTGGTACGAAAACCACGAAGATTCCTTAACAACGTGGGATCGTTTCACTGAAGAGCTCAAGAAATGCTTCGGCGACTCTGATTCAAAAAAGAAGAGCGCGGAGCGCACGTTGGCTCAAAGAGCTCAGACTCCTGGAGAAACGTGTACCACCTACATAGAGGAGGTCCTGATGCTCTGCAAGATCATAGACCCGTACATGACTGAAGAGGACATGGTCGGCCACCTTCTGAAGGGTATAGCAGAGGACGTCTACAACTTTTTGATAGGCAGGGAAGACCTCACTTCCGTCTCCGCCGTCCAACGTCACTGCCGTACTTTTGAGAAGCTAAAGACCCGTCGTATTGCCCCGAAATTTGGTAGGCTGGCAAATGTAACAACGGTCGCCAGCGTCGACGTGAGCCCGCCCGCCGACCTTGCCGCTACTATCCGGACAATAGTGCGGGAAGAACTACAGCGACAAGACACACTGTTCCACGACACCATCCGCCATACGCCTACCTGTTCATCCTACTACCCGGCCCCGTTCGCTCCTCTGCCACCATCAGTATGTGTGACAGACGTTCGCGAAGCTAGGGCTTCGTGGCCACGCCGAGACTCATTCGCGTCTGACCAGCGGTATGACCAACGTCTTCGTCCCGGCCCCGCCCCACAGAGGCGCGCAGCTCCCGTTCAGCAATCTGCTCCACCCCGTTCGGTTAGGCGACCCTACACAGCCCAGCGCTCTCAGCAGTGGTTCGGCGAGCGACCCCTACCCATCTGCTACAACTGTGGCGTCGAAGGCCACATTGCCAGGTACTGTAACTACCGGCAGCCGCCGAGGTACGACTGGCCACCGAGATCCCACCTGTCCGACTTTGCACAAGCACCAACGTTCCCTGGAAGCGCATCTTACGAGACACCAAGGCCGCTGCGAAACCGTTCTCCAGCCTCTGACCGCAGTCTGACACCCCCGCCAGCCCCTCGCTCCAATCGGTCGCCGTCTCCTAGGCGCCGCTACCCTTCGCCGCCTCCGGAAAACTAGGCAGCGCGGCCGCTGGGGGTGAGGTCGCTGGTGATTCGCTGCAAGAAGAGATACCTCCACCGGTGCTTATGTTTAAAAACAAAGTGCAAGTTTTTGTTGATGGTGTACATACGATGGCTTTGGTGGACACTGGAGCCGCCGTGTCGATCATGAGTGCTGCGTTCAAAGCTCGTTTGGGAAGAAAGGTGACCTTTTTGTTGGAGAAAGCGATAACGTTCTGTGGCGTGGGCGGCAACTCGTTGTGTCCGATTGGTGTTTGTACCGCGGCAGTGTTACTGAGTGATCAAGTGTTTGTGACAGAATTCACGGTTCTTCCGCGGAGCACTCATGACATCATTCTAGGCATAGATTTCTTGCGAATGTGCGGAGCCACTGTAGACTGTCGAAATGGCGAAGTTATCATAAGTGACGCTGTTCCTCATGGACTTATCGAGAATTCGGGTACGGAAAGCGGTGCGCTCCGAGTCTATGAAGATACCGTTATCCCGGCCTTCTGTGCTGTGCGCGTTCCAGTAGCTTCTTCGCATATTAACGACAATAAGACCAGTTTCGATGCGCTAGTGGAGCCTTTCCATCTAAGTTGTATAAAGAAGAACACGTTGGTACCCCACAGCATAGTTTCAGTGAGTGAAGGTCGTTCAGACCTTTGGACAACGAATTATTCAAACGAACCGGTGCTGCTACCAGGAGGACTTAAGCTAGCGTCGTTTAAAGAATACTCGCCAACAACAGTAGCTGTCCTCAGTGACGTTCGACGGGATGAACAAGTGACCGCCTGCTCAGACAGTTCGAAAGTTTTACCTATGGTTGATAAGGCGCTGACTGCCGACAAGCGCAGAATGCTTGTGGACGTTTTGTTAAAGTACTTGCAAGTTTTTGATTTCTCCCAGAGTGACCATACGCCTTCCATTCCTCCATTTCGTATACGCCATAGGATAAATACACAAACAGCACAGCCAATCCGACAAAAACCGTACCGAGTATCGCCGTCCGAGCGCAAGATAATAGACAATCAAGTGCGTGAAATGCTCCAAAAGGGCATCATTCAAGAATCATCGAGCCCTTGGGCAGCTCCTGTGATCCTTGTGAAAAAGAAAGACGGTACCTGGAGATTTTGTGTCGACTATCGCCGTTTGAACTCCATCACGAAGAAAGATGTTTATCCTCTTCCACGAATTGATGACGCCTTGGACTGTCTCCATTCGGCGTCATACTTCTCGTCTATCGATTTACGTTCAGGCTACTGGCAGATTCCCATGCATCCAGCGGACAAGGAAAAGACTGCTTTCATAACTCCAGACGGACTTTATGAATTTAACGTGATGCCGTTTGGATTATGTAATGCTCCTGCCACATTCGAAAGGTTCATGGATACCATTCTGCGTGGCCTAAAATGGAACGTCTGTATGTGCTACCTAGATGACATCGTGATCTTTGGGCGCACATTTCGTGAGCACAACGAACGCGTGGACATTGTTCTGGAATGCATTAGAAACGCTGGCCTTGTTCTTAATTCGAAGAAGTGTCATTTCGGCGAGCGACAAACCTTAGTACTTGGGCACCTTGTGAACAAAGATGGGATCAGGCCTGACCCGAGCAAGACAGCAGCTGTGAAAGCGTGCAAACCACCTCGCTCAACGAAAGAGCTTCGCAGCTTCCTAGGCCTGTGCTCGTACTTTCGCCGATTTATTCCCGCATTCGCCGACGTTGCCTTCCCCTTGACCAGTCTGCTACGTCAAGGTACTAGCTTTGAATGGACACATGACTGTGAGACGTCTTTCAACCAACTCAAGTTCTTACTCACATCGCAGCCCATTCTCCGACACTTCGACCCTTCGGCGCCGACCGAAGTTCATACTGACGCCAGTGGCATTGGCATAGGTGCAGTTCTAGTACAACGACACAGTGGAAAGGAACATGTCATTGCGTATGCCAGCAGAACTTTAAGTAAACCAGAACGGAATTACACAGTGACTGAGCAAGAATGTTTGGCACTCGTCTTCGCTGTACAGCGATTCCGTTCATACCTGTACGGTCGTCCCTTCCAAGTGGTCACAGACCATCATTCCTTGTGCTGGCTTGTAAGCCTCCGAGACCCATCTGGCCGCCTGGCACGCTGGGCCCTCCGCTTGCAAGAGTATGACTTCACGGTGTCATACAAGAGTGGCAGGAAGCACGCTGACGCTGACTGCCTTTCGCGGATGCCGCTTACTACAACACTTTGCGATGCCGACAATTTCGATCACCTAATTGCGTCAGTGACTCCAGTATTCCCGGACAAGACCACCTTTGAAAATGAACAGCGGAAGGATGTCAGCTTGGAGCCATTATTTGCTGAAGCACGAGCGTCCACTTTGGCCGGACGCTTTTGCGTTCGTGAAGGATTACTTTACAAGAGGACCTTCTCGGCCACGGGTTCCCGCTTCTTGCTGGTGGTGCCGCACACACTCCGTTCCTCCATTCTGCGCGCCATGCACGACGACGCAACTTCGGGTCACCTGGGAATGACGCGAACACTCCTTCGTACACAGGAGCGATTTTACTGGCCACGCATGCGCCAGTCAGTTGAGCAGTACGTGGCCAGTTGCACTCAATGCCAGACGCACAAATCAGTCACGACTGCTCCGGCTGGACTTCTACAGCCTGTGACGCCTCCCAGCACTCCCTTTGAGCAAGTTGGCATTGACCTCGTGGGCCCTTTTCCACGCTCGGCAAAAGGCAACCGTTGGATTGTAGTGTGCGCCGATTACCTGACCCGCTACTGCGAAACGGCCGCCCTGCCATCTGCGACTGCTGGCGAAGTATCCTCCTTTCTCCTGCACTCTATCATACTGCGCCACGGACCTCCTCGCGTCATAATAAGCGACCGCGGCCGTCAGTTTACGGCAGACGTTGTTGAGGAACTGCTCCGTATGTGTGGCTCGGAACTTCGTCATTCGACACCTTACCATCCACAGACGAATGGCCTTACTGAACGAACGAACCGGACACTGGTGAATATGCTTTCAATGTACGTGGCGTCCAATCACAAGAACTGGGACGACGTCTTACCGTTCATCACGTATGCCTTCAACACTGCCCAACACGAAACCACCGGCCACAGCCCTTTCTTCCTTCTTTACGTTCGACCCCCTCGTTATACCCTGGACACTATCTTTTCGTTTTATGACAATGACGATCCTTCATTAGCTGAAACACTATGCCTTGCAGAAGAAACTCGGCGTCTTGCCCGCCTGCGTACTATAGCATCGCAAGACCGCTCAAAGCTCCGCTACGACAGCAAGCACCGCCACGTCACATATGAACCGGGAGACCTTGTAATGGTGTGGAAGCCTATCCGCAAGCGTGGCTTGTCCACAAAACTTCTCGCCCACTACACTGGCCCATTCGTTGTCCTTGAGCGCCTCAGTGCAGTAGATTATAAAATAGCACGACTGACAGCTAGTGGGAGACGATCAACCAAGACCGAGGTTACCCATGTGGCTCGCCTCAAAGCTTTTAGACTGCGGGACGATGCATGAAACGCGCGGTGCGCTTCGTCTGCGAAGGGGGAAATATTACGACGTGTATGTGCCGGATTGATAAGAGGGAATAGAAGTGTGGACTTGGGAAGAAGAAGATCTCTCGGCAGTTTTATCCGGTGCGGCCTCGCCATCCCAGCTTCCGTTCAATAAACCCCCGTACCCCTACTTCAGGCGTAACAATATGTTGTGATGGTGGCGAAAGTGGAGCAGGACTGTCTCCGTGGCGCAAATGGCTTGCGCGATCGGCTGTTAACCGAAAGGTTGGAGTTTCGAGCCCTTCCGGGAGTGGTGTGTTGCTTTTTTTCTTTGTGGTAATAGCTTTTAAGATATGTTCTGATGGTAGTGAGAGTGGAGCAGGACTGTCTCAATGGCGCAATTGGCTAGCGCGATCGGCTGTTAACCGAAAGGTTGGAGTTTTGAGCCCACCCGGTGGTGGTGCGGCGCTTTTTTTTCTTTGGGCTGATAGCTTTGAAGATATGTTCTGATGGTGGTGAGAGCGGAGCAAGACTGTCTCCGTGGCGCAAAGGGCTAGCGCGATCGGCTGTTAACCGAAAGGTTCGAGTTTCGAGCCCTCCCGGGAGTGGTGTGTTGCTTTTTTCTTTGCGCTGATAGCTTTGAAGATATGTTCTGATGGTGGTGAGAGTGGAGCAGGACTGTCTCCGTGGCGCAATGGGCTAGCGCGATCGGCTGTTAACCGAAAGGTTGGAGTTTCGAGCCCTCCCGGTGGTGGTGCGGCGCTTTTTTTCTTTGGGGTGATAGCTCTGAATAAATGTTTTGACGGTGGTGAGAGTGGAGCAGGACTGTCTTCGTGGTGCAATTGGCTTACGCGTTCGGCTGTTAACCGAAAAGTTGGAGGTTCGAGCCCTCCCGGGAGTGGTGTGTTGCTTTTTTCTTTGCGCTGATAGCTTTGAAGATATGTTTTGATGGTGGTGAGAGTGGAGCACGACTGTCTCCGTGGCGCAGTTGGCTAGCGCGATCGGCTTTTAACCGAAAGGTTGGAGGTTCGAGCCCACCCGGTGATGGTGTGTTGCTTTTTTCTTTGTGGTAATAGCTTTGAAGATATCTTCTGATGGTGGTGAGAGTGGAGCAGGACTGTCTCCGTGGCGCAATTGGCTAGCGCGATCGGCTGTTAACCGAAAGGTTGGAGTTTCGAGCCCACCCGGTGGTGGTGCGGCGCTTTTTTTCTTTGTGCTGATAGCAAGAAGATATGTTCTGATGGTGGTGAGAGTGGAGCAGGACTGTCTCCGTGGAGCAATTGGCTAGCGCGATTGGCTGTTAAACGAATGGTTGGAGGTTCGAGCCCACCCGGTGGTGGTGCGGTGCTTTTTTTTCTTTGGGCTGATAGCTTTGAAGATATGTTCTGATGGCGGTGAGAGTGGAGCAGGACTGTCTCCCTGGCGCAATTGGCTAGCGCGATTGGCTGTTAACCGAAAGGTTGGAGGTTCGAGCCCACCCGGTGGTAGTGTGTTGCTTTTTTCTTTGTGGTAATATGTTTGAAGATATGTTCTGGTGGTGGTGAGAGTGGAGCAGGACTGTCTCCATGGCGCAATTGGCTAGCGCGATCGGCTGTTAACCGAAAGGTTTGAGTTTCGAGCCCACCTGGTGGTGGTGCGGCGCTTTTTTTCTTTGTGCTGATAGCTTTGAAGATATGTTCGGATGGTGGTGAGAGTGGAGCAGGACTGTCTCCGTGGCGCAATTGGCTAGCGCGATTGGCTGTTAAACGAAAGGTTGGAGGTTCGAGCCCACCCGGTGGTGGTGCGGTGCTTTTTTTTCTTTGGGCTGATAGCTTTGAAGATATGTTCTGATGGCGGTGAGAGTGGAGCAGGACTGTCTCCCTGGCGCAATTGGCTAGCGCAATCGGCTGTTAACCGAAAGGTTGGAGGTTCGAGCCCACCCGGTGGTGGTGCGGCGCTTTTTTTTCTTTGCGCTGATAGCTTTGAAGATATGTTCTGATGGTGGTGAGAGTGGAGCAAGACTGTCCCCGTGGCGCAATGGGTTAGCGCGATCGGCTGTTAACCGAAAGGTTGGAGTTTCGAGCCCTCCCGGGAGTGGTGTGTTGCTTTTTTCTTTGCACTGATAGCTTTGAAGATATGTTCTGATGGTGGTGAGATTGGAGCAGGACTTTCTCCATGGCGCAATTGGCTAGCGCGATCGGCTGTTAACCGAAAGGTTGGAGGTTCGAGCCCACCCGGTGGTGGTGCGGCGCTTTTTCTTTCTTTGGGGCGATAGCTCTGAAGAAATGGTCTGACGGTGGTGAGAGTGGAGCACGACTGTCCTCGTGGCGGAATGGGCTAGCGCGATCGGCTGTTAACCGAAAGGTTGGAGTTTCGAGCGCTCCCGGGAGTGTTGTGTTGCTTTTTTCTTTGCACTGATAGCTTTGAAGATATGTTCTGATGGTGGTGAGAGTGGAGCAGGACTGTCTCCGTGGCGCAATTGGCTTGCGCGATCGGCTGTTAACCGAAAGGTTGGAGGTTCGAGCCCTCCCAGGAGCGGTGTGTTGCTTTTTTCTTTGTGGTAATAGCTTTGAAGATATGTTCTGATTGTGGTGAGAGTGGAGCACGACTGTCTCCATGGCGCAATTGGCTAGCGCGATCGGCTGTTAACCGAAAGGTTGGAGTTTCGAGCCCACCCGATGGTGGTGCGGCGCTTTTTTTTCTTTGTGGTGATAGCTTTGATGATATGTTCTGAAGGTGGTGAGAGTGGAGCAAGACAGTCTCCGTGGCGCAATTGGCTAGCGCGATTGGCTGTTAACCGAAAGGTTGGAGTTTCGAACCCTCCCGGGAGTGGTGTGTTGCTTTTTTCTTTGCACTGATAGCTTTGAAGATATGTTCTGATGGTGGTGAGAGTGGAGCAGGACTGTCTTCGTGGCGCAATTGGCTTGCGCGATCGGCTGTTAACCGAAAGGTTGGAGGTTCGAGCACCCCCCGGTGGTGGTGCGGCGCTTTTTTTTCTTTGCACTGATAGCTTTGAGGATATGTTCTGATAGTGGTGAGAGTGGAGCAGGACTGTCTCCGTGGCGCAATTGGCTTGCGTGATCGGCTGTTAACCGAAAGGTTGGAGGTTCGAGCCCACCCGGTGGTGGTGCGGCGCTTTTTTTTCTTTGGGCTGATAGCTTTGAAGATATGTTCTGATGGTGGTGAGAAGGGAGCAAGACTGTCTCCGTGGCGCAATGGGGTAGCGCGATCGGCTGTTAACCGAAAGGTTGGAGTTTCGAGCCCTCCCGTGTGTGGTGTGTTGCTTTTTTTGTGGTAATAGCTTTGAAGATATGTTCTGAAGGTGGTGAGAGTGGAGCAGGACTGTCTCAATGGCGCAATTGGCTAGCGCGATCGGCTGTTAACCGAAAGGTTGGAGTTTCGAGCCCACCCGGTGGTGGTGCGGCGCTTTTTTTGGGCTGATAGCTCTGAAGAAATGTTCTGATGGTGGTGAGAGTGGAGCAGGACTGTCTCCGTGGCGCTATTGGCTAGCGCGATCGGCTGTTAACCGAAAGGTTGGAGGTTCGAGCCCACCCGGTGGCGGTGCGGCGCTTTTACTTTCTTTGGGGCGATAGCTCTGAAGAAATGGTCTGACGGTGGTGAGAGTGGAGCACGACTGTCTCTGTGGCGCAATTGGCTAGCGCGATCGGCTGTTAATCGAAAGGTTGGAGGTTCGAGCCCACCCGGTGGTGGTGCGGCGCTTTTTTTTCTTTGGGCTGATAGCTCTGAAGAAATGTTCTGACGGTGGTGAGAGTGGAGCAGGACTGTCCCCGTGGCGCCATTGGCTAGCGCGATCGGCTGTTAACCAAAAAGTTAGTTGGAGGTTCGAGCCCTCCCGGGTGGGGTGTGTTGCTTTTTTCTTTGCGCTGATAGCTTCGAAGATATTTTCCGATGGTGGTGAGCGTGGAGCACGATTGTCTCCGTTGCGCAATTGGCTAGCGCGATCGGCCGTTAACCGAAAGGTTGGAGGTTCGAGCCCACCTGGTGGTGATGCGGCGCTTTTTTTTTCTTTGGGCTGATAGCTTGAAAGATATGTTCATATGGTGGTGAGAGTGGAGCAGGACTGTCTCCGTGGCGCAATTGGCCAGCGCGATCGGCTGTTAACCAAAAAGTTGGAGGTTCGAGCCCTCCCGGGAGTGGTGTGTTGCTTTTTTCTTTGTGCTGATAGCTTTGAAGATATGTTCCGATGGTGGTAAGAGTGGAGCGCGACTGTCTCCGTGGCGCAATTGGCTAGTGTGATCGGCTGTTAACCAAAAGGTTGGAGGTTCGAGCCCACCCGGTGGTGGTTCGGCGCTTTTTTTTTCTTTGGGCTGATAGCTTTGAAGATATGTTCTGATGGAGGTGAGAAGGGAGCAAGTTTGTCTGCGTGGCGCAATGGGCTAGCCCGATCGGCTGTTAACCGAAAGGTTGGAGTTTCGAGCCCGCCCGGGAGTGGTGTGTTGCTTTTTTCTTTGCGCTGATAGCTTTGAATATATGTTCTGATGGTGGTGAGAGCGGAGCAAGACTGTCTCCGTGGCGCAAAGGGCTAGCGCGATCGGCTGTTAACCGAAAGGTTCGAGTTTCGAGCCCTCCCGGGAGTGCTGTGTTGCTTTTTTCTTTGCGCTGATAGCTTTGAAGATATGTTCTGATGGTGGTGAGAGTGGAGCAGGACTGTCTCCGTGGCGCAATTGGCTAGCGCGATCGGCTGTTAACCGAAAGTTTGGAGGTTCGAGCCCACCCGGTGGTGGTGCGGCGCTTTTTTTTTCTTTGTGCTGATAGCTTTGAAGATATGTTCTGATGGTGGTGAGAGTGAAGCAAGACTGTCTCCGTGGCGCAATGGGCTAGCGCGATCGGCTGTTAACCGAAAGGTTGGAGTTTCGAGCCCTCCCGGTGGTGGTGCGGCGCTTTTTTTTCTTTGGGGTGATAGCTCTAAATAAATGTTTTGACGGTTGGTAGAGTGGAGCAGGACTGTCTCCGTGGCGCATTTGGCTTGCGCGATCGGCTGTTAACCGAAAAGTTGGAGGTTCGAGCCCACCCGGTGGTGGTGCGGCGCTTTTTTTTCTTTTCATTTTCTTTGAAGATATGTTCTGATGGTGGTGAGAGTGGAGCAAGACTGTCCCCGTGGCGCAATGGGCTACCGCGATCGGCTGTTACCCGAAAGGTTGGAGTTTCAAGCCCTCCCGGGAGTGGTGTGTTGCTTTTTTCTTTGCACTGATAGCTTTGAAGATATGTTGTGATGGTGGCGAAAGTGGAGCAGGACTGTCTCCGTGGCGCAAATGGCTTGCGCGATCGGCTGTTAACCGAAAGGTTGGAGTTTCGAACCCTTCCGGGAGTGGTGTGTTGCTTTTTTTCTTTGTGGTAATAGCTTTTAAGATATGTTCTGATGGTGGTGAGAGTGGAGCACGACTGTCTCAATGGCGCAATTGGCTAGCGTGATCGGCTGTTAACCGAAAGGTTGGAGTTTCGAGCCCACCCGGTGGTGGTGCGGCGCTTTTTTTCTTTGGGCTGATAGCTTTGAAGATATGTTCTGATGGTGGTGAGAGCGGAGCAAGACTGTCTCCGTGGCGCAAAGGGCTAGCGCGATCGGCTGTTAACCGAAAGGTTGGAGTTTCGAGCCCTCCCGGTGGTGGTGTGGCGCTTTTTTTTCTTTGGGGTGATAGCTCTAAATAAATGTTTTGACGGTGGTGAGAGTGGAGCAGGACTGTCTCCCTGGCGCAATTGGCTAGCGCAATCGGCTGTTAACCGAAAGGTTGGAGGTTCGAGCCCACCCGGTGATGGTGCGGCGCTTTTTTTTCTTTGCGCTGATAGCTTTGAAGATATGTTCTGATGGTGGTGAGAGTGGAGCAAGACTGTCCCCGTGGCGCAATGGGTTAGCGCGATCGGCTGTTAACCGAAAGGTTGGAGTTTCGAGCCCTCCCGGGAGTGGTGTGTTGCTTTTTTCTTTGCACTGATAGCTTTGAAGATATGTTCTGATGGTGGTGAGATTGGAGCAGGACTTTCTCCATGGCGCAATTGGCTAGCGCGATCGGCTGTTAACCGAAAGGTTGGAGGTTCGAGCCCACCCGGTGGTGGTGCGGCGCTTTTTCTTTCTTTGGGGCGATAGCTCTGAAGAAATGGTCTGACGGTGGTGAGAGTGGAGCACGACTGTCCCCGTGGCGGAATGGGCTAGCGCGATCGGCTGTTAACCGAAAGGTTGGAGTTTCGAGCGCTCCCGGGAGTGTTGTGTTGCTTTTTTCTTTGCACTGATAGCTTTGAAGATATGTTCTGATGGTGGTGAGAGTGGAGCAGGACTGTCTCCGTGGCGCAATTGGCTTGCGCGATCGGCTGTTAACCGAAAGGTTGGAGGTTCGAGCCCTCCCAGGAGCGGTGTGTTGCTTTTTTCTTTGTGGTAATAGCTTTGAAGATATGTTCTGATTGTGGTGAGAGTGGAGCACGACTGTCTCCATGGCGCAATTGGCTAGCGCGATCGGCTGTTAACCGAAAGGTTGGAGTTTCGAGCCCACCCGATGGTGGTGCGGCGCTTTTTTTTCTTTGTGGTGATAGCTTTGATGATATGTTCTGATGGTGGTGAGAGTGGAGCAAGACAGTCTCCGTGGCGCAATTGGCTAGCGCGATTGGCTGTTAACCGAAAGGTTGGAGTTTCGAACCCTCCCGGGAGTGGTGTGTTGCTTTTTTCTTTGCACTGATAGCTTTGAAGATATGATCTGATGGTGGTGAGAGTGGAGCAGGACTGTCTTCGTGGCGCAATTGGCTTGCGCGATCGGCTGTTAACCGAAAGGTTGGAGGTTCGAGCACCCCCCGGTGGTGGTGCGGCGCTTTTTTTTCTTTGCACTGATAGCTTTGAAGATATGTTCTGATAGTGGTGAGAGTGGAGCAGGACTGTCTCCGTGGCGCAATTGGCTTGCGTGATCGGCTGTTAACCGAAAGGTTGGAGGTTCGAGCCCACCCGGTGGTGGTGCGGCGCTTTTTTTTCTTTGGGCTGATAGCTTTGAAGATATGTTCTGATGGTGGTGAGAAGGGAGCAAGACTGTCTCCGTGGCGAAATGGGCTAGCGCGATCGGCTGTTAACCGAAAGGTTGGAGTTTCGAGCCCTCCCGTGTGTGGTGTGTTGCTTTTTTTGTGGTAATAGCTTTGAAGCTATGTTCTGAAGGTGGTGAGAGTGGAGCAGGACTGTCTCCATGGCGCAATTGGCTAGCGCGATCGGCTGTTAACCGAAAGGTTGGAGTTTCGAGCCCACCCGGTGGTGGTGCGGCGCTTTTTTTGGGCTGATAGCTCTGAAGAAATGTTCTGATGGTGGTGAGAGTGGAGCAGGACTGTCTCCGTGGCGCTATTGGCTAGCGCGATCGGCTGTTAACCGAAAGGTTGGAGGTTCGAGCCCACCCGGTGGCGGTGCGGCGCTTTTACTTTCTTTGGGGCGATAGCTCTGAAGAAATGGTCTGACGGTGGTGAGAGTGGAGCACGACTGTCTCTGTGGCGCAATTGGCTAGCGCGATCGGCTGTTAATCGAAAGGTTGGAGGTTCGAGCCCACCCGGTGGTGGTGCGGCGCTTTTTTTTCTTTGGGCTGATAGCTCTGAAGAAATGTTCTGACGGTGGTGAGAGTGGAGCAGGACTGTCCCCGTGGCGCCATTGGCTAGCGCGATCGGCTGTTAACCAAAACGTTAGTTGGAGGTTCGAGCCCTCCCGGGTGGGGTGTGTTGCTTTTTTCTTTGCGCTGATAGCTTCGAAGATATTTTCCGATGGTGGTGAGCGTGGAGTACGATTGTCTCCGTTGCGCAATTGGCTAGCGCGATCGGCCGTTAACCGAAAGGTTGGAGGTTCGAGCCCACCTGGTGGTGATGCGGCGCTTTTTTTTTCTTTGGGCTGATAGCTTGAAAGATATGTTCATATGGTGGTGAGAGTGGAGCAGGACTGTCTCCGTGGCGCAATTGGCCAGCGCGATCGGCTGTTAACCGAAAAGTTGGAGGTTCGAGCCCTCCCGGGAGTGGTGTGTTGCTTTTTTCTTTGTGCTGATAGCTTTGAAGATATGTTCCGATGGTGGTAAGAGTGGAGCGCGACTGTCTCCGTGGCGCAATTGGCTAGTGTGATCGGCTGTTAACCAAAAGGTTGGAGGTTCGAGCCCACCCGGTGGTGGTTCGGCGCTTTTTTTTCTTTGGGCTGATAGCTTTGAAGATATGTTCTGATGGAGGTGAGAAGGGAGCAAGTTTGTCTCCGTGGCGCAATGGGCTAGCCCGATCGGCTGTTAACCGAAAGGTTGGAGTTTCGAGCCCGCCCGGGAGTGGTGTGTTGCTTTTTTCTTTGCGCTGATAGCTTTGAAGATATGTTCTGATGGTGGTGAGAGTGGAGCAGGAGTGTCTCCGTGGCGCAATTGGCTAGCGCGATCGGCTGTTAACCGAAAGTTTGGAGGTTCGAGCCCACCCGGTGGTGGTGCGGCGCTTTTTTTTTCTTTGTGCTGATAGCTTTGAAGATATGTTCTGATGGTGGTGAGAGTGAAGCAAGACTGTCTCCGTGGCGCAATGGGCTAGCGCGATCGGCTGTTAACCGAAAGGTTGGAGTTTCGAGCCCTCCCGGTGGTGGTGCGGCGCTTTTTTTTCTTTGGGGTGATAGCTCTAAATAAATGTTTTGACGGTTGGTAGAGTGGAGCAGGACTGTCTCCGTGGCGCATTTGGCTTGCGCGATCGGCTGTTAACCGAAAAGTTGGAGGTTCGAGCCCACCCGGTGGTGGTGCGGCGCTTTTTTTTCTTTGCATTTTCTTTGAAGATATGTTCTGATGGTGGTGAGAGTGGAGCAAGACTGTCCCCGTGGCGCAATGGGCTACCGCGATCGGCTGTTAACCGAAAGGTTGGAGTTTCAAGCCCTCCCGGGAGTGGTGTGTTGCTTTTTTCTTTGCACTGATAGCTTTGAAGATATGTTGTGATGGTGGCGAAAGTGGAGCAGGACTGTCTCCGTGGCGCAAATGGCTTGCGCGATCGGCTGTTAACCGAAAGGTTGGAGTTTCGAGCCCTTCCGGGAGTGGTGTGTTGCTTTTTTTCTTTGTGGTAATAGCTTTTAAGATATGTTCTGATGGTGGTGAGAGTGGAGCACGACTGTCTCAATGGCGCAATTGGCTAGCGCGATCGGCTGTTAACCGAAAGGTTGGAGTTTCGAGCCCACCCGGTGGTGGTGCGGCGCTTTTTTTCTTTGGGCTGATAGCTTTGAAGATATGTTCTGATGGTGGTGAGAGCGGAGCAAGACTGTCTCCGTGGCGCAAAGGGCTAGCGCGATCGGCTGTTAACCGAAAGGTTCGAGTTTCGAGCCCTCCCGGGAGTGGTGTGTTGCTTTTTTCTTTGCGCTGATAGCTTTGAAGATATGTTTTGATGGTGGTGAGAGTGGAGCACGACTGTCTCCGTGGCGCAGTTGGCTAGCGCGATCGGCTGTTAACCGAAAGGTTGGAGTTTCGAGCCCTCCCGGTGGTTTTGGTTTGGTTTGGAAAAACTTTATTGATTTGGTTTGGTGGTGCGGCGCTTTTTTTTCTTTGGGGTGATAGCTCTAAATAAATGTTTTGACGGTGGTGAGAGTGGAGCAGGACTGTCTCCGTGGCGCAATTGGCTTGCGCGATCGGCTGTTAACCGAAAGGTTGGAGGTTCGAGCCCACCCGGTGGTGGTGCGGCGCTTTTTTTTCTTTGCACTGATAGCTTTGAAGATATGTTCTGATGGTGGTGAGAGTGGAGCAAGACTGTCCCCGTGGCGCAATGGGCTACCGCAATCGGCTGTTAACCGAAAGGTTGGAGTTTCAAGCCCTCCCGGGAGTGGTGTGTTGCTTTTTTCTTTGCACTGATAGCTTTGAAGATATGTTGTGATGGTGGTGAAAGTGGAGCAGGACTGTCTCCGTGGCGCAAATGGCTTGCGCGATCGGCTGTTAACCGAAAGGTTGGAGTTTCGAGCCCTTCCGGGAGTGGTGTGTTGCTTTTTTTCTTTGTGGTAATAGCTTTTAAGATATGTTCTGATGGTGGTGAGAGTGGAGCAGGACTGTCTCCATGGCGCAATTGGCTAGCGCGATCGGCTGTTAACCGAAAGGTTGGAGTTTCGAGCCCACCCGATGGTGGTGCGGCGCTTTTTTTTCTTTGCACTGATAGCTTTGAAGATATGTTCTGATGGTGGTGAGAGTGGAGCAAGACTGTCTCCGTGGCGCAATTGGCTAGCGCGATTGGCTGTTAACCGAAAGGTTGGAGTTTCGAGCCCTCCCGGGAGTGGTGTGTTGCTTTTTTTCTTTGCACTGATAGCTTTGAAGATATGTTCTGATGGTGGTGAGAGTGGGGCAGGACTGTCTTCGTGGCGCAATTGGCTTGCGCGATCGGCTGTTAACCGAAAGGTTGGAGGTTCGAGCACCCCCCGGTGGTGGTGGGGCGCTTTTTTTTCTTTGGGCTGATAGCTTTGAAGATATGTTCTGATGGTGGTGAGAAGGGAGCAAGGCCGTCTCCGTGGCGCAATGGGCTAGCGCGATCGGCTGTTAACCGAAAGGTTGGAGTTTCGAGCCCTCCCGGGTGTGGTGTGTTGCTTTTTTTGTGGTAATAGCTTTGAAGATATGTTCTGAAGGTCGTGAGAGTAGAGCAGGACTGTCTCCATGGCGCAATTGGCTAGCGCGATCGGCTGTTAACCGAACGGTTGGAGTTTCGAGCCCACCCGGTGGTGGTGCTGCGCTTTTTTTTGGGCTGATAGCTCTGAAGAAATGTTCTGATGGTGGTGAGAGTGGAGCAGGACTGTCTCCGTGGCGCTATTGGCTAGCGCGATCGGCTGTTAACCGAAAGGTTGGAGGTTCGAGCCCACCCGGTGGCGGTGCGGCGCTTTTACTTTCTTTGGGGCGATAGCTCTGAAGAAATGGTCTGACGGTGGTGAGAGTGGAGCACGACTGTCTCTGTGGCGCAATTGGCTAGCGCGATCGGCTGTTAATTGAAAGGTTGGAGGTTCGAGCCCACCCGGTGGTGGTGCGGCGCTTTTTTTCTTTGGGCTGATAGCTCTGAAGAAATGTTCTGACGGTGGTGAGAGTGGAGCAGGACTGTCCCCGTGGCGCCATTGGCTAGCGCGATCGGCTGTTAACCAAAAAGTTGGAGGTTCGAGCCCTCCCGGGTGGGGTGTGTTGCTTTTTTCTTTGCGCTGATAGCTTCGAAGATATTTTCCGATGGTGGTGAGCGTGGAGCACGATTGTCTCCGTTGCGCAATTGGCTAGCGCGATCGGCCGTTAACCGAAAGGTTGGAGGTTCGAGCCCACCTGGTGGTGATGCGGCGCTTTTTTTTTCTTTGGGCTGATAGCTTGAAAGATATGTTCATATGGTGGTGAGAGTGGAGCAGGACTGTCTCCGTGGCGCATTTGGCTTGCGCGATCGGCTGTTAACCGAAAGGTTGGAGTTTCGAGCCCTTCCGGGAGTGGTGTGTTGCTTTTTTTCTTTGTGGTAATAGCTTTTAAGATATGTTCTGATGGTGGTGAGAGTGGAGCAGGACTGTCTCAATGGCGCAATTGGCTAGCGCGATCGGCTGTTAACCGAAAGGTTGGAGTTTCGAGCCCACCCGGTGGTGGTGCGGCGCTTTTTTTTCTTTGGGCTGATAGCTTTGAAGATATGTTCTAATGGTGGTGAGAGCGGAGCAAGACTGTCTCCGTGGCGCAAAGGGCTAGCGCGATCGGCTGTTAACCGAAAGGTTCGAGTTTCGAGCCCTCCCGGGAGTGGTGTGTTGCTTTTTTCTTTGCGCTGATAGCTTTGAAGATATGTTCTGATGGTGGTGAGAGTGGAGCAGGACTGTCTCCGTGGCGCAATGGGCTAGCGCGATCGGCTGTTAACCGAAAGGTTGGAGTTTCGAGCCCTCCCGGTGGTGGTGCGGCGCTTTTTTTCTTTGGGGTGATAGCTCTGAATAAATGTTTTGACGGTGGTGAGAGTGGAGCAGGACTGTCTTCGTGGTGCAATTGGCTTACGCGTTCGGCTGTTAACCGAAAGGTTGGAGGTTCGAGCCCTCCCGGGAGTGGTGTGTTGCTTTTTTCTTTGCGCTGATAGCTTTGAAGATATGTTTTGATGGTGGTGAGAGTGGAGCACGACTGTCTCCGTGGCGCAGTTGGCTAGCGCGATCGGCTTTTAACCGAAAGGTTGGAGGTTCGAGCCCACCCGGTGATGGTGTGGCGCTTTTTTTCTTTGTGCTGATAGCTTTGAAGATATGTTCTGATGGTGCTGAGAGTGGAGCAGGACTGTCTCCATGGCGCAATTGGCTAGCGCGATCGGCTGTTAACCGAAAGGTTGGAGGTTCGAGCCTACCCGGGGGTGGTGCGGCGCTTTTTTTTCTTTGGGGCGATAGCTCTGAAGAAATGGTCTGACGGTGGTGAGAGTGGAGCACGACTGTCTCTGTGGCGCAATTGGCTAGCGCGATCGGCTTTTAACCGAAAAGTTAGAGGTTCGAGCCCACCCGGTGGTGGTGCGGCGCTTTTTTTCTGGGGGCTGATAGCTTTGAAGATATGTTCTGGTGGTGGTGAGAGTAGAGCAGGACTGTCTCCGTGACGCAATTGGCTAGCGTGATCGGCTGTTAACAGAAAATTTGGAGGTTCGAGCCCACCCGGTGGTGGTGCGGCGCTTTTTTTTCTTTGGGCTGATAGATTTGAAGATATGTTCTGATGGTGGTGAGAGCAGAGCTGGACTGTCTCCGTGGCGCAATTGGCTAGCGCGATCGGCTGTTAACCGAAAGATTGGAGTTTCGAGCCCTCCCGGGAGTGGTGTGTTCCTTTTTTCTTTGCGCTGATAGCTTTGAAGATATGTTCTGATGGTGGTGAGTGTGGAGCACGACTGTCTCCGTGGCGCAGTTGGCTAGCGCGATCGGCTGTTAACCGAAAGGTTGGAGGTTCGAGCCCACCCGGTGATGATGTGGCGCTTTTTTTTCTTTGTGCTGATAGCTTTGGAGATATGTTCTGACGGTGGTGAGAGTGGAGCAGGACTGTCCCCGTGGCGCCATTGGCTAGTGCGATCGGCTGTTAACCAAAAAGTTGGAGGTTCGAGCCCTCCCGGGTGGGGTGTGTTGCTTTTTTCTTTGCGCTGATAGCTTCGAAGATATTTTCCGATGGTGGTGAGCGTGGAGCATGATTGTCTCCGTTGCGCAATTGGCTAGCGCGATCGGCCGTTAACCGAAAGGTTGGAGGTTTGAGCCCACCTGGTAGTGGTGCGGCGCTTTTTTTTCTTTGGGCTGATAGCTTTGAAGATATGTTCTGATGGTGTTGAGAGTGGAGCAAGGCTATCTCCGTGGCTCAATGGGCTAGCGCGATCGGCTGTTAACCGAAAGGTTGGAGTTTCGAGCCCTCCCAGGAGTGGTGTGTTGCTTTTTTCTTGGTAGTAATAGCTTTGAATTATTTTCTGATGGTGGTGAGAGTGGAGCAGGACTGTCTCCATGGCGCAATTGGCTAGCGCGATCGGCTGTTAACCAAAAGGTTGGAGTTTCGAGCCCACCCGGGGGTGGTGCGGCGCTTTTTTTTCTTTGTGCTGATAGCTTTGAAGATATGTTCTGATGGTGGTGAGAGTGGAGCAGGACTGTCTCCGTGGCGCAATTGGCTTGCGCGATGGCTGTTAACCAAAAGGTTGGAGTTTCGAGCCCACCCTGTGGTGGTGCGGCGCTTTTTTTTGTGCTGATAGCTTTGAAGATATGTTCTGATGGTGGTGAGAGTGGAGCAGGACTGTCTCCTTGGCGCAATTGGCTTGCGCGATTGGCTGTTTAACGAAAGGTTGGAGGTTCGAGCCCACCCGGTGGTGGTGCGGTGCTTTTGTTTCTTTGGGCTGATAGCTTTGAAGATATGTTCTGATGGCGGTGAGAGTGGAGCAGGACTGTCTCCCTGGCGCAATTGGCTAGCGCAATCGGCTGTTAACCGAAAGGTTGGAGGTTCGAGCCCACCCGGTGGTGGTGCGGCGCTTTTTTTTCTTTGAGCTGATAGCTTTGAAGATATGTTCTGGTGGTGGTGAGAGTGGAGCAAGACTGTCCCCGTGGCGCAATGGGTTAGCCCGATCGGCTGTTAACCGAAAGGTTGGAGTTTCAAGCCATCCCGGGAGTGGTGTGTTGCTTTTTTCTTTGCACTGATAGCTTTGAAGATATGTTGTGATGGTGGTGAGAGTGGAGCAGGACTGTCTCCGTGGCGCAATTGGCTAGCGCGATCGGCTGTTAACCGAACGGTTGGAGGTTCGAGCCCACCCGGTGGTGGTGCGGTGCTTTTTCTTTCTTTGGGGCGATAGCTCTGAAGAAATGGTCTGACGGTGGTGAGAGTGGAGCACGACTGTCCCCGTGGCGGAATGGGCTAGCGCGATCGGCTGTTAACCGAAAGGTTGGAGTTTCCAGCCCTCCCGGGAGTGGTGTGTTGCTTTTTTCTTTGCACTGATAGCTTTGAAGATATGTTCTGATGGTGGTGAGAGTGGAGCAGGACTGTCTCCTTGGCGCAATTGGCTTGCGCGATTGGCTGTTTAACGAAAGGTTGGAGGTTCGAGCCCACCCGGTGGTGGTGCGGTGCTTTTGTTTCTTTGGGCTGATAGCTTTGAAGATATGTTCTGATGGCGGTGAGAGTGGAGCAGGACTGTCTCCCTGGCGCAATTGGCTAGCGCAATCGGCTGTTAACCGAAAGGTTGGAGGTTCGAGCCCACCCGGTGGTGGTGCGGCGCTTTTTTTTCTTTGAGCTGATAGCTTTGAAGATATGTTCTGGTGGTGGTGAGAGTGGAGCAAGACTGTCCCCGTGGCGCAATGGGTTAGCCCGATCGGCTGTTAACCGAAAGGTTGGAGTTTCAAGCCCTCCCGGGAGTGGTGTGTTGCTTTTTTCTTTGCGCTGATAGCTTTGAAGATATGTTTTGATGGTGGTGAGAGTGGAGCACGACTGTCTCCGTGGCGCAGTTGGCTAGCGCGATCGGCTTTTAACCGAAAGGTTGGAGGTTCGAGCCCACCCGGTGATGGTGTGGCGCTTTTTTTCTTTGTGCTGATAGCTTTGAAGATATGTTCTGATGGTGCTGAGAGTGGAGCAGGACTGTCTCCATGGCGCAATTGGCTAGCGCGATCGGCTGTTAACCGAAAGGTTGGAGGTTCGAGCCTACCCGGGGGTGGTGCGGCGCTTTTTTTTCTTTGGGGCGATAGCTCTGAAGAAATGGTCTGACGGTGGTGAGAGTGGAGCACGACTGTCTCTGTGGCGCAATTGGCTAGCGCGATCGGCTTTTAACCGAAAAGTTAGAGGTTCGAGCCCACCCGGTGGTGGTGCGGCGCTTTTTTTCTGGGGGCTGATAGCTTTGAAGATATGTTCTGGTGGTGGTGAGAGTAGAGCAGGACTGTCTCCGTGACGCAATTGGCTAGCGTGATCGGCTGTTAACAGAAAATTTGGAGGTTCGAGCCCACCCGGTGGTGGTGCGGCGCTTTTTTTTCTTTGGGCTGATAGATTTGAAGATATGTTCTGATGGTGGTGAGAGCAGAGCTGGACTGTCTCCGTGGCGCAATTGGCTAGCGCGATCGGCTGTTAACCGAAAGATTGGAGTTTCGAGCCCTCCCGGGAGTGGTGTGTTCCTTTTTTCTTTGCGCTGATAGCTTTGAAGATATGTTCTGATGGTGGTGAGTGTGGAGCACGACTGTCTCCGTGGCGCAGTTGGCTAGCGCGATCGGCTGTTAACCGAAAGGTTGGAGGTTCGAGCCCACCCGGTGATGATGTGGCGCTTTTTTTTCTTTGTGCTGATAGCTTTGGAGATATGTTCTGACGGTGGTGAGAGTGGAGCAGGACTGTCCCCGTGGCGCCATTGGCTAGTGCGATCGGCTGTTAACCAAAAAGTTGGAGGTTCGAGCCCTCCCGGGTGGGGTGTGTTGCTTTTTTCTTTGCGCTGATAGCTTCGAAGATATTTTCCGATGGTGGTGAGCGTGGAGCATGATTGTCTCCGTTGCGCAATTGGCTAGCGCGATCGGCCGTTAACCGAAAGGTTGGAGGTTTGAGCCCACCTGGTAGTGGTGCGGCGCTTTTTTTTCTTTGGGCTGATAGCTTTGAAGATATGTTCTGATGGTGTTGAGAGTGGAGCAAGGCTATCTCCGTGGCTCAATGGGCTAGCGCGATCGGCTGTTAACCGAAAGGTTGGAGTTTCGAGCCCTCCCAGGAGTGGTGTGTTGCTTTTTTCTTGGTAGTAATAGCTTTGAATTATTTTCTGATGGTGGTGAGAGTGGAGCAGGACTGTCTCCATGGCGCAATTGGCTAGCGCGATCGGCTGTTAACCAAAAGGTTGGAGTTTCGAGCCCACCCGGGGGTGGTGCGGCGCTTTTTTTTCTTTGTGCTGATAGCTTTGAAGATATGTTCTGATGGTGGTGAGAGTGGAGCAGGACTGTCTCCGTGGCGCAATTGGCTTGCGCGATGGCTGTTAACCAAAAGGTTGGAGTTTCGAGCCCACCCTGTGGTGGTGCGGCGCTTTTTTTTGTGCTGATAGCTTTGAAGATATGTTCTGATGGTGGTGAGAGTGGAGCAGGACTGTCTCCTTGGCGCAATTGGCTTGCGCGATTGGCTGTTTAACGAAAGGTTGGAGGTTCGAGCCCACCCGGTGGTGGTGCGGTGCTTTTGTTTCTTTGGGCTGATAGCTTTGAAGATATGTTCTGATGGCGGTGAGAGTGGAGCAGGACTGTCTCCCTGGCGCAATTGGCTAGCGCAATCGGCTGTTAACCGAAAGGTTGGAGGTTCGAGCCCACCCGGTGGTGGTGCGGCGCTTTTTTTTCTTTGAGCTGATAGCTTTGAAGATATGTTCTGGTGGTGGTGAGAGTGGAGCAAGACTGTCCCCGTGGCGCAATGGGTTAGCCCGATCGGCTGTTAACCGAAAGGTTGGAGTTTCAAGCCATCCCGGGAGTGGTGTGTTGCTTTTTTCTTTGCACTGATAGCTTTGAAGATATGTTGTGATGGTGGTGAGAGTGGAGCAGGACTGTCTCCGTGGCGCAATTGGCTAGCGCGATCGGCTGTTAACTGAACGGTTGGAGGTTCGAGCCCACCCGGTGGTGGTGCGGTGCTTTTTCTTTCTTTGGGGCGATAGCTCTGAAGAAATGGTCTGACGGTGGTGAGAGTGGAGCACGACTGTCCCCGTGGCGGAATGGGCTAGCGCGATCGGCTGTTAACCGAAAGGTTGGAGTTTCCAGCCCTCCCGGGAGTGGTGTGTTGCTTTTTTCTTTGCACTGATAGCTTTGAAGATATGTTCTGATGGTGGTGAGAGTGGAGCAGGACTGTCTCCGTGGCGCAATTGGCTTGCGCGATCGGCTGTTAACCGAAAGGTTGGAGGTTCGAGCCCTCCCAGGATTGGTGTGTTGCTTTTTTCTTTGTGGTAATAGCTTTGAAGATATGTTCTGATGGTTGTGAGAGTGGAGCACGACTGTCTTCATGGCGCAATTGGCTAGCGCGATCGGCTGTTAACCGAAAGGTTGGAGTTTCGAGCCCACCCGATGGTGGTGCGGCGCTTTTTTTTCTTTGTGGTGATAGCTTTGATGATATGTTCTGATGGTGGTGAGAGTGGAGCAGGACTGTCTCCGTGGCGCAATTGGCTAGCGCGATTGGCTGTTAACCGAAAGGTTGGAGTTTCGAACCCTCCCGGGAGTGGTGCGGCGCTTTTTTTTCTTTGGGGTGATAGCTCTGAAGAAATGGTCTGACGGTGGTTGAGAGGAGCACGACTGTCTCTGTGGCGCAATTGGCTAGCGCGATCGGCTGTTAACCGAAAAGTTAGAGGTTCGAGCCCACCCGGTGGTGGTGCGGCGCTTTTTTTCTGGGGGCTGATAGCTTTGAAGATATGTTCTGATGGTGGTGAGAGTAGAGCAGGACTGTCTCCGTGACGCAATTGGCTAGCGTGATCGGCTGTTAACAGAAAATTTGGAGGCTCGAGCCCACCCGGTGGTGGTGCGGCGCTTTTTTTTCTTTGGGCTGATAGCTTTGAAGATATGTTCTGATGGTGGTGAGAGTTGAGCAGGACTGTCTCCGTGGCGCAATTGGCTAGCGCGATCGGCTGTTAACCGAAAGATTGGAGTTTCGAGCCCTCCCGGGAGTGGTGTGTTCCTTTTTTCTTTGCGCTGATAGCTTTGAAGATATATTCTGATGGTGGTGAGTGTGGAGCAGGACTGTCTCCGTGGCGCAATTGGCTTGCGCGATCGGCTGTTAACCGAAAGAATGGAGGTTCGAGCCCACCCGGTGGTGGTGCGGCGCTTTTATTTCTTTGCGCTGATAGCTTTGAAGATATGTTCTGATGGTGGTGAGAGTGTAGCAAGACTGTCCCCGTGGCGCAATGGGCAAGCACGATCGGCTGTCAACCGAAATGTTGGAGTTTCGAGCCCACCCGGTGGTGGTGCGGCGTTTTTTTTCTCTGCGTTGATTGTTTGAAGATGTGTTCCGATGGTGGTGAGAGTGGAGCAAGACTGTCTCCGTGGCGCAATGGGCTAGCGCGATCGGCTGTTAACCGAAAGGTTGGAATTGCGAGCCCTCCCGGGAGTGGTGTGTTGCTTTTTTCTTTGCGGTAATAGCTTTGAAGATATGTTCTGATGGTGGTGAGAGTGCAGCAGGACTGTCTTCGTGGCGCAATTGGCTAGCGCGATCGTCTGTTAACCGAAAGGTTGGAGGTTCGAGCCCACCCGGTGGTGGTGCGGTGCTTTTTTTTCTTTGGGCTGATAGCTTTGAAGATATGTTCTGATGGTGGTGAGAGTGGAGCAGGACTGTCTCCAAGGCGCAATTGGCTAGCGCGATCGGCTGTTAACCGAAAGGTTGGAGTTTCGAGCCCACCCGGGGGTGGTGCGGCGCTTTTTTTTCTTTGTGCTGATAGCTTTGAAGATATGTTCTGATGGTGGTGAGAGTGGAGCAGGACTGTCTCCGTGGCGCAATTGGCTTGCGCGATCTGCTGTTAACCAAAAGGTTGGAGTTTCGAGCCCACCCTGTGGTGGTGCGGCGCTTTTTTTTCTTTGTGCTGATAGCTTTGAAGATATGTTCTGATGGTGGTGAGAGTGGAGCAGGACTGTCTCCTTGGCGCAATTGGCTTGCGCGATTGGCTGTTAAACGAAAGGTTGGAGGTTCGAGCCCACCCGGTGGTGGTGCGGTGCTTTTTTTTCTTTGGGCTGATAGCTTTGAAGATATGTTCTGATGGCGGTGAGAGTGGAGCAGGACTGTCTCCCTGGCGCAATTGGCTAGCGCAATCGGCTGTTAACCGAAAGGTTGGAGGTTCGAGCCCACCCGGTGGTGGTGCGGCGCTTTTTTTTCTTTGCGCTGATAGCTTTGAAGATATGTTCTGATGGTGGTGAGAGTGGAGCAAGACTGTCCCCGTGGCGCAATGGGTTAGCCCGATCGGCTGTTAACCGAAAGGTTGGAGTTTCGAGCCATCCCGGGAGTGGTGTGTTGCTTTTTTCTTTGCACTGATAGCTTTGAAGATATGTTCTGATGGTGGTGAGAGTGGAGCAGGACTGTCTCCGTGGCGCAATTGGCTAGCGCGATCGGCTGTTAACCGAAAGGTTGGAGGTTCGAGCCCACCCGGTGGTGGTGCGGTGCTTTTTCTTTCTTTGGGGCGATAGCTCTGAAGAAATGGTCTGACGGTGGTGAGAGTGGAGCACGACTGTCCCCGTGGCGGAATGGGCTAGCGCGATCGGCTGTTAACCGAAAGGTTGGAGTTTCCAGCCCTCCCGGGAGTGGTGTGTTGCTTTTTTCTTTGCACTGATAGCTTTGAAGATATGTTCTGATGGTGGTGAGAGTGGAGCAGGACTGTCTCCGTGGCGCAATTGGCTTGCGCGATCGGCTGTTAACCGAAAGGTTGGAGGTTCGAGCCCTCCCAGCATTGGTGTGTTGCTTTTTTCTTTGTGGTAATAGCTTTGAAGATATGTTCTGATGGTTGTGAGAGTGGAGCACGACTGTCTTCATGGCGCAATTGGCTAGCGCGATCGGCTGTTAACCGAAAGGTTGGAGTTTCGAGCCCACCCGATGGTGGTGCGGCGCTTTTTTTTCTTTGTGGTGATAGCTTTGATGATATGTTCTGATGGTGGTGAGAGTGGAGCAGGACTGTCTCCGTGGCGCAATTGGCTAGCGCGATTGGCTGTTAACCGAAAGGTTGGAGTTTCGAACCCTCCCGGGAGTGGTGCGGCGCTTTTTTTTTCTTTGGGGTGATAGCTCTGAAGAAATGGTTTGACGGTGGTTGAGAGGAGCACGACTGTCTCTGTGGCGCAATTGGCTAGCGCGATCGGCTGTTAACCGAAAAGTTAGAGGTTCGAGCCCACCCGGTGGTGGTGCGGCGCTTTTTTTCTGGGGGCTGATAGCTTTGAAGATATGTTCTGATGGTGGTGAGAGTAGAGCAGGACTGTCTCCGTGACGCAATTGGCTAGCGTGATCGGCTGTTAACAGAAAATTTGGAGGCTCGAGCCCACCCGGTGGTGGTGCGGCGCTTTTTTTTCTTTGGGCTGATAGCTTTGAAGATATGTTCTGATGGTGGTGAGAGTAGAGCAGGACTGTCTCCGTGGCGCAATTGGCTAGCGCGATCGGCTGTTAACCGAAAGATTGGAGTTTCGAGCCCTCCCGGGAGTGGTGTGTTCCTTTTTTCTTTGCGCTGATAGCTTTGAAGATATATTCTGATGGTGGTGAGTGTGGAGCAGGACTGTCTCCGTGGCGCAATTGGCTTGCGCGATCGGCTGTTAACCGAAAGAATGGAGGTTCGAGCCCACCCGGTGGTGGTGCGGCGCTTTTATTTCTTTGCGCTGATAGCTTTGAAGATATGTTCTGATGGTGGTGAGAGTGTAGCAAGACTGTCCCCGTGGCGCAATGGGCAAGCACGATCGGCTGTCAACCGAAATGTTGGAGTTTCGAGCCCACCCGGTGGTGGTGCAGCGTTTTTTTTTCTCTGCGTCGATTGTTTGAAGATGTGTTCCGATGGTGGTGAGAGTGGAGCAAGACTGTCTCCGTGGCGCAATGGGCTAGCGCGATCGGCTGTTAACCGAAAGGTTGGAATTGCGAGCCCTCCCGGGAGTGGTGTGTTGCTTTTTTCTTTGCGGTAATACCTTTGAAGATATGTTCTGATGGTGGTGAGAGTGCAGCAGGACTGTCTTCGTGGCGCAATTGGCTAGCGCGATCGTCTGTTAACCGAAAGGTTGGAGGTTCGAGCCCACCCGGTGGTGGTGCGGTGCTTTTTTTTCTTTGGGCTGATAGCTTTGAAGATATGTTCTGATGGTGGTGAGAGTGGAGCAGGACTGTCTCCAAGGCGCAATTGGCTAGCGCGATCGGCTGTTAACCGAAAGGTTGGAGTTTCGAGCCCACCCGGGGGTGGTGCGGCACTTTTTTTTCTTTGTGCTGATAGCTTTGATGATATGTTCTGATGGTGGTGAGAGTGGAGCAGGACTGTCTCCGTGGCGCAATTGGCTTGCGCGATCTGCTGTTAACCAAAAGGTTGGAGTTTCGAGCCCACCCTGTGGTGGTGCGGCGCTTTTTTTTCTTTGTGCTGATAGCTTTGAAGATATGTTCTGATGGTGGTGAGAGTGGAGCAGGACTGTCTCCTTGGCGCAATTGGCTTGCGCGATTGGCTGTTAAACGAAAGGTTGGAGGTTCGAGCCCACCCGGTGGTGGTGCGGTGCTTTTTTTTCTTTGGGCTGATAGCTTTGAAGATATGTTCTGATGGCGGTGAGAGTGGAGCAGGACTGTCTCCCTGGCGCAATTGGCTAGCGCAATCGGCTGTTAACCGAAAGGTTGGAGGTTCGAGCCCACCCGGTGGTGGTGCGGCGCTTTTTTTTCTTTGCGCTGATAGCTTTGAAGATATGTTCTGATGATGGTGAGAGTGGAGCAAGACTGTCCCCGTGGCGCAATGGGTTAGCCCGATCGGCTGTTAACCGAAAGGTTGGAGTTTCGAGCCATCCCGGGAGTGGTGTGTTGCTTTTTTCTTTGCACTGATAGCTTTGAAGATATGTTCTGATGGTGGTGAGAGTGGAGCAGGACTGTCTCCGTGGCGCAATTGGCTAGCGCGATCGGCTGTTAACCGAAAGGTTGGAGGTTCGAGCCCACCCGGTGGTGGTGCGGTGCTTTTTCTTTCTTTGGGGCGATAGCTCTGAAGAAATGGTCTGACGGTGGTGAGAGTGGAGCACGACTGTCCCCGTGGCGGAATGGGCTAGCGCGATCGGCTGTTAACCGAAAGGTTGGAGTTTCATGCCCTCCCGGGAGTGGTGTGTTGCTTTTTTCTTTGCACTGATAGCTTTGAAGATATGTTCTGATGGTGGTGAGAGTGGAGCAGGACTGTCTCCGTGGCGCAATTGGCTTGCGCGATCGGCTGTTAACCGAAAGGTTGGAGGTTCGAGCCCTCCCAGGATTGGTGTGTTGCTTTTTTCTTTGTGGTAATAGCTTTGAAGATATGTTCTGATGGTTGTGAGAGTGGAGCACGACTGTCTTCATGGCGCAATTGGCTAGCGCGATCGGCTGTTAACCGAAAGGTTGGAGTTTCGAGCCCACCCGATGGTGGTGCGGCGCTTTTTTTTCTTTGTGGTGATAGCTTTGATGATATGTTCTGATGGTGGTGAGAGTGGAGCAGGACTGTCTCCGTGGCGCAATTGGCTAGCGCGATTGGCTGTTAACCGAAAGGTTGGAGTTTCGAACCCTCCCGGGAGTGGTGTGTTGCTTTTTTCTTTGCACTGATAGCTTTGAAGATATGTTCTGATTGTGGTGAGAGTGGAGCAGGACTGTCTTCGTGGCGCAATTGGCTTGCGCGGACGGCTGTTAACCGAAAGGTTGGAGGTTCGAGCACCACCCGGTGGTGGTGCGGCACTTTTTTTTTTTTGCACTGATAGCTTTGACGATATGTTCTGATAGTGGTGAGAGTGGAGCAGGACTGTCTCCGTGGCGCAATTGGCTTGCGTGATCGGCTGTTAACCGAAAGGTTGGAGGTTCGTGCCCACTCGGCGGTGGTGCGGCGCTTTTTTTTCTTTGGGGTGATAGCTCTGAAGAAATGGTCTGACGGTGGTTGAGAGGAGCACGACTGTCTCTGTGGCGCAATTGGCTAGCGCAATCGGCTGTTAACCGAAAGGTTGGAGGTTCGAGCCCACCCGGTGGTGGTGCGGCGCTTTTTTTTCTTTGCGCTGATAGCTTTGAGGATATGTTCTG
The DNA here is from genome assembly GCF_043290135.1 of Rhipicephalus microplus. Taxonomy (NCBI): domain Eukaryota; kingdom Metazoa; phylum Arthropoda; class Arachnida; order Ixodida; family Ixodidae; genus Rhipicephalus; species Rhipicephalus microplus. Next base: position 2,320,994 of record NW_027464612.1, on the reverse strand, counting down.
ATGATGGTGAGTGTGGAGCAAGACTGTCCCCGTGGCGCAATGGGTTAGCCCGATCGGCTGTTAACCGAAAGGTTGGAGTTTCGAGCCATCCCGGGAGTGGTGTGTTGCTTTTTTCTTTGCACTGATAGCTTTGAAGATATGTTCTGATGGTGGTGAGAGTGGAGCAGGACTGTCTCCGTGGCGCAATTGGCTAGCGCGATCGGCTGTTAACCGAAAGGTTGGAGGTTCGAGCCCACCCGGTGGTGGTGCGGTGCTTTTTCTTTCTTTGGGGCGATAGCTCTGAAGAAATGGTCTGACGGTGGTGAGAGTGGAGCACGACTGTCCCCGTGGCGGAATGGGCTAGCGCGATCGGCTGTTAACCGAAAGGTTGGAGTTTCATGCCCTCCCGGGAGTGGTGTGTTGCTTTTTTCTTTGCACTGATAGCTTTGAAGATATGTTCTGATGGTGGTGAGAGTGGAGCAGGACTGTCTCCGTGGCGCAATTGGCTTGCGCGATCGGCTGTTAACCGAAAGGTTGGAGGTTCGAGCCCTCCCAGGATTGGTGTGTTGCTTTTTTCTTTGTGGTAATAGCTTTGAAGATATGTTCTGATGGTTGTGAGAGTGGAGCACGACTGTCTTCATGGCGCAATTGGCTAGCGCGATCGGCTGTTAACCGAAAGGTTGGAGTTTCGAGCCCACCCGATGGTGGTGCGGCGCTTTTTTTTCTTTGTGGTGATAGCTTTGATGATATGTTCTGATGGTGGTGAGAGTGGAGCAGGACTGTCTCCGTGGCGCAATTGGCTAGCGCGATTGGCTGTTAACCGAAAGGTTGGAGTTTCGAACCCTCCCGGGAGTGGTGTGTTGCTTTTTTCTTTGCACTGATAGCTTTGAAGATATGTTCTGATTGTGGTGAGAGTGGAGCAGGACTGTCTTCGTGGCGCAATTGGCTTGCGCGGACGGCTGTTAACCGAAAGGTTGGAGGTTCGAGCACCACCCGGTGGTGGTGCGGCACTTTTTTTTTTTTGCACTGATAGCTTTGACGATATGTTCTGATAGTGGTGAGAGTGGAGCAGGACTGTCTCCGTGGCGCAATTGGCTTGCGTGATCGGCTGTTAACCGAAAGGTTGGAGGTTCGTGCCCACTCGGCGGTGGTGCGGCGCTTTTTTTTCTTTGGGGTGATAGCTCTGAAGAAATGGTCTGACGGTGGTTGAGAGGAGCACGACTGTCTCTGTGGCGCAATTGGCTAGCGCGATCGGCTGTTAACCGAAAAGTTAGAGGTTCGAGCCCACCCGGTGGTGGTGCGGCGCTTTTTTTCTGGGGGCTGATAGCTTTGAAGATATGTTCTGATGGTGGTGAGAGTAGAGCAGGACTGTCTCCGTGACGCAATTGGCTAGCGCGATCGGCTGTTAACCGAAAGGTTGGAGTTTCGAGCCCACCCGGTGGTGGTGCGGCGCTTTTTTTTCTTTGGGCTGATAGCTCTGAAGAAATGTTCTGACGGTGGTGAGAATGGAGCAGGACTGTCTCCGTGGCGCAATTGGCTAGCGCAGTCGGCTGTTAACCGAAAGGTTGGAGGTTCGAGCCCTCCCGGTGGCGGTGCGGCGCTTTTTCTTTCTTTGGGGCGATAGCTCTGAAGAAATGGTCTGACGGTGGTGAGAGTGGAGCACGACTGTCTCTGTGGCGCAATTGGCTAGCGGGATCGGCTGTTAACCGAAAGGTTGGAGTTTCGAGCCCTCCCGGGAGTGGTGTGTTGCTTTTTTCTTTGCACTGATAGCTTTGAAGATATGTTCTGATGGTGGTGAGAGTGGAGCAGGACTGTCTCCGTGGCGCAATTGGCTTGCGCAATCGGCTGTTAACCGAAAGGTTGGAGGTTCGAGCCCTCCCAGGAGTGGTGTGTTGCTTTTTTCTTTGTGGTAATAGCTTTGAAGATATGTTCTGATGGTGGTGAGAGTGGAGCACGACTGTCTCCATGGCGCAATTGGCTAGCGCGATCGGCTGTTAACCGAAAGGTTGGAGTTTCGAGCCCACCCGATGGTGGTGCGGCGCTTTTTTTTCTTTGTGGTGATAGCTTTGATAATATGTTCTGATGGTGGTGAGAGTGGAGCAGGACTGTCTCCGTGGCGCAATTGGCTAGCGCGATTGGCTGTTAACCGAAAGGTTGGAGTTTCGAACCCTCCCGGGAGTGGTGTGTTGCTTTTTTCTTTGCACTGATAGCTTTGAAGATATGTTCTGATGGTGGTGAGAGTGGAGCATGACTGTCTTCGTGGCGCAATTGGCTTGCGCGATCGGCTGTTAACCGAAAGGTTGGAGGTTCGAGCACCACCCGGTGGTGGTGCGGCGCTTTTTTTTCTTTGGGGTGATAGCTCTGAAGAAATGGTCTGACGGTGGTTGAGAGAGGAGCACGACTGTCTCTGTGGCGCAATCGGCTAGCGCGATCGGCTGTTAACCGAAAAGTTAGAGGTTCGAGCCCACCCGGTGGTGGTGCGGCGCTTTTTTTCTGGGGGCTGATAGCTTTGAAGATATGTTCTGATGGTGGTGAGAGTGTAGCAAGACTGTCCCCGTGGCGCAATGGGCAAGCACGATCGGCTGTCAACCGAAATGTTGGAGTTTCGAGCCCACCCGGTGGTGGTGCGGCGTTTTTTTTCTCTGCGTTGATTGAAGAAGTGTTCCGATGGTGGTGAGAGTGGAGCAAGACTGTCTCCGTGGCGCAATGGGCTAGCGCGATCGGCTGTTAACCGAAAGGTTGGAATTGCGAGCCCTCCCGGGAGTGGTGTGTTGCTTTTTTCTTTGCGGTAATAGCTTTGAAGATATGTTCTGATGGCGGTGAGAGTGCAGCAGGACTGTCTTCGTGGCGCAATTGGCTAGCGCGATCGTCTGTTAACCGAAAGGTTGGAGGTTCGAGCCCACCCGATGGTGGTGCGGCGCTTTTTTTTCTTTGTGGTGATAGCTTTGATAATATGTTCTGATGGTGGTGAGAGTGGAGCAGGACTGTCTCCGTGGCGCAATTGGCTAGCGCGATTGGCTGTTAACCGAAAGGTTGGAGTTTCGAACCCTCCCGGGAGTGGTGTGTTGCTTTTTTCTTTGCACTGATAGCTTTGAAGATATGTTCTGATGGTGGTGAGAGTAGAGCAGGACTGTCTCCGTGACGCAATTGGCTAGCGTGATCGGCTGTTAACAGAAAATTTGGAGGCTCGAGCCCACCCGGTGGTGGTGCGGCGCTTTTTTTTTTGGGCTGATAGCTTTGAAGATATGTTCTGATGGTGGTGAGAGTAGAGCAGGACTGTCTCCGTGGCGCAATTGGCTAGCGCGATCGGCTGTTAACCGAAAGATTGGAGTTTCGAGCCCTCCCGGGAGTGGTGTGTTCCTTTTTTCTTTGCGCTGATAGCTTTGAAGATATATTCTGATGGTGGTGAGTGTGGAGCAGGACTGTCTCCGTGGCGCAATTGGCTTGCGCGATCGGCTGTTAACCGAAAGAATGGAGGTTCGAGCCCACCCGGTGGTGGTGCGGCGCTTTTATTTCTTTGCGCTGATAGCTTTGAAGATATGTTCTGATGGTGGTGAGAGTGTAGCAAGACTGTCCCCGTGGCGCAATGGGCAAGCACGATCGGCTGTCAACCGAAATGTTGGAGTTTCGAGCCCACCCGGTGGTGGTGCGGCGTTTTTTTTCTCTGCGTTGATTGTTTGAAGAAGTGTTCCGATGGTGGTGAGAGTGGAGCAAGACTGTCTCCGTGGCGCAATGGGCTAGCGCGATCGGCTGTTAACCGAAAGGTTGGAATTGCGAGCCCTCCCGGGAGTGGTGTGTTGCTTTTTTCTTTGCGGTAATAGCTTTGAAGATATGTTCTGATGGTGGTGAGAGTGCAGCAGGACTGTCTTCGTGGCGCAATTGGCTAGCGCGATCGTCTGTTAACCGAAAGGTTGGAGGTTCGAGCCCACCCGGTGGTGGTGCGGTGCTTTTTTTCTTTGGGCTGATAGCTTTGAAGATATGTTCTGATGGTGGTGAGAGTGGAGCAGGACTGTCTCCCTGGCGCAATTGGCTAGCGCGATCGGCTGTTAACCGAAAGGTTGGAGGTTCGAGCCCACCCGGTGGTGGTGCGGCGCTTGATTTTTCTTTGTGCTGATAGCTTTGAAGATATGTTCTGATGGTGGTGAGAGTGGAGCAAGACTGTCCTCGTGGCGCAATGGGCTAGCGCGATCGGCTGTAAACCGAAGGGTTGGAGTTTCGAGCCCTCCCGGGAATGGTGTGTTGCTTTTTTCTTTGCACTAATAGCTTTGAAGATATGTCCTAATGGTGGTGAAAGTGGAGCAGGACTGTCTCCGTGGCGCGATTGGCTAGCGCGATCGGCTTTTAACCGAAAGGTTGGAGGTTCGAGCCCACCCGGTGGTGGTGCGGTGCTTTTTTTCTTTGCGCTGATAGCTTTGAAGATATGTTCTGATGGTGGTGAGAGTGGAGCAAGACTGTCCCCGTGGCGCAATGGGTTAGCGCGATCGGCTGTTAACCGAAAGGTTGGAGTTTCGAGCCATCCCGGGAGTGGTGTGTTGCTTTTTTCTTTGCACTGATAGCTTTGAAGATATGTTCTGATGGTGTTGAGAGTGGAGCAGGACTGTCTCCGTGGCGCAAATGGCTAGCGCGATCGGCTGTTAACCGAAAGGTTGGAGGTTCGAGCCCACCCGGTGGTGGTGCGGCGCTTTTTCTTTCTTTGGGGCGATAGCTCTGAAGAAATGGTCTGACGGTGGTGAGAGTGGAGCACGACTGTCCCCGTGGCGGAAAGGGCTAGCGCGATCGGCTGTTAACCGAAAGGTTGGAGTTTCGAGCCCTCCCGGGAGTGGTGTGTTGCTTTTTTCTTTGCACTGATAGCTTTGAAGATATGTTCTGATGGTGGTGAGAGTGGAGCAGGACTGTCTCCATGGCGCAATTGGCTTGCGCAATCGGCTGTTAACCGAAAGGTTGGAGGTTCGAGCCCTCCCAGGAGTGGTGTGTTGCTTTTTTCTTTGTGGTAATAGCTTTGAAGATATGTTCTGATGGTGGTGAGAGTGGAGCACGACTGTCTCCATGGCGCAATTGGCTATCGCGATAGGCTGTTAACCGAAAGGTTGGAGTTTCGAGCCCACCCGATGGTAGTGTGGCGCTTTTTTTTCTTTGTGGTGATAGCTTTGATGATATGTTCTGATGGTGGTGAGAGTTGAGCAGGACTGTCTCCGTGGCGCAATTGGCTAGCGCGATTGGCTGTTAACCGAAAGGTTGGAGTTTCGAACCCTCCCGGGAGTGGTGTGTTGCTTTTTTCTTTGCACTGATAGCTTTGAAGATATGTTCTGATGGTGGTGAGAGTGGAGCATGACTGTCTTCGTGGCGCAATTGGCTTGCGCGATCGGCTATTAACCGAAAGGTTGCAGGTTCGAGCACAACCCGGTGGTGGTGCGGCGCTTTTTTTTCTTTGCACTGATAGCTTTGAAGATATGTTCTGATAGTGGTGAGAGTGGAGCAGCACTGTCTCCGTGGCGCAATTGGCTTGCGTGATCAGCTGTTAACCGAAAGGTTGGAGGTTCGAGCCCACCCGGTGGTGGTGCGGCGCTTTTTTTTCTTTGGGCTGATAGCTTTGAAGATATGTTCTGATGGTGGTGAGAATGGAGCAGGACTGTCTCCGTGGCGCAATTGGCTAGCGCGATCGGCTGTTAACCGAAAGGTTGGAGGTTCGAGCCCTCCCGGTGGCGGTGCGGCGCTTTTTCTTTCTTTGGGGCGATAGCTCTGAAGAAATGTTCTGACGGTGGTGAGAATGGAGCAGGACTGTCTCCGTGGCGCAATTGGCTAGCGCGATCGGCTGTTAACCGAAAGGTTGGAGGTTCGAGCCCTCCCGGTGGCGGTGCGGCGCTTTTTCTTTCTTTGGGGCGATAGCTCTGAAGAAATGGTCTGACGGTGGTGAGAGTTGAGCACGACTGTCTCTGTGGCGCAATTGGCTAGCGCGATCGGCTGTTAACCGAAAGGTTGGAGTTTCGAGCCCTCCCGGGAGTGGTGTGTTGGTTTTTTCTTTGCACTGATAGCTTTGAAGATATGTTCTGATGGTGGTGAGAGTGGAGCAGGACTGTCTCCGTGGCGCAATTGGCTTGCGCAATCGGCTGTTAACCGAAAGGTTGGAGGTTCGAGCCCTCCCAGGAGTGGTGTGTTGCTTTTTTCTTTGTGGTAATAGCTTTGAAGATATGTTCTGATGGTGGTGAGAGTGGAGCACGACTGTCTCCATGGCGCAATTGGCTAGCGCGATCGGCTGTTAACCGAAAGGTTGGAGTTTCGAGCCCACCCGATGGTGGTGCGGCGCTTTTTTTTCTTTGTGGTGATAGCTTTGATAATATGTTCTGATGGTGGTGAGAGTGGAGCAGGACTGTCTCCGTGGCGCAATTGGCTAGCGCGATTGGCTGTTAACCGAAAGGTTGGAGTTTCGAACCCTCCCGGGAGTGGTGTGTTGCTTTTTTCTTTGCACTGATAGCTTTGAAGATATGTTCTGATGGTGGTGAGAGTGGAGCATGACTGTCTTCGTGGCGCAATTGGCTTGCGCGATCGGCTGTTGACCGAAAGGTTGGAGGTTCGAGCACCACCCGGTGGTGGTGCGGCGCTTTTTTTTCTTTGCACTGATAGCTTTGAAGATATGTTCTGATAGTGGTGAGAGTGGAGCAGGACTGTCTCCGTGGCGCAATTGGCTTGCGTGATCAGCTGTTAACCGAAAGGTTGGAGGTTCGAGCCCACCCGGTGGTGGTGCGGCGCTTTTTTTTCTTTGGGCTGATAGCTTTGAAGATATGTTCTGATGGTGGTGAGAAGGGAGCAAGACTGTCTCCGTGGCGCAATGGGCTAGCGCGATCGGCTGTTAGCCGAAAGGTTGGAGTTTCGAGCCCACCCGGTGGTGGTGCGGCGCTTTTTTTCTTTGGGCTGATAGCTCTGAAGAAATCTTCTGACGGTGGTGAGAGTGGAGCAGGACTGTCTCCGTGGCGCAATTGGCTAGCGCGATCGGCTGTTAACCGAAAGGTTGGAGGTTCGAGCCCTCCCGGTGGCGGTGCGGCGCTTTTTCTTTCTTTGGGGCGATAGCTCTGAAGAAATGGTCTGACGGTGGTGAGAGTGGAGCACGACTGTCTCTGTGGCGCAATTGGCTAGCGCGATCGGCTGTTAACCGAAAGGATGGAGGTTCGAGCCCACCCGGTGGTGGTGCGGCGCTTTTTTTCTTTGGGCTCATAGCTCTGAAGAAATGTTCTGACGGTGGTGAGAGTGGAGCAGGACTGTCCCCGTGGCGCCATTGGCTAGCGCGATCGGCTGTTAACCAAAAAGTTGGAGGTTCGAGCCCTCCCGGGAATGGTGTGTTGCTTTTTTCTTTGCACTAATAGCTTTGAAGATATGTTCTGATGGTGGTGAAAGTGGAGCAGGACTGTCTCCGTGGCGCGATTGGCTAGCGCGATCGGCTTTTAACCGAAAGGTTGGAGGTTCGAGCCCACCCGGTGGTGGTGCGGCGCTTTTTTTCTTTGCAATAATAGCTTTGAAGTTGTGTTCTGATGGTGTTGAGAGTTGAGCAAGGCTATCTCCGTGGCGCAATGGGCTAGCGCGATCGGCTGTTAACCGAAAGGTTGGAGTGTCGAGCCCTCCCAGGAGTGGTGTGTTGCTTTTTTCTTTGTGGTAATAGCATTGAATTATGTTCTGATGGTGGTGAGAGTGGAGCAGGACTGTCTCCGTGGCCAATTGGCTTGCGCGATCGGCTGTTAACCAAAAGGTTGGAGGTTCGAGCCCTCCCAGGAGTGGTGTGTTGCTTTTTTCTTTGTGGTAATCGCTTTGAAGATATCTTCTGATGGTGGTGAGAGTGGAGCAGGACTGTCTCCATGGCGCAATTGGCTAGCGCGATCGGCTGTTAACCGAAAGGTTGGAGTTTCGAGCCCACCCGGTGGTGGTGCGGCGCTTTTTTTTCTTTGTGCTGATAGCTTTGAAGATATGTTCTGATGGTGGTGAGAGTGGAGCAGGACTGTCTCCGTGGCGCAATTGGCTAGCGCGATTGGCTGTTAAACGAATGGTTGGAGGTTCGAGCCCACCCGGTGGTGGTGCGGTGCTTTTTTTTCTTTGGGCTGATAGCTTTGAAGATATGTTCTGATGGCGGTGAGAGTGGAGCAGGACTGTCTCCCTGGCGCAATTGGCTAGCGCGATCGGCTGTTAACCGAAAGGTTGGAGGTTCGAGCCCACCCGGTGGTGGTGTGTTGCTTTTTTCTTTGTGGTAATAGCTTTGAAGATATGTTCTGATGGTGGTGAGAGTGGAGCAGGACTGTCTCCATGGCGCAATTGGCTAGCGCGATCGGCTGTTAACCGAAAGGTTTGAGTTTCGAGCCCACCTGGTGGTGGTGCGGCGCTTTTTTTCTTTGCGCTGATAGCTTTGAAGATATGTTCTGATGGTGGTGAGAGTGGAGCAAGACTGTCTCCATGGCGCAATTGGCTAGCGCGATCGGCTGTTAACCGAAAGGTTGGAGGTTCGAGCCCACCCGGTGGTGGTGCGGCGCTTTTTCTTTCTTTGGGGCGATAGCTCTGAAGAAATGGTCTGACGGTGGTGAGAGTGGAGCACGACTGTCCCCGTGGCGGAATGGGCTAGCGCGATCGGCTGTTAACCGAAAGGTTGGAGTTTCGAGCGCTCCCGGGAGTGGTGTGTTGCTTTTTTCTTTGCACTGATAGCTTTGAAGATATGTTCTGATGGTGGTGAGAGTGGAGCAGGACTGTCTCCGTGGCGCAATTGGCTTGCGCGATCGGCTGTTAACCGAAACGTTGGAGGTTCGAGCCCTCCCAGGAGCGGTGTGTTGCTTTTTTCTTTGTGGTAATAGCTTTGAAGATATGTTCTGATTGTGGTGAGAGTGGAGCACGACTGTCTCCATGGCGCAATTGGCTAGCGCGATCGGCTGTTAACCGAAAGGTTGGAGTTTCGAGCCCACCCGATGGTGGTGCGGCGCTTTTTTTTCTTTGTGGTGATAGCTTTGATGATATGTTCTGATGGTGGTGAGAGTGGAGCAAGACTGTCTCCGTGGCGCAATTGGCTAGCGCGATTGGCTGTTAACCGAAAGGTTGGAGTTTCGAACCCTCCCGGGAGTGGTGTGTTGCTTTTTTTCTTTGCACTGATAGCTTTGAAGATATGTTCTGATGGTGGTGAGAGTGGAGCAGGACTGTCTTCGTGGCGCAATTGGCTTGCGCGATCGGCTGTTAACCGAAAGGTTGGAGGTTCGAGCACCCCCCGGTGGTGGTGCGGCGCTTTTTTTTCTTTGCACTGATAGCTTTGAAGATATGTTCTGATGGTGGTGAGTGTGGAGCAGGACTGTCTCCGTGGCGCAATTGGCTTGCGCGATCGGCTGTTAACCGAAAGAATGAAGGTTCGAGCCCACCCGGTGGTGGTGCGGCGCTTTTATTTCTTTGCGCTGATAGCTTTGAAGATATGTTCTGATGGTGGTGAGAGTGTAGCAAGACTGTCCCCGTGGCGCAATGGGCAAGCACGATCGGCTGTCAACCAAAATGTTGGAGTTTCGAGCCCACCCGGTGGTGGTGCGGCGTTTTTTTTTCTCTGCGTTGATTGTTTGAAGAAGTGTTCCGATGGTGGTGAGAGTGGAGCAAGACTGTCTCCGTGGCGCAATGGGCTAGCGCGATCGGCTGTTAACCGAAAGGTTGGAATTGCGAGCCCTCCCGGGAGTGGTGTGTTGCTTTTTTCTTTGCGGTAATAGCTTTGAAGATATGTTCTGATGGTGGTGAGAGTGCAGCAGGACTGTCTTCGTGGCGCAATTGGCTAGCGCGATCGTCTGTTAACCGAAAGGTTGGAGGTTCGAGCCCACCCGGTGGTGGTGCGGTGCTTTTTTTTCTTTGGGCTGATAGCTTTGAAGATATGTTCTGATGGTGGTGAGAGTGGAGCAGGACTGTCTCCCTGGCGCAATTGGCTAGCGCGATCGGCTGTTAACCGAAAGGTTGGAGGTTCGAGCCCACCCGGTGGTGGTGCGGCGCTTGATTTTTCTTTGTGCTGATAGCTTTGAAGATATGTTCTGATGGTGGTGAGAGTGGAGCAAGACTGTCCTCGTGGCGCAATGGGCTAGCGCGATCGGCTGTAAACCGAAGGGTTGGAGTTTCGAGCCCTCCCGGGAATGGTGTGTTGCTTTTTTCTTTGCACTAATAGCTTTGAAGATATGTCCTAATGGTGGTGAAAGTGGAGCAGGACTGTCTCCGTGGCGCGATTGGCTAGCGCGATCGGCTTTTAACCGAAAGGTTGGAGTGTCGAGCCCTCCCAGGAGTGGTGTGTTGCTTTTTTCTTTGTGGTAATAGCATTGAATTATGTTCTGATGGTCGTGAGAGTGGAGCAGGACTGTCTCCGTGGCCAATTGGCTTGCGCGATCGGCTGTTAACCAAAAGGTTGGAGGTTCGAGCCCTCCCAGGAGTGGTGTGTTGCTTTTTTCTTTGTGGTAATCGCTTTGAAGATATCTTCTGATGGCGGTGAGAGTGGAGCAGGACTGTCTCCATGGCGCAATTGGCTAGCGCGATCGGCTGTTAACCGAAAGGTTGGAGTTTCGAGCCCACCCGGTGGTGGTGCGGCGCTTTTTTTTCCTTGTGCTGATAGCTTTGAAGATATGTTCTGATGGTGGTGAGAGTGGAGCAGGACTGTCTCCGTGGCGCAATTGGCTAGCGCGATTGGCTGTTAAACGAATGGTTGGAGGTTCGAGCCCACCCGGTGGTGGTGCGGTGCTTTTTTTTCTTTGGGCTGATAGCTTTGAAGATATGTTCTGATGGCGGTGAGAGTGGAGCAGGACTGTCTCCCTGGCGCAATTGGCTAGCGCGATCGGCTGTTAACCGAAAGGTTGGAGGTTCGAGCCCACCCGGTGGTGGTGTGTTGCTTTTTTCTTTGTGGTAATAGCTTTGAAGATATGTTCTGATGGTGGTGAGAGTGGAGCAGGACTGTCTCCATGGCGCAATTGGCTAGCGCGATCGGCTGTTAACCGAAAGGTTTGAGTTTCGAGCCCACCCGGTGGTGGTGCGGCGCTTTTTTTCTTTGTGCTGATAGCTTTGAAGATATGTTCGGATGGTGGTGAGAGTGGAGCAGGACTGTCTCCGTGGCGCAATTGGCTAGCGCGATTGGCTGTTTAACGAAAGGTTGGAGGTTCGAGCCCACCCGGTGGTGGTGCGGTAATTTTTTTTCTTTGGGCTGATAGCTTTGAAGATATGTTCTGATGGCGGTGAGAGTGGAGCAGGACTGTCTCCCTGGCGCAATTGGCTAGCGCAATCGGCTGTTAACCGAAAGGTTGGAGGTTCGATCCCACCCGGTGGTGGTGCGGCGCTTTTTTTTCTTTGCGCTGATAGCTTTGAAGATATGTTCTGATAGTGGTGAGAGTGGAGCAAGACTGTCCCCGTGGCGCAATGGGTTAGCGCGATCGGTTGTTAACCGAAAGGTTGGAGTTTCGAGCCCTCCCGGGAGTGGTGTGTTGCTTTTTTCTTTGCGCTGATAGCTTTGAAGATATGTTCTGATGGTGGTGAGAGTGGAGCAAGACTGTCTCCATGGCGCAATTGGCTAGCGCGATCGGCTGTTAACCGAAAGGTTGGAGGTTCGAGCCCACCCGGTGGTGGTGCGGCGCTTTTTCTTTCTTTGGGGCGATAGCTCTGAAGAAATGGTCTGACGGTAGTGAGAGTGGAGCACGACTGTCCCCGTGGCGGAATGGGCTAGCGCGATCGGCTGTTAACCGAAAGGTTGGAGTTTTGAGCGCTCCCGGGAGTGGTGTGTTGCTTTTTTCTTTGCACTGATAGCTTTGAAGATATGTTCTGATGGTGGTGAGAGTGGAGCAGGACTGTCTCCGTGGCGCAATTGGCTTGCGCGATCGGCTGTTAACCGAAAGGTTGGAGGTTCGAGCCCTCCCAGGAGCGGTGTGTTGCTTTTTTCTTTGTGGTAATAGCTTTGAAGATATGTTCTGATTGTGGTGAGAGTGGAGCACGACTGTCTCCATGGCACAATTGGCTAGCGCGATCGGCTGTTAACCGAAAGGTTGGAGTTTCGAACCCACCCGATGGTGGTGCGGCGCTTTTTTTTCTTTGTGGTGATAGCTTTGATGATATGTTCTGATGGTGGTGAGAGTGGAGCAAGACTGTCTCCGTGGCGCAATTGGCTAGCGCGATTGGCTGTTAACCGAAAGGTTGGAGTTTCGAACCCTCCCGGGAGTGGTGTGTTGCTTTTTTTCTTTGCACTGATAGCTTTGAAGATATGTTCTGATGGTGGTGAGAGTGGAGCAGGACTGTCTTCGTGGCGCAATTGGCTTGCGCGATCGGCTGTTAACCGAAAGGTTGGAGGTTCGAGCACCCCCCGGTGGTGGTGCGGCGCTTTTTTTCTTTGCACTGATAGCTTTGAAGATATGTTCTGATAGTGGTGAGAGTGGAGCAGGACTGTCTCCGTGGCGCAGTTGGCTTGCGTGATCGGCTGTTAACCGAAAGGTTGGAGGTTCGAGCCCACCCGGTGGTGGTGCGGCGCTTTTTTTTCTTTGGGCTGATAGCTTTGAAGATATGTTCTGATGGTGGTGAGAAGGGAGCAGGACTGTCTCCGTGGCGCTATTGGCTAGCGCGATCGGCTGTTAACCGAAAGGTTGGAGGTTCGAGCCCACCCGGTGGCGGTGCGGCGCTTTTACTTTCTTTGGGGCGATAGCTCTGAAGAAATGGTCTGACGGTGGTGAGAGTGGAGCACGACTGTCTCTGTGGCGCAATTGGCTAGCGCGATCGGCTGTTAATCGAAAGGTTGGAGGTTCGAGCCCACCCGGTGGTGGTGCGGCGCTTTTTTTTCTTTGGGCTGATAGCTCTGAAGAAATGTTCTGACGGTGGTGAGAGTGGAGCAGGACTGTCCCCGTGGCGCCATTGGCTAGCGCGATCGGCTGTTAACCAAAAAGTTGGAGGTTCGAGCCCTCCCGGGTGGGGTGTGTTGCTTTTATCTTTGCGCTGATAGCTTCGAAGATATTTTCCGATGGTGGTGAGCGTGGAGCACGATTGTCTCCGTTGCGCAATTTGCTAGCGCGATCGGCCGTTAACCGAAAGGTTGGAGGTTCGAGCCCACCTGGTGGTGATGCGGCGCTTTTTTTTCTTTGGGCTGATAGCTTGAAAGATATGTTCATATGGTGGTGAGAGTGGAGCAGGACTGTCTCCGTGGCGCAATTGGCCAGCGCGATCGGCTGTTAACCGAAAAGTTGGAGGTTCGAGCCCTCCCGGGAGTGGTGTGTTGCTTTTTTCTTTGTGCTGGTAGCTTTGAAGATATGTTCCGATGGTGGTAAGAGTGGACCACGACTGTCTCCGTGGCGCAATTGGCTAGTGTGATCGGCTGTTAACCAAAAGGTTGGAGGTTCGAGCCCACCCGGTGGTGGTGCGGCGCTTTTTTTTCTTTGGGCTGATAGCTTTGAAGATATGTTCTGATGGAGGTGAGAAGGGAGCAAGTTTGTCTCCGTGGCGCAATGGGCTAGCCCGATCGGCTGTTAACCGAAAGGTTGGAGTTTCGAGCCCGCCCGGGAGTGGTGTGTTGCTTTTTTCTTTGCGCTGATAGCTTTGAATATATGTTCTGATGGTGGTGAGAGCGGAGCAAGACTGTCTCCGTGGCGCAAAGGGCTAGCGCGATCGGTTGTTAACCGAAAGGTTCGAGTTTCGAGCCCTCCCGGGAGTGGTGTGTTGCTTTTTTCTTTGCGCTGATAGCTTTGAAGATATGTTCTGATGGTGGTGAGAGTGGAGCAGGACTGTCTCCGTGGCGCAATTGGCTAGCGCGATCGGCTGTTAACCGAAAGTTTGGAGGTTCGAGCCCACCCGGTGGTGGTGCGGCGCTTTTTTTTTCTTTGTGCTGATAGCTTTGAAGATATGTTCTGATGGTGGTGAGAGTGAAGCAAGACTGTCTCCGTGGCGCAATGGGCTAGCGCGATCGGCTGTTAACCGAAAGGTTGGAGTTTCGAGCCCTCCCGGTGTTGGTGCGGCGCTTTTTTTTCTTTGGGGTGATAGCTCTAAATAAATGTTTTGACGGTTGGTAGAGTGGAGCAGGACTGTCTCCGTGGTGCATTTGGCTTGCGCGATCAGCTGTTAACCGAAAGGTTGAAGGTTCGAGCCCACCCGGTGGTGGTGCGGCGCTTTTTTTTCTTTGCACTGATAGCTTTGAAGATATGTTCTGATGGTGGTGAGAGTGGAGCAAGACTGTCCCCGTGGCGCAATGGGCTACCGCGATCGGCTGTTAACCGAAATGTTGGAGTTTCAAGCCCTCCCGGGAGTGGTGTGTTGCTTTTTTCTTTGCACTGATAGCTTTGAAGATATGTTGTCATGGTGGCGAAAGTGAAGCAGGACTGTCTCCGTGGCGCAAATGGCTTGCGCGATCGGCTGTTAACCGAAAGGTTGGAGTTTCGAGCCCTTCCGGGAGAGGTGTGTTGCTTTTTTTCTTTGTGGTAATAGCTTTTAAGATATGTTCTGATGGTGGTGAGAGTGGAGCAGGACTGTCTCAATGGCGCAATTGGCTAGCGCGATCGGCTGTTAACCGAAAGGTTGGAGTTTCGAGCCCACCCGGTGGTGGTGCGGCGCTTTTTTTTCTTTGGGCTGATAGCTTTGAAGATATGTTCTGATGGTGGTGAGAGCGGAGCAAGACTGTCTCCGTGGCGCAAAGGGCTAGCGCGATCGGCTGTTAACCGAAAGGTTCGAGTTTCGAGCCCTCCCGGGAGTGGTGTGTTGCTTTTTTCTTTGCGCTGATAGCTTTGAAGATATGTTCTGATGGTGGTGAGAGTGGAGCAGGACTGTCTCCGTGGCGCAATGGGCTAGCGCGATCGGCTGTTAACCGAAAGGTTGGAGTTTCGAGCCCTCCCGGTGGTGGTGCGGCGCTTTTTTTCTTTGGGGTGATAGCTCTGAATAAATGTTTTGACGGTGGTGAGAGTGGAGCAGGACTGTCTTCGTGGTGCAATTGGCTAACGCGTTCGGCTGTTAACCGAAAGGTTGGAGGTTCGAGCCCTCCCGGGAGTGGTGTGTTGCTTTTTTCTTTGCGCTGATAGCTTTGAAGATATGTTTTGATGGTGGTGAGAGTGGAGCACGACTGTCTCCGTGGCGCAGTTGGCTAGCGCGATCGGCTTTTAACCGAAAGGTTGGAGGTTCGAGCCCACCCGGTGATGGTGTGGCGCTTTTTTTCTTTGTGCTGATAGCTTTGAAGATATGTTCTGATGGTGCTCAGAGTGGAGCAGGACTGTCTCCATGGCGCAATTGGCTAGCGCGATCGGCTGTTAACCGAAAGGTTGGAGGTTCGAGCCCACCCGGGGGTGGTGCGGCGCTTTTTTTTTGGGGGGGCGATAGCTCTGAAGAAATGGTCTGACGGTGGTGAGAGTGGAGCACGACTGTCTCTGTGGCGCAATTGGCTAGCGCGATCGGCTGTTAACCGAAAAGTTAGAGGTTCGAGCCCACCCGGTGGTGGTGCGGCGCTTTTTTTTCTTTGGGCTGATAGATTTGAAGATATGTTCTGATGGTGGTGAGAGTAGAGCTGGACTGTCTCCGTGGCGCAATTGGCTAGCGCGATCGGCTGTTAACCGAAAGATTGGAGTTTCGAGCCCTCCCGGGAGTGGTGTGTTCCTTTTTTCTTTGCGCTGATAGCTTTGAAGATATGTTCTGATGGTGGTGAGTGTGGAGCACGACTGTCTCCGTGGCGCAGTTGGCTAGCGCGATCGGCTGTTAACCGAAAGGTTGGAGGTTCGAGCCCACCCGGTGATGATGTGGTGCTTTTTTTTCTTTGTGCTGATAGCTTTGGAGATATGTTCTGACGGTGGTGAGAGTGGAGCAGGACTGTCCCCGTGGCGCCATTGGCTAGTGCGATCGGCTGTTAACCAAAAAGTTGGAGGTTCGAGCCCTCCCGGGTGGGGTGTGTTGCTTTTTTCTTTGCGCTGATAGCTTCGAAGATATTTTCCGATGGTGGTGAGCGTGGAGCAC
Organism: Rhipicephalus microplus; assembly: GCF_043290135.1. Taxonomy (NCBI): domain Eukaryota; kingdom Metazoa; phylum Arthropoda; class Arachnida; order Ixodida; family Ixodidae; genus Rhipicephalus; species Rhipicephalus microplus. Next base: position 2,305,085 of record NW_027464612.1, on the reverse strand, counting down.
GATTGTCTCCGTTGCGCAATTGGCTAGCGCGATCGGCCGTTAACCGAAAGGTTGGAGGTTCGAGCCCACCTGGTAGTGGTGCGGCGCTTTTTTTTTCTTTGGGCTGATAGCTTGAAAGATATGTTCATATGGTGGTGAGAGTGGAGCAGGACTGTCTCCGTGGCGCAATTGGCCAGCGCGATCGGCTGTTAACCGAAATGTTGGAGGTTCGAGCCCTCCCGGGAGTGGTTTGTTTCTTTTTCTTTGTGCTGATAGCTCTGAAGATATGTTCTGATGGTGGTGAGAGTGGAGCGCGACTGTCTCCGTGGCGCAATCGGCTAGTGGGATCGGCTGTTAACCGAAAGGTTGGAGGTTCGAGCCCACCCGGTGGTGGTGCGGCGCTTTTTTTTCTTTGGGCTGATAGCTTTGAAGATATGTTCTGATGGAGGTGAGAAGGGAGCAAGTTTGTCTCCGTGGCGCAATGGGCTAGCCCGATCGGCTGTTAACCGAAAGGTTGGAGTTTCGAGCCCACCCGGGAGTGGTGTGTTGCTTTTTTCTTTGCGCTGATAGCTTTGAATATATGTTCTGATGGTGGTGAGAGCGGAGCAAGACTGTCTCCATGGCGCAAAGGGCTAGCGCGATCGGCTGTTAACCGAGAGGTTCGAGTTTCGAGCCCTCCCGGGAGTGGTGTGTTGCTTTTTTCTTTGCACTGATAGCTTTGAAGATATGTTGTGATGGTGGCGAAAGTGGAAGAGGACTGTCTCCGTGGCGCAAATGGCTTGCGCGATCGGCTGTTAACCGAAAGGTTGGAGTTTCGAGCCCTTCCGGGAGTGGTGTGTTGCTTTTTTTCTTTGTGGTAATAGCTTTTAAGATATGTTCTGATGGTGGTGAGAGTGGAGCAGGACTGTCTCAATGGCGCAATTGGCTAGCGCGATCGGCTGTTAACCGAAAGGTTGGAGTTTCGAGCCCACCCGGTGGTGGTGCGGCGCTTTTTTTTCTATGGGCTGATAGCTTTGAAGATATGTTCTGATGGTGGTGAGAGCGGAGCAAGACTGTCTCCGTGGCGCAAAGGGCTAGCGCGATCGGCTGTTAACCGAAAGGTTCGAGTTTCGAGCCCTCCCGGGAGTGGTGTGTTGCTTTTTTCTTTGCGCTGATAGCTTTGAAGATATGTTCTGATGGTGGTGAGAGTGGAGCAGGACTGTCTCCGTGGCGCAATGGGCTAGCGCGATCGGCTGTTAACCGAAAGGTTGGAGTTTCGAGCCCTCCCGGTGGTGGTGCGGCGCTTTTTTTCTTTGGGGTGATAGCTCTGAATAAATGTTTTGACGGTGGTGAGAGTGGAGCAGGACTGTCTTCGTGGTGCAATTGGCTTACGCGTTCGGCTGTTAACCGAAAGGTTGGAGGTTCGAGCCCTCCCGGGAGTGGTGCGTTGCTTTTTTCTTTGCGCTGATAGCTTTGAAGATATGTTTTGATGGTGGTGAGAGTGGAGCACCACTGTCTCCGTGGCACAGATGGCTAGCGCGATCGGCTTTTAACCGAAAGGTTGGAGGTTCGAGCCCACCCGGTGATGGTGTGGCGCTTTTTTTCTTTGTGCTGATAGCTTTGAAGATATGTTCTGATGGTGCTGAGAGTGGAGCAGGACTGTCTCCATGGCGCAATTGGCTAGCGCGATCGGCTGTTAACCGAAAGGTTGGAGGTTCGAGCCCACCCGGGGGTGGTGCGGCGCTTTTTTTTTCTTTGGGGCGATAGCTCTGAAGAAATGGTCTGACGGTGGTGAGAGTGGAGCACGACTGTCTCTGTGGCGCAATTGGCTAGCGCGATCGGCTGTTAACCGAAAAGTTAGAGGTTCGAGCCCACCCGGTGGTGGTGCGGCGCTTTTTTTCTGGGGGCTGATAGCTTTGAAGATATGTTCTGGTGGTGGTGAGAGTAGAGCAGGACTGTCTCCGTGACGCAATTGGCTAGCGTGATCGGCTGTTAACAGAAAATTTGGAGGTTCGAGCCCACCCGGTGGTGGTGCGGCGCTTTTTTTTCTTTGGGTTGATAGATTTGAAGATATGTTCTGATGGTGGTGAGAGTAGAGCTGGACTGTCTCCGTGGCGCAATTGGCTAGCGCGATCGGCTGTTAACCGAAAGATTGGAGTTTCGAGCCCTCCCGGGAGTGGTGTGTTCCTTTTTTCTTTGCGCTGATAGCTTTGAAAATATGTTCTGATGGTGGTGAGTGTGGAGCACGACTGTCTCTGTGGCGCAGTTGGCTAGCGCGATCGGCTGTTAACCGAAAGGTTGGAGGTTCGAGCCCACCCGGTGATGATGTGGCGCTTTTTTTTCTTTGTGCTGATAGCTCTGAAGATATGTTCTGATGGTGGTGAGAGTGGAGCGCGACTGTCTCCGTGGCGCAATCGGCTAGTGGGATCGGCTGTTAACCGAAAGGTTGGAGGTTCGAGCCCACCCGGTGGTGGTGCGGCGCTTTTTTTTCTTTGGGCTGATAGCTTTGAAGATATGTTCTGATGGAGGTGAGAAGGGAGCAAGTTTGTCTCCGTGGCGCAATGGGCTAGCCCGATCGGCTGTTAACCGAAAGGTTGGAGTTTCGAGCCCGCCCGGGAGTGGTGTGTTGCTTTTTTCTTTGCGCTGATAGCTTTGAATATATGTTCTGATGGTGGTGAGAGCGGAGCAAGACTGTCTCCGTGGCGCAAAGGGCTAGCGCGATCGGCTGTTAACCGAGAGGTTCGAGTTTCGAGCCCTCCCGGGAGTGGTGTGTTGCTTTTTTCTTTGCGCTGATAGCTTTGAAGATATGTTCTGATGGTGGTGAGAGTGGAGCAGGACTGTCTCCGTGGCGCAATTGGCTAGCGCGATCGGCTGTTAACCGAAAGTTTGGAGGTTCGAGCCCACCCGGTGGTGGTGCGGCGCTTTTTTTTTCTTTGTGCTGATAGCTTTGAAGATATGTTCTGATGGTGGTGAGAGTGAAGCAAGCCTGTCTCCCTGGCGCGATGGGCTAGCGCGATCGGCTGTTAACCGAAAGGTTGAAGTTTCGAGCCCTCCCGGTGGTGGTTCGGCGCTTTTTTTTCTTTGGGGTGATAGCTCTAAATAAATGTTTTGACGGTGGTGAGAGTGGAGCAGGACTGTCTCCGTGGCGCAATTCGCTTGCGCGATCGGCTGTTAACCGAAAGGTTGGAGGTTCGAGCCCACCCGGTGGTGGTGCGGCGCTTTTTTTTCTTTGCACTGATAGCTTTGAAGATATGTTCTGATGGTGGTGAGAGTGGAGCAAGACTGTCCCCGTGGCGCAATGGGCTACCGCAATCGGCTGTTAACCGAAAGGTTGGAGTTTCAAGCCCTCCCGGGAGTGGTGTGTTGCTTTTTTCTTTGCACTGATAGCTTTGAAGATATGTTGTGATGGTGGTGAAAGTGGAGCAGGACTGTCTCCGTGGCGCAAATGGCTTGCGCGATCGGCTGTTAACCGAAAGGTTGGAGTTTCGAGCCCTTCCGGGAGTGGTGTGTTGCTTTTTTTCTTTGTGGTAATAGCTTTTAAGATATGTTCTGATGGTGGTGAGAGTGGAGCAGGACTGTCTCCATGGCGCAATTGGCTAGCGCGATCGGCTGTTAACCGAAAGATTGGAGTTTCGAGCCCACCCGGTGGTGGTGCGGCGCTTTTTTTTCTTTGGGCTGATAGCTTTGAAGATATGTTGTGATGGTGGTGAGAGCGGAGCAAGACTGTCTCCGTGGCGCAAAGGGCTAGCGCGATCGGCTGTTAACCGAAAGGTTCGAGTTTCGAGCCCTCCCGGGAGTGGTGTGTTGCTTTTTTCTTTGCGATGATAGCTTTGAAGATATGTTCTGATGGTGGTGAGAGTGGAGCAGGACTGTCTCCATGGCGCAATTGGCTAGCGCGATCGGCTGTTAACCGAAAGATTGGAGTTTCGAGCCCACCCGGTGGTGGTGCGGCGCTTTTTTTTCTTTGGGCTGATAGCTTTGAAGATATGTTGTGATGGTGGTGAGAGTGGAGCAGGACTGTCTCCGTGGCGCAATGGGCTAGCGCGACCGGCTGTTAACCGAAAGGTTGGAGTTTCGAGCCCTCCCTGTGGTGGTGCGGCGCTTTTTTTCTTTGGGGTGATAGCTCTGAATAAATGTTTTGACGGTGGTGAGAGTGGAGCAGGACTGTCTTCGTGGTGCAATTGGCTTACGCGTTCGGCTGTTAACCGAAAGGTTGGAGGTTCGAGCCCTCCCGGGAGTGGTGTGTTGCTTTTTTCTTTGCGCTGATAGGTTTGAAGATATGTTTTGATGGTGGTGAGAGTGGAGCACGACTGTCTCCGTGTCGCAGTTGGCTAGCGCGATCGGCTTTTAACCGAAAGGTTGGAGGTTCGAGCCCACCCGGTGATGGTGTGGCGCTTTTTTTCTTTGTGCTGATAGCTTTGAAGATATGTTCTGATGGTGCTGAGAGTGGAGCAGGACTGTCTCCATGGCGCAATTGGCTAGCGTGATTGGCTGTTAACCGAAAGGTTGGAGTTTCGAGCCCTCCCTGTGGTGGTGCGGCGCTTTTTTTCTTTGGGGTGATAGCTCTGAATAAATGTTTTGACGGTGGTGAGAGTAGAGCTGGACTGTCTCCGTGGCGCAAGTGGCTAGCGCAATCGGCTGTTAACCGAAAGATTGGAGTTTCGAGCCCTCCCGGGAGTGGTGTGTTCCTTTTTTCTTTGCGCTGATAGCTTTGAAGATATGTTCTGATGGTGGTGAGTGTGGAGCACGACTGTCTCCGTGGCGCAGTTGGCTAGCGCGATCGGCTGTTAACCGAAAGGTTGGAGGTTCGAGCCCACCCGGTGATGATGTGGCGCTTTTTTTTCTTTGTGCTGATAGCTTTGGAGATATGTTCTGACGGTGGTGAGAGTGGAGCAGGACTGTCCCCGTGGCGCCATCCCGGTGGTGGTGCGGCGCTTTTTTTTCTTTGGGCTGATAGCTTTGAAGATATGTTCTGATGGAGGTGAGAAGGGAGCAAGTTTGTCTCCGTGGCGCAATGGGCTAGCCCGATCGGCTGTTAACCGAAAGGTTGGAGTTTCGAGCCCGCCCGGGAGTGGTGTGTTGCTTTTTTCTTTGCGCTGATAGCTTTGAATATATGTTCTGATGGTGGTGAGAGCGGAGCAAGACTGTCTCCGTGGCGCAAAGGGCTAGCGCGATCGGCTGTTAACCGAGAGGTTCGAGTTTCGAGCCCTCCCGGGAGTGGTGTGTTGCTTTTTTCTTTGCGCTGATAGCTTTGAAGATATGTTCTGATGGTGGTGAGAGTGGAGCAGGACTGTCTCCGTGGCGCAATTGGCTAGCGCGATCGGCTGTTAACCGAAAGTTTGGAGGTTCAAGCCCACCCGGTGGTGGTGCGGCACTTTTTTTTCTTTGTGCTGATAGCTTTGAAGATATGTTCTGATGGTGGTGAGAGTGAAGCAAGACTGTCTCCCTGGCGCAATGGGCTAGCGCGATCGGCTGTTAACCGAAAGGTTGGAGTTTCGAGCCCTCCCGGTGGTGGTGCGGCGCTTTTTTTTCTTTGGTGTGATAGCTCTAAATAAATGTTTTGACGGTGGTGGGAGTGGAGCAAGACTGTCCCCGTGGCGCAATGGGCTACCGCGATCGGCTGTTAACCGAAAGGTTGGAGTTTCAAGCCCTCCCGGGAGTGGTGTGTTGCTTTTTTCTTTGCACTGATAGCTTTGAAGATATGTTGTGATGGTGGCGAAAGTGGAGAAGGACTGTCTCCGTGGCGCAAATGGCTTGCGCGATCGGCTGTTAACCGAAAGGTTGGAGTTTCGAGCCTTTCCGGGAGTGGTGTGTTGCTTTTTTTCTTTGTGGTAATAGCTTTTAAGATATGTTCTGATGGTGGTGAGAGTGGAGCAGGACTGTCTCAATGGCGCAATTGGCTAGCGCGATCGGCTGTTAACCGAAAGGTTGGAGTTTCGAGCCCACCCGGTGGTGGTGCGGCGCTTTTTTTTCTTTGGGCTGATAGCTTTGAAGATATGTTCTGATGGTGGTGAGAGCGGAGCAAGACTGTCTCCGTGGCGCAAAGGGCTAGCGCGATCGGCTGTTAACCGAAAGGTTCGAGTTTCGAGCCCTCCCGGGAGTCGTGTGTTGCTTTTTTCTTTGCGCTGATAGCTTTGAAGATATGTTCTGATGGTGGTGAGAGTGGAGCAGGACTGTCTCCGTGGCGCAATGGGCTAGCGCGATCGGCTGTTAACCGAAAGGTTGGAGTTTCGAGCCCTCCCGGTGGTGGTGCGGCGCTTTTTTTCTTTGGGGTGATAGCTCTGAATAAATGTTTTGACGGTGGTGAGAGTGGAGCAGGACTGTCTTCGTGGTGCAATTGGCTTACGCGTTCGGCTGTTAACCGAAAGGTTGGAGGTTCGAGCCCTCCCGGGATTGGTGTGTTGCTTTTTTCTTTGCGCTGATAGCTTTGAAGATATGTTTTGATGGTGGTGAGAGTGGAGCACGACTGTCTCCGTGGCGCAGTTGGCTACCGCGATCGGCTTTTAACCGAAAGGTTGGAGGTTCGAGCCCACCCGGTGATGGTGTGGCGCTTTTTTTCTTTGTGCTGATAGCTTTGAAGATATGTTCTGATGGTGCTGAGAGTGGAGCAGGACTGTCTCCATGGCGCAATTGGCTAGCGCGATCGGCTGTTAACCGAAAGGTTGGAGGTTCGAGCCCACTCGGGGGTGGTGCGGCGCTTTTTTTTTCTTTGGGGCGATAGCTCTGAAGAAATGGTCTGACGGTGGTGAGAGTGGAGCACGACTGTCTCTGTGGCGCAATTGGCTAGCGCGATCGGCTGTTAACCGAAAAGTTAGAGGTTCGAGCCCACCCGGTGGTGGTGCGGCGCTTTTTTTCTGGGGGCTGATAGCTTTGAAGATATGTTCTGGTGGTGGTGAGAGTAGAGCAGGACTGTCTCCGTGACTCAATTGGCTAGCGTGATCGGCTGTTAACAGAAAATTTGGAGGTTCGAGCCCACCCGGTGGTGGTGCGGCGCTTTTTTTTCTTTGGGCTGATAGATTTGAAGATATGTTCTGATGGTGGTGAGAGTAGAGCTGGACTGTCTCCGTGGCGCAATTGGCTAGCGCGATCGGCTGTTAACCGAAAGATTGGAGTTTTGAGCCCTCCCGGGAGTGGTGTGTTCCTTTTTTCTTTGCGCTGATAGCTTTGAAGATATGTTCTGATGGTGGTGAGTGTGGAGCACGACTGTCTCTGTGGCGCAATTGGCTAGCGCGATCGGCCGTTAACCGAAAGGTTGGAGGTTCGAGCCCACCTGGTAGTGGTGCGGCGCTTTTTTTTTCTTTGGGCTGATAGCTTGAAAGATATGTTCATATGGTGGTGAGAGTGGAGCAGGACTGTCTCCGTGGCGCAATTGGCCAGCGCGATCGGCTGTTAACGGAAATGTTGGAGGTTCGAGCCCTCCCGGGAGTGGTTTGTTGCTTTTTTTTGTGCTGATAGCTCTGAAGATATGTTCTGATGGTGGTGAGAGTGGAGCGCGACTGTCTCCGTGGCGCAATCGGCTAGTGGGATCGGCTGTTAACCGAAAGGTTGGAGGTTCGAGCCCACCCGGTGGTGGTGCGGCGCTTTTTTTTCTTTGGGCTGATAGCTTTGAAGATATGTTCTAATGGAGGTGAGAAGGGAGCAAGTTTGTCTCCGTGGCGCAATGGGCTAGCCCGATCGGCTGTTAACCGAAAGGTTGGAGTTTCGAGCTCGCCCGGGAGTGATGTGTTGCTTTTTTCTTTGCGCTGATAGCTTTGAATATATGTTCTGATGGTGGTGAGAGCGGAGCAAGACTGTCTCCGTGGCGCAAAGGGCTAGCGCGATCGGCTGTTAACCGAGAGGTTCGAGTTTCGAGCCCTCCCGGGAGTGGTGTGTTGCTTTTTTCTTTGCGCTGATAGCTTTGAAGATATGTTCTGATGGTGGTGAGAGTGGAGCAGGACTGTCTCCGTGGCGCAATTGGCTAGCGCGATCGGCTGTTAACCGAAAGTTTGGAGGTTCGAGCCCACCCGGTGGTGGTGCGGCGCTTTTTTTTCTTTGTGCTGATAGCTTTGAAGATATGTTCTGATGGTGGTGAGAGTGAAGCAAGACTGTCTCCCTGGCGCAATGGGCTAGCGCGATCGGCTGTTAACCGAAAGGTTGAAGTTTCGAGCCCTCCCGGTGGTGGTGCGGCGCTTTTTTTTCTTTGGGGTGATAGCTCTAAATAAATGTTTTGACGGTGGTGAGAGTGGAGCAGGACTGTCTCCGTGGCGCAATTGGCTTGCGCGATCGGCTGTTAACCGAAAGGTTGGAGGTTCGAGCCCACCCGGTGGTGGTGCGGCGCTTTTTTTTCTTTGCACTGATAGCTTTGAAGATATGTTCTGATGGTGGTGAGAGTGGAGCAAGACTGTCCCCGTGGCGCAATGGGCTACCGCAATCGGCTGTTAACCGAAAGGTTGGAGTTTCAAGCCCTCCCGGGAGTGGTGTGTTGCTTTTTTCTTTGCACTGATAGCTTTGAAGATATGTTGTGATGGTGGTGAAAGTGGAGCAGGACTGTCTCCGTGGCGCAAATGGCTTGCGCGATCGGCTGTTAACCGAATGGTTGGAGTTTCGAGCCCTTCCGGGAGTGGTGTGTTGCTTTTTTTCTTTGTGGTAATAGCTTTTAATATATGTTCTGATGGTGGTGAGAGTGGAGCAGGACTGTCTCCATGGCGCAATTGGCTAGCGCGATCGGCTGTTAACCGAAAGGTTGGAGTTTCGAGCCCACCCGATGGTGGTGCGGCGCTTTTTTTTCTTTGGGCTGATAGCTTTGAAGATATGTTGTGATGGTGGTGAGAGCGGAGCAAGACTGTCTCCGTGGCGCAAAGGGCTAGCGCGATCGGCTGTTAACCGAAAGGTTCGAGTTTCGAGCCCTCCCGGGAGTGGTGTGTTGCTTTTTTCTTTGCGCTGATAGCTTTGAAGATATGTTCTGATGGTGCTGAGAGTGGAGCAGGACTGTCTCCATGGCGCAATTGGCTAGCGCGATCGGCTGTTAGCCGAAAGGTTGGAGGTTCGAGCCCACCCGGGGATGGTGCGGCGCTTTTTTTTTCTTTGGGGCGATAGCTCTGAAGAAATGGTCTGACGGTGGTGAGAGTGGAGCACGACTGTCTCTGTGGCGCAATTGGCTAGCGCGATCGGCTGTTAACCGAAAAGTTAGAGGTTCGAGCCCACCCGGTGGTGGTGCGGCGCTTTTTTTCTGGGGGCTGATAGCTTTGAAGATATGTTCTGGTGGTGGTGAGAGTAGAGCAGGACTGTCTCCGTGACGCAATTGGCTAGCGTGATCGGCTGTTAACAGAAAATTTGGAGGTTCGAGCCCACCCGGTGGTGGTGCGGCGCTTTTTTTTCTTTGGGCTGATAGATTTGAAGATATGTTCTGATGGTGGTGAGAGTAGAGCTGGACTGTCTCCGTGGCGCAATTGGCTAGCGCGATCGGCTGTTAACCGAAAGATTGGAGTTTCGAGCCCTCCCGGGAGTCGTGTGTTCCTTTTTTCTTTGCGCTGATAGCTTTGAAGATATGTTCTGATGGTGGTGAGTGTGGAGCACGACTGTCTCCGTGGCGCAGTTGGCTAGCGCGATCGGCTGTTAACCGAAAGGTTGGAGGTTCGAGCCCACCCGGTGATGATGTGGCGCTTTTTTTCTTTGTGCTGATAGCTTTGAAGATATGTTCTGATGGTGGTGAGAGTGGAGCAGGACTGTCTCCGTGGCGCAATTGGCTTGCGCGATCGGCTGTTAACCGAAAGAATGGAGGTTCGAGCCCACCCGGTGGTGGTGCGGCGCTTTTTTTTCTTTGCGCTGATAGCTTTGAAGATATGTTCTGATGGTGGTGAGAGTGTAGCAAGACTGTCCCCGTGGCGCAATGGGCAAGCACGATCGGCTGTCAACCGAAATGTTGGAGTTTCGAGCCCACCCGGTGGTGGTGCGGCGTTTTTTTTCTTTGCGTTGATTGTTTGAAGATGTGTTCCGATGGTGGTGAGAGTGGAGCAAGACTGTCTCCGTGGCGCAATGGGCTAGCGCGATCGGCTGTTAACCGAAAGGTTGGAATTGCGAGCCCTCCCGGGAGTGGTGTGTTGCTTTTTTCTTTGCGGTAATAGCTTTGAAGATATGTTCTGATGGTGGTGAGAGTGCAGCAGGACTGTATTCGTGGCGCAATTGGCTAGCGCAATCGGCTGTTAACCGATAGGTTGCAGGTTCGAGCCCACCCGGTGGTGGTGCGGTGCTTTTTTTTTCTTTGGGCTGATAGCTTTGAAGATATGTTCTGATGGCGGTGAGAGTGGAGCAGGACTGTCTCCCTGGCGCAATTGGCTAGCGCGATCGGCTGTTAACCGAAAGGTTGGAGGTTCGAGCCCACCCGGTGGTGGTGCGGCGCTTGATTTTTCTTTGTGCTGATAGCTTTGAAGATATGTTCTGATGGAGGTGATAGTGGAGCAAGACTGTCCTCGTGGCGCAATGGGCTAGCGCGATCGGCTGTAAACCGAAGGGTTGGAGTTTCGAGCCCACCCGATGGTGGTGCGGCGCTTTTTTTTCTTTGTGGTGATAGCTTTGATGATATGTTCTGATGGTGGTGAGAGAGGAGCAGGACTGTCTCTGTGGCGCAATTGGCTAGCGCGATCGGCTGTTAACCGAAAAGTTACAGGTTCGAGCCCACCCGGTGGTGGTGCGGCGCTTTTTTTCTGGGGGCTGATAGCTTTGAAGATATGTTCTGATGGTGGTGAGAGTAGAGCAGGACTGTCTCCGTGACGCAATTGGCTAGCGTGATCGGCTGTTAACAGAAAATTTGGAGGTTCGAGCCCACCCGGTGGTGGTGCGGCGCTTTTTTTTTCTTTGGGCTGATAGCTTTGAAGATATGTTCTGATGGTGGTGAGAGTAGAGCAGGACTGTCTCCGTGGCGCAATTGGCTAGCGCGATCGGCTGTTAACCGAAAGATTGCAGTTTCGAGCCCTTCCGGGAGTGGTGTGTTTCTTTTTTCTTTGCGCTGATAGCTTTGAAGATATGTTCTGATGGTGGTGAGTGTGGAGCACGACTGTCTCCGTGGCGCAGTTGGCTAGCGCGATCGGCTGTCAACCGAAATGTTGGAGTTTCGAGCCCACCCGGTGGTGGTGCGGCGTTTTTTTTCTCTGCGTTGATTGTTTGAAGATGTGTTCCGATGGTGGTGAGAGTGGAGCAAGACTGTCTCCGTGGCGCAATGGGCTAGCGCGATCGGCTGTTAACCGAAAGGTTGGAGGTACGAGCCCACCCGGTGGTGGTGCGGCGCTTTTTTTTCTTTGCGCTGATAGCTTTGAAGATATGTTCTGATGGTGGTGAGAGTGGAGCAGGACTGTCTCCGTGGCGCAATTGGCTTGCGCACTCGGCTGTTAACCGAAAGGTTGGAGGTTCGAGCCCTCCCAGGAGTGGTGTGTTGCTTTTTTCTTTGTGGTAATAGCTTTGAAGATATGTTCTGATGGTGGTGAGAGTGGAGCAGGACTGTCTCCCTGGCGCAATTGGCTAGCGCGATCGGCTGTTAACCGAAAGGTTGGAGGTTCGAGCCCACCCGGTGGTGGTGCGGCGCTTGATTTTTCCTTGTGCTGATAGCTTCGAAGATATGTTCTGATGGTGGTGAGAGTGGAGCAAGACTGTCCTCGTGGCGCAATGGGCTAGGCGATCGGCTGTAAACCGAAGGGTTGGAGTTTCGAGCCCTCCCGGGAATGGTGTGTTGCTTTTTTCTTTGCACTAATAGCTTTGAAGATATGTCCTAATGGTGGTGAAAGTGGAGCAGGACTGTCTCCGTGGCGCAATTGGCTTGCGCGATCGGCTGTTAACCAAAAGGTTGGAGTTTCGAGCCCACCCTGTGGTGGTGCGGCGCTTTTTTTTTCTTTGTGCTGATAGCTTTAAAGATATGTTCTGATGGTGGTGAGAGTGGAGCAGGACTGTCTCCTTGGCGCAATTGGCTAGCGCGATTGGCTGTTAAACGAAAGGTTGGAGGTTCGAGCCCACCCGGTGGTGATGCGGTGCTTTTTTTTCTTTGGGCTGATAGCTTTGAAGATATGTTCTGATGGTGGTGAGAGTGGAGCAGGACTGTCTCCCTGGCGCAATTGGCTAGCGCGATCGGCTGTTAACCGAAAGGTTGGAGGTACGAGCCCACCCGGTGGTGGTGCGGCGCTTTTTTTTCTTTGCGCTGATAGCTTTGAAGATATATTCTGATGGTGGTGAGAGTGGAGCAGGACTGTCTCCATGGCGCAATTGGCTAGCGCGATCGGCTGTTAACCGAAAGGTTGGAGGTACGAGCCCACCCGGTGGTGGTGCGGCGCTTTTTTTTCTTTGCGCTGATAGCTTTGAAGATATGTTCTGATGGTGGTGAGAGTGGAGCAGGACTGTCTCCGTGGCGCAAAGGGCTAGCGCGATCGGCTGTTAACCGAAAGGTTCGAGTTTCGAGCCCTCCCGGGAGTGGTGTGTTGCTTTTTTCTTTGCGCTGATAGCTTTGAAGATATGTTCTGATGGTGGTGAGAGTGGAGCAGGACTGTCTCCTTGGCGCAATGGGCTAGCGCGATCGGCTGTTAACCGAAAGGTTGGAGTTTCGAGCCCTCCCGGTGGTGGTGCGGCGCTTTTTTTCTTTGGGGTGATAGCTCTGAATAAATGTTTTGACGGTGGTGAGAGTGGAGAAGGACTGTCTTCGTGGTGCAATTGGCTTACGCGTTCGGCTGTTAACCGAAAGGTTGGAGGTTCGAGCCCTCCCGGGAGTGGTGTGTTGCTTTTTTCTTTGCGCTGATAGGTTTGAAGATATATTTTGATGGTGGTGAGAGTGGAGCACGACTGTCTCCGTGGCGCAGTTGGCTAGCGCGATCGGCTTTTAACCGAAAGGTTGGAGGTTCGAGCCCACCCGGTGATGGTGTGGCGCTTTTTTTCTTTGTGCTGATAGCTTTGAAGATGTGTTCTGATGGTGCTGAGAGTGGAGCAGGACTGTCTCCATGGCGCAATTGGCTAGCGCGATCGGCTGTTAACCGAAAGGTTGGAGGTTCGAGCCCACCCGGGGATGGTGCGGCGCTTTTTTTTTCTTTGGGGCGATAGCTCTGAAGAAATGGTCTGACGGTGGTGAGAGTGGAGCACGACTGTCTCTGTGGCGCAATTGGCTAGCGCGATCGGCTGTTAACCGAAAAGTTAGAGGTTCGAGCCCACCCGGTGGTGGTGCGGCGCTTTTTTTCTGGGGGCTGATAGCTTTGAAGATATGTTCTGGTGGTGGTGAGAGTAGAGCAGGGCTGTCTCCGTGACGCAATTGGCTAGCGTGATCGGCTGTTAACAGAAAATTTGGAGGTTCGAGCCCACCCGGTGGTGGTGCGGCGCTTTTTTTTCTTTGGGCTGATAGATTTGAAGATATGTTCTGATGGTGGTGAGAGTAGAGCTGGACTGTCTCCGTGGCGCAATTGGCTAGCGCGATCGGCTGTTAACCGAAAGATTGGAGTTTCGAGCCCTCCCGGGAGTCGTGTGTTCCTTTTTTCTTTGCGCTGATAGCTTTGAAGATATGTTCTGATGGTGGTGAGTGTGGAGCACGACTGTCTCCGTGGCGCAGTTGGCTAGCGCGATCGGCTGTTAACCGAAAGGTTGGAGGTTCGAGCCCACCCGGTGATGATGTGGCGCTTTTTTTCTTTGTGCTGATAGCTTTGAAGATATGTTCTGATGGTGGTGAGAGTGGAGCAGGACTGTCTCCGTGGCGCAATTGGCTTGCGCGATCGGCTGTTAACCGAAAGAATGGAGGTTCGAGCCCACCCGGTGGTGGTGCGGCGCTTTTTTTTCTTTGCGCTGATAGCTTTGAAGATATGTTCTGATGGTGGTGAGAGTGTAGCAAGACTGTCCCCGTGGCGCAATGGGCAAGCACGATCGGCTGTCAACCGAAATGTTGGAGTTTCGAGCCCACCCGGTGGTGGTGCGGCGTTTTTTTTTCTTTGCGTTGATTGTTTGAAGATGTGTTCCGATGGTGGTGAGAGTGGAGCAAGACTGTCTCCGTGGCGCAATGGGCTAGCGCGATCGGCTGTTAACCGAAAGGTTGGAATTGCGAGCCCTCCCGGGAGTGGTGTGTTGCTTTTTTCTTTGCGGTAATAGCTTTGAAGATATGTTCTGATGGTGGTGAGAGTGCAGCAGGACTGTATTCGTGGCGCAATTGGCTAGCGCAATCGGCTGTTAACCGATAGGTTGCAGGTTCGAGCCCACCCGGTGGTGGTGCGGTGCTTTTTTTTTCTTTGGGCTGATAGCTTTGAAGATATGTTCTGATGGCGGTGAGAGTGGAGCAGGACTGTCTCCCTGGCGCAATTGGCTAGCGCGATCGGCTGTTAACCGAAAGGTTGGAGGTTCGAGCCCACCCGGTGGTGGTGCGGCGCTTGATTTTTCTTTGTGCTGATAGCTTTGAAGATATGTTCTGATGGAGGTGATAGTGGAGCAAGACTGTCCTCGTGGCGCAATGGGCTAGCGCGATCGGCTGTAAACCGAAGGGTTGGAGTTTCGAGCCCACCCGATGGTGGTGCGGCGCTTTTTTTTCTTTGTGGTGAAAGCTTTGATGATATGTTCTGATGGTGGTGAGAGAGGAGCAGGACTGTCTCTGTGGCGCAATTGGCTAGCGCGATCGGCTGTTAACCGAAAAGTTACAGGTTCGAGCCCACCCGGTGGTGGTGCGGCGCTTTTTTTCTGGGGGCTGATAGCTTTGAAGATATGTTCTGATGGTGGTGAGAGTAGAGCAGGACTGTCTCCGTGACGCAATTGGCTAGCGTGATCGGCTGTTAACAGAAAATTTGGAGGTTCGAGCCCACCCGGTGGTGGTGCGGCGCTTTTTTTTTCTTTGGGCTGATAGCTTTGAAGATATGTTCTGATGGTGGTGAGAGTAGAGCAGGACTGTCTCCGTGGCGCAATTGGCTAGCGCGATCGGCTGTTAACCGAAAGATTGCAGTTTCGAGCCCTTCCGGGAGTGGTGTGTTTCTTTTTTCTTTGCGCTGATAGCTTTGAAGATATGTTCTGATGGTGGTGAGTGTGGAGCACGACTGTCTCCGTGGCGCAGTTGGCTAGCGCGATCGGCTGTCAACCGAAATGTTGGAGTTTCGAGCCCACCCGGTGGTGGTGCGGCGTTTTTTTTCTCTGCGTTGATTGTTTGAAGATATGTTCTGATGGTGGTGAGAGTGGAGCAGGACTGTCTCCCTGGCGCAATTGGCTAGCGCGATCGGCTGTTAACCGAAAGGTTGGAGGTTCGAGCCCACCCGGTGGTGGTGCGGCGCTTGATTTTTCCTTGTGCTGATAGCTTCGAAGATATGTTCTGATGGTGGTGAGAGTGGAGCAAGACTGTCCTCGTGGCGCAATGGGCTAGCGCGATCGGCTGTAAACCGAAGGGTTGGAGTTTCGAGCCCTCCCGGGAATGGTGTGTTGCTTTTTTCTTTGCACTAATAGCTTTGAAGATATGTCCTAATGGTGGTGAAAGTGGAGCAGGACTGTCTCCGTGGCGCAATTGGCTTGCGCGATCGGCTGTTAACCAAAAGGTTGGAGTTTCGAGCCCACCCTGTGGTGGTGCGGCGCTTTTTTTTTCTTTGTGCTGATAGCTTTGAAGATATGTTCTGATGGTGGTGAGAGTGGAGCAGGACTGTCTCCTTGGCGCAATTGGCAAGCGCGATTGGCTGTTAAACGAAAGGTTGGAGGTTCGAGCCCACCCGGTGGTGGTGCGGTGCTTTTTTTTCTTTGGGCTGATAGCTTTGAAGATATGTTCTGAAGGTGGTGAGAGTGGAGCAGGACTGTCTCCGTGGCGCAATTGGCTTGCGCAATCGGCTGTTAACAGAAAGGTTGGAGGTTCGAGCCCACCCGGTGGTGGTGCGGCGCTTTTTTTTCTTTGCGCTGATAGCTTTGAAGATATATTCTGATGGTGGTGAGAGTGGAGCAGGACTGTCTCCATGGCGCAATTGGCTAGCGCGATCGGCTGTTAACCGAAAGGTTGGAGGTACGAGCCCACCCGGTGGTGGTGCGGCGCTTTTTTTTCTTTGCGCTGATAGCTTTGAAGATATGTTCTGATGGTGGTGAGAGTGGAGCAGGACTGTCTCCGTGGCGCAAAGGGCTAGCGCGATCGGCTGTTAACCGAAAGGTTCGAGTTTCGAGCCCTCCCGGGAGTGGTGTGTTGCTTTTTTCTTTGCGCTGATAGCTTTGAAGATATGTTCTGATGGTGGTGAGAGTGGAGCAGGACTGTCTCCTTGGCGCAATGGGCTAGCGCGATCGGCTGTTAACCGAAAGGTTGGAGTTTCGAGCCCTCCCGGTGGTGGTGCGGCGCTTTTTTTCTTTGGGGTGATAGCTCTGAATAAATGTTTTGACGGTGGTGAGAGTGGAGAAGGACTGTCTTCGTGGTGCAATTGGCTTACGCGTTCGGCTGTTAACCGAAAGGTTGGAGGTTCGAGCCCTCCCGGGAGTGGTGTGTTGCTTTTTTCTTTGCGCTGATAGGTTTGAAGATATATTTTGATGGTGGTGAGAGTGGAGCACGACTGTCTCCGTGGCGCAGTTGGCTAGCGCGATCGGCTTTTAACCGAAAGGTTGGAGGTTCGAGCCCACCCGGTGATGGTGTGGCGCTTTTTTTCTTTGTGCTGATAGCTTTGAAGATGTGTTCTGATGGTGCTGAGAGTGGAGCAGGACTGTCTCCATGGCGCAATTGGCTAGCGCGATCGGCTGTTAACCGAAAGGTTGGAGGTTCGAGCCCACCCGGGGATGGTGCGGCGCTTTTTTTTTCTTTGGGGCGATAGCTCTGAAGAAATGGTCTGACGGTGGTGAGAGTGGAGCACGACTGTCTCTGTGGCGCAATTGGCTAGCGCGATCGGCTGTTAACCGAAAAGTTAGAGGTTCGAGCCCACCCGGTGGTGGTGCGGCGCTTTTTTTCTGGGGGCTGATAGCTTTGAAGATATGTTCTGGTGGTGGTGAGAGTAGAGCAGGGCTGTCTCCGTGACGCAATTGGCTAGCGTGATCGGCTGTTAACAGAAAATTTGGAGGTTCGAGCCCACCCGGTGGTGGTGCGGCGCTTTTTTTTCTTTGGGCTGATAGATTTGAAGATATGTTCTGATGGTGGTGAGAGTAGAGCTGGACTGTCTCCGTGGCGCAATTGGCTAGCGCGATCGGCTGTTAACCGAAAGATTGGAGTTTCGAGCCCTCCCGGGAGTCGTGTGTTCCTTTTTTCTTTGCGCTGATAGCTTTGAAGATATGTTCTGATGGTGGTGAGTGTGGAGCACGACTGTCTCCGTGGCGCAGTTGGCTAGCGCGATCGGCTGTTAACCGAAAGGTTGGAGGTTCGAGCCCACCCGGTGATGATGTGGCGCTTTTTTTCTTTGTGCTGATAGCTTTGAAGATATGTTCTGATGGTGGTGAGAGTGGAGCAGGACTGTCTCCGTGGCGCAATTGGCTTGCGCGATCGGCTGTTAACCGAAAGAATGGAGGTTCGAGCCCACCCGGTGGTGGTGCGGCGCTTTTTTTTCTTTGCGCTGATAGCTTTGAAGATATGTTCTGATGGTGGTGAGAGTGCAGCAGGACTGTATTCGTGGCGCAATTGGCTAGCGCAATCGGCTGTTAACCGATAGGTTGCAGGTTCGAGCCCACCCGGTGGTGGTGCGGTGCTTTTTTTTTCTTTGGGCTGATAGCTTTGAAGATATGTTCTGATGGCGGTGAGAGTGGAGCAGGACTGTCTCCCTGGCGCAATTGGCTAGCGCGATCGGCTGTTAACCGAAAGGTTGGAGGTTCGAGCCCACCCGGTGGTGGTGCGGCGCTTGATTTTTCTTTGTGCTGATAGCTTTGAAGATATGTTCTGATGGAGGTGATAGTGGAGCAAGACTGTCCTCGTGGCGCAATGGGCTAGCGCGATCGGCTGTAAACCGAAGGGTTGGAGTTTCGAGCCCACCCGATGGTGGTGCGGCGCTTTTTTTTCTTTGTGGTGAAAGCTTTGATGATATGTTCTGATGGTGGTGAGAGAGGAGCAGGACTGTCTCTGTGGCGCAATTGGCTAGCGCGATCGGCTGTTAACCGAAAAGTTACAGGTTCGAGCCCACCCGGTGGTGGTGCGGCGCTTTTTTTCTGGGGGCTGATAGCTTTGAAGATATGTTCTGATGGTGGTGAGAGTAGAGCAGGACTGTCTCCGTGACGCAATTGGCTAGCGTGATCGGCTGTTAACAGAAAATTTGGAGGTTCGAGCCCACCCGGTGGTGGTGCGGCGCTTTTTTTTTCTTTGGGCTGATAGCTTTGAAGATATGTTCTGATGGTGGTGAGAGTAGAGCAGGACTGTCTCCGTGGCGCAATTGGCTAGCGCGATCGGCTGTTAACCGAAAGATTGCAGTTTCGAGCCCTTCCGGGAGTGGTGTGTTTCTTTTTTCTTTGCGCTGATAGCTTTGAAGATATGTTCTGATGGTGGTGAGTGTGGAGCACGACTGTCTCCGTGGCGCAGTTGGCTAGCGCGATCGGCTGTCAACCGAAATGTTGGAGTTTCGAGCCCACCCGGTGGTGGTGCGGCGTTTTTTTTTCTCTGCGTTGATTGTTTGAAGATATGTTCTGATGGTGGTGAGAGTGGAGCAGGACTGTCTCCCTGGCGCAATTGGCTAGCGCGATCGGCTGTTAACCGAAAGGTTGGAGGTTCGAGCCCACCCGGTGGTGGTGCGGCGCTTGATTTTTCCTTGTGCTGATAGCTTCGAAGATATGTTCTGATGGTGGTGAGAGTGGAGCAAGACTGTCCTCGTGGCGCAATGGGCTAGCGCGATCGGCTGTAAACCGAAGGGTTGGAGTTTCGAGCCCTCCCGGGAATGGTGTGTTGCTTTTTTCTTTGCACTAATAGCTTTGAAGATATGTCCTAATGGTGGTGAAAGTGGAGCAGGACTGTCTCCGTGGCGCAATTGGCTTGCGCGATCGGCTGTTAACCAAAAGGTTGGAGTTTCGAGCCCACCCTGTGGTGGTGCGGCGCTTTTTTTTTCTTTGTGCTGATAGCTTTGAAGATATGTTCTGATGGTGGTGAGAGTGGAGCAGGACTGTCTCCTTGGCGCAATTGGCTAGCGCGATTGGCTGTTAAACGAAAGGTTGGAGGTTCGAGCCCACCCGGTGGTGGTGCGGTGCTTTTTTTTCTTTGGGCTGATAGCTTTGAAGATATGTTCTGAAGGTGGTGAGAGTGGAGCAGGACTGTCTCCGTGGCGCAATTGGCTTGCGCAATCGGCTGTTAACAGAAAGGTTGGAGGTTCGAGCCCACCCGGTGGTGGTGCGGCGCTTTTTTTTCTTTGCGCTGATAGCTTTGAAGATATATTCTGATGGTGGTGAGAGTGGAGCAGGACTGTCTCCCTGGCGCAATTGGCTAGCGCGATCGGCTGTTAACCGAAAGGTTGGAGGTACGAGCCCACCCGGTGGTGGTGCGGCGCTTTTTTTTCTTTGCGCTGATAGCTTTGAAGATATATTCTGATGGTGGTGAGAGTGGAGCAGGACTGTCTCCATGGCGCAATTGGCTAGCGCGATCGGCTGTTAACCGAAAGGTTGGAGGTACGAGCCCACCCGGTGGTGGTGCGGCGCTTTTTTTTCTTTGCGCTGATAGCTTTGAAGATATGTTCTGAAGGTGGTGAGAGTGGAGCAGGACTGTCTCCGTGGCGCAATTGGCTTGCGCAATCGGCTGTTAACAGAAAGGTTGGAGGTTCGAGCCCTCCCAGGAGTGGTGTGTTGCTTTTTTATTTGTGGTAATAGCTTTGAAGATATGTTCTGATGGTGGTGAGAGTGGAGCACGACTGTCTCCATGGCGCAAGTGGCTAGCGCGATAGGCTGTTAACCGAAAGGTTGGAGTTTCGAGCCCACCCGATGGTAGTGCGGCGCTTTTTTTCTTTGTGGTGATAGCTTTGATGATATGTTCTGATGGTGGTGAGAGTGGAGCAGGACTGTCTCCGTGGCGCAATTGGCTAGCGCGATTGGCTGTTAACCGAAAGGTTGGAGTTTCGAACCCTCCCGGGAGTGGTGTGTTGCTTTTTTCTTTGCACTGATAGCTTTGAAGATATGTTCTGATGGTGGTGAGAGTGGAGCATGACTGTCTTCGTGGCGCAATTGGCTTGCGCGATCGGCTGTTAACCGAAAGGTTGGAGGTTCGAGCACAACCCGGTGGTGGTGCGGCGCTTTTTTTTCTTTGCACTGATAGCTTTGAAGATATGTTCTGATAGTGGTGAGAGTGGAGCAGCGCTGTCTCCGTGGCGCAATTGGCTTGCGTGATCAGCTGTTAACCGAAAGGTTGGAGGATCGAGCCCACCCGGTGGTGGTGTGTTGCTTTTTTCTTTGTGGTAATAGCTTTGAAGATATGTTCTGATGGTGGTGAGAGTGGAGCACGACTGTCTCCATGGCGCAATTGGCTAGCGCGATCGGCTGTTAACCGAAAGGTTGGAGTTTCGAGCCCACCCGATGGTGGTGCGGCGCTTTTTTTTCTTTGTGGTGATAGCTTTGATGATATGTTCTGATGGTGGTGAGAGTGGAGCAGGACTGTCTCCGTGGCGCAATTGGCTAGCGCGATTGGCTGTTAACCGAAAGGTTGGAGTTTCGAACCCTCCCGGGAGTGGTGTGTTGCTTTTTTCTTTGCACTGATAGCTTTGAAGATATGTTCTGATGGTGGTGAGAGTGGAGCATGACTGTCTTCGTGGTGCAATTGGCTTGCGCGATCGGCTGTTAACCGAAAGGTTGGAGGTTCGAGCACCACCCGGTGGTGGTGCGGCGCTTTTTTTTCTTTGCACTGATAGCTTTGAAGATATGTTCTGATAGTGGTGAGAGTGGAGCAGGACTGTCTCCGTGGCGCAATTGGCTTGCGTGATCAGCTGTTACCCGAAAGGTTGGAGGTTCGAGCCCACGCGGTGGTGGTGCGGCGCTTTTTTTTTCTTTGGGCTGATAGCTTTGAAGATATGTTCTGATGGTGGTGAGAAGGGAGCAAGACTGTCTCCGTGGCGCAATGGGCTAGCGCGATCGGCTGTTAACCGAAAGGTTGGAGTTTCGAGCCCTCCCGGGAGTGGTGTGTTGCTTTTTTCTTTGTGGTAATAGCTTTCAAGTTATGTTCTGATGGTGGTGAGAGTGGAGCAGGACTGTCTCCATGGCGCAATTGGCTAGCGCGATCGGCTGTTAACCGAAAGGTTGGAATTTCGAGCCCACCCGGTGGTGGTGCGGCGCTTTTTTTCTTTGGGCTGATAGCTCTGAAGAAATGTTCTGACGGTGGTGAGAGTGGAGCAGGACTGTCTCCGTGACGCAATTGGCTAGCGCGATCGGCTGTTAACCGAAAGGTTGGAGGTTCGAGCCCTCCCGGTGGCGGTGCGGCGCTTTTTCTTTCTTTGGGGCGATAGCTCTGAAGAAATGGTCTGATTGTGGTGACAGTGGAGCACGACTGTCTCTGTGGCGCAATTGGCTAGCGCGATCGGCTGTTAACCGAAAGGATGGAGGTTCGAGCCCACCCGGTGGTGGTGCGGCGCTTTTTTTCTTTGGGCTCATAGCTCTGAAGAAATGTTCTGACGGTGGTGAGAGTGGAGCAGGACTGTCCCCGTGGCGCCATTGGCTAGCACGATCGGCTGTTAACCAAAAAGTTGGAGGTTCGAGCCCTCACGGGTGGGGTGTGTTGCTTTTTTCTTTGCGCTGATAGCTTTGAAGATATTTTCTGATGGTGGTGAGCGTGGAGCACGATTGTCTCCGTTGCGCAATTGGCTAGTGCGATCGGCCGTTAACCGAAAGTTTGGAGGTTCGAGCCCACCTGGTGGTGGTGCGGCGCTTTTTTTTCTTTGGGCTGATAGCTTGAAAGATATGTTCTAATGGTGGTGAGAGTGGAGCAGGACTGTCTCCGTGGCGCAATTGGCCAGCGCGATTGGCTGTTAACCGAAAAGTTGGAGGTTCGAGCCCTCCTGGGAGTGGTGTGTTGCTTTTTTCTTTGTGCTGATAGCTTTGAAGATATGTTCCGATGGTGGTAAGAGTGGAGCGCGACTGTCTCCGTGGCGCAATTCGCTAGTGCGATCGGCTGTAAACCGAAAGGTTGGAGGTTCGAGCCCACCCGGTGGTGGTGCGGCGCTTTTTTTTCTTTGGGCTGATAGCTTTGAAGGTATGTTCTGATGGAGGTGAGAAGGGAGCAAGTTTGTCTCCGTGGCGCAATGGGCTAGCCCGATCGGCTGTTAACCGAAAGGTTGGAGTTTCGAGCCCGCCCGGGAGTGGTGTGTTGCTTTTTTCTTTGCGCTGATAGCTTTGAATATATGTTCTGATGGTGGTGAGAGCGAAGCAAGACTGTCTCCGTGGCGCAAAGGGCTAGCGCGATCGGCTGTTAACCGAAAGGTTCGAGTTTCGAGACCTCCCGGGAGTGGTGTGTTGCTTTTTTCTTTGCGCTGATAGCTTTGAAGATATGTTCTGATGGTGGTGAGAGTGGAGCAGGACTGTCTCCGTGGCGCAATTGGCTAGCGCGATTGGCTGTTAACCGAAAGTTTGGAGGTTCGAGCCCACCCGTTGGTGGTGCGGCGCTTTTTTTTCTTTGTTCTGATAGCTTTGAAGATATGTTCTGATGGTGGTGAGAGTGGAGCAAGACTGTCCCCGTGGCGCAATGGGCTACCGCGATCGGCTGTTAACCGAAAGGTTGGAGGTACGAGCCCACCCGGTGGTGGTGCGGCGCTTTTTTTTCTTTGCGCTGATAGCTTTGAAGATATGTTCTGATGGTGGTGAGAGTGGAGCAGGACTGTCTCCGTGGCGCAATTGGCTTGCGCACTCGGCTGTTAACCGAAAGGTTGGAGGTTCGAGCCCTCCCAGGAGTGGTGTGTTGCTTTTTTCTTTGTGGTAATAGCTTTGAAGATATGTTCTGATGGTGGTGAGAGTGGAGCAGGACTGTCTCCCTGGCGCAATTGGCTAGCGCGATCGGCTGTTAACCGAAAGGTTGGAGGTTCGACCCCACCCGGTGGTGGTGCGGCGCTTGATTTTTCCTTGTGCTGATAGCTTCGAAGATATGTTCTGATGGTGGTGAGAGTGGAGCAAGACTGTCCTCGTGGCGCAATGGGCTAGCGCGATCGGCTGTAAACCGAAGGGTTGGAGTTTCGAGCCCTCCCGGGAATGGTGTGTTGCTTTTTTCTTTGCACTAATAGCTTTGAAGATATGTCCTAATGGTGGTGAAAGTGGAGCAGGACTGTCTCCGTGGCGCAATTGGCTTGCGCGATCGGCTGTTAACCAAAAGGTTGGAGTTTCGAGCCCACCCTGTGGTGGTGCGGCGCTTTTTTTTTCTTTGTGCTGATAGCTTTGAAGATATGTTCTGATGGTGGTGAGAGTGGAGCAGGACTGTCTCCTTGGCGCAATTGGCTAGCGCGATTGGCTGTTAAACGAAAGGTTGGAGGTTCGAGCCCACCCGGTGGTGGTGCGGTGCTTTTTTTTCTTTGGGCTGATAGCTTTGAAGATATGTTCTGATGGTGGTGAGAGTGGAGCAGGACTGTCTCCCTGGCGCAATTGGCTAGCGCGATCGGCTGTTAACCGAAAGGTTGGAGGTACGAGCCCACCCGGTGGTGGTGCGGCGCTTTTTTTTCTTTGCGCTGATAGCTTTGAAGATATATTCTGATGGTGGTGAGAGTGGAGCAGGACTGTCTCCATGGCGCAATTGGCTAGCGCGATCGGCTGTTAACCGAAAGGTTGGAGGTACGAGCCCACCCGGTGGTGGTGCGGCGCTTTTTTTTCTTTGCGCTGATAGCTTTGAAGATATGTTCTGATGGTGGTGAGAGTGGAGCAGGACTGTCTCCGTGGCGCAATTGGCTTGCGCAATCGGCTGTTAACAGAAAGGTTGGAGGTTCGAGCCCTCCCGGTGGTGGTGTGGCGCTTTTTTTTCTTTGGGGTGATAGCTCTGAATAAATGTTTTGACGGTGGTGACAGTGGAGCAGGACTGTCTCCATGGCGCAATTGGCTTGCGCAATCGGCTGTTAACCGAAAGGTTGGAGGTTCGAGCCCACCCGGTGGTGGTGCGGCGCTTTTTTTTCTTTGCACTGATAGCTTTGAAGATATGTTCTGATGGTGGTGAGAGTGGAGCAAGACTGTCCCCGTGGCGCAATGGGCTACCGCGATCGGCTGTTAACCGAAAGGTTGGAGTTTCAAGCCCTCCCGGGAGTGGTGTGTTGCTTTTTTCTTTGCGCTGATAGCTTTGAAGATATGTTCTGATGGTGGTGATAGTGGAGCATGACTGTCTTCGTGGCGCAATTGGCTTGCGCGATCGGCTGTTAACCGAAAGGTTGGAGGTTCGAGCACAACCCGGTGGTGGTGCGGCGCTTTTTTTTCTTTGCACTGATAGCTTTGAAGATATGTTCTGATAGTGGTGAGAGTGGAGCAGCACTGTCTCCGTGGCGCAATTGGCTTGCGTGATCAGCTGTTAACCGAAAGGTTGGAGGATCGAGCCCACCCGGTGGTGGTGTATTGCTTTTTTCTTTGTGGTAATAGCTTTGAAGATATGTTCTGATGGTGGTGAGAGTGGAGCACGACTGTCTCCATGGCGCAATTGGCTAGCGCGATCGGCTGTTAACCGAAAGGTTGGAGTTTCGAGCCCACCCGATGGTGGTGCGGCGCTTTTTTTTCTTTGTGGTGATAGCTTTGATGATATGTTCTGATGGTGGTGAGAGTGGAGCAGGACTGTCTCCGTGGCGCAATTGGCTAGCGCGATTGGCTGTTAACCGAAAGGTTGGAGTTTCGAACCCTCCCGGGAGTGGTGTGTTGCTTTTTTCTTTGCACTGATAGCTTTGAAGATATGTTCTGATGGTGGTGAGAGTGGAGCATGACTGTCTTCGTGGTGCAATTGGCTTGCGCGATCGGCTGTTAACCGAAAGGTTGGAGGTTCGAGCACCACCCGGTGGTGGTGCGGCGCTTTTTTTTCTTTGCACTGATAGCTTTGAAGATATGTTCTGATAGTGGTGAGAGTGGAGCAGGACTGTCTCCGTGGCGCAATTGGCTTGCGTGATCAGCTGTTACCCGAAAGGTTGGAGGTTCGAGCCCACGCGGTGGTGGTGCGGCGCTTTTTTTTCTTTGGGCTGATAGCTTTGAAGATATGTTCTGATGGTGGTGAGAAGGGAGCAAGATTGTCTCCGTGGCGCAATGGGCTAGCGCGATCGGCTGTTAACCGAAAGGTTGGAGTTTCGAGCCCTCCCGGGAGTGGTGTGTTGCTTTTTTCTTTGTGGTAATAGCTTTCAAGTTATGTTCTGATGGTGGTGAGAGTGGAGCAGGACTGTCTCCATGGCGCAATTGGCTAGCGCGATCGGCTGTTAACCGAAAGGTTGGAATTTCGAGCCCACCCGGTGGTGGTGCGGCGCTTTTTTTCTTTGGGCTGATAGCTCTGAAGAAATGTTCTGACGGTGGTGAGAGTGGAGCAGGACTGTCTCCGTGGCGCAATTGGCTAGCGCGATCGGCTGTTAACCGAAAGGTTGGAGGTTCGAGCCCTCCCGGTGGCGGTGCGGCGCTTTTTCTTTCTTTGGGGCGATAGCTCTGAAGAAATGGTCTGATTGTGGTGACAGTGGAGCACGACTGTCTCTGTGGCGCAATTGGCTAGCGCGATCGGCTGTTAACCGAAAGGATGGAGGTTCGAGCCCACCCGGTGGTGGTGCGGCGCTTTTTTTCTTTGGGCTCATAGCTCTGAAGAAATGTTCTGACGGTGGTGAGAGTGGAGCAGGACTGTCCCCGTGGCGCCATTGGCTAGCACGATCGGCTGTTAACCAAAAAGTTGGAGGTTCGAGCCCTCACGGGTGGGGTGTGTTGCTTTTTTCTTTGCGCTGATAGCTTTGAAGATATTTTCTGATGGTGGTGAGCGTGGAGCACGATTGTCTCCGTTGCGCAATTGGCTAGTGCGATCGGCCGTTAACCGAAAGTTTGGAGGTTCGAGCCCACCTGGTGGTGGTGCGGCGCTTTTTTTTCTTTGGGCTGATAGCTTGAAAGATATGTTCTAATGGTGGTGAGAGTGGAGCAGGACTGTCTCCGTGGCGCAATTGGCCAGCGCGATTGGCTGTTAACCGAAAAGTTGGAGGTTCGAGCCCTCCTGGGAGTGGTGTGTTGCTTTTTTCTTTGTGCTGATAGCTTTGAAGATATGTTCCGATGGTGGTAAGAGTGGAGCGCGACTGTCTCCGTGGCGCAATTGGCTAGTGCGATCGGCTGTTAACCGAAAGGTTGGAGGTTCGAGCCCACCCGGTGGTGGTGCGGCGCTTTTTTTTCTTTGGGCTGATAGCTTTGAAGGTATGTTCTGATGGAGGTGAGAAGGGAGCAAGTTTGTCTCCGTGGCGCAATGGGCTAGCCCGATCGGCTGTTAACCGAAAGGTTGGAGTTTCGAGCCCGCCCGGGTGTGGTGTGTTGCTTTTTTCTTTGCGCTGATAGCTTTGAATATATGTTCTGATGGTGGTGAGAGCGAAGCAAGACTGTCTCCGTGGCGCAAAGGGCTAGCGCGATCGGCTGTTAACCGAAAGGTTCGAGTTTCGAGACCTCCCGGGAGTGGTGTGTTGCTTTTTTCTTTGCGCTGATAGCTTTGAAGATATGTTCTGATGGTGGTGAGAGTGGAGCAGGACTGTCTCCGTGGCGCAATTGGCTAGCGCGATTGGCTGTTAACCGAAAGTTTGGAGGTTCGAGCCCACCCGTTGGTGGTGCGGCGCTTTTTTTTCTTTGTTCTGATAGCTTTGAAGATATGTTCTGATGGTGGTGAGAGTGGAGCAAGACTGTCCCCGTGGCGCAATGGGCTACCGCGATCGGCTGTTAACCGAAAGGTTGGAGTTTCAAGCCCTCCCGGGAGTGGTGTGTTGCTTTTTTCTTTGCGCTGATAGCTTTGAAGATATGTTCTGATGGTGGTGAGAGTGAAGCAAGACTGTCTCCGTGCGCAATTGGCTAGCGCGATCGGCTGTTAACCGAAAAGTTGGAGTTTCGAGCCCTCCCGGTGGTGGTGTGGCGCTTTTTTTTCTTTGGGGTGATAGCTCTGAATAAATGTTTTGACGGTGGTGACAGTGGAGCAGGACTGTCTCCATGGCGCAATTGGCTTGCGCAATCGGCTGTTAACCGAAAGGTTGGAGGTTCGAGCCCACCCGGTGGTGGTGCGGCGCTTTTTTTTCTTTGCACTGATAGCTTTGAAGATATGTTCTGATGGTGGTGAGAGTGGAGCAAGACTGTCCCCGTGGCGCAATGGGCTACCGCGATCGGCTGTTAACCGAAAGGTTGGAGTTTCAAGCCCTCCCGGGAGTGGTGTGTTGCTTTTTTCTTTGCGCTGATAGCTTTGAAGATATGTTCTGATGGTGGTGAGAGTGGAGCAGGACTGTCTCCGTGGCGCAATTGGCTTGCGCGATCGGCTGTTAACCGAAAGATTGGAGTTTCGAGCCCTCCCGGGAGTGGTGTGTTGCTTTTTTTCTTTGTGGTAATAGCTTTTAAGATATGTACTGATGGTGGTGAGAGTGGAGCAGGACTGTCTCCATGGCGCAATGGGCTAGCGCGATCGGCTGTTAACCGAAAGGTTGGAGTTTCGAGCCCTCCCGGTGGTGGTGCGGCGCTTTTTTTCTTTGGGGTGATAGCTCTGAATAAATGTTTTGACGGTGGTGAGAGTGGAGCAGGACTGTCTCCGTGGCGCAATTGGCTTGCGCGATCGGCTGTTAACCAAAATGTTGGAGTTTCGAGCCCACCCTGTGGTGGTGCGGCGCTTTTTTTTCTTTGTGCTGATAGCTTTGAAGATATGTTCTGATGGTGGTGAGAGTGGAGCAGGACTGTCTCCTTGGCGCAATTGGCTAGCGCGATTGGCTGTTAAACGAAAGGTTGGAGGTTCGAGCCCACCCGGTGGTGGTTCGGTGCTTTTTTTTCTTTGGGCTGATAGCTTTGAAGATATGTTCTGATGGCGGTGAGAGTGGAGCAGGACTGTCTCCCTGGCGCAATTGGCTAGCGCGATCGGCTGTTAACCGAAAGGTTGGAGGTACGAGCCCACCCGGTGGTGGTGCGGCGCTTTTTTTTCTTTGCGCTGATAGCTTTGAAGATATGTTCTGATGGTGGTGAGAGTGGAGCAAGACTGTCCCCGTGGCGCAATGGGTTAGCGCGATCGGCTGTTAACCGAAA
Organism: Rhipicephalus microplus; assembly: GCF_043290135.1. Taxonomy (NCBI): domain Eukaryota; kingdom Metazoa; phylum Arthropoda; class Arachnida; order Ixodida; family Ixodidae; genus Rhipicephalus; species Rhipicephalus microplus. The sequence goes on along the minus strand of NW_027464612.1, from coordinate 2,277,098 downwards.
GGTTGGAGTTTCGAGCCATCCCGGGAGTGGTGTGTTGCTTTTTTTCTTTGTGGTAATAGCTTTTAAGATATGTACTGATGGTGGTGAGAGTGGAGCAGGACTGTCTCCATGGCGCAATTGGCTAGCGCGATCGGCTGTTAACCGAAAGGTTGGAGTTTCGAGCCCACCCGGTGGTGGTGCGGCGCTTTTTTTTCTTTGGGCTGATAGCTTTGAAGATATGTTTTGATGGTGGTGAGAGCGGAGCAAGACTGTCTCCGTGGCGCAAAGGGCTAGCGCGATCGGCTGTTAACCGAAAGGTTCGATTTTCGAGCCCTCCCGGGAGTGGTGTGTTGCTTTTTTCTTTGCGCTGATAGCTTTGAAGATATGTTCTGATGGTGGTGAGAGTGGAGCAGGACTGTCTCCGTGGCGCAATGGGCTAGCGCGATCGGCTGTTAACCGAAAGGTTGGAGTTTCGAGCCCTCCCGGTGGTGGTGCGGCGCTTTTTTTCTTTGGGGTGATAGCTCTGAATAAATGTTTTGACGGTGGTGAGAGTGGAGCAGGACTGTCTCCGTGGTGCAATTGGCTTGCGCGATCGGCTGTTAACCAAAAGGTTGGAGTTTCGAGCCCACCCTGTGGTGGTGCAGCGCTTTTTTTTCTTTGTGCTGATAGCTTTGAAGATATGTTCTGATGGTGGTGAGAGTGGAGCAGGACTGTCTCCTTGGCGTAATTGGCTAGCGCGATTGGCTGTTAAACGAAAGGTTGGAGGTTCGAGCCCACCCGGTGGTGGTGCGGTGCTTTTTTTTCTTTGGGCTGATAGCTTTGAAGATATGTTCTGATGGCGGTGAGAGTGGAGCAGGACTGTCTCCCTGGCGCAATTGGCTAGCGCGATCGGCTGTTAACCGAAAGGTTGGAGGTACGAGCCCACCCGGTGGTGGTGCGGCGCTTTTTTTTCTTTGCGCTGATAGCTTTGAAGATATGTTCTGATGGTGGTGAGAGTGGAGCAAGACTGTCCCCGTGGCGCAATGGGTTAGCGCGATCGGCTGTTAACCGAAAGGTTGGAGTTTCGAGCCATCCCGGGAGTGGTGTGTTGCTTTTTTCGTTGCACTGATAGCTTTGAAGATATGTTCTGATGGTGGTGAGAGTGGAGCAGGACTGTCTCCGTGGCGCAATTGGCTAGCGCGATTGGCTGTTAACCGAAAGGTTGGAGTTTCGAACCCTCCCGGGAGTGGTGTGTTGCTTTTTTCTTTGCACTGATAGCTTTGAAGATATGTTCTGATGGTGGTGAGAGTGGAGCATGACTGTCTTCGTGGCGCAATTGGCTTGCGAGATCGGCTGTTAACCGAAAGGTTGGAGGTTCGAGCACAACCCGGTGGTGGTGCGGCGCTTTTTTTCTTTGCACTGATAGCTTTGAAGATATGTTCTGATAGTGGTGAGAGTGGAGCAGCACTGTCTCCGTGGCGCAATTGGCTTGCGTGATCAGCTGTTAACCGAAAGGTTGGAGGTTCGAGCCTACCCGGTGGTGGTGCGGCGCTTTTTTTTTCTTTGGGCTGATAGCTTTGAAGATATGTTCGGATGGTGGTGAGATGGAGCACGACTGTCTCCATGGCGCAATTGGCTAGCGCGATAGGCTGTTAACCGAAAGGTTGGAGTTTCGAGCCCACCCGATGGTAGTGCGGCGCTTTTTTTTCTTTGTGGTGATAGCTTTGATGATATATTCTGATGGTGGTGAGAGTGGAGCAGGACTGTCTCCGTGGCGCAATTGGCTAGCGCGATTGGCTGCTAACCGAAAGGTTGGAGTTTCGAACCCTCCCGGGAGTGGTGTGTTGCTTTTTTCTTTGCACTGATAGCTTTGAAGATATGTTCTGATGGTGGTGAGAGTGGAGCATGACTGTCTTCGTGGCGCAATTGGCTTGCGCGATCGGCTGTTAACCGAAAGGTTGGAGGTTCGAGCACCACCCGGTGGTGGTGCGGCGCTTTTTTTTCTTTGCACTGATAGCTTTGAAGATATGTTCTGATAGTGGTGAGAGTGGAGCAGGACTGTCTCCGTGGCGCAATTGGCTTGCGTGATCAGCTGTTAACCGAAAGGTTGGAGGTTCGAGCCCACCCGGTGGTGGTGCGGCGCTTTTTTTTCTTTGGGCTGATAGCTTTGAAGATATGTTCTGATGGTGGTGAGAAGGGAGCAAGACTGTCTCCGTGGCGCAATGGGCTAGCGCGATCGGCTGTTAACCGAAAGTTTGGAGTTTCGAGCCCTCCCGGGAGTGGTGTGTTGCTTTTTTCTTTGTGGTAATAGCTTTCAAGTTATGTTCTGATGGTGGTGAGAGTGGAGCAAGACTGTCTCCATGGCGCAATTGGCTAGCGCGATCGGCTGTTAACCGCAAGGTTGGAGTTTCGAGCCCACCCGGTGGTGGTGCGGCGCTTTTTTTTCTTTGGGCTGATAGCTCTGAAGAAATGTTCTGACGGTGGTGAGAGTGGAGCAGGACTGTCTCCGTGGCGCAATTGGCTAGCGCGATCGGCTGTTAACCGAAAGGTTGGAGGTTCGAGCCCTCCCGGTGGCGGTGCGGCGCTTTTTCTTTCTTTGGGGCGATAGCTCTGAAGAAATGGTCTGACGGTGGTGAGAGTGGAGCACGACTGTCTCTTTGGCGCAATTGGCTAGCGCGATCGGCTGTTAACCGAAAGGTTGGAGGTTCGAGCCCACCCGGTGGTGGTGCGGCGCTTTTTTTCTTTGGGCTCATAGCTCTGAAGAAATGTTCTGACGGTGGTGAGAGTGGAGCAGGACTGTCCCCGTGGCGCCATTGGCTAGCGCGATCGGCTGTTAACCAAAAAGATGGATGTTCGAGCCCTCCCGGGTGGGGTGTGTTGCTTTTTTCTTTGCGCTGATAGCTTTGAAGATATTTTCTGATGGTGGTGAGCGTGGAGCACGATTGTCTCCGTTGCGCAATTGGCTAGTGCGATCGGCCGTTAACCGAAAGTTTGGAGGTTCGAGCCCACCTGGTGGTGGTGCGGCGCTTTTTTTTCTTTGGGCTGATAGCTTGAAAGATATGTTCTAATGGTGGTGAGAGTGGAGCAGGACTGTCTCCGTGGCGAAATTGGCCAGCGCGATTGGCTGTTAACCGAAAAGTTGGAGGTTCGAGCCCTCCCGGGAGTGGTGTGTTGCTTTTTTCTTTGTGCTGATAGCTTTGAAGATATGTTCCGATGGTGGTAAGAGTGGAGCGTGACTGTCTCCGTGGCGCAATCGGCTAGTGCGATCGGCTGTTAACCGAAAGGTTGGAGGTTCGAGCCCACCCGGTGGTGGTGCGGCGCTTTTTTTTCTTTGGGCTGATAGCTTTGAAGATATGTTCTGATGGAGGTGAGAAGGGAGCAAGTTTGTCTCCGTGGCGCAATGGGCTAGCCCGATCGGCTGTTAACCGAAAGGTTGGAGTTTCGAGCCCGCCCGGGAGTGGTGTGTTGCTTTTTTCTTTGCGCTGATAGCTTTGAATATATGTTCTGATGGTGGTGAGAGCGAAGCAAGACTGTCTCCGTGGCGCAAAGGGCTAGCGCGATCGGCTGTTAACCGAAAGGTTCGAGTTTCGAGACCTCCCGGGAGTGGTGTGTTGCTTTTTTCTTTGCGCTGATAGCTTTGAAGATGTGTTCTGATGGTGGTGAGAGTGGAGCAGGACTGTCTCCGTGGCGCAATTGGCTAGCGCGATTGGCTGTTAACCGAAAGTTTGGAGGTTCGAGCCCACCCGTTGGTGGTGCGGCGCTTTTTTTTCTTTGTTCTGATAGCTTTGAAGATATGTTCTGATGGTGGTGAGAGTGGAGCAAGACTGTCCCCGTGGCGCAATGGGCTACCGCGATCGGCTGTTAACCGAAAGGTTGGAGTTTCAAGCCCTCCCGGGAGTGGTGTGTTGCTTTTTTCTTTGCGCTGATAGCTTTGAAGATATGTTCTGATGGTGGTGAGAGTGAAGCAAGACTGTCTCCGTGCGCAATGGGCTAGCGCGATCGGCTGTTAACCGAAAAGTTGGAGTTTCGAGCCCCCCCGGTGGTGGTGCGGCGCTTTTTTTTCTTTGGGGTGATAGCTCTGAATAAATGTTTTGATGGTGTTGAGAGTGGAGCAGGACTGTCTCCGTGGCGCAATTGGCTTGCGCAATCGGCTGTTAACCGAAAGGTTGGAGGTTCGAGCCCACACGGTGGTGGTGCGGCGCTTTTTTTTTGCACTGATAGCTTTGAAGATATGTTCTGATGGTGGTGAGAGTGGAGCAAGACTGTCCCCGTGGCGCAATGGGTTACCGCGATCGGCTGTTAACCGAAAGGTTGGAGTTTCAAGCCCTCCCGGGAGTGGTGTGTTGCTTTTTTCTTTGCGCTGATAGCTTTGAAGATATGTTCTGATGGTGGTGAGAGTGGAGCAGGACTGTCTCCGTGGCGCAATTGGCTTGCGCGATCGGCTGTTAACCGAAAGGTTGGAGTTTCGAGCCCTCCCGGGAGTGGTGTGTTGCTTTTTTTCTTTGTGGTAATAGCTTTTAAGATATGTACTGATGGTGGTGAGAGTGGAGCAGGACTGTCTCCATGGCGCAATTGGCTAGCGCAATTGGCTGTTAACCGAAAGGTTGGAGTTTCGAGCCCACCCGGTGGTGGTGCGGCGCTTTTTTTTTCTTTGGGCTGATAGCTTTGAAGATATGTTCTGATGGTGGTGAGAGCGGAGCAAGACTGTATCCGTGGCGCAAAGGGCTTGCGCGATCGGCTGTTAACCGAAAGGTTCGAGTTTCGAGCCCTCCCGGGAGTGGTGTGTTGCTTTTTTCTTTGCGCTGATAGCTTTGAAGATATGTTCGGATGGTGGTGAGAGTGGAGCAGGACTGTCTCCGTGGCGCAATGGGCTAGCGCGATGGGCTGTTAACCGAAAGGTTGGATTTTCGAGCCCTCCCGGTGGTGGTGCGGCGCTTTTTTTCTTTGGGGTGATAGCTCTGAATAAATGTTTTGACGGTGGTGAGAGTGGAGCAGGACTGTCTTCGTGGCGCAATTGGCTTACGCGATCGGCTGTTAACCGAAAGGCTGGAGGTTCGAGCCCTCCCGGGAGTGGTGTGTTGCTTTTTTCTTTGCACTGATAGCTCTGAAGAAATGGTCTGACGGTGGTGAGAGTGGAGCACGACTGTCCCCGTGGCGAAATGGGCTAACGCAATCGGCTGTTAACCGAAAGGTTGGAGTTTTGAGCCCTCCCGGGAGTGGTGTGTTGCTTTTTTCTTTGCACTGATAGCTTTGAAGATATGTTCTGATGGTGGTGAGAGTGGAGCAGGACTGTCTCCGTGGCGCAATTGGCTTGCGCGATCGGCTATTAACCGAAAGGTTGGAGGTTCGTGCCCTCCCAGGAGTGGTGTGTTGCTTTTTTCTTTGTGGTAATAGCTTTGAAGATATGTTCTGATGGTGGTGAGAGTGGAGCACGACTGTCTCCATGGCGCAATTGGCTAGCGCGATCGGCTGTTAACCAAAGGTTGGAGTTTCGAGCCCACCCGATGGTGGTGCGGCGCTTTTTTTTCTTTGTGGTGATAGCTTTGATGATATGTTCTGATGGTGGTGAGAGTGGAGCAGGACTGTCTCCTTGGCGCAATTGGCTACCGCGATTGGCTGTTAACCGAAAGCTTGGAGTTTCGAACCCTCCCGCGAGTGGTGTGTTGCTTTTTTCTTTGCACTGATAGCTTTGAAGATATGTTCTGATGGTGGTGAGAGTGGAGCAGGACTGTCTTCGTGGCGCAATTGGCTTGCGCGATCGGCTGTTAACCGAAAGGTTGGAGGTTCGAGCACCACCCGGTGGTGGTGCGGCGCTTTTTTTTCTTTGCACTGATAGCTTTGAAGATATGTTCTGATGGTGGTGAGAAGGGAGCAAGACTGTCTCCGTGGCGCAATTGGCTAGCGCGATCGGCTGTTAACCGAAAGGGTGGAGTTTCGAGCCCTCCCGGGAGTGGTGTGGTTCTTTTTTCTTTGTGGTAATAGCTTTCAAGATATGTTCTGATGGTGGTGAGAGTGGAGCACGACTGTCTCCATGGCGCAATTGGCTAGCGCGATCGGCTGTTAACCGAAAGGTTGGAGTTTCGAGCCCACCCGATGGTGGTGCGGCGCTTTTTCTTTCTTTGGGGCGATAGCTCTGAAGAAATGGTCTGACGGTGGTGAGAGTGGAGCACGACTCTCTCTGTGGCGCAATTGGCTAGCGCGATCGGCTGTTAACCGAAAGGTTGGAGGTTCGAGCCCACCCGGTGGTGGTGCGGCGCTTTTTTTCTTTGGGCTCATAGCTCTGAAGAAATGTTCTGACGGTGGTGAGAGTGGAGCAGGACTGTCCCCGTGGCGCCATTGGCGAGCGCGATCGGCTGTTAACCAAAAAGTTGGAGGTTCGAGCCCTCCCGGGTGGGGTGTGTTGCTTTTTTCTTTGCGCTGATAGCTTTGAAGATATTTTCTGATGGTGGTGAGCGTGGAGCACGATTGTCTCCGTTGCGCAATTGGCTATTGCGATCGGCCGTTTACCGAAAGTTTGGAGGTTCGAGCCCACCTGGTGGTGGTGCGGCGCTTTTTTTCTTTGGGCTGATAGCTTGAAAGATATGTTCTAATGGTGGTGAGAGTGGAGCAGGACTGTCTCCGTGGCGCAATTGGCCAGCGCGATTGGCTGTTAACCGAAAAGTTGGAGGTTCGAGCCCTCCCGGAAGTGGTGTGTTGCTTTTTTCTTTGTGCTGATAGGTTTGAAGATATGTTCCGATGGTGGTAAGAGTGGAGCGCGACTGTCTCCGTGGCGCAATTGGCTAGTGCGATCGGCTGTTAACCGAAAGGTTGGAGGTTCGAGCCCACCCGGTGGTGGTGCGGCGCTTTTTTTTCTTTGGGCTGATAGCTTTGAAGATATGTTCTGATGGAGGTGAGAAGGGAGCACGATTGTCTCCGTTGCGCAATTGGCTAGCGCGATCGGCCGTTAACCGAAAGGTTGGAGGTTCGAGCCCACCTGGTGGTGGTGCGGCGCTTTTTTTTTCTTTGGGCTGATAGCTTGAAATATATGTTCTAATGGTGGTGAGAGTGGAGCAGGACTGTCTCCGTGGCGCAATTGGCCAGCGCGATCGGCTGTTAACCAAAAAGTTGGAGGTTCGAGCCCTTCCGGGAGTGGTGTGTTGCTTTTTTCTTTGTGCTGATAGCTTTGAAGATATGTTCCGATGGTGGTAAGAGTGGAGCGCGACTGTCTCCGTGGCGCAATTGGCTAGCGCGATTGGCTGTTAACCGAAAGTTTGGAGGTTCGAGCCCACCCGTTGGTGGTGCGGCGCTTTTTTTTCTTTGTTCTGATAGCTTTGAAGATATGTTCTGATGGTGGTGAGAGTGGAGCAAGACTGTCCCCGTGGCGCAATGGGCTACCGCGATCGGCTGTTAACCGAAAGGTTGGAGTTTCAAGCCCTCCCGGGAGTGGTGTGTTGCTTTTTTCTTTGCGCTCATAGCTTTGAAGATATGTTCTGATGGTTGTGAGAGTGAAGCAAGACTGTCTCCGTGCGCAATGGGCTAGCGCGATCGGCTGTTAACCGAAAAGTTGGAGTTTCGAGCCCTCCCGGTGGTGGTGCGGCGCTTTTTTTTCTTTGGGGTGATAGCTCTGAATAAATGTTTTGACGGTGGTGAGAGTGGAGCAGGACTGTCTCCGTGGCGCAATTGGCTTGCGCAATCGGCTGTTAACCGAAAGGTTGGAGGTTCGAGCCCACCCGGTGGTGGTGCGGCGCTTTTTTTTCTTTGCACTGATAGCTTTGAAGATATGTTCTGATGGTGGTGAGAGTGGAGCAAGACTGTCCCCGTGGCGCAATGGGCTACCGCGATCGGCTGTTAACCGAAAGGTTGGAGTTTCAAGCGCTCCCGGGAGTGGTGTGTTGCTTTTTTCTTTGCGCTGATAGCTTTGAAGATATGTTCTGATGGTGGTGAGAGTGGAGCAGGACTGTCTCCGTGGCGCAATTGGCTTGCGCGATCGGCTGTTAACCGAAAGGTTGGAGTTTCGAGCCCTCCCGGGAGTGGTGTGTTGCTTTTTTTCTTTGTGGTAATAGCTTTTAAGATATGTACTGATGGTGGTGAGAGTGGAGCAGGACTGTCTCCATGGCGCAATTGGCTAGCGCGATCGGCTGTTAACCGAAAGGTTGGAGTTTCGAACCCTCCCGGGAGTGGTGTGTTGCTTTTTTCTTTGCACTGATAGCTTTCAAGATATGTTCTGATGGTGGTGAGAGTGGAGCAGGACTGTCTCCATGGCGCAATTGGCTAGCGCGATCGGCTGTTAACCGAAAGGTTGGAGTTTCGAGCCCACCCGGTGGTGGTGCGGCGCTTTTTTTCTTTGGGTTGATAGCTCTGAAGAAATGTTCTGACGGTGGTGAGAGTGGAGCAGGACTGTCTCCGTGGCGCAATTGGCTAGCGCGATCGGCTGTTAACCGAAAGGTTGGAGGTTCGAGCCCACCCGGTGGCGGTGCGGCGCTTTTTCTTTCTTTGGGGCGATAGCTCTGAAGAAATGGTCTGACGGTGGTGAGAGTGGAGCACGACTGTCTCTGTGGCGCAATTGGCTAGCGCGATCGGCTGTTAACCGAAAGGTTGGAGGTTCGAGCCCACCCGGTGGTGGTGCGGCGCTTTTTTTTCTTTGGGCTGATAGCTCTGAAGAAATGTTCTTACGGTGGTGAGATTGGAGCAGGACTGTCCCCGTGGCGCCATTGGCTAGCGCGATCGGCTGTTAACCAAAAAGTTTGAGGTTCGAGCCCTCCCGGTTGGGGTGTGTTGCTTTTTTCTTTCCACTGATAGCTTTGAAGATATTTTCTGATGGTGGTGAGCGTGGAGCACGATTGTCTCCGTTGCGCAATGGGCTAGCGCCATTGGCCGTTAACCGAAAGGTTGGAGGTTCGAGCCCACCTTGTGGTGGTGCTGCGCTTTTTTTCTTTAGATGATAGCTTGAAAGATATGTTCTAATGGTGGTGACAGTGGAGCAGGACTGTCTCCGTGGCGCAATTGGCCAGCGCGATCGGCATTTAACCGAAAAGTTGGAGGTTCGAGCCCTCCCGGGAGTGGTGTGTTGCTTTTTTTTTTGTGCTGATAGCTTTGAAGATATGTTCCGATGGTGGTAAGAGTGGAGCGCGACTGTCTCCGTGGCGCAATTGGCTAGTGCGATCGGCTGTTAACCGAAAGGTTGTAGGTTCGAGCCCACCCGGTGGTGGTGCGGCGCTTTTTTTTCTTTGGGCTGATAGCTTTGAAGATATGTTCTGATGGAGGTCAGAAGAGAGCAAGTTTGTCTCCGTGGCGCATTGGGCTAGCCCGATCAGCTGTTAACCGAAAGGTTGGAGTTTCGAGCCCGCCCGGGAGTGATGTGTTGCTTTTTTCTTTGCGCTGATAGCTTTGAATATATGTTCTGATGGTGGTGAGAGCGGAGCAAGACTGTCTCCGTGGCGCAAAGGGCTAACGCGATCGGCTGTTAACCGAAAGGTTCGAGTTTCAAGCCCTCCCGGGAGTGGTGTGTTGCTTTTTTCTTTGAGCTAATAGCTTTGAAGATATGTTCTGATGGTGGTGAGAGTGGAGCAGGACTGTCTCCGTGGCGCAATTGGCTAGCGCGATCGGCTGTTAACCGAACGTTTAGAGGTTCGAGCCCACTCGGTGGTGGTGCGGTGCTTTTTTTTCTTTGTGCTGATAGCTTTGGAGATATTTTCTGATGGTGGTGAGAGTGAAGCAAGACTGTCTCCGTGGCGCAATGGGCTAGCGCGATCGGCTGTTAACCGAAAGGTTGGAGTTTCGAGCCCTCCCGGTGGTGGTGCGGCGCTTTTTTTTCTTTGGGGTGATAGCTCTGAATAAATGTTTTGACGGTGGTGAGAGTGAAGCAAGACTGTCTCCGTGCGCAATGGGCTAGCGCGATCGGCTGTTAACCGAAAAGTTGGAGTTTCGAGCCCTCCCGGTGGTGGTGCGGCGCTTTTTTTTCTTTGGGGTGATAGCTCTGAATAAATGTTTTGACGGTGGTGAGAGTGGAGCAGGACTGTCTCCGTGGCGCAATTGGCTAGCGCAATCGGCTGTTAAACGAAAGGTTGGAGGTTCGAGCCCACCCGGTGGTGGTGCGGCGCTTTTTTTTCTTTGCACTGATAGCTTTGAAGATATATTTTGATGGTGGTGAGAGTGGAGCAAGACTGTCCCCGTGGCGCAATGGGCTACCGCGATCGGCTGTTAATCGAAAGGTTGGAGTTTCAAGCCCTCCCGGGAGTGGTGTGTTGCTTTTTTCTTTGCGCTGATAGCTTTGAAGATATGTTCTGATGGTGGTGAGAGTGGAGCAGGACTGTCTCCGTGGCGCAATTGGCTTGCGCGATCGGCTGTTAACCGAAAGGTTGGAGTTTCGAGCCCTCCCGGGAGTGGTGTGTTGCTTTTTTTCTTTGTGGTAATAGCTTTTAAGATATGTACTGATGGTGGTGAGAGTGGAGCAGGACTGTCTCCATGGCGCAATTGGCTAGCGCGATCGGCTGTTAACCGAAAGTTTGGAGTTTCGAGCCCACCCGGTGGTGGTGCGGCGCTTTTTTTTCTTTGGGCTGATAGCTTTGAAGATATGTTCTGATGGTGGTGAGAGCGGAGCAAGACTGTCTCCGTGGCGCAAAGGGCTAGCGCGATCGGCTGTTAACCGAAAGGTTCGAGTTTCGAGCCCTCCCGGGAGTGGTGTGTTGCTTTTTTCTTTGCGCTGATAGCTTTGAAGATATGTTCTGATGGTGGTGAGAGTGGAGCAGGACTGTCTCCGTGGCGCAATGGGCTAGCGCGATCGGCTGTTAACCGAAAGGTTGGAGTTTCGAGCCCTCCCGGTGGTGGTGCGGCGCTTTTTTTCTTTGGGGTGATAGCTCTGAATAAATGTTTTGACGGTGGTGAGAGTGGAGCAGGACTGTCTCCGTGGCGCAATTGGCTTGCGCGATCTGCTGTTAACCAAAATGTTGGAGATTCGAGCCCACCCTGTGGTGGTGCAGCGCTTTTTTTTCTTTGTGCTGATAGCTTTGAAGATATGTTCTGATGGTGGTGAGAGTGGAGCAGGACTGTCTCCTTGGCGTAATTGGCTAGCGCGATTGGCTGTTAAACGAAAGGTTGGAGGTTCGAGCCCACCCGGTGGTGGTGCGGTGCTTTTTTTTCTTTAGGCTGATAGCTTTGAAGATATGTTCTGATGGCGGTGAGAGTGGAGCAGGACTGTCTCCCTGGCGCAATTGGCTAGCGCGATCGGCTGTTAACCGAAAGGTTGGAGGTACGAGCCCACCCGGTGGTGGTGCGGCGCTTTTTTTTCTTTGCGCTGATAGCTTTGAAGATATGTTCTGATGGTGGTGAGAGTGGAGCAAGACTGTCCCCGTGGCGCAATGGGATAGCGCGATCGGCTGTTAACCGAAAGGTTGGAGTTTCGAGCCATCCCGGGAGTGGTGTGTTGCTTTTTTCTTTGCACTGATAGCTTTGAAGATATGTTCTGATGGGGTTGAGAGTGGAGCAGGACTGTCTCCGTGGCGCAATTGGCTAGCGCGATCGGCTGTTAACCGAAAGGTTGGAGGTTCGAGCCCACCCGGTGGTGGTGCGGCGCTTTTTCTTTCTTTGGGGCGATAGCTCTGAAGAAATGGTCTGACGGTGGTGAGAGTGGAGCACGACTGTCCCCGTGGCGAAAAGGGCTAGCGCGATCGGCTGTTAACCGAAAGGTTGGAGTTTCGAGCCCTCCCGGGAGTGGTGTGTTGCTTTTTTCTTTGCACTGATAGCTTTGAAGATATGTTCTGATGGTGGTGAGAGTGGAGCAGGACTGTCTCCGTGGCGCAATTGGCTTGCGCAATCGGCTGTTAACCGAAAGGTTGGAGGTTCGAGCCCTCCCAGGAGTGGTGTGTTGCTTTTTTCTTTGTGGTAATAGCTTTGAAGATATGTTCTGATGGTGGTGAGAGTGGAGCACGACTGTCTCCATGGCGCAATTGACTAGCGCGATAGGCTGTTAACCGAAAGGTTGGAGTTTCGAGCCCACCCGATGGTAGTGCGGCGCTTTTTTTTCTTTGTGGTGATAGCTCTGAAGAAATGTTCTGACGGTGGTGAGAGTGGAGCAAGACTGTCTCCGTGGCGCAAAGGGCTAGCGCGATCGGCTTTTAACCGAAAGGTTCGAGTTTCGAGACCTCCCGGGAGTGGTGTGTTGCTTTTTTCTTTGCGCTGATAGCTTTGAAGATATGTTCTGATGGTGGTGAGAGTGGAGCAGGACTGTGCCCGTGGCGCCATTGGCTAGCGCGATCGGCTGTTAACCAAAAAGTTGGAGGTTCGAGCCCTCCCGGGTGGGGTGTGTTGCTTTTTTCTTTGCGCTGATAGCTTTGAAGATATTTTCTGATGGTGGTGAGCGTGGAGCACGATTGTCTCCGTTGCGCAATTGGCTAGCGCGATCGGCCGTTACCGAAAGGTTGGAGGTTCGAGCCCACCTGGTGGTGGTGCGGCGCTTTTTTTTTCTTTGGGCTGATAGCTTGAAATATATGTTCTAATGGTGGTGAGAGTGGAGCAGGACTGTCTCCGTGGCGCAATTGGCCAGCGCGATCGGCTGTTAACCAAAAAGTTGGAGGTTCGAGCCCTTCCGGGAGTGGTGTGTTGCTTTTTTCTTTGTGCTGATAGCTTTGAAGATATGTTCCGATGGTGGTAAGAGTGGAGCGGGACTGCCGCCGTGGCGCAATTGGCTAGTGCGATCGGCTGTTAACCGAAAGGTTGGAGGTTCGAGCCCACCCGGTGGTGGTGCGGCGCTTTTTTTTCTTTGCGCTGATAGCTTTGAAGATATTCTCTGATGGTGGTGAGCGTGGAGCACGATTGTCTCTGTTGCGCAATTGGCTAGTGCGATCGGCCGTTAACCGAAAGTTTGGAGGTTCGAGCCCACCTGGTGGTGGTGCGGCGCTTTTTTTTCTTTGGGCTGATAGCTTGAAAGATATGTTCTAATGGTGGTGAGAGTGGAGCAGGACTGTCTCCGTGGCGCAATTGGCCAGCGCGATTGGCTGTTAACCGAAAAGTTGGAGGTTCGAGCCCTCCCGGGAGTGGTGTGTTGCTTTTTTCTTTGAGCTGATAGGTTTGAAGATATTGCTACGGAGAGGAAGAAAAGGAAGAGGTGCGACTGACAGGCGCGCGACTGGGCCAATCAGCCATTGTGTCTCTTGCCTGTAGTTTTTACTCTGCAAATACATCTCGCTCAGAAGCAACCAACCTCGTAACATATTGGTGGAGGTGCTGGGTAACCATCAGGCAACGGAGCTCCGCAGCGGACGTCGCATCGCCCTTCCAGCCATGGCCAATGCTCAGCCCTCCGCGTCAACGTCAGCGTCTCCGACGAACATGGCGTCGCAACCGTACGTTTTCACGCCTCTCAAGGATCCCGGTACATTCTGCGGAACCGATGGCGTCGACGTTGACGATTGGCTGGCCATGTTTGAACGAGTGAGTGTGCCGAACAGATGGGATCCCACACTTCAGTTGGCTAATGTGCTGTTCTATTTGAGAGGCACGGCCAAGGTGTGGTATGAGAACAATGAAGAAGAACTCACAAGCTGGGACCAATGCAAAGCAAAGATGCGGGAGGTGTTTGGCAAAACCGCCAGTCGGAAGATCGCCGCCAAAAAGGAATTGGCCTGCCGTGCCCAATCCCCTACGGAGTCATACCTCGCTTACATTCAAGACGTGCTGGCCCTCTGCCGAAAGGCCGAAAGCGACATGACAGAAGGTGACAAGGTGGGACATGTTCTGAAAGGGATTGCCGACGACGCGTTCAATCTCCTGATGTGCAAGGGCTGTTCCACCGTAGACGCGATCATCAAAGAGTGTCGTCAGTTCGAGCAAGTGAAAAGTCGCCGCATTCTACAAACATTCGCTCGACTCCCAAACACCGCTGCAACATCTACTTGCGAGGACCAGTCAACACCACAACGTGCATCGCCGCCGGGAGACCTTACACGCATTGTTCGTCGTGAACTGGAAGCTATGGCGCCCTCGGCGTTCTATTCGCGCAGTACCGATGCCACTCCTGTTACTGTTCCTCTTGTTCAAGCCATCGTGCGCCGGGAGCTTGAAAACATCGGAGTGCATTCCGTGTGCCATGTCACCGCGCCTAGAGTCAGCGAACGCCCTTTCGTGATGCCCTTCTCCGACCGACGGTCTTCTCCACGTACTCGCAACCCGGCTGAGTGGCGAACTGCAGATGACCGCCCTATATGTTTCAACTGCCACCGCGTTGGACATATTGCCCGTTACTGCCGCAACACATGGTCCTCGGCACATCGCGCAACGACCAATATGACCCGTTTCGACGATACCGCCCGCACCTTTCCACCTGCCGAAGAGCCCAATGCCATTGACCATTCTCGGAACACTTGGTACAGCCGCTCGCCTTCACCACGTGGGCACCAGTCTCGATCGCCGCAAACACGTCGCCCATCGTCCCGTTCGCCGCAGCCACGGCGCTTCTCGTCCCCCGTGGCTTCCGGCCGCGTTGTCTCGGAAAACTGAGAAATGCAGCCCCCGGAGGTGGTGCTGCATTGACGACTTCCGCAGCAAATCCTCTTTCCGTTCCCACCAGACGAAGTGTAATAGACGTTAAAGTAGACGGCGAACCTGTACAAGCACTTGTCGACACCGGCGCAAGCATTTCGGTCATGAGTTCAAGCCTACGCACACGTTTAAAGAAAGTTCTGACACCAGCGGCTGCACAAATGCTCCGTGTGGCCGATGGCGGCACGCCGATGGTTCTCGGTCTGTGCACTGCCCGCTTACGTATAAAGGACCACACTACTTCTGTCATTTTAGCCGTGATTGACCACTGCCCTTATGACATTATCCTAGGCCTGGACTTCTTGTCGAATCATTCTGCTCTGATCGATTGTGCTACAGGCGTTCTTCAGCTAGAGTTGCCTCAGATAGTCGCTGACCCCCCCACTGCCCCGCCGCGCCTGTGCTCTCTTCAGGATGTGCGGCTGTCAGCTCAGGCAGCCACCTTCGTCGTTTTGACCGCACAGCCCCAAGTTCCCGATGGTCAATATGTCCTCCTTCCTCTCGCCGACGTCCTCTTGAGCCGCAACATTGCCATTCCCCATACGCTTGTGACTGTTACTGACAATTGTACCTCGCTTCCACTTCTCAATTTCAGCTTGTGCCCTCAAGTGCTTCCTCGTGGCATGTTCTTGGCCAGCGTATCTAATGCTGACGAATTCGAAATAGCAGCGCTCACCACCGAGATTGATTTACTTCAGTCTCCAGTAGCGAACAGCACCTGTTCTCGGCCAGATCGTTTCTCGAAGATGATTGCACCCGACCTCAACCCTGCGCAAGCCAATGACATCCATCGCCTTCTCGCGTCATATACCGACATTTTTTCTTTCGACGACAGACCTCTAGGGCAAACATCCACTGTTCAGCACCGTATAAATACTGGTGACGCCAGTCCTATTCGCCGACGCCCCTATCGTGTCTCCCCCACTGAGCGTAGAGTTATCCAAGCAGAAGTGGACAAAATGCTCAACAAAGGTGTCATAGAACCATCAAGTAGTCCTTGGGCCTCCCCTGTCGTCCTTGTGAAGAAAAAAGATGGTACCTGGCGCTTCTGCGTTGACTATCGCCACCTAAACAAGATCACACGAAAAGACGTGTACCCGCTACCACGCATCGATGACGCGTTGGA
This sequence comes from Rhipicephalus microplus, assembly GCF_043290135.1. Lineage (NCBI taxonomy): Eukaryota > Metazoa > Arthropoda > Arachnida > Ixodida > Ixodidae > Rhipicephalus > Rhipicephalus microplus. Next base: position 2,261,500 of record NW_027464612.1, on the reverse strand, counting down.
CTGCCTACACGGGGCTACATACTTCTCGTCTATAGATCTCCGGTCCGGCTACTGGCAGATTTCTGTCGATGAAATGGACCGCGAGAAGACGGCCTTCATTACACCAGATGGTTTATACCAGTTTAAGGTCATGCCTTTTGGACTATGTAACGCCCCTGCCACATTCGAACGAATGATGGACTCTCTCCTGCGTGGTTACAAGTGGTCTACTTGTCTTTGTTACCTAGACGATGTGATAGTCTTTTCATCTACTTTCGATAGCCACCTGACCCGTCTCGCTGCAATTCTCGCAGTCTTCAGAACAGCTGGGCTACAACTCAATTCCAAGAAGTGTCAATTTGGTCACCGTCAGATTGCCATTCTGGGCCATATTGTAAACGCCGATGGTGTCCAACCAGATCCCGAAAAGATCCGCGTCGTCCGTAGCTTTCCAGTGCCCCGTTCTACATCCGACGTCCGTAGCTTCGTCGGCTTATGTTCCTACTTTCGCCGTTTTGTGAAAAACTTCGCTGACGTTGCCCGGCCACTGACAGATTTGCTGAAGAACTACGCCCCCCATACTTGCCCACTTTAATCCTTCTGCTGCCACAGAGGTTCGCACCGACGCCAGTGGCCACGGTATCGGCGCAGTTCTCGCTCAGCGGCACCACGGTAGACAGTGCGTGATAGCTTACGCCAGTCGCCTGCTTTCTCCCCAGGAGATGAATTATTCCATCACCGAGAGAGAGTGTCTAGCTTTAGTTTGGGCCGTCGCCAAGTTTCGGCCATATTTATATGGTCGCATTTTCACTGTCGTTACGGACCACCACGCCCTCTGTTGGCTGACTTCTCTGAAGGACCCGACTGGACGTCTGGCTCGCTGGGCTCTGAGGCTTCAGGAATTTTCGTTTAGCGTCAGCTACAAGTCTGGCCGTTTGCACAAGGACGCAGACTGTCTTTCTCGATATCCGGTAGATCCTCCTGATCCCGTTGCGCCTGACCTGGAGAGCAGAGTAATGGCGTTTACAGACGTCAGCGATATGCGCATCGAACAACGACGGGATGAGTCATTGCGCACTATCATCGACGCCATCCAGTCTGACAGCCATGACGCTGAATCCCGTATGTTCGTGCTGCATGACGGCATCCTCTACCGCCGCAACGTCACCACTGAAGGCCCTGAGCTTCTGCTTGTCATCCCTCGTCATCTACGGCCTGCCATACTTCAACAACTTCACGACGCACCAACAGCGGGACACCTCGGCGTTTCCCGCACATACGACCGCGTGCGACGTCGATTTTTCTGGCCTGGATTGTACCGCAGCGTACGTCGATATGTCGCCACTTGCGACCTCTGCCAGCGCCGGAAAAGACCTTCTTTGCTGCCAGTTGGATATCTTCACCCAATTGAAGTCCCCTCTGAACCATTTCATCGCGTGGGACTCGACCTTCTTGGCCCTTTTCCGACGACGACACTAGGAAATAAATGGATTGCCGTCGCCACAGATTATGCGACCCGTTACGCGATAACAAAGGCCATGCCAACCAGTTGCGCCACTGACGTCGCGGATTTTCTTCTTCATGACGTCATCTTACACCATGGTGCACCCCGACAGCTGCTTACGGACCGCGGCCGCTCTTTCCTGTCCAAAGTTGTCGATGACCTCCTTCGATCGTGTGCTACAGCCCATAAGCTATCTACCGCCTACCACCCACAAACTAATGGCCTAACTGAACGTCTCAACCGCACGCTCACAGAGATGCTTTCGATGTACGTCTCCGATGATCATCGAGACTGGGATACAACGTTGGCCTATGTGACCTTCGCATATAACTCCTCTCGACATGACACTGCGGGATTCTCGCCTTTTTATCTTTTATATGGTCGCGACCCCATATTGCCATTTGAAACCACCTTGCCTCTCGTGCCATCTCCTTCCGAGTACGCGCGCGAAGCCATTGATCGGGCTCACATGGCTCGTCAAGTTGCCCAGTCTCGCCTCACCAGGTCACAGGATATGCAAAAAGCCCGCTACGACCACCGGCATCGAAATATAACGTTTGCCCCAGGTGACCACGTGCTCCTCTGGTCACCGTGTCGCCGTGTAGGTCTCTCCGAAAAACTTTTGTCCCGATACGCCGGACCCTACCTAGTCTTACGTCAAGTTAGCGACGTAACCTACGAGATAGCGCCATTGCACTCCAATACGTCACCAAGTTCGTCACTAGTTGACATTGTCCATGTTTCGCGCTTGAAACCCTACTTCTGTCGCACTTCTCCGGACTCTCGCCGAGACGGCGCTCCAACGCCCGGGGGTCCTGCTACGGAGAGGAAGAAAAGGAAGAGGTGCGACTGACAGGCGCGCGACTGGGCCAATCAGCCATTGTGTCTCTTGCCTGTAGTTTTTACTCTGCAAATACATCTCGCTCAGAAGCAACCAACCTCGTAACAATATGTTCCGATGGTGGTAAGAGTGGAGCGCGACTGTCTCCGTGGCGCAATTGGCTAGTGCGATCGGCTGTTAACCGAAAGGTTGGAGGTTCGAGCCCACCCGGTGGTGGTGCGGCGCTTTTTTTTCTTTGGGCTGATAGCTTTGAAGATATGTTCTGATGGAGGTGAGAAGGGAGCAAGTTTGTCTCCGTGGCGCAATGGGCTAGCCTGATCGGCTGTTAACCGAAAGGTTGGAGTTGCGAGCCCACCCGGGAGTGGTGTGTTGCTTTTTTCTTTGCGCTGATAGCTTTGAATATATGTTCTGATGGTGGTGAGAGCGAAGCAAGACTGTCTCCGTGGCGCAAAGGGCTAGCGCGATCGGCTGTTAACCGAAAGGTTCGAGTTTCGAGACCTCCCGGGAGTGGTGTGTTGATTTTTTCTTTGTGCTGATAGCTTTGAAGATATGTTCCGATGGTGGTAAGAGTGGAGCGGGACTGCCGCCGTGGCGCAATTGGCTAGTGCGATCGGCTGTTAACCGAAAGGTTGGAGGTTCGAGCCCACCCGGTGGTGGTGCGGCGCTTTTTTTTCTTTGCGCTGATAGCTTTGAAGATATTCTCTGATGGTGGTGAGCGTGGAGCACGATTGTCTCTGTTGCGCAATTGGCTAGCGCGATTGGCTGTTAACCGAAAGTTTGGAGGTTCGAGCCCACCCGTTGGTGGTGCGGCGCTTTTTTTTCTTTGTTCTGATAGCTTTGAAGATATGTTCTGATGGTGGTGAGAGTGGAGCAAGACTGTCCCCGTGGCGCAATGGGCTACCGCGATCGGCTGTTAACCGAAAGGTTGGAGTTTCAAGCCCTCCCGGGAGTGGTGTGTTGCTTTTTTCTTTGCGCTGATAGCTTTGAAGATATGTTCTGATGGTTGTGAGAGTGAAGCAAGAATGTCTCCGTGCGCAATGGGCTAGCGCGATCGGCTGTTAACCGAAAAGTTGGAGTTTCGAGCCCTCCCGGTGGTGGTGCGGCTATTTTTTTTCTTTGGGGTGATAGCTCTGAATAAATGTTTTGACGGTGGTGAGAGTCGAGCAGGACTGTCTCCGTGGAGAAATTGGCTTGCGCAATCGGCTGTTAACCGAAAGGTTGGAGGTTCGAGCCCACCCGGTGGTGGTGCGGCGCTTTTTTTTCTTTGCACTGATAGCTTTGAAGATATGTTCTGATGGTGGTGAGAGTGGAGCAAGACTGTCCCCGTGGCGCAATGGGCTACCGCGATCGGCTGTTAACCGAAAGGTTGGAGTTTCAAGCCCTCCCGGGAGTGGTGTGTTGCTTTTTTCTTTGCGCTGATAGCTTTGAAGATATGTTCTGATGGTGGTGAGAGTGGAGCAGGACTGTCTCCATGGCGCAATTGGCTAGCGCGATCGGCTGTTAACCGAAAGGTTGGAGTTTCGAGCCCACCCGGTGGTGGTGCGGCACTTTTTTTTCTTTGGGCTGATAGCTTTGAAGATATGTTCTGATGGTGGTGAGAGCGGAGCAAGACTGTCTCCGTGGCGCAAAGGGCTAGCGCGATCGGCTGTTAACCGAAAGGTTCGAGTTTCGAGCCCTCCCGGGAGTGGTGTGTTGCTTTTTTCTTTGCGCTGATAGCTTTGAAGATATGTTCTGATGGTGGTGAAAGTGGAGCAGGACTGTCTCCGTGGCGCAATGGGCTAGCGCGATCGGCTGTTAACCGAAAGGTTGGAGTTTCGAGCCCTCCCGGTGGTGGTGCGGCGCTTTTTTTCTTTGGGGTGATAGCTCTGAATAAATGTTTTGACGGTGGTGAGAGTGGAGCAGGACTGTCTTCGTGGCGCAATTGGCTTACGCGATCGGCTGTTAACCGAAAGGTTGGAGGTTCGAGCCCTCCCGGGAGTGGTGTGTTGCTTTTTTCTTTGCACTGATAGCTCTGAAGAAATGGTCTGACGGTGGTAGAGTGGAGCACGACTGTCCCCGTGGCGAAATGGGCTAACGCAATCGGCTGTTAACCGAAAGGTTGGAGTTTCGAGCCCTCCCGGGAGTGGTGTGTTGCTTTTTTCTTTGCACTGATAGCTTTGAAGATATGTTCTGATGGTGGTGAGAGTGGAGCAGGACTGTCTCCGTGGCGCAATTGGCTTGCGCGATCGGCTGTTAACCGAAAGGTTGGAGGTTCGAGCCCTCCCAGGAGTGGTGTGTTGCTTTTTTCTTTGTGGTAATAGCTTTGAAGATATGTTCTGATGGTGGTGAGAGTGGAGCACGACTGTCTCCATGGCGCAATTGGCTAGCGCGATCGGCTGTTAACTAAAGGTTGGAGGTTCGAGCCCACCCGGTGGCGGTGCGGCGCTTTTTTTTCTTTGGGCTGATGGCTTTGAAGATATGTTCTGATGGAGGTGAGAAGAGAGCAAGTTTGTCTCCGTGGCGCAATGGGCTAGCCCGATCGGCTGTTAACCGAAAGGTTGGAGTTTCGAGCCCGCCCGGGAGTGATGTGTTGCTTTTTTCTTTGCGCTGATAGCTTTGAATATATGTTCTGATGGTGGTGAGAGCGGAGCAAGACTGTCTCCGTGGCGCAAAGGACTAACGCGATCGGCTGTTAACCGAAAGGTTCGAGTTTCGAGCCCTCCCGGGAGTGGTGTGTTGCTTTTTTCTTTGAGCTAATAGCTTTGAAGATATGTTCTGATGGTGGTGAGAGTGGAGCAGGACTGTCTCCGTGGCGCAATTGGCTAGCGCGATCGGCTCTTAACCGAACGTTTAGAGGTTCGAGCCCACCCGGTGGTGGTGCGGTGCTTTTTTTTCTTTGTGCTGATAGCTTTGAAGATATGTTCTGATGGTGGTGAGAGTGAAGCAAGACTGTCTCCGTGGCGCAATGGGCTAGCGCGATCGGCTGTTAACCGAAAGGTTGGAGTTTCGAGCCCTCCCGGTGGTGGTGCGGCGCTTTTTTTTCTTTGGGGTGATAGCTCTGAATAAATGTTTTGACGGTGGTGAGAGTGGAGCAGGACTGTCTCCGTGGCGCAATCGGCTTGCGCGATCGGCTGTTAACCGAAAGGTTGGAGGTTCGAGCCCACCCGGTGGTGGTGTGGCGCTTTTTTTCTTTGCACTGATAGCTTTGAAGATATATTCTGATGGTGGTGAGAGTGGAGCAAGACTGTCCCCGTGGCGCAATGGGCTACCGCGATCGGATGTTAACCGAAAGGTTAGAGTTTCAAGCCCTCCCGGGAGTGGTGTGTTGCTTTTTTCTTTGCACTGATAGCTTTGAAGATATGTTCAGATGGTGGTGAGAGTGGAGCAGGACTGTCTCCGTGGCGCAATTGGCTTGCGCGATCGGCTGTTAACCGAAAGGTTGGAGTTTCGAGCACTCCCGGGAGTGGTGTGTTGCTTTTTTTCTTTGTGGTAATAGCTTTTAGGATATGTTCTGATGATGGTGAGAGTGGAGCAGGACTGTCTCCGTGGCGCAATTGGCTTGCGCGATCGGCTGTTAACCGAAAGGTTGGAGTTTCGAGCCCTCCCGGGAGTGGTGTGTTGCTTTTTTTCTTTGGGCTCATAGCTCTGAAGAAATGTTCTGACGGTGGTGAGAGTGGAGCAGGACTGTCCCCGTGGCGCCATTGGCTAGCGCGATCGGCTGTTAACCAAAAAGTTGGATGTTCGAGCCCTCCCGGGTGGGGTGTGTTGCTTTTTTTTTGCGCTGATAGCTTTGAAGATATTTTCTGATGGTGGTGAGCGTGGAGCACGATTGTCTCCGTTGCGCAATTGGCTAGTGCGATCGGCCGTTAACCGAAAGTTTGGAGGTTCGAGCTCACCTGGTGGTGGTGCGGCGCTTTTTTTTCTTTGGGCTGATAGGTTTGAAGATATGTTCCGATGGTGGTAAGAGTGGAGCGCGACTGTCTCCGTGGCGCAATTGGCTAGTGCGATCGGCTGTTAACCGAAAGGTTGCAGGTTCGAGCCCACCCGGTGGTGGTGCGGCGCTTTTTTTTCTTTGGGCTGATAGCTTTGAAGATATGTTCTGATGGAGGTGAGAAGGGAGCAAGTTTGTCTCCGTGGCGCAATGGGCTAGCCTGATCGGCTGTTAACCGAAAGGTTGGAGTTGCGAGCCCACCCGGGAGTGGTGTGTTGCTTTTTTCTTTGCGCTGATAGCTTTGAATATATGTTCTGATGGTGGTGAGAGCGAAGCAAGACTGTCTCCGTGGCGCAAAGGGCTAGCGCGATCGGCTGTTAACCGAAAGGTTCGAGTTTCGAGACCTCCCGGGAGTGGTGTGTTGATTTTTTCTTTGCGCTGATAGCTTTGAAGATATGTTCTGATGGTGGTGAGAGTGGAGCAGGACTGTGCCCGTGGCGCCATTGGCTAGCGCGATCGGCTGTTAACCAAAAAGTTGGAGGTTCGAGCCCTCCCGGGTGGGGTGTGTTGCTTTTTTCTTTGCGCTGATAGCTTTGAAGATATTTTCTGATGGTGGTGAGCGTGGAGCACGATTGTCTCCGTTGCGCAATTGGCTAGCGCGATCGGCCGTTAACCGAAAGGTTGGAGGTTCGAGCCCACCTGGTGGTGGTGCGGCGCTTTTTTTTTCTTTGGGCTGATAGCTTGAAATATATGTTCTAATGGTGGTGAGAGTGGAGCAGGACTGTCTCCGTGGCGCAATTGGCCAGCGCGATCGGCTGTTAACCAAAACGTTGGAGGTTCGAGCCCTTCCGGGAGTGGTGTGTTGCTGTTTTCTTTGTGCTGATAGCTTTGAAGATATGTTCCGATGGTGGTAAGAGTGGAGCGGGACTGTCGCCGTGGCGCAATTGGCTAGTGCGATCGGCTGTTAACCGAAAGGTTGGAGGTTCGAGCCCACCCGGTGGTGGTGCGGCGCTTTTTTTTCTTTGGGCTGATAGCTTTGAAGATATGTTCTGATGGTGGTGAGAGTGGAGCAGGACTGTCTCCGTGGCGCAATTGGCTAGCGCGATTGGCTGTTAACCGAAAGTTTGGAGGTTCGAGCCCACCCGTTGGTGGTGCGGCGCTTTTTTTTCTTTGTTCTGATAGCTTTGAAGATATGTTCTGATGGTGGTGAGAGTGGAGCAAGACTGTCCCCGTGGCGCAATGGGCTACCGCGATCGGCTGTTAACCGAAAGGTTGGAGTTTCAAGCCCTCCCGGGAGTGGTGTGTTGCTTTTTTCTTTGCGCTGATAGCTTTGAAGATATGTTCTGATGGTTGTGAGAGTGAAGCAAGACTGTCTCCGTGCGCAATGGGCTAGCGCGATCGGCTGTTAACCGAAAAGTTGGAGTTTCGAGCCCTCCCGGTGGTGGTGCGGCGCTTTTTTTTCTTTGGGGTGATAGCTCTGAATAAATGTTTTGACGGTGGTGAGAGTCGAGCAGGACTGTCTCCGTGGAGAAATTGGCTTGCGCAATCGGCTGTTAACCGAAAGGTTGGAGGTTCGAGCCCACCCGGTGGTGGTGCGGCGCTTTTTTTTCTTTGGGCTGATAGCTTTGAAGATATGTTCTGATGGTGGTGAGAGTGGAGCAGGACTGTCTCCGTGGCGCAATTGGCTAGCGCGATTGGCTGTTAACCGAAAGTTTGGAGGTTCGAGCCCACCCGTTGGTGGTGCGGCGCTTTTTTTTCTTTGTTCTGATAGCTTTGAAGATATGTTCTGATGGTGGTGAGAGTGGAGCAAGACTGTCCCCGTGGCGCAATGGGCTACCGCGATCGGCTGTTAACCGAAAGGTTGGAGTTTCAAGCGCTCCCGGGAGTGGTGTGTTGCTTTTTTCTTTGCGCTGATAGCTTTGAAGATATGTTCTGATGGTGGTGAGAGTGGAGCAGGACTGTCTCCGTGGCGCGATTGGCTTGCGCGATCGGCTGTTAACCGAAAGGTTGGAGTTTCGAGCCCTCCCGGGAGTGGTGTGTTGCTTTTTTTCTTTGTGGTAATAGCTTTTAAGATATGTACTGATGGTGGTGAGAGTGGAGCAGGACTGTGTCCATGGCGCAATTGGCTAGCGCGATCGGCTGTTAACCGAAAGGTTGGAGTTTCGAGCCCACCCGGTGGTGGTGCGGCGCTTTTTTTTCTTTGGGCTGATAGCTTTGAAGATATGTTCTGATGGTGGTGAGAGCGGAGCAAGACTGTCTCCGTGGCGCAAAGGGCTAGCGCGATCGGCTGTTAACCGAAAGGTTCGAGTTTCGAGCCCTCCCGGGAGTGGTGTGTTGCTTTTTTCTTTGCGCTGATAGCTTTGAAGATATGTTCTGATGGTGGTGAAAGTGGAGCAGGACTGTCTCCGTGGCGCAATGGGCTAGCGCGATCGGCTGTTAACCGAAAGGTTGGAGTTTCGAGCCCTCCCGGTGGTGGTGCGGCGCTTTTTTTCTTTGGGGTGATAGCTCTGAATAAATGTTTTGACGGTGGTGAGAGTGGAGCAGGACTGTCTTCGTGGCGCAATTGGCTTACGCGATCGGCTGTTAACCGAAAGGTTGGAGGTTCGAGCCCTCCCGGGAGTGGTGTGTTGCTTTTTTCTTTGCACTGATAGCTCTGAAGAAATGGTCTGACGGTGGTAGAGTGGAGCACGACTGTCCCCGTGGCGAAATGGGCTAACGCAATCGGCTGTTAACCGAAAGGTTGGAGTTTCGAGCCCTCCCGGGAGTGGTGTGTTGCTTTTTTCTTTGCACTGATAGCTTTGAAGATATGTTCTGATGGTGGTGAGAGTGGAGCAGGACTGTCTCCGTGGCGCAATTGGCTTGCGCGATCGGCTGTTAACCGAAAGGTTGGAGGTTCGAGCCCTCCCAGGAGTGGTGTGTTGCTTTTTTCTTTGTGGTAATAGCTTTGAAGATATGTTCTGATGGTGGTGAGAGTGGAGCACGACTGTCTCCATGGCGCAATTGGCTAGCGCGATCGGCTGTTAACCAAAGGTTGGAGGTTCGAGCCCACCCGGTGGCGGTGCGGCGCTTTTTCTTTCTTTGGGGCGATAGCTCTGAAGAAATGGTCTGACGGTGGTGAGAGTGGAGCACGACTGTCTCTGTGGCGCAATTGGCTAGCGCGATCGGCTGTTAACCAAAAGGTTGGAGGTTCGAGCCCACCCGGTGGTGGTGCGGCGCTTTTTTTCTTTGGGCTGATAGCTCTGAAGAAATGTTCTGACGGTGGTGAGAGTGGAGCAGGACTGTCCCCGTGGCGCCATTGGCTAGCGCGATCGGCTGTTAACCAAAAAGTTTGAGGTTCGAGCCCTCCCGGTTGGGGTGTGTTGCTTTTTTCTTTCCGCTGATAGCTTTGAAGATATTTTCTGATGGTGGTGAGCGTGGAGCACGATTGTCTCCGTTGCGCAATGGGCTAGCGCGATTGGCCGTTAACCGAAAGGTTGGAGGTTCGAGCCCACCTTGTGGTGGTGCTGCGCTTTTTTTCTTTGGATGATAGCTTGAAAGATATGTTCTAATGGTGGTGACAGTGGAGCAGGACTGTCTCCGTGGCGCAATTGGCCAGCGCGATCGGCTGTTAACCGAAAAGTTGGAGGTTCGAGCCCTCCCGGGAGTGGTGTGTTGCTTTTTTCTTTGTGCTGATAGCTGTGAAGATATGTTCCGATGGTGGTAAGAGTGGAGCGCGACTCTCTCCGTGGCGCAATTGGCTAGTGCGATCGGCTGTTAACCGAAAGGTTGTAGGTTCGAGCGCACCCGGTGGTGGTGCGGCGCTTTTTTTTGTTTGGGCTGATAGCTTTGAAGATATGTTCTGATGGAGGTGAGAAGAGAGCAAGTTTGTCTCCGTGGCGCAATGGGCTAGCCCGATCGGCTGTTAACCGAAAGGTTGGAGTTTCGAGCCCGCCCGGGAGTGATGTGTTGCTTTTTTCTTTGCGCTGATAGCTTTGAATATATGTTCTGATGGTGGTGAGAGCGGAGCAAGACTGTCTCCGTGGCGCAAAGGACTAACGCGATCGGCTGTTAACCGAAAGGTTCGAGTTTCGAGCCCTCCCGGGAGTGGTGTGTTGCTTTTTTCTTTGAGCTAATAGCTTTGAAGATATGTTCTGATGGTGGTGAGAGTGGAGCAGGACTGTCTCCGTGGCGCAATTGGCTAGCGCGATCGGCTCTTAACCGAACGTTTAGAGGTTCGAGCCCACCCGGTGGTGGTGCGGTGCTTTTTTTTCTTTGTGCTGATAGCTTTGAAGATATGTTCTGATGGTGGTGAGAGTGAAGCAAGACTGTCTCCGTGGCGCAATGGGCTAGCGCGATCGGCTGTTAACCGAAAGGTTGGAGTTTCGAGCCCTCCCGGTGGTGGTGCGGCGCTTTTTTTTCTTTGGGGTGATAGCTCTGAATAAATGTTTTGACGGTGGTGAGAGTGGAGCAGGACTGTCTCCGTGGCGCAATCGGCTTGCGCGATCGGCTGTTAACCAAAAGGTTGGAGGTTCGAGCCCACCCGGTGGTGGTGCGGCGCTTTTTTTCTTTGCACTGATAGCTTTGAAGATATATTCTGATGGTGGTGAGAGTGGAGCAAGACTGTCCCCGTGGCGCAATGGGCTACCGCGATCGGATGTTAACCGAAAGGTTAGAGTTTCAAGCCCTCCCGGGAGTGGTGTGTTGCTTTTTTCTTTGCACTGATAGCTTTGAAGATATGTTCTGATGGTGGTGAGAGTGGAGCAGGACTGTCTCCGTGGCGCAATTGGCTTGCGCGATCGGCTGTTAACCGAAAGGTTGAGGTTCGAGCCCTCCCGGTTGGGGTGTGTTGCTTTTTTCTTTCCGCTGATAGCTTTGAAGATATTTTCTGATGGTGGTGAGCGTGGAGCACGATTGTCTCCGTTGCGCAATGGGCTAGCGCGATTGGCCGTTAACCGAAAGGTTGGAGGTTCGAGCCCACCTTGTGGTGGTGCTGCGCTTTTTTTCTTTGGATGATAGCTTGAAAGATATGTTCTAATGGTGGTGACAGTGGAGCAGGACTGTCTCCGTGGCGCAATTGGCCAGCGCGATCGGCTGTTAACCGAAAAGTTGGAGGTTCGAGCCTTCCCGGGAGTGGTGTGTTGCTTTTTTCTTTGTGCTGATAGCTTTGAAGATATGTTCCGATGGTGGTAAGAGTGGAGCGCGACTGTCTCCGTGGCGCAATTGGCTAGTGCGATCGGCTGTTAACCGAAAGGTTGTAGGTTCGAGCGCACCCGGTGGTGGTGCGGCGCTTTTTTTTCTTTGGGCTGATAGCTTTGAAGATATGTTCTGATGGAGGTGAGAAGAGAGCAAGTTTGTCTCCGTGGCGCAATGGGCTAGCCCGATCGGCTGATAACCGAAAGGTTGGAGTTTCGAGCCCGCCCGGGAGTGATGTGTTGCTTTTTTCTTTGCGCTGATAGCTTTGAATATATGTTCTGATGGTGGTGAGAGCGGAGCAAGACTGTCTCCGTGGCGCAAAGGACTAACGCGATCGGCTGTTAACCGAAAGGTTCGAGTTTCGAGCCCTCCCGGGAGTGGTGTGTTGCTTTTTTCTTTGAGCTAATAGCTTTGAAGATATGTTCTGATGGTGGTGAGAGTGGAGCAGGACTGTCTCCGTGGCGCAATTGGCTAGCGCGATCGGCTCTTAACCGAACGTTTAGAGGTTCGAGCCCACCCGGTGGTGGTGCGGTGCTTTTTTTTCTTTGTGCTGATAGCTTTGAAGATATGTTCTGATGGTGGTGAGAGTGAAGCAAGACTGTCTCCGTGGCGCAATGGGCTAGCGCGATCGGCTGTTAACCGAAAGGTTGGAGTTTCGAGCCCTCCCGGTGGTGGTGCGGCGCTTTTTTTTCTTTGGGGTGATAGCTCTGAATAAATGTTTTGACGGTGGTGAGAGTGGAGCAGGACTGTCTCCGTGGCGCAATCGGCTTGCGCGATCGGCTGTTAACCGAAAGGTTGGAGGTTCGAGCCCACCCGGTGGTGGTGCGGCGCTTTTTTTCTTTGCACTGATAGCTTTGAAGATATATTCTGATGGTGGTGAGAGTGGAGCAAGACTGTCCCCGTGGCGCAATGGGCTACCGCGATCGGATGTTAACCGAAAGGTTAGAGTTTCAAGCCCTCCCGGGAGTGGTGTGTTGCTTTTTTCTTTGCACTGATAGCTTTGAAGATATGTTCTGATGGTGGTGAGAGTGGAGCAGGACTGTCTCCGTGGCGCAATTGGCTTGCGCGATCGGCTGTTAACCGAAAGGTTGGAGTTTCGAGCACTCCCGGGAGTGGTGTGTTGCTTTTTTTCTTTGTGGTAATAGCTTTCAGGATATGTTCTGATGATGGTGAGAGTGGAGCAGGACTGTCTCCGTGGCGCAATTGGCTTGCGCGATCGGCTGTTAACCGAAAGGTTGGAGTTTCGAGCCCTCCCGGGAGTGGTGTGTTGCTTTTTTTCTTTGGGCTCATAGCTCTGAAGAAATGTTCTGACGGTGGTGAGAGTGGAGCAGGACTGTCCCCGTGGCGCCATTGGCTAGCGCGATCGGCTGTTAACCAAAAAGTTGGATGTTCGAGCCCTCCCGGGTGGGGTGTGTTGCTTTTTTTTTGCGCTGATAGCTTTGAAGATATTTTCTGATGGTGGTGAGCGTGGAGCACGATTGTCTCCGTTGCGCAATTGGCTAGTGCGATCGGCCGTTAACCGAAAGTTTGGAGGTTCGAGCTCACCTGGTGGTGGTGCGGCGCTTTTTTTTCTTTGCGCTGATAGCTTTGAATATATGTTCTGATGGTGGTGAAAGTGGAGCGCGACTGTCTCCGTGGCGCAATGGGCTAGCGCGATCGGCTGTTAACCGAAAGGTTGGAGTTTCGAGCCCTCCCGGTGGTGGTGCGGCGCTTTTTTTCTTTGGGGTGATAGCTCTGAATAAATGTTTTGACGGTGGTGAGAGTGGAGCAGGACTGTCTTCGTGGCGCAATTGGCTTACGCGATCGGCTGTTAACCGAAAGGTTGGAGGTTCGAGCCCTCCCGGGAGTGGTGTGTTGCTTTTTTCTTTGCACTGATAGCTCTGAAGAAATGGTCTGACGGTGGTAGAGTGGAGCACGACTGTCCCCGTGGCGAAATGGGCTAACGCAATCGGCTGTTAACCGAAAGGTTGGAGTTTCGAGCCCTCCCGGGAGTGGTGTGTTGCTTTTTTCTTTGCACTGATAGCTTTGAAGATATGTTCTGATGGTGGTGAGAGTGGAGCAGGACTGTCTCCGTGGCGCAATTGGCTTGCGCGATCGGCTGTTAACCGAAAGGTTGGAGGTTCGAGCCCTCCCAGGAGTGGTGTGTTGCTTTTTTCTTTGTGGTAATAGCTTTGAAGATATGTTCTGATGGTGGTGAGAGTGGAGCACGACTGTGTCCATGGCGCAATTGGCTAGCGCGATCGGCTGTTAACCAAAGGTTGGAGGTTCGAGCCCACCCGGTGGCGGTGCGGCGCTTTTTCTTTCTTTGGGGCGATAGCTCTGAAGAAATGGTCTGACGGTGGTGAGAGTGGAGCACGATTGTCTCTGTGGCGCAATTGGCTAGCGCGATCGGCTGTTAACCGAAAGGTTGGAGGTTCGAGCCCACCCGGTGGTGGTGCGGCGCTTTTTTTCTTTGGGCTGATAGCTCTGAAGAAATGTTCTGACGGTGGTGAGAGTGGAGCAGGACTGTCCCCGTGGCGCCATTGGCTAGCGCGATCGGCTGTTAACCAAAAAGTTTGAGGTTCGAGCCCTCCCGGTTGGGGTGTGTTGCTTTTTTCTTTCCGCTGATAGCTTTGAAGATATTTTCTGATGGTGGTGAGCGTGGAGCACGATTGTCTCCGTTGCGCAATGGGCTAGCGCGATTGGCCGTTAACCGAAACGTTGGAGGTTCGAGCCCACCTTGTGGTGGTGCTGCGCTTTTTTTCTTTGGATGATAGCTTGAAAGATATGTTCTAATGGTGGTGACAGTGGAGCAGGACTGTCTCCGTGGCGCAATTGGCCAGCGCGATCGGCTGTTAACCGAAAAGTTGGAGGTTCGAGCCCTCCCGGGAGTGGTGTGTTGCTTTTTTCTTTGTGCTGATAGCTGTGAAGATATGTTCCGATGGTGGTAAGAGTGGAGCGCGACTGTCTCCGTGGCGCAATTGGCTAGTGCGATCGGCTGTTAACCGAAAGGTTGTAGGTTCGAGCGCACCCGGTGGTGGTGCGGCGCTTTTTTTTGTTTGGGCTGATAGCTTTGAAGATATGTTCTGATGGAGGTGAGAAGAGAGCAAGTTTGTCTCCGTGGCGCAATGGGCTAGCCCGATCGGCTGTTAACCGAAAGGTTGGAGTTTCGAGCCCGCCCGGGAGTGATGTGTTGCTTTTTTCTTTGCGCTGATAGCTTTGAATATATGTTCTGATGGTGGTGAGAGCGGAGCAAGACTGTCTCCGTGGCGCAAAGGACTAACGCGATCGGCTGTTAACCGAAAGGTTCGAGTTTCGAGCCCTCCCGGGAGTGGTGTGTTGCTTTTTTCTTTGAGCTAATAGCTTTGAAGATATGTTCTGATGGTGGTGAGAGTGGAGCAGGACTGTCTCCGTGGCGCAATTGGCTAGCGCGATCGGCTCTTAACCGAACGTTTAGAGGTTCGAGCCCACCCGGTGGTGGTGCGGTGCTTTTTTTTCTTTGTGCTGATAGCTTTGAAGATATGTTCTGATGGTGGTGAGAGTGAAGCAAGACTGTCTCCGTGGCGCAATGGGCTAGCGCGATCGGCTGTTAACCGAAAGGTTGGAGTTTCGAGCCCTCCCGGTGGTGGTGCGGCGCTTTTTTTTCTTTGGGGTGATAGCTCTGAATAAATGTTTTGACGGTGGTGAGAGTGGAGCAGGACTGTCTCCGTGGCGCAATCGGCTTGCGCGATCGGCTGTTAACCAAAAGTTTGGAGGTTCGAGCCCACCCGGTGGTGGTGCGGCGCTTTTTTTCTTTGCACTGATAGCTTTGAAGATATATTCTGATGGTGGTGAGAGTGGAGCAAGACTGTCCCCGTGGCGCAATGGGCTACCGCGATCGGATGTTAACCGAAAGGTTAGAGTTTCAAGCCCTCCCGGGAGTGGTGTGTTGCTTTTTTCTTTGCACTGATAGCTTTGAAGATATGTTCTGATGGTGGTGAGAGTGGAGCAGGACTGTGCCCGTGGCGCCATTGGCTAGCGCGATCGGCTGTTAACCAAAAAGTTGGAGGTTCGAGCCCTCCCGGGTGGGGTGTGTTGCTTTTTTCTTTGCGCTGATAGCTTTGAAGATATTTTCTGATGGTGGTGAGCGTGGAGCACGATTGTCTCCGTTGCGCAATTGGCTAGCGCGATCGGCCGTTAACCGAAAGGTTGGAGGTTCGAGCCCACCTGGTGGTGGTGCGGCGCTTTTTTTTCTTTGGGCTGATAGCTTGAAATATATGTTCTAATGGTGGTGAGAGTGGAGCAGGACTGTCTCCGTGGCGCAATTGGCCAGCGCGATCGGCTGTTAACCAAAAAGTTGGAGGTTCGAGCCCTTCCGGGAGTGGTGTGTTGCTGTTTTCTTTGTGCTGATAGCTTTGAAGATATGTTCCGATGGTGGTAAGAGTGGAGCGGGACTGTCGCCGTGGCGCAATTGGCTAGTGCGATCGGCTGTTAACCGAAAGGTTGGAGGTTCGAGCCCACCCGGTGGTGGTGCGGCGCTTTTTTTTCTTTGGGCTGATAGCTTTGAAGATATGTTCTGATGGTGGTGAGAGTGGAGCAGGACTGTCTCCGTGGCGCAATTGGCTAGCGCGATTGGCTGATAACCGAAAGTTTGGAGGTTCGAGCCCACTCGTTGGTGGTGCGGCGCTTTTTTTTCTTTGTTCTGATAGCTTTGAAGATATGTTCTGATGGTGGTGAGAGTGGAGCAAGACTGTCCCCGTGGCGCAATGGGCTACCGCGATCGGCTGTTAACCGAAAGGTTGGAGTTTCAAGCCCTCCCGGGAGTGGTGTGTTGCTTTTTTCTTTGCGCTGATAGCTTTGAAGATATGTTCTGATGGTTGTGAGAGTGAAGCAAGACTGTCTCCGTGCGCAATGGGCTAGCGCGATCGGCTGTTAACCGAAAAGTTGGAGTTTCGAGCCCTCCCGGTGGTGGTGCGGCGCTTTTTTTTCTTTGGGGTGATAGCTCTGAATAAATGTTTTGACGGTGGTGAGAGTCGAGCAGGACTGTCTCCGTGGAGAAATTGGCTTGCGCAATCGGCTGTTAACCGAAAGGTTGGAGGTTCGAGCCCACCCGGTGGTGGTGTGGCGCTTTTTTTTCTTTGCACTGATAGCTTTGAAGATATGTTCTGATGGTGGTGAGAGTGGAGCAAGACTGTCCCCGTGGCGCAATGGGCTACCGCGATCGGCTGTTAACCGAAAGGTTGGAGTTTCAAGCGCTCCCGGGAGTGGTGTGTTGCTTTTTTCTTTGCGCTGATAGCTTTGAAGATATGTTCTGATGGTGGTGAGAGTGGAGCAGGACTGTCTCCGTGGCGCGATTGGCTTGCGCGATCGGCTGTTAACCGAAAGGTTGGAGTTTCGAGCCCTCCCGGGAGTGGTGTGTTGCTTTTTTTCTTTGTGGTAATAGCTTTTAAGATATGTACTGATGGTGGTGAGAGTGAAGCAGGACTGTGTCCATGGCGCAATTGGCTAGCGCGATCGGCTGTTAACCGAAAGGTTGGAGTTTCGAGCACACCCGGTGGTGGTGCGGCGCTTTTTTTTCTTTGGGCTGATAGCTTTGAAGATATGTTCTGATGGTGGTGAGAGCGGAGCAAGACTGTCTCCGTGGCGCAAAGGGCTAGCGCGATCGGCTGTTAACCGAAAGGTTCGAGTTTCGAGCCCTCCCGGGAGTGGTGTGTTGCTTTTTTCTTTGCGCTGATAGCTTTGAAGATATGTTCTGATGGTGGTGAAAGTGGAGCAGGACTGTCTCCGTGGCGCAATGGGCTAGCGCGATCGGCTGTTAACCGAAAGGTTGGAGTTTCGAGCCCTCCCGGTGGTGGTGCGGCGCTTTTTTTCTTTGGGGTGATAGCTCTGAATAAATGTTTTGACGGTGGTGAGAGTGGAGCAGGACTGTCTTCGTGGCGCGCAATTGGCTTACGCGATCGGCTGTTAACCGAAAGGTTGGAGGTTCGAGCCCTCCCGGGAGTGGTGTGTTGCTTTTTTCTTTGCACTGATAGCTCTGAAGAAATGGTCTGACGGTGGTAGAGTGGAGCACGACTGTCCCCGTGGCGAAATGGGCTAACGCAATCGGCTGTTAACCGAAAGGTTGGAGTTTCGAGCCCTCCCGGGAGTGGTGTGTTGCTTTTTTCTTTGCACTGATAGCTTTGAAGATATGTTCTGATGGTGGTGAGAGTGGAGCAGGACTGTCTCCGTGGCGCAATTGGCTTGCGCGATCGGCTGTTAACCGAAAGGTTGGAGGTTCGAGCCCTCCCAGGAGTGGTGTGTTGCTTTTTTCTTTGTGGTAATAGCTTTGAAGATATGTTCTGATGGTGGTGAGAGTGGAGCACGACTGTCTCCATGGCGCAATTGGCTAGCGCGATCGGCTGTTAACCAAAGGTTGGAGGTTCGAGCCCACCCGGTGGCGGTGCGGCGCTTTTTCTTTCTTTGGGGCGATAGCTCTGAAGAAATGGTCTGACGGTGGTGAGAGTGGAGCACGACTGTCTCTGTGGCGCAATTGGCTAGCGCGATCGGCTGTTAACCGAAAGGTTGGAGGTTCGAGCCCACCCGGTGGTGGTGCGGCGCTTTTTTTCTTTGGGCTGATAGCTCTGAAGAAATGTTCTGACGGTGGTGAGAGTGGAGCAGGACTGTCCCCGTGGCGCCATTGGCTAGCGCGATCGGCTGTTAACCAAAAAGTTTGAGGTTCGAGCCCTCCCGGTTGGGGTGTGTTGCTTTTTTCTTTCCGCTGATAGCTTTGAAGATATTTTCTGATGGTGGTGAGCGTGGAGCACGATTGTCTCCGTTGCGCAATGGGCTAGCGCGATTGGCCGTTAACCGAAAGGTTGGAGGTTCGAGCCCACCTTGTGGTGGTGCTGCGCTTTTTTTCTTTGGATGATAGCTTGAAAGATATGTTCTAATGGTGGTGACAGTGGAGCAGGACTGTCTCCGTGGCGCAATTGGCCAGCGCGATCGGCTGTTAACCGAAAAGTTGGAGGTTCGAGCCCTCCCGGGAGTGGTGTGTTGCTTTTTTCTTTGTGCTGATAGCTGTGAAGATATGTTCCGATGGTGGTAAGAGTGGAGCGCGACTGTCTCCGTGGCGCAATTGGCTAGTGCGATCGGCTGTTAACCGAAAGGTTGTAGGTTCGAGCGCACCCGGTGGTGGTGCGGCGCTTTTTTTTGTTTGGGCTGATAGCTTTGAAGATATGTTCTGATGGAGGTGAGAAGAGAGCAAGTTTGTCTCCGTGGCGCAATGGGCTAGCCCGATCGGCTGTTAACCGAAAGGTTGGAGTTTCGAGCCCGCCCGGGAGTGATGTGTTGCTTTTTTCTTTGCGCTGATAGCTTTGAATATATGTTCTGATGGTGGTGAGAGCGGAGCAAGACTGTCTCCGTGGCGCAAAGGACTAACGCGATCGGCTGTTAACCGAAAGGTTCGAGTTTCGAGCCCTCCCGGGAGTGGTGTGTTGCTTTTTTCTTTGAGCTAATAGCTTTGAAGATATGTTCTGATGGTGGTGAGAGTGGAGCAGGACTGTCTCCGTGGCGCAATTGGCTAGCGCGATCGGCTCTTAACCGAACGTTTAGAGGTTCGAGCCCACCCGGTGGTGGTGCGGTGCTTTTTTTTCTTTGTGCTGATAGCTTTGAAGATATGTTCTGATGGTGGTGAGAGTGAAGCAAGACTGTCTCCGTGGCGCAATGGGCTAGCGCGATCGGCTGTTAACCGAAAGGTTGGAGTTTCGAGCCCTCCCGGTGGTGGTGCGGCGCTTTTTTTTCTTTGGGGTGATAGCTCTGAATAAATGTTTTGACGGTGGTGAGAGTGGAGCAGGACTGTCTCCGTGGCGCAATCGGCTTGCGCGATCGGCTGTTAACCAAAAGGTTGGAGGTTCGAGCCCACCCGGTGGTGGTGCGGCGCTTTTTTTCTTTGCACTGATAGCTTTGAAGATATATTCTGATGGTGGTGAGAGTGGAGCAAGACTGTCCCCGTGGCGCAATGGGCTACCGCGATCGGATGTTAACCGAAAGGTTAGAGTTTCAAGCCCTCCCGGGAGTGGTGTGTTGCTTTTTTCTTTGCACTGATAGCTTTGAAGATATGTTCTGATGGTGGTGAGAGTGGAGCAGGACTGTCTCCGTGGCGCAATTGGCTTGCGCGATCGGCTGTTAACCGAAAGGTTGAGGTTCGAGCCCTCCCGGTTGGGGTGTGTTGCTTTTTTCTTTCCGCTGATAGCTTTGAAGATATTTTCTGATGGTGGTGAGCGTGGAGCACGATTGTCTCCGTTGCGCAATGGGCTAGCGCGATTGGCCGTTAACCGAAAGGTTGGAGGTTCGAGCCCACCTTGTGGTGGTGCTGCGCTTTTTTTCTTTGGATGATAGCTTGAAAGATATGTTCTAATGGTGGTGACAGTGGAGCAGGACTGTCTCCGTGGCGCAATTGGCCAGCGCGATCGGCTGTTAACCGAAAAGTTGGAGGTTCGAGCCTTCCCGGGAGTGGTGTGTTGCTTTTTTCTTTGTGCTGATAGCTTTGAAGATATGTTCCGATGGTGGTAAGAGTGGAGCGCGACTGTCTCCGTGGCGCAATTGGCTAGTGCGATCGGCTGTTAACCGAAAGGTTGTAGGTTCGAGCGCACCCGGTGGTGGTGCGGCGCTTTTTTTTCTTTGGGCTGATAGCTTTGAAGATATGTTCTGATGGAGGTGAGAAGAGAGCAAGTTTGTCTCCGTGGCGCAATGGGCTAGCCCGATCGGCTGTTAACCGAAAGGTTGGAGTTTCGAGCCCGCCCGGGAGTGATGTGTTGCTTTTTTCTTTGCGCTGATAGCTTTGAATATATGTTCTGATGGTGGTGAGAGCGGAGCAAGACTGTCTCCGTGGCGCAAAGGACTAACGCGATCGGCTGTTAACCGAAAGGTTCGAGTTTCGAGCCCTCCCGGGAGTGGTGTGTTGCTTTTTTCTTTGAGCTAATAGCTTTGAAGATATGTTCTGATGGTGGTGAGAGTGGAGCAGGACTGTCTCCGTGGCGCAATTGGCTAGCGCGATCGGCTCTTAACCGAACGTTTAGAGGTTCGAGCCCACCCGGTGGTGGTGCGGTGCTTTTTTTTCTTTGTGCTGATAGCTTTGAAGATATGTTCTGATGGTGGTGAGAGTGAAGCAAGACTGTCTCCGTGGCGCAATGGGCTAGCGCGATCGGCTGTTAACCGAAAGGTTGGAGTTTTGAGCCCTCCCGGTGGTGGTGCGGCGCTTTTTTTTCTTTGGGGTGATAGCTCTGAATAAATGTTTTGACGGTGGTGAGAGTAGAGCAGGACTGTCTCCGTGGCGCAATCGGCTTGCGCGATCGGCTGTTAACCGAAAGGTTGGAGGTTCGAGCCCACCCGGTGGTGGTGCGGCGCTTTTTTTCTTTGCACTGATAGCTTTGAAGATATATTCTGATGGTGGTGAGAGTGGAGCAAGACTGTCCCCGTGGCGCAATGGGCTACCGCGATCGGATGTTAACCGAAAGGTTAGAGTTTCAAGCCCTCCCGGGAGTGGTGTGTTGCTTTTTTCTTTGCACTGATAGCTTTGAAGATATGTTCTGATGGTGGTGAGAGTGGAGCAGGACTGTCTCCGTGGCGCAATTGGCTTGCGCGATCGGCTGTTAACCGAAAGGTTGGAGTTTCGAGCACTCCCGGGAGTGGTGTGTTGCTTTTTTTCTTTGTGGTAATAGCTTTCAGGATATGTTCTGATGATGGTGAGAGTGGAGCAGGACTGTCTCCGTGGCGCAATTGGCTTGCGCGATCGGCTGTTAACCGAAAGGTTGGAGTTTCGAGCCCTCCCGGGAGTGGTGTGTTGCTTTTTTTCTTTGGGCTCATAGCTCTGAAGAAATGTTCTGACGGTGGTGAGAGTGGAGCAGGACTGTCCCCGTGGCGCCATTGGCTAGCGCGATCGGCTGTTAACCAAAAAGTTGGATGTTCGAGCCCTCCCGGGTGGGGTGTGTTGCTTTTTTTTTGCGCTGATAGCTTTGAAGATATTTTCTGATGGTGGTGAGCGTGGAGCACGATTGTCTCCGTTGCGCAATTCGCTAGTGCGATCGGCCGTTAACCGAAAGTTTGGAGGTTCGAGCTCACCTGGTGGTGGTGCGGCGCTTTTTTTTCTTTGGGCTGATAGGTTTGAAGATATGTTCCGATGGTGGTAAGAGTGGAGCGCGACTGTCTCCGTGGCGCAATTGGCTAGTGCGATCGGCTGTTAACCGAAAGGTTGGAGGTTCGAGCCCACCCGGTGGTGGTGCGGCGCTTTTTTTTCTTTGGGCTGATAGCTTTGAAGATATGTTCTGATGGAGGTGAGAAGGGAGCAAGTTTGTCTCCGTGGCGCAATGGGCTAGCCTGATCGGCTGTTAACCGAAAGGTTGGAGTTGCGAGCCCACCCGGGAGTGGTGTGTTGCTTTTTTCTTTGCGCTGATAGCTTTGAATATATGTTCTGATGGTGGTGAGAGCGAAGCAAGACTGTCTCCGTGGCGCAAAGGGCTAGCGCGATCGGCTGTTAACCGAAAGGTTCGAGTTTCGAGACCTCCCGGGAGTGGTGTGTTGATTTTTTCTTTGCGCTGATAGCTTTGAAGATATGTTCTGATGGTGGTGAGAGTGGAGCAGGACTGTGCCCGTGGCGCCATTGGCTAGCGCGATCGGCTGTTAACCAAAAAGTTGGAGGTTCGAGCCCTCCCGGGTGGGGTGTGTTGCTTTTTTCTTTGCGCTGATAGCTTTGAAGATATTTTCTGATGGTGGTGAGCGTGGAGCACGATTGTCTCCGTTGCGCAATTGGCTAGCGCGATCGGCCGTTAACCGAAAGGTTGGAGGTTCGAGCCCACCTGGTGGTGGTGCGGCGCTTTTTTTTTCTTTGGGCTGATAGCTTGAAATATATGTTCTAATGGTGGTGAGAGTGGAGCAGGACTGTCTGTGATGTGTGGTGCGCGTTCAAAGTGCGCGCCTTCGAAAAGTGCGCGTCACGAAAAAAAAAAACAAAAGGAGAAATACCAGAGTGCACGTGCGGTGCTGCTTAAACAAGAATGACGACGTTAAAGAGCGTCAAGCACGAGGATGCGTGGCAGGACGTGAAGTAAACAAAAGGTAAAACATCCAATGGGCAGCGAACACGGAGATTTCAAGGCCCAATGGCTTGACACCACGAAACAGCAGTATCTCCAATGAGAACGAGACAAGTGGGCCAGAGCTGAAGCAGGAGCCTGGGGAGACCAGAGCAAGGGGAATTCGAGGCAGGCAGTGCAAGCGGAAGGTCGTCACCGGACCGGGCGCTGAAGATGGGCCGTTGGGTTCCGGACCCGAGCCTACAGGACTTCCACCGGCCGGGGCCTCCTGCTGTCGGGTTCCCGCTCCAAAGGACCGTGGCCATCCGGTCCTGAACTCCTTTCCAGGGCCTGCGGACTTTGGTTCCGGCAGGCGAGCTACAGCCGTCGGGCTCCGGGCCCGAGCTGTGCGCCCAGCTGCTTGACTAGGTCGACCCTAGTTCCCGGACGCGTCGCCACCAGCCTGCGTTCTCCCGTCTCCGACGTGTCCACGCTCCTCAAGCCGAAACCATCACGATTTGGTAGGGCTTTTCGACGTGTCGCCAGCAGCCAGCGTTCCCTCGTCCTCGTCCAGCCCACGCAGTGACGCAGGAGTCACGGCGTTCCGGTTTCTCATCACCGCCGAAAACCAACTTGTGGGTGAGACTGCACCGATACTCTTGCGCTACTCCCATCACTCAGCCCCTTTCGAACGTTAGGTTTAGTTACTGACTTTGAACGTTTTTGTTGGGTGTTTACAGATGTGTTTTGTCATGTCCAGTCAACTGTTTATTAAGTGTTTTGTTTTGTGAGGAATCTTTGCCTTTTTTCTTTTCAATTAAACTTTTTGTGTGTTTCTTGGAAACCGAACGGCTTTGTCCTTATTAACAAAACTCTCTGAGGCTCAGCCCGGGAGAAACAAAATCAGCAACAAGAACCCGCCTCACAAATTGGCGTCCGCGACAGGACAAAGTCGTTTGTTTTTCCAGTAGATTTTTTGACGCGGTTAACACGATGACGAACACGTGGGAGTTAATTGAGTTGGCGGATAAAATGGGACTGACGGGAGCGGAGTTTAGAGTATGGTACGAGGAGCGGATGGAGAGGGAGCGTGAGCAACGGGCTGCAGAACGAAAGGCGGCGAAGGAAAAGCTTGAATTGGTGCTTAGAGCTAAGAAGGAGGAGCTAGAGCGCGTAACGCGTGAAAATAAAGTGTTGCTAGAGCGTCAGACACGCATACTGAAGCAGCAGCTCCAATTAGAGAGGGTGGACTTCGAGCGGCGACTCGAGCTTGCGATGGCGAAAAGGGGGCAGCTGGCGATGCAGAAGGTCGAGCAAGCGGTGAATGTTTGCTCCGATAGCAGCGTTTGCTGGAGGGAAGTCGATTCCTGCAAGGTTGGCCTCGAGCCTCGCGACAGCCTTACTTCGGAGCGAGAAGCTCAGATAGAGGAAGGCAGAGAGGTGGACAGCCAAGAAGGCAGGAGTCATGAGGAGTTTGTTGAAGCGACGGAAAGCTTCTCTGGCTGGGAACATATTACTCCCGTTAGCTGCTTGGGGACCTCTGAGAGGCCAAGCACCTATGAAGAAGAGCGCCTGGATATGGGCGACCTAGAAGCTGTGGAAAATGTTGTGGAGCAAAGCTTCGATAGCAGGGAACAAAGAAGTTCCATTCAGAATGAGGTGTGTATCAGAACGTCTCAAAGGCCGAGCACATTTCGGGAAGAGGTAGGGCTACCTCTCAATAGCTCCATGGAAGGAGCGCTAGAACGTCATTGGGAAGATGGCAGCGAATGCCATGAAGGCTCTGATATAGTGGCCACTGATTGTTTTGTACCGACAGAGGTAGCAGCAGGCACCACGTCAATGGTCCTAGACCATACGTATATCTCACTCAGAGAGAGAGGGGATTCTAGTTCACAGGATAGCGTAACTGCTATTTGTCCGAGAAAACACGATGGGAGTGCTGAAGCACTCTTCAAAATAAACAGTATCGAATCGGAGGTGGGCTCGATAGTAGGTATGGAGAATGCCAGACAGGGTCTTGAACCTGAGAACGTGATTGGTTTTGAACCTATAATTAAGTCCACTCAAGATGAGCTGTATAATGACCGAGCACAACGGCATCCCTTCTCAAGAATCCAGGAACCTCACACGCTTGTCGGAGCGTTTGGGCTTGCTGAGGGCACCCCGAGCTTGTGTTCATTAGATGGTGAATTAAAAGAAAGCATTTGTGTGAGAGATTGTGGCATTTGGACATTCGTGTCTCAGTGCGTTTCGTGTCGACGCCGACGGCTCGAGACCGCGCCCTGTTCCTCTGTGACCGGTAAGCGTTCATGTGGCCGGCGGGGGCGCAGACACGCGTTTCAGCGAAAGTGCATAAAAGCATGTTTGCCACAGTTACTTTCGAAACGTGCGAGAAGGGCAGTGCGTCTGGTTTGGGACGCGATAACCTGAGTGTAGGGTTAGAAAACCGGTAGCTCTTTCTGGACTTCGACTTTTAGATGCGGACACAAGTAGCTTTGTCCATAGTCGATTTTGTAGTAAAAAGGTTTATTCCGGGTTTCAGAACTTTTAAATGCAATTGGGTGAATCTAAAGTTTAAGTGTGGACATTTGGATGATGTAGCGAACTGTAGCCCGGTGATGTGTTGAACTGCGTGGTGCAAATATGTGGTTTAATTGTGACGTAGTGCAGAACGCGCACTCATCGGCAGTTTTTTTTTAAAAAAAAAAAAACTTGAATAAAAGGGGGGCGTATGTGATGTGTGGTGCGCGTTCAAAGTGCGCGCCTTCGAAAAGTGCGCGTCACGAAAAAAAAAAAAACAAAAGGAGAAATACCAGAGTGCACGTGCGGTGCTGCTTAAACAAGAATGACGACGTTAAAGAGCGTCAAGCACGAGGATGCGTGGCAGGACGTGAAGTAAACAAAAGGTAAAACATCCAATGGGCAGCGAACACGGAGATTTCAAGGCCCAATGGCTTGACACCACGAAACAGCAGTATCTCCAATGAGAACGAGACAAGTGGGCCAGAGCTGAAGCAGGAGCCTGGGGAGACCAGAGCAAGGGGAATTCGAGGCAGGCAGTGCAAGCGGAAGGTCGTCACCGGACCGGGCGCTGAAGATGGGCCGTTGGGTTCCGGACCCGAGCCTACAGGACTTCCACCGGCCGGGGCCTCCTGCTGTCGGGTTCCCGCTCCAAAGGACCGTGGCCATCCGGTCCTGAACTCCTTTCCAGGGCCTGCGGACTTTGGTTCCGGCAGGCGAGCTACAGCCGTCGGGCTCCGGGCCCGAGCTGTGCGCCCAGCTGCTTGACTAGGTCGACCCTAGTTCCCGGACGCGTCGCCACCAGCCTGCGTTCTCCCGTCTCCGACGTGTCCACGCTCCTCAAGCCGAAACCATCACGATTTGGTAGGGCTTTTCGACGTGTCGCCAGCAGCCAGCGTTCCCTCGTCCTCGTCCAGCCCACGCAGTGACGCAGGAGTCACGGCGTTCCGGTTTCTCATCACCGCCGAAAACCAACTTGTGGGTGAGACTGCACCGATACTCTTGCGCTACTCCCATCACTCAGCCCCTTTCGAACGTTAGGTTTAGTTACTGACTTTGAACGTTTTTGTTGGGTGTTTACAGATGTGTTTTGTCATGTCCAGTCAACTGTTTATTAAGTGTTTTGTTTTGTGAGGAATCTTTGCCTTTTTTCTTTTCAATTAAACTTTTTGTGTGTTTCTTGGAAACCGAACGGCTTTGTCCTTATTAACAAAACTCTCTGAGGCTCAGCCCGGGAGAAACAAAATCAGCAACAAGAACCCGCATCACACTGTCTCCGTGGCGCAATTGGCCAGCGCGATCGGCTGTTAACCAAAAAGTTGGAGGTTCGAGCCCTTCCGGGAGTGGTGTGTTGCTGTTTTCTTTGTGCTGATAGCTTTGAAGATATGTTCCGATGGTGGTAAGAGTGGAGCGGGACTGTCGCCGTGGCGCAATTGGCTAGTGCGATCGGCTGTTAACCGAAAGGTTGGAGGTTCGAGCCCACCCGGTGGTGGTGCGGCGCTTTTTTTTCTTTGGGCTGATAGCTTTGAAGATATGTTCTGATGGTGGTGAGAGTGGAGCAGGACTGTCTCCGTGGCGCAATTGGCTAGCGCGATTGGCTGTTAACCGAAAGTTTGGAGGTTCGAGCCCACCCGTTGGTGGTGCGGCGCTTTTTTTTCTTTGTTCTGATAGCTTTGAAGATATGTTCTGATGGTGGTGAGAGTGGAGCAAGACTGTCCCCGTGGCGCAATGGGCTACCGCGATCGGCTGTTAACCGAAAGGTTGGAGTTTCAAGCCCTCCCGGGAGTGGTGTGTTGCTTTTTTCTTTGCGCTGATAGCTTTGAAGATATGTTCTGATGGTTGTGAGAGTGAAGCAAGACTGTCTCCGTGCGCAATGGGCTAGCGCGATCGGCTGTTAACCGAAAAGTTGGAGTTTCGAGCCCTCCCGGTGGTGGTGCGGCGCTTTTTTTTCTTTGGGGTGATAGCTCTGAATAAATGTTTTGACGGTGGTGAGAGTCGAGCAGGACTGTCTCCGTGGAGAAATTGGCTTGCGCAATCGGCTGTTAACCGAAAGGTTGGAGGTTCGAGCCCACCCGGTGGTGGTGCGGCGCTTTTTTTTCTTTGCACTGATAGCTTTGAAGATATGTTCTGATGGTGGTGAGAGTGGAGCAAGACTGTCCCCGTGGCGCAATGGGCTACCGCGATCGGCTGTTAACCGAAAGGTTGGAGTTTCAAGCCCTCCCGGGAGTGGTGTGTTGCTTTTTTCTTTGCGCTGATAGCTTTGAAGATATGTTCTGATGGTGGTGAGAGTGGAGCAGGACTGTCTCCGTGGCGCGATTGGCTTGCGCGATCGGCTGTTAACCGAAAGGTTGGAGTTTCGAGCCCTCCCGGGAGTGGTGTGTTGCTTTTTTTCTTTGTGGTAATAGCTTTTAAGATATGTACTGATGGTGGTGAGAGTGGAGCAGGACTGTCTCCATGGCGCAATTGGCTAGCGCGATCGGCTGTTAACCGAAAGGTTGGAGTTTCGAGCCCACCCGGTGGTGGTGCGGCGCTTTTTTTTCTTTGGGCTGATAGCTTTGAAGATATGTTCTGATGGTGGTGAGAGCGGAGCAAGACTGTCTCCGTGGCGCAAAGGGCTAGCGCGATCGGCTGTTAACCGAAAGGTTCGAGTTTCGAGCCCTCCCGGGAGTGGTGTGTTGCTTTTTTCTTTGCGCTGATAGCTTTGAAGATATGTTCTGATGGTGGTGAAAGTGGAGCAGGACTGTCTCCGTGGCGCAATGGGCTAGCGCGATCGGCTGTTAACCGAAAGGTTGGAGTTTCGAGCCCTCCCGGTGGTGGTGCGGCGCTTTTTTTCTTTGGGGTGATAGCTCTGAATAAATGTTTTGACGGTGGTGAGAGTGGAGCAGGACTGTCTTCGTGGCGCAATTGGCTTACGCGATCGGCTGTTAACCGAAAGGTTGGAGGTTCGAGCCCTCCCGGGAGTGGTGTGTTGCTTTTTTCTTTGCACTGATAGCTCTGAAGAAATGGTCTGACGGTGGTAGAGTGGAGCACGACTGTCCCCGTGGCGAAATGGGCTAACGCAATCGGCTGTTAACCGAAAGGTTGGAGTTTCGAGCCCTCCCGGGAGTGGTGTGTTGCTTTTTTCTTTGCACTGATAGCTTTGAAGATATGTTCTGATGGTGGTGAGAGTGGAGCAGGACTGTCTCCGTGGCGCAATTGGCTTGCGCGATCGGCTGTTAACCGAAAGGTTGGAGGTTCGAGCCCTCCCAGGAGTGGTGTGTTGCTTTTTTCTTTGTGGTAATAGCTTTGAAGATATGTTCTGATGGTGGTGAGAGTGGAGCACGACTGTCTCCATGGCGCAATTGGCTAGCGCGATCGGCTGTTAACCAAAGGTTGGAGGTTCGAGCCCACCCGGTGGCGGTGCGGCGCTTTTTCTTTCTTTGGGGCGATAGCTCTGAAGAAATGGTCTGACGGTGGTGAGAGTGGAGCACGACTGTCTCTGTGGCGCAATTGGCTAGCGCGATCGGCTGTTAACCGAAAGGTTGGAGGTTCGAGCCCACCCGGTGGTGGTGCGGCGCTTTTTTTCTTTGGGCTGATAGCTCTGAAGAAATGTTCTGACGGTGGTGAGAGTGGAGCAGGACTGTCCCCGTGGCGCCATTGGCTAGCGCGAACGGCTGTTAACCAAAAAGTTTGAGGTTCGAGCCCTCCCGGTTGGGGTGTGTTGCTTTTTTCTTTCCGCTGATAGCTTTGAAGATATTTTCTGATGGTGGTGAGCGTGGAGCACGATTGTCTCCGTTGCGCAATGGGCTAGCGCGATTGGCCGTTAACCGAAAGGTTGGAGGTTCGAGCCCACCTTGTGGTGGTGCTGCGCTTTTTTTCTTTGGATGATAGCTTGAAAGATATGTTCTAATGGTGGTGACAGTGGAGCAGGACTGTCTCCGTGGCGCAATTGGCCAGCGCGATCGGCTGTTAACCGAAAAGTTGGAGGTTCGAGCCCTCCCGGGAGTGGTGTGTTGCTTTTTTCTTTGTGCTGATAGCTTTGAAGATATGTTCCGATGGTGGTAAGAGTGGAGCGCGACTGTCTCCGTGGCGCAATTGGCTAGTGCGATCGGCTGTTAACCGAAAGGTTGTAGGTTCGAGCGCACCCGGTGGTGGTGCGGCGCTTTTTTTTGTTTGGGCTGATAGCTTTGAAGATATGTTCTGATGGAGGTGAGAAGAGAGCAAGTTTGTCTCCGTGGCGCAATGGGCTAGCCCGATCGGCTGTTAACCGAAAGGTTGGAGTTTCGAGCCCGCCCGGGAGTGATGTGTTGCTTTTTTCTTTGCGCTGATAGCTTTGAATATATGTTCTGATGGTGGTGAGAGCGGAGCAAGACTGTCTCCGTGGCGCAAAGGACTAACGCGATCGGCTGTTAACCGAAAGGTTCGAGTTTCGAGCCCTCCCGGGAGTGGTGTGTTGCTTTTTTCTTTGAGCTAATAGCTTTGAAGATATGTTCTGATGGTGGTGAGAGTGGAGCAGGACTGTCTCCGTGGCGCAATTGGCTAGCGCGATCGGCTCTTAACCGAACGTTTAGAGGTTCGAGCCCACCCGGTGGTGGTGCGGTGCTTTTTTTTCTTTGTGCTGATAGCTTTGAAGATATGTTCTGATGGTGGTGAGAGTGAAGCAAGACTGTCTCCGTGGCGCAATGGGCTAGCGCGATCGGCTGTTAACCGAAAGGTTGGAGTTTCGAGCCCTCCCGGTGGTGGTGCGGCGCTTTTTTTTCTTTGGGGTGATAGCTCTGAATAAATGTTTTGACGGTGGTGAGAGTGGAGCAGGACTGTCTCCGTGGCGCAATCGGCTTGCGCGATCGGCTGTTAACCGAAAGGTTGGAGGTTCGAGCCCACCCGGTGGTGGTGCGGCGCTTTTTTTCTTTGCACTGATAGCTTTGAAGATATATTCTGATGGTGGTGAGAGTGGAGCAAGACTGTCCCCGTGGCGCAATGGGCTACCGCGATCGGATGTTAACCGAAAGGTTAGAGTTTCAAGCCCTCCCGGGAGTGGTGTGTTGCTTTTGTCTTTGCACTGATAGCTTTGAAGATATGTTCTGATGGTGGTGAGAGTGGAGCAGGACTGTCTCCGTGGCGCAATTGGCTTGCGCGATCGGCTGTTAACCGAAAGGTTGGAGTTTCGAGCACTCCCGGGAGTGGTGTGTTGCTTTTTTTCTTTGTGGTAATAGCTTTTAGGATATGTTCTGATGATGGTGAGAGTGGAGCAGGACTGTCTCCGTGGCGCAATTGGCTTGCGCGATCGGCTGTTAACCGAAACGTTGGAGTTTCGAGCCCTCCCGGGAGTGGTGTGTTGCTTTTTTTCTTTGGGCTCATAGCTCTGAAGAAATGTTCTGACGGTGGTGAGAGTGGAGCAGGACTGTCCCCGTGGCGCCATTGGCTAGCGCGATCGGCTGTTAACCAAAAAGTTGGATGTTCGAGCCCTCCCGGGTGGGGTGTGTTGCTTTTTTTTGCGGTGATAGCTTTGAAGATATTTTCTGATGGTGGTGAGCGTGGAGCACGATTGTCTCCGTTGCGCAATTGGCTAGTGCGATCGGCCGTTAACCGAAAGTTTGGAGGTTCGAGCTCACCTGGTGGTGGTGCGGCGCTTTTTTTTCTTTGGGCTGATAGCTTGAAAGATATGTTCTAATGGTGGTGAGAGTGGAGCAGGACTGTCTCCGTGGCGCAATTGGCCAGCGCGATTGGCTGTTAACCGAAAAGTTGGAGGTTCGAGCCCTCCCGGGAGTGGTGTGTTGCTTTTTTCTTTGTGCTGATAGCTTTGAAGATATGTTTCGATGGTGGTAAGAGTGGAGCGTGACTGTCTCCGTGGCGCAACTGGCTAGTGCGATCGGCTGTTAACCGAAAGGTTGGAGGTTCGAGCCCACCCGGTGGTGGTGCGGCGCTTTTTTTTCTTTGGGCTGATAGCTTTGAAGATATGTTCTGATGGAGGTGAGAAGGGAGCAAGTTTGTCTCCGTGGCGCAATGGGCTAGCCCGATCGGCTGTTAACCGAAAGGTTGGAGTTTCGAGCCCGCCCGGGAGTGGTGTGTTGCTTTTTTCTTTGCGCTGATAGCTTTGAATATATGTTCTGATGGTGGTGAGAGCGAAGCAAGACTGTCTCCGTGGCGCAAAGGGCTAGCGCGATCGGCTGTTAACCGAAAGGTTCGAGTTTCGAGACCTCCCGGGAGTGGTGTGTTGCTTTTTTCTTTGCGCTGATAGCTTTGAAGATATGTTCTGATGGTGGTGAGAGTGGAGCAGGACTGTCTCCGTGGCGCAATTGGCTAGCGCGATTGGCTGTTAACCGAAAGTTTGGAGGTTCGAGCCCACCCGTTGGTGGTGAGGCGCTTTTTTTTCTTTGTTCTGATAGCTTTGAAGATATGTTCTGATGGTGGTGAGAGTGGAGCAAGACTGTCCCCGTGGCGCAATGGGCTACCGCGATCGGCTGTTAACCGAAAGGTTGGAGTTTCAAGCCCTCCCGGGAGTGGTGTGTTGCTTTTTTCTTTGCGCTGATAGCTTTGAAGATATGTTCCGATGGTGGTGAGAGTGAAGCAAGACTGTCTCCGTGCGCAATGGGCTAGCGCGATCGGCTGTTAACCGAAAAGTTGGAGTTTCGAGCCCTCCCGGTGGTGGTGCGGCGCTTTTTTTTCTTTGGGGTGATAGCTCTGAATAAATGTTTTGACGGTGGTGAGAGTGGAGCAGGACTGTCTCCGTGGCGCAATTGGCTTGCGCAATCGGCTGTTAACCGAAAGGTTGGAGGTTCGAGCCCACACGGTGGTGGTGCGGCGCTTTTTTTTTGCACTGATAGCTTTGAAGATATGTTCTGATGGTGGTGAGAGTGGAGCAAGACTGTCCCCGGGGCGCAATGGGTTACCGCGATCGGCTGTTAACCGAAAGGTTGGAGTTTCAAGCCCTCCCGGGAGTGGTGTGTTGCTTTTTTCTTTGCGCTGATAGCTTTGAAGATATGTTCTGATGGTGGTGAGAGTGGAGCAGGACTGTCTCCGTGGCGCAATTGGCTTGCGCGATCGGCTGTTAACCGAAAGGTTGGAGTTTCGAGCCCTCCCGGGAGTGGTGTGTTGCTTTTTTTCTTTGTGGTAATAGCTTTTAAGATATGTACTGATGGTGGTGAGAGTGGAGCAGGACTGTCTCCATGGCGCAATTGGCTAGCGCGATCGGCTGTTAACCGAAAGGTTGGAGTTTCGAGCCCACCCGGTGGTGGTGCGGCGCTTTTTTTTCTTTGGGCTGATAGCTTTGAAGATATGTTCTGATGGTGGTGAGAGCGGAGCAAGACTGTCTCCGTGGCGCAAAGGGCTAGCGCGATCGGCTGTTAACCGAAAGGTTCGAGTTTCGAGCCCTCCCGGGAGTGGTGTGTTGCTTTTTTCTTTGCGCTGATAGCTTTGAAGATATGTTCTGATGGTGGTGAGAGTGGAGCAGGACTGTCTCCGTGGCGCAATTGGCTAGCGCGATCGGCTGTTAACCGAAAGGTTGGAGTTTCGAGCCCTCCCGGTGGTGGTGCGGCGCTTTTTTTCTTTGGGGTGATAGCTCTGAATAAATGTTTTGACGGTGGTGAGAGTGGAGCAGGACTGTCTTCGTGGCGCAATTGGCTTACGCGATCGGCTGTTAACCGAAAGGTTGGAGGTTCGAGCCCTCCCGGGAGTGGTGTGTTGCTTTTTTCTTTGCACTGATAGCTCTGAAGAAATGGTCTGACGGTGGTGAGAGTGGAGCACGACTGTCCCCGTGGCGAAATGGGCTAACGCATTCGGCTGTTAACCGAAAGGTTGGAGTTTTGAGCCCTCCCGGGAGTGGTTTGTTGCCTTTTTCTTTGCACTGATAGCTTTGAAGATATGTTTTGATGGTGGTGAGAGTGGAGCAGGACTGTCTCCGTGGCGCAATTGGCTTGCGCGATCGGCTATTAACCGAAAGGTTGGAGGTTCGTGCCCTCCCAGGAGTGGTGTGTTGCTTTTTTCTTTGTGGTAATAGCTTTGAAGATATGTTCTGATGGTGGTGAGAGTGGAGCACGACTGTCTCCATGGCGCAATTGGCTAGCGCGATCGGCTGTTAACCAAAGGTTGGAGTTTCGAGCCCACCCGATGGTGGTGCGGCGCTTTTTTTTCTTTTTTCTTTGCACTGATAGCTTTGAAGATATGTTGTGATAGTGGTGAGAGTGGAGGAGGACTGTCTCCGTGGCGTAATCGGCTTGCGTGATCGGCTGTTAACCGAAAGGTTGGAGGTTCGAGCCCACCCGGTGGTGGTGCGGCGCTTTTTTTTCTTTGGGCTGATAGCTTTGAAGATATGTTATGATGGTGGTGAGAAGGGAGCAAGACTGTCTCCGTGGCGCAATTGGCTAGCGCGATCGGCTGTTAACCGAAAGGTTGGAGTTTCGAGCCCTCCCGGGAGTGGTGTGTTGCTTTTTTCTTTGTGGTAATAGCTTTCAAGATATGTTCTGATGGTGGTGAGAGTGGAGCACGACTGTCTCCATGGCGCAATTGGCTAGCGCGATCGGCTGTTAACCGAAAGGTTGGAGTTTCGAGCCCACCCGATGGTGGTGCGGCGCTTTTTCTTTCTTTGGGGCGATAGCTCTGAAGAAATGGTCTGACGGTGGTGAGAGTGGAGCACGACTGTCTCTGTTGCGCAATTGGCTAGCGCGATCGGCTGTTAACCGAAAGGTTGGAGGTTCGAGCCCACCCGGTGGTGGTGCGGCGCTTTTTTTCTTTGGGCTCATAGCTCTGAAGAAATGTTCTGACGGTGGTGAGAGTGGAGCAGGACTGTCCCCGTGGCGCAAAGGGCTAGCGCGATCGGCTGTTAACCGAAAGGTTCGAGTTTCGAGACCTCCCGGGAGTGGTGTGTTGCTTTTTTCTTTGCGCTGATAGCTTTGAAGATATGTTCTGATGGTGGTGAGAGTGGAGCAGGACTGTCTCCGTGGCGCAATTGGCTAGCGCGATTGGCTGTTAACCGAAAGTTTGGAGGTTCGAGCCCACCCGTTGGTGGTGAGGCGCTTTTTTTTCTTTGTTCTGATAGCTTTGAAGATATGTTCTGATGGTGGTGAGAGTGGAGCAAGACTGTCCCCGTGGCGCAATGGGCTACCGCGATCGGCTGTTAACCGAAAGGTTGGAGTTTCAAGCCCTCCCGGGAGTGGTGTGTTGCTTTTTTCTTTGCGCTGATAGCTTTGAAGATATGTTCCGATGGTGGTGAGAGTGAAGCAAGACTGTCTCCGTGCGCAATGGGCTAGCGCGATCGGCTGTTAACCGAAAAGTTGGAGTTTCGAGCCCTCCCGGTGGTGGTGCGGCGCTTTTTTTTCTTTGGGGTGATAGCTCTGAATAAATGTTTTGACGGTGGTGAGAGTGGAGCAGGACTGTCTCCGTGGCGCAATTGGCTTGCGCAATCGGCTGTTAACCGAAAGGTTGGAGGTTCGAGCCCACACGGTGGTGGTGCGGCGCTTTTTTTTTGCACTGATAGCTTTGAAGATATGTTCTGATGGTGGTGAGAGTGGAGCAAGACTGTCCCCGGGGCGCAATGGGTTACCGCGATCGGCTGTTAACCGAAAGGTTGGAGTTTCAAGCCCTCCCGGGAGTGGTGTGTTGCTTTTTTCTTTGCGCTGATAGCTTTGAAGATATGTTCTGATGGTGGTGAGAGTGGAGCAGGACTGTCTCCGTGGCGCAATTGGCTTGCGCGATCGGCTGTTAACCGAAAGGTTGGAGTTTCGAGCCCTCCCGGGAGTGGTGTGTTGCTTTTTTTCTTTGTGGTAATAGCTTTTAAGATATGTACTGATGGTGGTGAGAGTGGAGCAGGACTGTCTCCATGGCGCAATTGGCTAGCGCGATCGGCTGTTAACCGAAAGGTTGGAGTTTCGAGCCCACCCGGTGGTGGTGCGGCGCTTTTTTTTCTTTGGGCTGATAGCTTTGAAGATATGTTCTGATGGTGGTGAGAGCGGAGCAAGACTGTCTCCGTGGCGCAAAGGGCTAGCGCGATCGGCTGTTAACCGAAAGGTTCGAGTTTCGAGCCCTCCCGGGAGTGGTGTGTTGCTTTTTTCTTTGCGCTGATAGCTTTGAAGATATGTTCTGATGGTGGTGAGAGTGGAGCAGGACTGTCTCCGTGGCGCAATTGGCTAGCGCGATCGGCTGTTAACCGAAAGGTTGGAGTTTCGAGCCCTCCCGGTGGTGGTGCGGCGCTTTTTTTCTTTGGGGTGATAGCTCTGAATAAATGTTTTGACGGTGGTGAGAGTGGAGCAGGACTGTCTTCGTGGCGCAATTGGCTTACGCGATCGGCTGTTAACCGAAAGGTTGGAGGTTCGAGCCCTCCCGGGAGTGGTGTGTTGCTTTTTTCTTTGCACTGATAGCTCTGAAGAAATGGTCTGACGGTGGTGAGAGTGGAGCACGACTGTCCCCGTGGCGAAATGGGCTAACGCAATCGGCTGTTAACCGAAAGGTTGGAGTTTTGAGCCCTCCCGGGAGTGGTTTGTTGCCTTTTTCTTTGCACTGATAGCTTTGAAGATATGTTTTGATGGTGGTGAGAGTGGAGCAGGACTGTCTCCGTGGCGCAATTGGCTTGCGCGATCGGCTATTAACCGAAAGGTTGGAGGTTCGTGCCCTCCCAGGAGTGGTGTGTTGCTTTTTTCTTTGTGGTAATAGCTTTGAAGATATGTTCTGATGGTGGTGAGAGTGGAGCACGACTGTCTCCATGGCGCAATTGGCTAGCGCGATCGGCTGTTAACCAAAGGTTGGAGTTTCGAGCCCACCCGATGGTGGTGCGGCGCTTTTTTTTCTTTTTTCTTTGCACTGATAGCTTTGAAGATATGTTGTGATAGTGGTGAGAGTGGAGGAGGACTGTCTCCGTGGCGTAATCGGCTTGCGTGATCGGCTGTTAACCGAAAGGTTGGAGGTTCGAGCCCACCCGGTGGTGGTGCGGCGCTTTTTTTTCTTTGGGCTGATAGCTTTGAAGATATGTTATGATGGTGGTGAGAAGGGAGCAAGACTGTCTCCGTGGCGCAATTGGCTAGCGCGATCGGCTGTTAACCGAAAGGTTGGAGTTTCGAGCCCTCCCGGGAGTGGTGTGTTGCTTTTTTCTTTGTGGTAATAGCTTTCAAGATATGTTCTGATGGTGGTGAGAGTGGAGCACGACTGTCTCCATGGCGCAATTGGCTAGCGCGATCGGCTGTTAACCGAAAGGTTGGAGTTTCGAGCCCACCCGATGGTGGTGCGGCGCTTTTTCTTTCTTTGGGGCGATAGCTCTGAAGAAATGGTCTGACGGTGGTGAGAGTGGAGCACGACTGTCTCTGTTGCGCAATTGGCTAGCGCGATCGGCTGTTAACCGAAAGGTTGGAGGTTCGAGCCCACCCGGTGGTGGTGCGGCGCTTTTTTTCTTTGGGCTCATAGCTCTGAAGAAATGTTCTGACGGTGGTGAGAGTGGAGCAGGACTGTCCCCGTGGCGCCATTGGCTAGCGCGATCGGCTGTTAACCAAAAAGTTGGAGGTTCGAGCCCTCCCGGGTGGGGTGTGTTGCTTTTTTCTTTGCGCTGATAGCTTTGAAGATATTTTCTGATGGTGGTGATCGTGGAGCACGATTGTCTCCGTTGCGCAATTGGCTAGTGCGATCGGCCGTTAACCGAAAGTTTGGAGGTTCGAGCCCACCTGGTGGTGGTGCGGCGCTTTTTTTTCTTTGGGCTGATAGCTTGAAAGATATGTTCTAATGGTGGTGAGAGTGGAGTAGGACTGTCTCCGTGGCGCAATTGGCTAGCGCGATTGGCTGTTAACCGAAAGTTTGGAGGTTCGAGCCCACCCGTTGGTGGTGCGGCGCTTTTTTTTCTTTGTTCTGATAGCTTTGAAGATATGTTCTGATGGTGGTGAGAGTGGAGCAAGACTGTCCCCGTGGCGCAATGGGCTACCGCGATCGGCTGTTAACCGAAAGGTTGGAGTTTCAAGCCCTCCCGGGAGTGGTGTGTTGCTTTTTTCTTTGCGCTGATAGCTTTGAAGATATGTTCTGATGGTTGTGAGAGTGAAGCAAAACTGTCTCCGTGCGCAATGGGCTAGCGCGATCGGCTGTTAACCGAAAAGTTGGAGTTTCGCGCCCTCCCGGTGGTGGTGCGGCGCTTTTTTTTCTTTGGGGTGATAGCTCTGAATAAATGTTTTGACGGTGGTGAGAGTCGAGCAGGACTGTCTCCGTGGAGAAATTGGCTTGCGCAATCGGCTGTTAACCGAAAGGTTGGAGGTTCGAGCCCACCCGGTGGTGGTGCGGCGCTTTTTTTTCTTTGCACTGATAGCTTTGAAGATATGTTCTGATGGTGGTGAGAGTGGAGCAAGACTGTCCCCGTGGCGCAATGGGCTACCGCGATCGGCTGTTAACCGAAAGGTTGGAGTTTCAAGCCCTCCCGGGAGTGGTGTGTTGCTTTTTTCTTTGCGCTGATAGCTTTGAAGATATGTTCTGATGGTGGTGAGAGTGGAGCAGGACTGTCTCCGTGGCGCGATTGGCTTGCGCGATCGGCTGTTAACCGAAAGGTTGGAGTTTCGAGCCCTCCCGGGAGTGGTGTGTTGCTTTTTTTCTTTGTGGTAATAGCTTTTAAGATATGTACTGATGGTGGTGAGAGTGGAGCAGGACTGTCTCCATGGCGCAATTGGCTAGCGCGATCGGCTGTTAACCGAAAGGTTGGAGTTTCGAGCCCACCCGGTGGTGGTGCGGCGCTTTTTTTTCTTTGGGCTGATAGCTTTGAAGATATGTTCTGATGGTGGTGAGAGCGGAGCAAGACTGTCTCCGTGGCGCAAAGGGCTAGCGCGATCGGCTGTTAACCGAAAGGTTCGAGTTTCGAGCCCTCCCGGGAGTGGTGTGTTGCTTTTTTCTTTGCGCTGATAGCTTTGAAGATATGTTCTGATGGTGGTGAAAGTGGAGCAGGACTGTCTCCGTGGCGCAATGGGCTAGCGCGATCGGCTGTTAACCGAAAGGTTGGAGTTTCGAGCCCTCCCGGTGGTGGTGCGGCGCTTTTTTTCTTTGGGGTGATAGCTCTGAATAAATGTTTTGACGGTGGTGAGAGTGGAGCAGGACTGTCTTCGTGGCGCAATTGGCTTACGCGATCGGCTGTTAACCGAAAGGTTGGAGGTTCGAGCCCTCCCGGGAGTGGTGTGTTGCTTTTTTCTTTGCACTGATAGCTCTGAAGAAATGGTCTGACGGTGGTAGAGTGGAGCACGACTGTCCCCGTGGCGAAATGGGCTAACGCAATCGGCTGTTAACCGAAAGGTTGGAGTTTCGAGCCCTCCCGGGAGTGGTGTGTTGCTTTTTTCTTTGCACTGATAGCTTTGAAGATATGTTCTGATGGTGGTGAGAGTGGAGCAGGACTGTCTCCGTGGCGCAATTGGCTTGCGCGATCGGCTGTTAACCGAAAGGTTGGAGGTTCGAGCCCTCCCAGGAGTGGTGTGTTGCTTTTTTCTTTGTGGTAATAGCTTTGAAGATATGTTCTGATGGTGGTGAGAGTGGAGCACGACTGTCTCCATGGCGCAATTGGCTAGCGCGATCGGCTGTTAACCAAAGGTTGGAGGTTCGAGCCCACCCGGTGGCGGTGCGGCGCTTTTTCTTTCTTTGGGGCGATAGCTCTGAAGAAATGGTCTGACGGTGGTGAGAGTGGAGCACGACTGTCTCTGTGGCGCAATTGGCTAGCGCGATCGGCTGTTAACCGAAAGGTTGGAGGTTCGAGCCCACCCGGTGGTGGTGCGGCGCTTTTTTTCTTTGGGCTGATAGCTCTGAAGAAATGTTCTGACGGTGGTGAGAGTGGAGCAGGACTGTCCCCGTGGCGCCATTGGCTAGCGCGATCGGCTGTTAACCAAAAAGTTTGAGGTTCGAGCCCTCCCGGTTGGGGTGTGTTGCTTTTTTCTTTCCGCTGATAGCTTTGAAGATATTTTCTGATGGTGGTGAGCGTGGAGCACGATTGTCTCCGTTGCGCAATGGGCTAGCGCGATTGGCCGTTAACCGAAAGGTTGGAGGTTCGAGCCCACCTTGTGGTGGTGCTGCGCTTTTTTTCTTTGGATGATAGCTTGAAAGATATGTTCTAATGGTGGTGACAGTGGAGCAGGACTGTCTCCGTGGCGCAATTGGCCAGCGCGATCGGCTGTTAACCGAAAAGTTGGAGGTTCGAGCCCTCCCGGGAGTGGTGTGTTGCTTTTTTCTTTGTGCTGATAGCTTTGAAGATATGTTCCGATGGTGGTAAGAGTGGAGCGCGACTGTCTCCGTGGCGCAATTGGCTAGTGCGATCGGCTGTTAACCGAAAGGTTGTAGGTTCGAGCGCACCCGGTGGTGGTGCGGCGCTTTTTTTTGTTTGGGCTGATAGCTTTGAAGATATGTTCTGATGGAGGTGAGAAGAGAGCAAGTTTGTCTCCGTGGCGCAATGGGCTAGCCCGATCGGCTGTTAACCGAAAGGTTGGAGTTTCGAGCCCGCCCGGGAGTGATGTGTTGCTTTTTTCTTTGCGCTGATAGCTTTGAATATATGTTCTGATGGTGGTGAGAGCGGAGCAAGACTGTCTCCGTGGCGCAAAGGACTAACGCGATCGGCTGTTAACCGAAAGGTTCGAGTTTCGAGCCCTCCCGGGAGTGGTGTGTTGCTTTTTTCTTTGAGCTAATAGCTTTGAAGATATGTTCTGATGGTGGTGAGAGTGGAGCAGGACTGTCTCCGTGGCGCAATTGGCTAGCGCGATCGGCTCTTAACCGAACGTTTAGAGGTTCGAGCCCACCCGGTGGTGGTGCGGTGCTTTTTTTTCTTTGTGCTGATAGCTTTGAAGATATGTTCTGATGGTGGTGAGAGTGAAGCAAGACTGTCTCCGTGGCGCAATGGGCTAGCGCGATCGGCTGTTAACCGAAAGGTTGGAGTTTCGAGCCCTCCCGGTGGTGGTGCGGCGCTTTTTTTTCTTTGGGGTGATAGCTCTGAATAAATGTTTTGACGGTGGTGAGAGTGGAGCAGGACTGTCTCCGTGGCGCAATCGGCTTGCGCGATCGGCTGTTAACCGAAAGGTTGGAGGTTCGAGCCCACCCGGTGGTGGTGCGGCGCTTTTTTTCTTTGCACTGATAGCTTTGAAGATATATTCTGATGGTGGTGAGAGTGGAGCAAGACTGTCCCCGTGGCGCAATGGGCTACCGCGATCGGATGTTAACCGAAAGGTTAGAGTTTCAAGCCCTCCCGGGAGTGGTGTGTTGCTTTTGTCTTTGCACTGATAGCTTTGAAGATATGTTCTGATGGTGGTGAGAGTGGAGCAGGACTGTCTCCGTGGCGCAATTGGCTTGCGCGATCGGCTGTTAACCGAAAGGTTGGAGTTTCGAGCACTCCCGGGAGTGGTGTGTTGCTTTTTTTCTTTGTGGTAATAGCTTTTAGGATATGTTCTGATGATGGTGAGAGTGGAGCAGGACTGTCTCCGTGGCGCAATTGGCTTGCGCGATCGGCTGTTAACCGAAACGTTGGAGTTTCGAGCCCTCCCGGGAGTGGTGTGTTGCTTTTTTTCTTTGGGCTCATAGCTCTGAAGAAATGTTCTGACGGTGGTGAGAGTGGAGCAGGACTGTCCCCGTGGCGCCATTGGCTAGCGCGATCGGCTGTTAACCAAAAAGTTGGATGTTCGAGCCCTCCCGGGTGGGGTGTGTTGCTTTTTTTTTGCGGTGATAGCTTTGAAGATATTTTCTGATGGTGGTGAGCGTGGAGCACGATTGTCTCCGTTGCGCAATTGGCTAGTGCGATCGGCCGTTAACCGAAAGTTTGGAGGTTCGAGCTCACCTGGTGGTGGTGCGGCGCTTTTTTTTCTTTGGGCTGATAGCTTGAAAGATATGTTCTAATGGTGGTGAGAGTGGAGCAGGACTGTCTCCGTGGCGCAATTGGCCAGCGCGATTGGCTGTTAACCGAAAAGTTGGAGGTTCGAGCCCTCCCGGGAGTGGTGTGTTGCTTTTTTCTTTGTGCTGATAGCTTTGAAGATATGTTCCGATGGTGGTAAGAGTGGAGCGTGACTGTCTCCGTGGCGCAACTGGCTAGTGCGATCGGCTGTTAACCGAAAGGTTGGAGGTTCGAGCCCACCCGGTGGTGGTGCGGCGCTTTTTTTTTCTTTGGGCTGATAGCTTTGAAGATATGTTCTGATGGAGGTGAGAAGGGAGCAAGTTTGTCTCCGTGGCGCAATGGGCTAGCCCGATCGGCTGTTAACCGAAAGGTTGGAGTTTCGAGCCCGCCCGGGAGTGGTGTGTTGCTTTTTTCTTTGCGCTGATAGCTTTGAATATATGTTCTGATGGTGGTGAGAGCGAAGCAAGACTGTCTCCGTGGCGCAAAGGGCTAGCGCGATCGGCTGTTAACCGAAAGGTTCGAGTTTCGAGACCTCCCGGGAGTGGTGTGTTGCTTTTTTCTTTGCGCTGATAGCTTTGAAGATATGTTCTGATGGTGGTGAGAGTGGAGCAGGACTGTCTCCGTGGCGCAATTGGCTAGCGCGATTGGCTGTTAACCGAAAGTTTGGAGGTTCGAGCCCACCCGTTGGTGGTGAGGCGCTTTTTTTTCTTTGTTCTGATAGCTTTGAAGATATGTTCTGATGGTGGTGAGAGTGGAGCAAGACTGTCCCCGTGGCGCAATGGGCTACCGCGATCGGCTGTTATCCGAAAGGTTGGAGTTTCAAGCCCTCCCGGGAGTGGTGTGTTGCTTTTTTCTTTGCGCTGATAGCTTTGAAGATATGTTCCGATGGTGGTGAGAGTGAAGCAAGACTGTCTCCGTGCGCAATGGGCTAGCGCGATCGGCTGTTAACCGAAAAGTTGGAGTTTCGAGCCCTCCCGGTGGTGGTGCGGCGCTTTTTTTTCTTTGGGGTGATAGCTCTGAATAAATGTTTTGACGGTGGTGAGAGTGGAGCAGGACTGTCTCCGTGGCGCAATTGGCTTGCGCAATCGGCTGTTAACCGAAAGGTTGGAGGTTCGAGCCCACACGGTGGTGGTGCGGCGCTTTTTTTTGCACTGATAGCTTTGAAGATATGTTCTGATGGTGGTGAGAGTGGAGC
This sequence comes from Rhipicephalus microplus, assembly GCF_043290135.1. Classification (NCBI taxonomy): domain Eukaryota; kingdom Metazoa; phylum Arthropoda; class Arachnida; order Ixodida; family Ixodidae; genus Rhipicephalus; species Rhipicephalus microplus. The sequence goes on along the minus strand of NW_027464612.1, from coordinate 2,219,586 downwards.
AAGACTGTCCCCGGGGCGCAATGGGTTACCGCGATCGGCTGTTAACCGAAAGGTTGGAGTTTCAAGCCCTCCCGGGAGTGGTGTGTTGCTTTTTTCTTTGCGCTGATAGCTTTGAAGATATGTTCTGATGGTGGTGAGAGTGGAGCAGGACTGTCTCCGTGGCGCAATTGGCTTGCGCGATCGGCTGTTAACCGAAAGGTTGGAGTTTCGAGCCCTCCCGGGAGTGGTGTGTTGCTTTTTTCTTTGTGGTAATAGCTTTTAAGATATGTACTGATGGTGGTGAGAGTGGAGCAGGACTGTCTCCATGGCGCAATTGGCTAGCGCGATCGGCTGTTAACCGAAAGGTTGGAGTTTCGAGCCCACCCGGTGGTGGTGCGGCGCTTTTTTTTCTTTGGGCTGATAGCTTTGAAGATATGTTCTGATGGTGGTGAGAGCGGAGCAAGACTGTCTCCGTGGCGCAAAGGGCTAGCGCGATCGGCTGTTAACCGAAAGGTTCGAGTTTCGAGCCCTCCCGGGAGTGGTGTGTTGCTTTTTTCTTTGCGCTGATAGCTTTGAAGATATGTTCTGATGGTGGTGAGAGTGGAGCAGGACTGTCTCCGTGGCGCAATGGGCTAGCGCGATCGGCTGTTAACCGAAAGGTTGGAGTTTCGAGCCCTCCCGGTGGTGGTGCGGCGCTTTTTTTCTTTGGGGTGATAGCTCTGAATAAATGTTTTGACGGTGGTGAGAGTGGAGCAGGACTGTCTTCGTGGCGCAATTGGCTTACGCGATCGGCTGTTAACCGAAAGGTTGGAGGTTCGAGCCCTCCCGGGAGTGGTGTGTTGCTTTTTTCTTTGCACTGATAGCTCTGAAGAAATGGTCTGACGGTGGTGAGAGTGGAGCACGACTGTCCCCGTGGCGAAATGGGCTAACGCAATCGGCTGTTAACCGAAAGGTTGGAGTTTTGAGCCCTCCCGGGAGTGGTTTGTTGCCTTTTTCTTTGCACTGATAGCTTTGAAGATATGTTTTGATGGTGGTGAGAGTGGAGCAGGACTGTCTCCGTGGCGCAATTGGCTTGCGCGATCGGCTATTAACCGAAAGGTTGGAGGTTCGTGCCCTCCCAGGAGTGGTGTGTTGCTTTTTTCTTTGTGGTAATAGCTTTGAAGATATGTTCTGATGGTGGTGAGAGTGGAGCACGACTGTCTCCATGGCGCAATTGGCTAGCGCGATCGGCTGTTAACCAAAGGTTGGAGTTTCGAGCCCACCCGATGGTGGTGCGGCGCTTTTTTTTCTTTTTTCTTTGCACTGATAGCTTTGAAGATATGTTGTGATAGTGGTGAGAGTGGAGGAGGACTGTCTCCGTGGCGTAATCGGCTTGCGTGATCGGCTGTTAACCGAAAGGTTGGAGGTTCGAGCCCACCCGGTGGTGGTGCGGCGCTTTTTTTTCTTTGGGCTGATAGCTTTGAAGATATGTTATGATGGTGGTGAGAAGGGAGCAAGACTGTCTCCGTGGCGCAATTGGCTAGCGCGATCGGCTGTTAACCGAAAGGTTGGAGTTTCGAGCCCTCCCGGGAGTGGTGTGTTGCTTTTTTCTTTGTGGTAATAGCTTTCAAGATATGTTCTGATGGTGGTGAGAGTGGAGCACGACTGTCTCCATGGCGCAATTGGCTAGCGCGATCGGCTGTTAACCGAAAGGTTGGAGTTTCGAGCCCACCCGATGGTGGTGCGGCGCTTTTTCTTTCTTTGGGGCGATAGCTCTGAAGAAATGGTCTGACGGTGGTGAGAGTGGAGCACGACTGTCTCTGTGGCGCAATTGGCTAGCGCGATCGGCTGTTAACCGAAAGGTTGGAGGTTCGAGCCCACCCGGTGGTGGTGCGGCGCTTTTTTTCTTTGGGCTCATAGCTCTGAAGAAATGTTCTGACGGTGGTGAGAGTGGAGCAGGACTGTCCCCGTGGCGCCATTGGCTAGCGCGATCGGCTGTTAACCAAAAAGTTGGAGGTTCGAGTCCTCCCGGGTGGGGTGTGTTGCTTTTTTCTTTGCGCTGATAGCTTTGAAGATATTTTCTGATGGTGGTGATCGTGGAGCACGATTGTCTCCGTTGCGCAATTGGCTAGTGCGATCGGCCGTTAACCGAAAGTTTGGAGGTTCGAGCCCACCTGGTGGTGGTGCGGCGCTTTTTTTTCTTTGGGCTGATAGCTTGAAAGATATGTTCTAATGGTGGTGAGAGTGGAGTAGGACTGTCTCCGTGGCGCAATTGGCCAGCGCGATTGGCTGTTAACCGAAAAGTTGGAGGTTCGAGCCCTCCCGGAAGTGGTGTGTTGCTTTTTTCTTTGTGCTGATAGGTTTGAAGATATGTTCCGATGGTGGTAAGAGTGGAGCGCGACTGTCTCCGTGGCGCAATTGGCTAGTGCGATCGGCTGTTAACCGAAAGGTTGGAGGTTCGAGCCCACCCGGTGGTGGTGCGGCGCTTTTTTTTCTTTGGGCTGATAGCTTTGAAGATATGTTCTGATGGAGGTGAGAAGGGAGCAAGTTTGTCTCCGTGGCGCAATTGGCTAGCCTGATCGGCTGTTAACCGAAAGGTTGGAGTTTCGAGCCCGCCCGGGAGTGGTGTGTTGCTTTTTTCTTTGCGCTGATAGCTTTGAAAATATGTTCTGATGGTGGTGAGAGCGAAGCAAGACTGTCTCCGTGGCGCAAAGGGCTAGCGCGATCGGCTGTTAACCGAAAGGTTCGAGTTTCGAGACCTCCCGGGAGTGGTGTGTTGCTTTTTTCTTTGCGCTGATAGCTTTGAAGATATGTTCTGATGGGGGTGAGAGTGGAGCAGGACTGTCTCCGTGGCGCAATTGGCTAGCGAGATTGGCTGTTAACCGAAAGTTTGGAGGTTCGAGCCCACCCGGTGGTGGTGCGGCGCTTTTTTTTCTTTGTTCTGATAGCTTTGAAGATATGTTCTGATGGTGGTGAGAGTGAAGCAAGACTGTCTCCGTGGCGCAATGGGCTAGCGCGATCGGCTGTTAACCGAATGGTTGGAGTTTGGAGCCCTCCCGGTGGTGGTGCGGCGATTTTTTTTCTTTGGGCTGATAGCTCTGAAGAAATGTTCTGACGGTGGTGAGAGTGGAGCAGGACTGTCCCCGTGGCGCCATTGGCTAGCGCGATCGGCTGTTAACCAAAACGTTGGAGGTTCGAGCCCTCCCGGGTGGGGTGTGTTGCTTTTTTCTTTGCGCTGATAGCTTTGAAGATATTTTCTGATTGTGGTGAGCGTGGAGCACGATTGTCTCCGTTGCGCAATTGGCTAGCGCGATCGGCCGTTAACCGAAAGGTTGGAGGTTCGAGCCCACCTGGTGGTGGTGCGGCGCTTTTTTTTCTTTGGGCTGATAGCTTGAAATATATGTTCTAATGGTGGTGAGAGTGGAGCAGGACTGTCTCCGTGGCGCAATTGGCCAGCGCGATCGGCTGTTAACCAAAAAGTTGGAGGTTCGAGCCCTTCCGGGAGTGGTGTGTTGCTTTTTTCTTTGTACTGATAGCTTTGAAGATATGTTCCGATGGTGGTAAGAGTGGAGCGCGACTGTCTCCGTGGCGCAATTGGCTAGTGCGATCGGCTGTTAACCGAAAGGTTGGAGGTTCGAGCCCACCCGGTGGTGGTGCGGCGCTTTTTTTTTCTTTGGGCTGATAGCTTTGAAGATATGTTCTGATGGTGGTGAGAGTGGAGCAGGACTGTCTCCGTGGCGCAATTGGCTAGCGCGATTGGCTGTTAACCGAAAGTTTGGAGGTTCGAGCCCACCCGTTGGTGGTGCGGCGCTTTTTTTTCTTTGTTCTGATAGCTTTGAAGATATGTTCTGATGGTGGTGAGAGTGGAGCAAGACTGTCCCCGTGGCGCAATGGGCTACCGCGATCGGCTGTTAACCGAAAGGTTGGAGTTTCAAGCCCTCCCGGGAGTGGTGTGTTGCTTTTTTCTTTGCGCTGATAGCTTTGAAGATATGTTCTGATGGTTGTGAGAGTGAAGCAAGACTGTCTCCGTGCGCAATGGGCTAGCGCGATCGGCTGTTAACCGAAAAGTTGGAGTTTCGAGCCCTCCCGGTGGTGGTGCGGCGCTTTTTTTTCTTTGGGGTGATAGCTCTGAATAAATGTTTTGACGGTGGTGAGAGTGGAGCAGGACTGTCTCCGTGGCGCAATTGGCTTGCGCAATCGGCTGTTAACCGAAAGGTTGGAGGTTCGAGCCCACCCGGTGGTGGTGCGGCGCATTTTTTTTCTTTGCACTGATAGCTTTGAAGATATGTTCTGATGGTGGTAGAGTGGAGCAAGACTGTCCCCGTGGCGCAATGGGCTACCGCGATCGGCTGTTAACCGAAAGGTTGGAGTTTCGAGCCCTCCCGGGAGTGGTGTGTTGCTTTTTTTCTTTGTGGTAATAGCTTTTAAGATATATACTGATGGTGGTGAGAGTGGAGCAGGACTGTCTCCATGGCGCAATTGGCTAGCGCGATCGGCTGTTAACCGAAAGGGTGGAGTTTCGAGCCCACCCGGTGGTGGTGCGGCGCTTTTTTTTCTTTGGGCTGATAGCTTTGAAGAAATGGTCTGACGGTGGTAGAGTGGAGCACGACTGTCCCCGTGGCGAAATGGGCTAACGCAATCGGCTGTTAACCGAAAGGTTGGAGTTTCGAGCCCTCCCGGGAGTGGTGTGTTGCTTTTTTCTTTGCACTGATAGCTTTGAAGATATGTTCTGATGGTGGTGAGAGTGGAGCAGGACTGTCTCCGTGGCGCAATTGGCTTGCGCGATCGGCTGTTAACCGAAAGGTTGGAGGTTCGAGCCATTCCAGGAGTGGTGTGTTGCTTTTTTCTTTGTGGTAATAGCTTTGAAGATATGTTCTGATGGTGGTGAGAGTGGAGCACGACTGTCTCCGTGGCGCAATTGGCTAGCGCGATCGGCTGTTAACCAAAGGTTGGAGTTTCGAGCCCACCCGATGGTGGTGCGGCGCTTTTTTTTCTTTGTGGTGATAGCTTTGATGATATGTTCTGATGGTTGTGAGAGTGGAGCAGGACTGTCTCCGTGGCGCAATTGGCTACCGCGATTGGCTGTTAACCGAAAGCTTGGAGTTTCGAACCCTCCCGGGAGTGGTGTGTTGCTTTTTTCTTTGCACTGATAGCTTTGAAGATATGTTCTGATGGTGGTGAGAGTGGAGCAGGACTGTCTTCGTGGCGCAATTGGCTTGCGCGATCGGCTGTTAACCGAAAGGTTGGAGGTTCGAGCACCACCCGGTGGTGGTGCGGCGCTTTTTTTTCTTTGCACTGATAGCTTTGAAGATATGTTCTGATAGTGGTGAGAGTGGAGGAGGACTGTCTCCGGGGCGCAATTGGCTTGCGTGATCGGCTGTTAACCGAAAGGTTGGAGGTTCGAGCCCACCCGGTGGTGGTGCGGCGCTTTTTTTTCTTTGGGCTGATAGCTTTGAAGATATGTTCTGATGGTGGTGAGAAGGGAGCAAGGCTGTCTGCGTGGCGCAATTGGCTAGCGCGATCGGCTGTTAACCGAAAGGTTGGAGTTTCGAGCCCTCCCGGGAGTGGTGTGTTGCTTTTTGCTTTGTGGTAATAGCTTTCAAGATATGTTCTGATGGTGGTGAGAGTGGAGCAGGACTGTCTCCATGGCGCAATTGGCTAGCGCGATCGGCTGTTAACCGAAAGGTTGGAGTTTCGAGCCCACCCGGTGGTGGTGCGGCGCTTTTTTTTTTCTTTGGGCTGATAGCTCTGAAGAAATGTTCTGACGGTGGTGAGAGTGGAGCAGGACTGTCTCCGTGGCACAATTGGCTAGCGCGATCGGCTGTTAACCGAAAGGTTGGAGGTTCGAGCCCACCCGGTGGCGGTGCGGCGCTTTTTCTTTCTTTGGGGCGATAGCTCTGAAGAAATGGTCTGACGGTGGTGAGAGTGGAGCACGACTGTCTCTGTGGCGCAATTGGCTAGCGCGATCGGCTGTTAACCGAAAGGTTGGAGGTTCGAGCCCACCCGGTGGTGGTGCGGCGCTTTTTTTTCTTTGGGCTGATAGCTCTGAAGAAATGTTCTGACGGTGGTGAGAGTGGAGCAGGACTGTCCCCGTGGCGCCATTGGCTAGCGCGATCGGCTGTTAACCAAAAAGTTTGAGGTTCGAGCCATCCCGGTTGGGGTGTGTTGCTTTTTTCTTTCCGCTGATAGCTTTGAAGATATTTTCTGATGGTGGTGAGCGTGGAGCACGATTGTCTCCGTTGCGCAATGGGCTAGCGCGATTGGCCTTTAACCGAAAGGTTGGAGGTTCGAGCCCACCTTGTGGTGGTGCTGCGCTTTTTTTCTTTGGATGATAGCTTGAAAGATATGTTCTAATGGTGGTGACAGTGGAGCAGGACTGTCTCCGTGGCGCAATTGGCCAGCGCGATCGGCTGTTAACCGAAAAGTTGGAGGGTCGAGCCCTCCCGGGAGTGGTGTGTTGCTTTTTTCTTTGTGCTGATAGCTTTGAAGATATGTTCTGATGGTGGTGAGAGGGGAGCAGGACTGTCTCCGTGGCGCAATCGGCTAGCGCGATCGGCAGTTAACTGAAACGTTGGAAGTTCGAGCCCACCCGGTGGTGGTGCTGGTGCGGCGCTTTTTTTTTTCTTTGGGCTGATAGCTTTGAAGATATGTTCTGATGGTGGTGAGAGTGGAGCAGGACTGTCTCCGTGGCGCAATTGGCTAGCGCGATCGGCTGTTAACCGAGCGGTTGGAGTTTCGAGCCCACCCGGCGGTGGTGCGGCGCTTTTTTTTATTTGGGCTGATAGCTTTGAAGATATGTTCTGATGGTGGTGAGAGTAGAGCAGGACTGTCTCCGTGGCGCAATTGGCAAGCGCGATCGGCTGTTAACCAAAAGGTTGGAGTTTCGAGCCCTCCCGCGAGTGGTGTGTTGCTTTTTTCTTTGCGCTGATAGCTTTGAAGATATGTTCTGATGGTGGTGAGAGTGGAGCAGGACTGTCTCCGTGGCGCAATTGGCTAGCGTGATCGGCTGTTAACCGAAAAGTTGGAGGTTCGAGCCCACACGGTGGTGGTGCGGCGCTTTTTTTCTTTGGGCTGATAGCTTTGAAGATATGTTCTGATGGTGGTTAGAGTGGAGCAGGACTGCCTCCATGGCGCAATTGGCTAGCGCGATCGGCTGCTAACGAAAAGGTCGGAGGTTCGAGCACACTCGGTGGTGGTATGGCGCTTTTTTTGGGCTGATAGCTTTGAAGATATGTTCTGATGGTGGTGAGAGTAAAGCAGGACTGTCTCCGTGGCGCAATTGGCTAGCGCGATCGGCTGTTAACCGAAAGGTTGGAGGTTCGAGCCCTCCCGGGAGTGGTGTGTTGCTTTTTTTTTGCGCTGATAGCTTTGAAGATATGTTCTGATGGTGGTGAGAGTGGAGCAGGACTGTCTCCGTGGCGCAATGGGCTAGCGCGATCGGCTGTTACCCGAAAGGTTGGAGTTTCGAGCCCTCCCAGTGGTGGTGCGGCGCTTTTTTTCTTTGGGGTGATAGCTCTGAATAAATGTTTTGACAGTGGTGAGAGTGGAGCAGGACTGTCTTCGTGGCGCAATTGGCTTACGCGATCGGCTGTTAACCGAAAGGTTGGAGGTTCGAGCCCTCCCGGGAGTGGTGTGTTGCTTTTTTCTTTGCACTGATAGCTCTGAAGAAATGGTCTGATGGTGGTGAGAGTGGAGCACGACTGTCCCCGTGGCGAAATGGGCTAACGCAATCGGCTGTTAACCGAAAGGTTGGAGTTTCGAGCCCTCCCGGGAGTGGTGTGTTGCTTTTTTCTTTGCACTGATAGCTTTGAAGATATGTTCTGATGGTGGTGAGAGTGGAGCAGGACTGTCTCCGTGGTGCAATTGGCTTGCGCGATCGGCTGTTAACCGAAAGGTTGGAGGTTCGAGCCCTCCCAGGAGTGGTGTGTTGCTTTTTTCTTTGTGGTAATAGCTTTGAAGATATGTTCTGATGGTGGTGAGAGTGGAGCACGACTGTCTTCATGGCGCAATCGGCTAGCGCGATCGGCTGTTAACCGAAAGGTTGGAGTTTCGAGCCCACCCGATGGTGGTGCGGCGCTTTTTTTCTTTGTGGTGATAGCTTTGATGATATGTTCTGATGGTGGTGAGAGTGGAGCAGGACTGTCTCCGTGGCGCAATTGGCTACCGCGATTGGCTGTTAACCGAAAGCTTGGAGTTTCGAACCCTCCCGGGAGTGGTGTGTTGCTTTTTTCTTTGCACTGATAGCTTTGAAGATATGTTCTGATGGTGGTGAGAGTGGAGCAGGACTGTCTTCGTGGCGCAATTGGCTTGCGCGATCGGCTGTTAACCGAAAGGTTGGAGGTTCGAGCACCACGCGGTGGTGGTGTGGCGCTTTTTTTCTTTGCAGTGATAACATTGAAGATATGTTCTGATAGTGGTGAGAGTGGAGCAGGACTGTCTCCGTGGCGCAATTGGCTTGCGTGATCGGCTGTTAACCGAAAGGTTGGAGGTTCGAGCCCACCCGGTGGTGGTGCGGCGCTTTTTTTTCTTTGCGCTGATAGCTTTGAAGATATGTTCTGATGGTGGTGAGAGTGGAGCAGGACTGTCTCCGTGGCGCAATGGGCTAGCGCGATCGGCTGTTAACCGAAAGGTTGGAGTTTCGAGCCCTCCCGGTGGTGGTGCGGCGCTTTTTTCCTTTGCGGTGATAGCTCTGAATAAATGTTTTGACGGTGGTGAGAGTGGAGCAGGACTGTCTTCGTGGCGCAATTGGCTTACCCGATCGGCTGTTAACCGAAAGGTTGGAGGTTCGAGCCCTCCCGGGAGTGGTGTGTTGCTTTTTTCTTTGCGCTGATAGCTTTGAAGATATGTTCTGATGGTGGTGAGAGTGGAGCAGGACTGTCTTCGTGGCGCGATTGCCTTGCGCGATCGGCTGTTAACCGAAAGGTTGGAGGTTCGAGCCCTCCCAGGAGTGGTGTGTTGCTTTTTTCTTTGTGGTAATAGCTTTGAAGATATGTTCTGATGGTGGTTAGAGTGGAGCAGGACTGCCTCCATGGCGCAATTGGCTAGCGCAATCGGCTGTTAACCGAAAGGTTGGAGTTTCGAGCCCACCCGGCGGTGGTGCGGCGCTTTTTTTTATTTGGGCTGATAGATTTGAAGATATGTTCTGATGGTGGTGAGAGTAGAGCAGGACTGTCTCCGTGGCGCAATTGGCAAGCGCGATCGGCTGTTAACCAAAAGGTTGGAGTTTCGAGCCCTCCCGCGAGTGGTGTGTTGCTTTTTTCTTTGCGCTGATAGCTTTGAAGATATGTTCTGATGGTGGTGAGAGTGGAGCAGGACTGTCTCCGTGGCGCAATTGGCTAGCGTGATCGGCTGTTAACCGAAAAGTTGGAGGTTCGAGCCCACACGGTGGTGGTGCGGCGCTTTTTTTCTTTGGGCTGATAGCTTTGAAGATATGTTCTGATGGTGGTTAGAGTGGAGCAGGACTGCCTCCATGGCGCAATTGGCTAGCGCGATCGGCTGCTAACCAAAAGGTCGGAGGTTCGAGCACACCCGGTGGTGGTATGGCGCTTTTTTTGGGCTGATAGCTTTGAAGATATGTTCTGATGGTGGTGAGAGTAAAGCAGGACTGTCTCCGTGGCGCAATTGGCTAGCGCGATCGGCTGTTAACCGAAAGGTTGGAGGTTCGAGCCCTCCCGGGAGTGGTGTGTTGCTTTTTTCTTTGCGCTGATAGCTTTGAAGATATGTTCTGATGGTGGTGAGAGTGGAGCAGGACTGTCTCCGTGGCGCAATGGGCTAGCGCGATCGGCTGTTACCCGAAAGGTTGGAGTTTCGAGCCCTCCCAGTGGTGGTGCGGCGCTTTTTTTCTTTGGGGTGATAGCTCTGAATAAATGTTTTGACAGTGGTGAGAGTGGAGCAGGACTGTCTTCGTGGCGCAATTGGCTTACGCGATCGGCTGTTAACCGAAAGGTTGGAGGTTCGAGCCCTCCCGGGAGTGGTGTGTTGCTTTTTTCTTTGCACTGATAGCTCTGAAGAAATGGTCTGACGGTGGTGAGAGTGGAGCACGACTGTCCCCGTGGCGCAATGGGCTAACGCAATCGGCTGTTAACCGAAAGGTTGGAGTTTCGAGCCCTCCCGGGAGTGGTGTGTTGCTTTTTTCTTTGCACTGATAGCTTTGAAGATATGTTCTGATGGTGGTGAGAGTGGAGCAGGACTGTCTCCGTGGTGCAATTGGCTTGCGCGATCGGCTGTTAACCGAAAGGTTGGAGGTTCGAGCCCTCCCAGGAGTGGTGTGTTGCTTTTTTCTTTGTGGTAATAGCTTTGAAGATATGTTCTGATGGTGGTGAGAATGGAGCACGACTGTCTCCATGGCGCAATCGGCTAGCGCGATCGGCTGTTAACCGAAAGGTTGGAGTTTCGAGCCCACCCGATGGTGGTGCGGCGCTTTTTTTTCTTTGTGGTGATAGCTTTGATGATATGTTCTGATGGTGGTGAGAGTGGAGCAGGACTGTCTCCGTGGCGCAATTGGCTACCGCGATTGGCTGTTAACCGAAAGCTTGGAGTTTCGAACCCTCCCGGGAGTGGTGTGTTGCTTTTTTCTTTGCACTGATAGCTTTGAAGATATGTTCTGATGGTGGTGAGAGTGGAGCAGGACTGTCTTCGTGGCGCAATTGGCTTGCGCGATCGGCTGTTAACCGAAAGGTTGGAGGTTCGAGCACCACCCGGTGGTGGTGCGGCGCTTTTTTTCTTTGCACTGATAACTTTGAAGATATGTTCTGATAGTGGTGAGAGTGGAGCAGGACTGTCTCCGTGGCGCAATTGGCTTGCGTGATCGGCTGTTAACCGAAAGGTTGGAGGTTCGAGCCCACCCGGTGGTGGTGCGGCGCTTTTTTTTCTTTGCGCTGATAGCTTTGAAGATATGTTCTGATGGTGGTGAGAGTGGAGCAGGACTGTCTCCGTGGCGCAATTGGCTAGCGTGATCGGCTGTTAACCGAAAAGTTGGAGGTTCGAGCCCACACGGTGGTGGTGCGGCGCTTTTTTTCTTTGGGCTGATAGCTTTGAAGATATGTTCTGATGGTGGTTAGAGTGGAGCAGGACTGCCTCCATGGCGCAATTGGCTAGCGCGATCGGCTGCTAACGAAAAGGTCGGAGGTTCGAGCACACTCGGTGGTGGTATGGCGCTTTTTTTGGGCTGATAGCTTTGAAGATATGTTCTGATGGTGGTGAGAATGGAGCACGACTGTCTCCATGGCGCAATTGGCTTACGCGATCGGCTGTTAACCGAAAGGTTGGAGGTTCGAGCCCTCCCGGGAGTGGTGTGTTGCTTTTTTCTTTGCACTGATAGCTCTGAAGAAATGGTCTGATGGTGGTGAGAGTGGAGCACGACTGTCCCCGTGGCGAAATGGGCTAACGCAATCGGCTGTTAACCGAAAGGTTGGAGTTTCGAGCCCTCCCGGGAGTGGTGTGTTGCTTTTTTCTTTGCACTGATAGCTTTGAAGATATGTTCTGATGGTGGTGAGAGTGAAGCAGGACTGTCTCCGTGGTGCAATTGGCTTGCGCGATCGGCTGTTAACCGAAAGGTTGGAGGTTCGAGCCCTCCCAGGAGTGGTGTGTTGCTTTTTTCTTTGTGGTAATAGCTTTGAAGATATGTTCTGATGGTGGTGAGAGTGGAGCACGACTGTCTTCATGGCGCAATCGGCTAGCGCGATCGGCTGTTAACCGAAAGGTTGGAGTTTCGAGCCCACCCGATGGTGGTGCGGCGCTTTTTTTCTTTGTGGTGATAGCTTTGATGATATGTTCTGATGGTGGTGAGAGTGGAGCAGGACTGTCTCCGTGGCGCAATTGGCTACCGCGATTGGCTGTTAACCGAAAGCTTGGAGTTTCGAACCCTCCCGGGAGTGGTGTGTTGCTTTTTTCTTTGCACTGATAGCTTTGAAGATATGTTCTGATGGTGGTGAGAGTGGAGCAGGACTGTCTTCGTGGCGCAATTGGCTTGCGCGATCGGCTGTTAACCGAAAGGTTGGAGGTTCGAGCACCACGCGGTGGTGGTGTGGCGCTTTTTTTCTTTGCAGTGATAACATTGAAGATATGTTCTGATAGTGGTGAGAGTGGAGCAGGACTGTCTCCGTGGCGCAATTGGCTTGCGTGATCGGCTGTTAACCGAAAGGTTGGAGGTTCGAGCCCACCCGGTGGTGGTGCGGCGCTTTTTTTTCTTTGCGCTGATAGCTTTGAAGATATGTTCTGATGGTGGTGAGAGTGGAGCAGGACTGTCTCCGTGGCGCAATGGGCTAGCGCGATCGGCTGTTAACCGAAAGGTTGGAGTTTCGAGCCCTCCCGGTGGTGGTGCGGCGCTTTTTTCCTTTGCGGTGATAGCTCTGAATAAATGTTTTGACGGTGGTGAGAGTGGAGCAGGACTGTCTTCGTGGCGCAATTGGCTTACCCGATCGGCTGTTAACCGAAAGGTTGGAGGTTCGAGCCCTCCCGGGAGTGGTGTGTTGCTTTTTTCTTTGCGCTGATAGCTTTGAAGATATGTTCTGATGGTGGTGAGAGTGGAGCAGGACTGTCTTCGTGGCGCGATTGCCTTGCGCGATCGGCTGTTAACCGAAAGGTTGGAGGTTCGAGCACCACCCGGTGGTGGTGCGGCGCTTTTTTTCTTTGCACTGATAGCTTTAAAGATATGTTCTGATAGTGGTGAGAGTGGAGCAGGACTGTCTCCGTGGCGCAATTGGCTAGCGCAATCGGCTGTTAACCGAAAGGTTGGAGTTTCGAGCCCACCCGGCGGTGGTGTGGCGCTTTTTTTTCTTTGGGCTGATAGCTTTGAAGATATGTTCTGATGGTGGTGAGAGTAGAGCAGGACTGTCTCCGTGGCGCAATTGGCTAGCGCGATCGGCTGTTAACCGGAAGGTTGGAGGTTCGAGCCCAACCGGTGGTGGTGGGCGCTTTTTTTTTCTTTGGGGTGATAGCTCTGAAGAAATGTTCTGACGGTGGTGAGAGTGGAGCACGACTGTCTCCGTGGGGCAATTGGCTAGCGCGATCGGCTGTTAACCGAGCGGTTGGAGTTTCGAGCCCACCCGGCGGTGGTGCGGCGCTTTTTTTTATTTGGGCTGATAGATTTGAAGATATGTTCTGATGGTGGTGAGAGTAGAGCAGGACTGTCTCCGTGGCGCAATTGGCAAGCGCGATCGGCTGTTAACCAAAAGGTTGGAGTTTCGAGCCCTCCCGCGAGTGGTGTGTTGCTTTTTTCTTTGCGCTGATAGCTTTGAAGATATGTTCTGATGGTGGTGAGAGTGGAGCAGGACTGTCTCCGTGGCGCAATTGGCTAGCGTGATCGGCTGTTAACCGAAAAGTTGGAGGTTCGAGCCCACACGGTGGTGGTGCGGCGCTTTTTTTCTTTGGGCTGATAGCTTTGAAGATATGTTCTGATGGTGGTTAGAGTGGAGCAGGACTGCCTCCATGGCGCAATTGGCTAGCGCAATCGGCTGTTAACCGAAAGGTTGGAGTTTCGAGCCCACCCGGCGGTGGTGCGGCGCTTTTTTTTATTTGGGCTGATAGATTTGAAGATATGTTCTGATGGTGGTGAGAGTAGAGCAGGACTGTCTCCGTGGCGCAATTGGCAAGCGCGATCGGCTGTTAACCAAAAGGTTGGAGTTTCGAGCCCTCCCGCGAGTGGTGTGTTGCTTTTTTCTTTGCGCTGATAGCTTTGAAGATATGTTCTGATGGTGGTGAGAGTGGAGCAGGACTGTCTCCGTGGCGCAATTGGCTAGCGTGATCGGCTGTTAACCGAAAAGTTGGAGGTTCGAGCCCACACGGTGGTGGTGCGGCGCTTTTTTTCTTTGGGCTGATAGCTTTGAAGATATGTTCTGATGGTGGTTAGAGTGGAGCAGGACTGCCTCCATGGCGCAATTGGCTAGCGCGATCGGCTGCTAACCAAAAGGTCGGAGGTTCGAGCACACCCGGTGGTGGTATGGCGCTTTTTTTGGGCTGATAGCTTTGAAGATATGTTCTGATGGTGGTGAGAGTAAAGCAGGACTGTCTCCGTGGCGCAATTGGCTAGCGCGATCGGCTGTTAACCGAAAGGTTGGAGGTTCGAGCCCTCCCGGGAGTGGTGTGTTGCTTTTTTCTTTGCGCTGATAGCTTTGAAGATATGTTCTGATGGTGGTGAGAGTGGAGCAGGACTGTCTCCGTGGCGCAATGGGCTAGCGCGATCGGCTGTTACCCGAAAGGTTGGAGTTTCGAGCCCTCCCAGTGGTGGTGCGGCGCTTTTTTTCTTTGGGGTGATAGCTCTGAATAAATGTTTTGACAGTGGTGAGAGTGGAGCAGGACTGTCTTCGTGGCGCAATTGGCTTACGCGATCGGCTGTTAACCGAAAGGTTGGAGGTTCGAGCCCTCCCGGGAGTGGTGTGTTGCTTTTTTCTTTGCACTGATAGCTCTGAAGAAATGGTCTGACGGTGGTGAGAGTGGAGCACGACTGTCCCCGTGGCGCAATGGGCTAACGCAATCGGCTGTTAACCGAAAGGTTGGAGTTTCGAGCCCTCCCGGGAGTGGTGTGTTGCTTTTTTCTTTGCACTGATAGCTTTGAAGATATGTTCTGATGGTGGTGAGAGTGGAGCAGGACTGTCTCCGTGGTGCAATTGGCTTGCGCGATCGGCTGTTAACCGAATGGTTGGAGGTTCGAGCCCTCCCAGGAGTGGTGTGTTGCTTTTTTCTTTGTGGTAATAGCTTTGAAGATATGTTCTGATGGTGGTGAGAATGGAGCACGACTGTCTCCATGGCGCAATCGGCTAGCGCGATCGGCTGTTAACCGAAAGGTTGGAGTTTCGAGCCCACCCGATGGTGGTGCGGCGCTTTTTTTTCTTTGTGGTGATAGCTTTGATGATATGTTCTGATGGTGGTGAGAGTGGAGCAGGACTGTCTCCGTGGCGCAATTGGCTACCGCGATTGGCTGTTAACCGAAAGCTTGGAGTTTCGAACCCTCCCGGGAGTGGTGTGTTGCTTTTTTCTTTGCACTGATAGCTTTGAAGATATGTTCTGATGGTGGTGAGAGTGGAGCAGGACTGTCTTCGTGGCGCAATTGGCTTGCGCGATCGGCTGTTAACCGAAAGGTTGGAGGTTCGAGCACCACCCGGTGGTGGTGCGGCGCTTTTTTTCTTTGCACTGATAACTTTGAAGATATGTTCTGATAGTGGTGAGAGTGGAGCAGGACTGTCTCCGTGGCGCAATTGGCTTGCGTGATCGGCTGTTAACCGAAAGGTTGGAGGTTCGAGCCCACCCGGTGGTGGTGCGGCGCTTTTTTTTCTTTGCGCTGATAGCTTTGAAGATATGTTCTGATGGTGGTGAGAGTGGAGCAGGACTGTCTTCGTGGCGCAATTGGCTTGCGCGATCGGCTGTTAACCGAAAGGTTGGAGGTTCGAGCACCACCCGGTGGTGGTGCGGCGCTTTTTTTCTTTGCACTGATAGCTTTGAAGATATGTTCTGATAGTGGTGAGAGTGGAGCAGGACTGTCTCCGTGGCGCAATTGGCTAGCGCAATCGGCTGTTAACCGAAAGGTTGGAGTTTCGAGCCCACCCGGCGGTGGTGTGGCGCTTTTTTTTCTTAGGGCTGATAGCTTTGAAGATATGTTCTGATGGTGGTGAGAGTAGAGCAGGACTGTCTCCGTGGCGCAATTGGCTAGCGCGATCGGCTGTTAACCGGAAGGTTGGAGGTTCGAGCCCAACCGGTGGTGGTGGGCGCTTTTTTTTCTTTGGGGTGATAGCTCTGAAGAAATGTTCTGACGGTGGTGAGAGTGGAGCACGACTCTCTCCGTGGGGCAATTGGCTAGCGCGATCGGCTGTTAACCGAAAGGTTGGAGGTTCGAGCCCTCCCGGTGGTGGTGCGGCGCTTTTTTTTCTTTGGGGTGATAGCTCTGAAGATATGTTCTGACGGTGGTGAGAGTGGAGCACAATTGTCTCTGTGGCGCAATTGGCTAGCGCGATCTGCTGTTAACCGAAAGGTTGGAGGTTCGAGCCTACCCGGTGGTTGTGCGGCGCTTTTTTTGTGGGCTGATAGCTTTGAAGATATGTTCTGATGGTGGTGAGAGTGGAGCAGGACTGTCTCCATGGCGCAATTGGCTAGCGTCATCGGCTGTTAACCGAAGAGTTGGAGGTTCGAGCCCACCCGGTGGTAGTGCGGCGCTTTTTTTTCTTTGGGCTGATAGCTTTGAAGATATGTTCTGATAGTGGTGAGAGTGGAGCAGGACTGTCTCCGTGGCGCAATTGGCTAGCGCGATCAGCTGTTAACCGAAAAGTTGGAGGTTCGAGCCTACCCGGTGGTTGTGCGGCGCTTTTTTTGTGGGCTGATAGCTTTGAAGATATGTTCTGATGGTGGTGAGAGTGGAGCAGGACTGTCTCCATGGCGCAATTGGCTAGCGTCATCGGCTGTTAACCGAAGAGTTGGAGGTTCGAGCCCACCCGGTGGTAGTGCGGCGCTTTTTTTTCTTTGGGCTGATAGCTTTGAAGATATGTTCTGATAGTGGTGAGAGTGGAGCAGGACTGTCTCCGTGGCGCAATTGGCTAGCGCGATCGGCTGTTAACCAAAAGGTCGGAGGTTCGAGCCCACCCGGTGGTGGTGCGGCGCTTATTTTTCTTTGGGCTGATAGCTTTGAAGATATGTTCTGATGGTGGTGAGAGTGGAGCAGGACTGTCTCCGTGGCGCAATGGGGTAGCGCGATCAGCTGTTAACCGAAAGGTTGGAGTTTCGAGCCCTCCCGGGAGTGGTGTGTCGCTTTTTTCTTTGCGGTAATAGCTTTGAAGATATGTTCTGATGGTGGTGAGAGTGGAGCAGGACTGTCTTCGTGGCGCAATTGGCTAGCGCGATCGGCTGTTAACCGAAGGGTTGGAGGTTCGAGCCCAACCGGTGGTGGTGCGGCGCTTTTTTTGTCTTTGGGGTGATAGCTCTGAAGGATTGTTCTGACGGTGGTGAGAGTGGAGCACGACTGTCTCCGTGGGGCAATTATTGCCTAGCGCGATCGGCTGTTAACCGAAAAGTCGGAGGTACGAGCCCACCCGGTGGTGGTGCGGCGCTTTTTTTCTTTGGGCTGATAGCTTTGAAGATATGTTCTGATGGTGGTGAGAGGGGAGCAGGACTGTCTCCGTGGCGCAATCGGCTAGCGCGATCGGCTGTTAACCGAAACGTTGGAAGTTCGAGCCCACCCGGTGGTGGTGCGGCGCTTTTTTTTCTTTGGGCTGATAGCTATGAAGATATGTTCTGATGGTGGTGAGAGTGGAGCAGGACTGTCTCCGTGGCGCAATTGGCTAGCGCGATCGGCTGTTAACCGAACGGTTGGAGTTTCGAGCCCACCCGGCGTTGGTGCGGCGCTTTTTTTCTTTGGGCTGATTGCTTTGAAGATATGTTCTGATGGTGGTGAGAGTGGAGCAGGACTGTCTCCGTGGCGCAATGGGCTAGCGCGATCGGCTGTTAACCGAAAGGTTGGAGTTTCGAGCCCTCCCTGTGGTGGTGCGGCGCTTTTTTCCTTTGCGGTGATAGCTCTGAATAAATGTTTTGACGGTGGTGAGAGTGGAGCAGGACTGTCTTCGTGGCGCAATTGGCTTACCCGATCGGCTGTTAACCGAAAGGTTGGAGGTTCGAGCCCTCCCGGGAGTGGTGTGTTGCTTTTTTCTTTGCGCTGATAGCTTTGAAGATATGTTCTGATGGTGGTGAGAGTGGAGCAGGACTGTCTTCGTGGCGCAATTGGCTTGCGCGATCGGCTGTTAACCGAAAGGTTGGAGGTTCGAGCACCACCCGGTGGTGGTGCGGCGCTTTTTTTCTTTGCACTGATAGCTTTGAAGATATGTTCTGATAGTGGTGAGAGTGGAGCAGGACTGTCTCCGTGGCGCAATTGGCTAGCGCAATCGGCTGTTAACCGAAAGGTTGGACTTTCGAGCCCACCCGGCGGTGGTGTGGCGCTTTTTTTTCTTTGGGCTGATAGCTTTGAAGATATGTTCTGATGGTGGTGAGAGTAGAGCAGGACTGTCTCCGTGGCGCAATTGGCTAGCGCGATCGGCTGTTAACCGGAAGGTTGGAGGTTCGAGCCCAACCGGTGGTGGTGGGCGCTTTTTTTTCTTTGGGGTGATAGCTCTGAAGAAATGTTCTGACGGTGGTGAGAGTGGAGCACGACTGTCTCCGTGGGGCAATTGGCTAGCGCGATCGGCTGTTAACCGAAAGGTTGGAGGTTCGAGCCCTCCCGGTGGTGGTGCGGCGCTTTTTTTTCTTTGGGGTGATAGCTCTGAAGATATGTTCTGACGGTGGTGAGAGTGGAGCACAATTGTCTCCGTGGCGCAATTGGCTAGCGCGATCTGCTGTTAACCGAAAGGTTGGAGGTTCGAGCCCACCCGGTGGTGGTGCGGCGCTTTTTTTTCTTTGGGCTGATAGCTTTGAAGATATGTTCTCATGGTGGTGAGAGTGGAGCAGGACTGTCTCCGTGGCGCAATTGGCTAGCGCGATCAGCTGTTAACCGAAAAGTTGGAGGTTCGAGCCTACCCGGTGGTTGTGCGGCGCTTTTTTTGAGGGCTGATAGCTTTGAAGATATGTTCTGATGGTGGTGAGAGTGGAGCAGGACTGTCTCCATGGCGCAATTGGCTAGCGTCATCGGCTGTTAACCGAAGAGTTGGAGGTTCGAGCCCACCCGGTGGTAGTGCGGCGCTTTTTTTTCTTTGGGCTGATAGCTTTGAAGATATGTTCTGATAGTGGTGAGAGTGGAGCAGGACTGTCTCCGTGGCGCAATTGGCTAGCGCGATCGGCTGTTAACCAAAAGGTCGGAGGTTCGAGCCCACCCGGTGGTGGTGCGGCGCTTTTTTTTCTTTGGGCTGATAGCTTTGAAGATATGTTCTGATGGTGGTGAGAGTGGAGCAGGACTGTCTCCGTGGCGCAATGGGGTAGCGCGATCAGCTGTTAACCGAAAGGTTGGAGTTTCGAGCCCTCCCGGGAGTGGTGTGTCGCTTTTTTCTTTGCGGTAATAGCTTTGAAGATATGTTCTGATGGTGGTGAGAGTGGAGCAGGACTGTCTCCGTGGCGCAATTGCCTAGCGTGATCGGCTGTTAACCGAAAAGTTGGAGGTTCGAGCCCACACGGTGGTGGTGCGGCGCTTTTTTTCTTTGGGCTGATAGCTTTGAAGATATGTTCTGATGGTGGTTAGAGTGGAGCAGGACTGTCTCCATGGCGCAATTGGCTAGCGCGATCGGCTGCTAACCAAAAGGTCGGAGGTTCGAGGCCACCCGGTAGTGGTATGGCGCTTTTTTTCTTTGGGCTGATAGCTTTGAAGATATGTTCTGATGGTGGTGAGAGTGGAGCAGGACTGCCTCCATGGCGCAATTGGCTAGCGCGATCGGCTGCTAACCAAAAGGGCGGAGGTTCGAGCACACCCGGTGGTGGTATGGTGTTTTTTTTTGAGCTGATAGCTCTGAATAAATGTTTTGACGGTGGTGAGAGTGGAGCAGGACTGTCTTCGTGGCGCAATTGGCTTACCCGATCGGCTGTTAACCGAAAGGTTGGAGGTTCGAGCCCTCCCGGGAGTGGTGTGTTGCTTTTTTCTTTGCGCTGATAGCTTTGAAGATATGTTCTGATGGTGGTGAGAGTGGAGCAGGACTGTCTTCGTGGCGCGATTGGCTTGCGCGATCGGCTGTTAACCGAAAGGTTGGAGGTTCGAGCACCACCCGGTGGTGGTGCGGCGCTTTTTTTCTTTGCACTGATAGCTTTAAAGATATGTTCTGATAGTGGTGAGAGTGGAGCAGGACTGTCTCCGTGGCGCAATTGGCTAGCGCAATCGGCTGTTAACCGAAAGGTTGGAGTTTCGAGCCCACCCGGCGGTGGTGTGGCGCTTTTTTTTCTTTGGGCTGATAGCTTTGAAGATATGTTCTGATGGTGGTGAGAGTAGAGCAGGACTGTCTCCGTGGCGCAATTGGCTAGCGCGATCGGCTGTTAACCGGAAGGTTGGAGGTTCGAGCCCAACCGGTGGTGCTGGGCGCTTTTTTTTTCTTTGGGGTGATAGCTCTGAAGAAATGTTCTGACGGTGGTGAGAGTGGAGCACGACTGTCTCCGTGGGGCAATTGGCTAGCGCGATCGGCTGTTAACCGAGCGGTTGGAGTTTCGAGCCCACCCGGCGGTGGTGCGGCGCTTTTTTATTTGGGCTGATAGATTTGAAGATATGTTCTGATGGTGGTGAGAGTAGAGCAGGACTGTCTCCGTGGCGCAATTGGCAAGCGCGATCGGCTGTTAACCAAAAGGTTGGAGTTTCGAGCCCTCCCGCGAGTGGTGTGTTGCTTTTTTCTTTGCGCTGATAGCTTTGAAGATATGTTCTGATGGTGGTGAGAGCGGAGCAGGACTGTCTCCATGGCGCAATTGGCTAGCGTGATCGGCTGTTAATCGAAAAGTTGGAGGTTCAAGCCCACACGGTGGTGGTGCGGCGCTTTTTTTCTTTGGGCTGATAGCTTTGAAGATATGTTCTGATGGTGGTTAGAGTGGAGCAGGACTGCCTCCATGGCGCAATTGGCTAGCGCGATCGGCTGCTAACCAAAAGGTCGGAGGTTCGAGCACACCCGGTGGTGGTATGGCGCTTTTTTTGGGCTGATAGCTTTGAAGATATGTTCTGATGGTGGTGAGAGTAAAGCAGGACTGTCTCCGTGGCGCAATTGGCTAGCGCGATCGGCTGTTAACCGAAAGGTTGGAGGTTCGAGCCCTCCCGGGAGTGGTGTGTTGCTTTTTTCTTTGCGCTGATAGCTTTGAAGATATGTTCTGATGGTGGTGAGAGTGGAGCAGGACTGTCTCCGTGGCGCAATGGGCTAGCGCGATCGGCTGTTACCCGAAAGGTTGGAGTTTCGAGCCCTCCCAGTGGTGGTGCGGCGCTTTTTTTCTTTGGGGTGATAGCTCTGAATAAATGTTTTGACAGTGGTGAGAGTGGAGCAGGACTGTCTTCGTGGCGCAATTGGCTTACGCGATCGGCTGTTAACCGAAAGGTTGGAGGTTCGAGCCCTCCCGGGAGTGGTGTGTTGCTTTTTTCTTTGCACTGATAGCTCTGAAGAAATGGTCTGACGGTGGTGAGAGTGGAGCACGACTGTCCCCGTGGCGAAATGGGCTAACGCAATCGGCTGTTAACCGAAAGGTTGGAGTTTCGAGCCCTCCCGGGAGTGGTGTGTTGCTTTTTTCTTTGCACTGATAGCTTTGAAGATATGTTCTGATGGTGGTGAGAGTGGAGCAGGACTGTCTCCGTGGTGCAATTGGCTTGCGCGATCGGCTGTTAACCGAAAGGTTGGAGGTTCGAGCCCTCCCAGGAGTGGTGTGTTGCTTTTTTCTTTGTGGTAATAGCTTTGAAGATATGTTCTGATGGTGGTGAGAATGGAGCACGACTGTCTCCATGGCGCAATCAGCTAGCGCGATCGGCTGTTAACCGAAAGGTTGGAGTTTCGAGCCCACCCGATGGTGGTGCGGCGCTTTTTTTTCTTTGTGGTGATAGCTTTGATGATATGTTCTGATGGTGGTGAGAGTGGAGCAGGACTGTCTCCGTGGCGCAATTGGCTACCGCGATTGGCTGTTAACCGAAAGCTTGGAGTTTCGAACCCTCCCGGGAGTGGTGTGTTGCTTTTTTCTTTGCACTGATAGCTTTGAAGATATGTTCTGATGGTGGTGAGAGTGGAGCAGGACTGTCTTCGTGGCGCAATTGGCTTGCGCGATCGGCTGTTAACCGAAAGGTTGGAGGTTCGAGCACCACCCGGTGGAGGTGCGGCGCTTTTTTTCTTTGCACTGATAACTTTGAAGATATGTTCTGATAGTGGTGAGAGTGGAGCAGGACTGTCTCCGTGGCGCAATTGGCTTGCGTGATCGGCTGTTAACCGAAAGGTTGGAGGTTCGAGCCCACCCGGTGGTGGTGCGGCGCTTTTTTTTCTTTGCGCTGATAGCTTTGAAGATATGTTCTGATGGTGGTGAGAGTGGAGCAGGACTGTCTCCGTGGCGCAATGGGCTAGCGCGATCGGCTGTTAACCGAAAGGTTGGAGTTTCGAGCCCTCCCGGTGGTGGTGCGGCGCTTTTTTCCTTTGCGGTGATAGCTCTGAATAAATGTTTTGACGGTGGTGAGAGTGGAGCAGGACTGTCTTCGTGGCGCAATTGGCTTACCCGATCGGCTGTTAACCGAAAGGTTGGAGGTTCGAGCCCTCCCGGGAGTGGTGTGTTGCTTTTTTCTTTGCGCTGATAGCTTGGAAGATATGTTCTGATGGTGGTGAGAGTGGAGCAGGACTGTCTTCGTGGCGCAATTGGCTTGCGCGATCGGCTGTTAACCGAAAGGTTGGAGGTTCGAGCACCACCCGGTGGTGGTGCGGCGCTTTATTTCTTTGCACTGATAGCTTTGAAGATATGTTCTGATAGTGGTGAGAGTGGAGCAGGACTGTCTCCGTGGCGCAATTGGCTAGCGCAATCGGCTGTTAACCGAAAGTTTGGAGTTTCGAGCCCACCCGGCGGTGGTGTGGCGCTTTTTTTCTTTGGGCTGATAGCTTTGAAGATATGTTCTGATGGTGGTGAGAGTAGAGCAGGACTGTCTCCGTGGCGCAATTGGCTAGCGCGATCGGCTGTTAACCGGAAGGTTGGAGGTTCGAGCCCAACCGGTGGTGGTGGGCGCTTTTTTTCTTTGGGGTGATAGCTCTGAAGAAATGTTCTGACGGTGGTGAGAGTGGAGCACGACTGTCTCCGTGGGGCAATTGGCTAGCGCGATCGGCTGTTAACCGAAAGGTTGGAGGTTCGAGCCCTCCCGGTGGTGGTGCGGCGCTTTTTTTTCTTTGGGGTGATAGCTCTGAAGATATGTTCTGACGGTGGTGAGAGTGGAGCACAATTGTCTCCGTGGCGCAATTGGCTAGCGCGATCTGCTGTTAACCGAAAGGTTGGAGGTTCGAGCCCACCCGGTGGTGGTGCGGCGCTTTTTTTTCTTTGGGCTGATAGCTTTGAAGATATGTTCTCATGGTGGTGAGAGTGGAGCAGGACTGTCTCCGTGGCGCAATTGGCTAGCGCGATCAGCTGTTAACCGAAAAGTTGGAGGTTCGAGCCTACCCGGTGGTTGTGCGGCGCTTTTTTTGTGGGCTGATAGCTTTGAAGATATGTTCTGATGGTGGTGAGAGTGGAGCAGGACTGTCTGCATGGCGCAATTGGCTAGCGTCATCGGCTGTTAACCGAAGAGTTGGAGGTTCGAGCCCACCCGGTGGTAGTGCGGCGCTTTTTTTTCTTTGGGCTGATAGCTTTGAAGATATGTTCTGATAGTGGTGAGAGTGGAGCAGGACTGTCTCCGTGGCGCAATTGGCTAGCGCGATCGGCTGTTAACCAAAAGGGCGGAGGTTCGAGCCCACCCGGTGGTGGTGCGGCGCTTTTTTTTCTTTGGGCTGATAGCTTTGAAGATATGTTCTGATGGTGGTGAGAGTGGAGCAGGACTGTCTCCGTGGCGCAATGGGGTAGCGCGATCAGCTGTTAACCGAAAGGTTGGAGTTTCGAGCCCTCCCGGGAGTGGTGCGTCGCTTTTTTCTTTGCGGTAATAGCTTTGAGGATATGTTCTGATGGTGGTGAGAGTGGAGCAGGACTGTCTTCGTGGCGCAATTGGCTAGCGCGATCGGCTGTTAACCGAAGGGTTGGAGGTTCGAGCCCAACCGGTGGTGGTGCGGCGCTTTTTTGTCTTTGGGGTGATAGCTCTGAAGGATTGTTCTGACGGTGGTGATAGTGGAGCACGACTGTCTCCGTGGGGCAATTATTGCCTAGCGCGATCGGCTGTTAACCGAAAAGTCGGAGGTACGAGCCCACCCGGTGGTGGTGCGGCGCTTTTTTTCTTTGGGCTGATAGCTTTGAAGATATGTTCTGATGGTGGTGAGAGGGGAGCAGGACTGTCTCCGTGGCGCAATCGGCTAGCGCGATCGGCTGTTAACCGAAACGTTGGAAGTTCGAGCCCAACCGGTGGTGGTGCGGTGCTTTTTTTTCTTTGCACTGATAGCTCTGAAGAAATGGTCTGACGGTGGTGAGAGTGGAGCACGACTGTCCCCGTGGCGCAATGGGCTAACGCAATCGGCTGTTAACCGAAAGGTTGGAGTTTCGAGCCCTCCCGGGAGTGGTGTGTTGCTTTTTTCTTTGCACTGATAGCTTTGAAGATATGTTCTGATGGTGGTGAGAGTGGAGCAGGACTGTCTCCGTGGTGCAATTGGCTTGCGCGATCGGCTGTTAACCGAAAGGTTGGAGGTTCGAGCCCTCCCAGGAGTGGTGTGTTGCTTTTTTCTTTGTGGTAATAGCTTTGAAGATATGTTCTGATGGTGGTGAGAATGGAGCACGACTGTCTCCATGGCGCAATCGGCTAGCGCGATCGGCTGTTAACCGAAAGGTTGGAGTTTCGAGCCCACCCGATGGTGGTGCGGCGCTTTTTTTTCTTTGTGGTGATAGCTTTGATGATATGTTCTGATGGTGGTGAGAGTGAAGCAGGACTGTCTCCGTGGCGCAATTGGCTACCGCGATTGGCTGTTAACCGAAAGCTTGGAGTTTCGAACCCTCCCGGGAGTGGTGTGTTGCTTTTTTCTTTGCACTGATAGCTTTGAAGATATGTTCTGATGGTGGTGAGAGTGGAGCAGGACTGTCTTCGTGGCGCAATTGGCTTGCGCGATCGGCTGTTAACCGAAAGGTTGGAGGTTCGAGCACCACCCGGTGGTGGTGCGGCGCTTTTTTTCTTTGCACTGATAACTTTGAAGATATGTTCTGATAGTGGTGAGAGTGGAGCAGGACTGTCTCCGTGGCGCAATTGGCTTGCGTGATCGGCTGTTAACCGAAAGGTTGGAGGTTCGAGCCCACCCGGTGGTGGTGCGGCGCTTTTTTTTCTTTGCGCTGATAGCTTTGAAGATATGTTCTGATGGTGGTGAGAGTGGAGCAGGACTGTCTCCGTGGCGCAATGGGCTAGCGCGATCGGTTGTTAACCGAAAGGTTGGAGTTTCGAGCCCTCCCGGTGGTGGTGCGGCGCTTTTTTCCTTTGCGGTGATAGCTCTGAATAAATGTTTTGACGGTGGTGAGAGTGGAGCAGGACTGTCTTCGTGGCGCAATTGGCTTACCCGATCGGCTGTTAACCGAAAGGTTGGAGGTTCGAGCCCTCCCGGGAGTGGTGTGTTGCTTTTTTCTTTGCGCTGATAGCTTTGAAGATATGTTCTGATGGTGGTGAGAGTGGAGCAGGACTGTCTTCGTGGCGCAATTGGCTTGCGCGATCGGCTGTTAACCGAAAGGTTGGAGGTTCGAGCACCACCCGGTGGTGGTGCGGCGCTTTTTTTCTTTGCACTGATAGCTTTGAAGATATGTTCTGATAGTGGTGAGAGTGGAGCAGGACTGTCTTCGTGGCGCAATTGGCTAGCGCAATCGGCTGTTAACCGAAAGGTTGGAGTTTCGAGCCCACCCGGCGGTGGTGTGGCGCTTTTTTTTGTTTGGGCTGATAGCTTTGAAGATATGTTCTGATGGTGGTGAGAGTAGAGCAGGACTGTCTCCGTGGCGCAATTGGCTAGCGCGATCGGCTGTTAACCGGAAGGTTGGAGGTTCGAGCCCAACCGGTGGTGGTGGGCGCTTTTTTTTCTTTGGGGTGAAAGCTCTGAAGAAATGTTCTGACGGTGGTGAGAGTGGAGCACGACTGTCTCCGTGGGGCAATTGGCTAGCGCGATCGGCTGTTAACCGAAAGGTTGGAGGTTCGAGCCCTCCCGGTGGTGGTGCGGCGCTTTTTTTTCTTTGGGGTGATAGCTCTGAAGATATGTTCTGACGGTGGTGAGAGTGGAGCACAATTGTCTCCGTGGCGCAATTGGCTAGCGCGATCTGCTGTTAACCGAAAGGTTGGAGGTTCGAGCCCACCCGGTGGTAGTGCGGCGCTTTTTTTTCTTTGGGCTGATAGCTTTGAAGATATGTTCTGATAGTGGTGAGAGTGGAGCAGGACTGTCTCCGTGGCGCAATTGGCTAGCGCGATCAGCTGTTAACCGAAAAGTTGGAGGTTCGAGCCTACCCGGTGGTTGTGCGGCGCTTTTCTTGTGGGCTGATAGCTTTGAAGATATGTTCTGATGGTGGTGAGAGTGGAGCAGGACTGTCTCCATGGCGCAATTGGCTAGCGTCATCGGCTGTTAACCGAAGAGTTGGAGGTTCGAGCCCACCCGGTGGTAGTGCGGCGCTTTTTTTTCTTTGGGCTGATAGCTTTGAAGATATGTTCTGATAGTGGTGAGAGTGGAGCAGGACTGTCTCCATGGCGCACTTGGCTAGCGCGATCGGCTGTTAACCAAAAGGTCGGAGGTTCGAGCCCACCCGGTGGTGGTGCGGCGCTTTTTTTTCTTTGGGCTGATAGCTTTGAAGATATGTTCTGATGGTGGTGAGAGTGGAGCAGGACTGTCTCCGTGGCGCAATGGGGTAGCGCGATCAGCTGTTAACCGAAAGGTTGGAGTTTCGAGCCCTCCCGGGAGTGGTGTGTCGCTTTTTTCTTTGCGGTAATAGCTTTGAAGATATGTTCTGATGGTGGTGAGAGTGGAGCAGGACTGTCTTCGTGGCGCAATTGGCTAGCGCGATCGGCTGTTAACCGAAGGGTTGGAGGTTCGAGCCCAACCGGTGGTGGTGCGGCGCTTTTTTTGTCTTTGGGGTGATAGCTCTGAAGGATTGTTCTGACGGTGGTGAGAGTGGAGCACGACTGTCTCCGTGGGGCAATTATTGCCTAGCGCGATCGGCTGTTAACCGAAAAGTCGGAGGTACGAGCCCACCCGGTGGTGGTGCGGCGCTTTTTTTCTTTGGGCTGATAGCTTTGAAGATATGTTCTGATGGTGGTGAGAGGGGAGCAGGACTGTCTCCGTGGCGCAATCGGCTAGCGCGATCGGCTGTTAACCGAAACGTTGGAAGTTCGAGCCCACCCGGTGGTGGTGCGGCGCTTTTTTTTCTTTGGGCTGATAGCTATGAAGATATGTTCTGATGGTGGTGAGAGTGGAGCAGGACTGTCTCCGTGGCGCAATTGGCTAGCGCGATCGGCTGTTAACCGAACGGTTGGAGTTTCGAGCCCACCCGGCGTTGGTGCGGCGCTTTTTTTCTTTGGGCTGATAGCTTTGAAGATATGTTCTGATGGTGGTGAGAGTGGAGCAGGACTGTCTCCGTGGCGCAATGGGCTAGCGCGATCGGCTGTTAACCGAAAGGTTGGAGTTTCGAGCCCTCCCGGTGGTGGTGCGGCGCTTTTTTCCTTTGCGGTGATAGCTCTGAATAAATGTTTTGACGGTGGTGAGAGTGGAGCAGGACTGTCTTCGTGGCGCAATTGGCTTACCCGATCGGCTGTTAACCGAAAGGTTGGAGGTTCGAGCCCTCCCGGGAGTGGTGTGTTGCTTTTTTCTTTGCGCTGATAGCTTTGAAGATATGTTCTGATGGTGGTGAGAGTGGAGCAGGACTGTCTTCGTGGCGCAATTGGCTTGCGCGATCGGCTGTTAACCGAAAGGTTGGAGGTTCGAGAACCACCCGGTGGTGGTGCGGCGCTTTTTTTCTTTGCACTGATAGCTTTGAAGATATGTTCTGATAGTGGTGAGAGTGGAGCAGGACTGTCTCCGTGGCGCAATTGGCTAGCGCAATCGGCTGTTAACCGAAAGGTTGGACTTTCGAGCCCACCCGGCGGTGGTGTGGCGCTTTTTTTTCTTTGGGCTGATAGCTTTGAAGATATGTTCTGATGGTGGTGAGAGTAGAGCAGGACTGTCTCCGTGGCGCAATTGGCTAGCGCGATCGGCTGTTAACCGGAAGGTTGGAGGTTCGAGCCCAACCGGTGGTGGTGGGCGCTTTTTTTCTTTGGGGTGATAGCTCTGAAGAAATGTTCTGACGGTGGTGAGAGTGGAGCACGACTGTCTCCGTGGGGCAATTGGCTAGCGCGATCGGCTGTTAACCGAAAGGTTGGAGGTTCGAGCCCTCCTGGTGGTGGTGCGGCGCTTTTTTTTCTTTGGGGTGATAGCTCTGAAGATATGTTCTGACGGTGGTGAGAGTGGAGCACAATTGTCTCCGTGGCGCAATTGGCTAGCGCGATCTGCTGTTAACCGAAAGGTTGGAGGTTCGAGCCCACCCGGTGGTGGTGCGGCGCTTTTTTTTCTTTGGGCTGATAGCTTTGAAGATATGTTCTCATGGTGGTGAGAGTGGAGCAGGACTGTCTCCGTGGCGCAATTGGCTAGCGCGATCAGCTGTTAACCGAAAAGTTGGAGGTTCGAGCCTACCCGGTGGTTGTGCGGCGCTTTTTTTGTGGGCTGATAGCTTTGAAGATATGTTCTGATGGTGGTGAGAGTGGAGCAGGACTGTCTCCATGGCGCAATTGGCTAGCTCGATCGGCTGTTAACCGAAGAGTTGGAGGTTCGAGCCCACCCGGTGGTAGTGCGGCGCTTTTTTTTCTTTGGGCTGATAGCTTTGAAGATATGTTCTGATAGTGGTGAGAGTGGAGCAGGACTGTCTCCGTGGCGCAATTGGCTAGCGCGATCGGCTGTTAACCAAAAGGTCGGAGGTTCAAGCCCACCCGGTGGTGGTGCGGCGCTTTTTTTTCTTTGGGCTGATAGCTTTGAAGATATGTTCTGATGGTGGTGAGAGTGGAGCAGGACTGTCTCCGTGGCGCAATGGGGTAGCGCGATCAGCTCTTAACCGAAAGGTTGGAGTTTCGAGCCCTCCCGGGAGTGGTGTGTCGCTTTTTTCTTTGCGGTAATAGCTTTGAAGATATGTTCTGATGGTGGTGAGAGTGGAGCAGGACTGTCTTCGTGGCGCAATTGGCTAGCGCGATCGGCTGTTAACCGAAGGGTTGGAGGTTCGAGCCCAACCGGTGGTGGTGCGGCGCTTTTTTTGTCTTTGGGGTGATAGCTCTGAAGGATTGTTCTGACGGTGGTGAGAGTGGAGCACGACTGTCTCCGTGGGGCAATTATTGCCTAGCGCGATCGGCTGTTAACCGAAAAGTCGGAGGTACGAGCCCACCCGGTGGTGGTGCGGCGCTTTTTTTCTTTGGGCTGATAGCTTTGAAGATATGTTCTGATGGTGGTGAGAGGGGAGCAGGACTGTCTCCGTGGCGCAATCGGCTAGCGCGATCGGCTGTTAACCGAAACGTTGGAAGTTCGAGCCCACCCGGTGGTGGTGCGGCGCTTTTTTTTCTTTGGGCTGATAGCTATGAAGATATGTTCTGATGGTGGTGAGAGTGGAGCAGGACTGTCTCCGTGGCGCAATTGGCTAGCGCGATCGGCTGTTAACCGAACGGTTGGAGTTTCGAGCCCACCCGGCGTTGGTGCGGCGCTTTTTTTCTTTGGGCTGATAGCTTTGAAGATATGTTCTGATGGTGGTGAGAGTAGAGCAGGACTGTCTCCGTGGCGCAATTGGCTAGCCCGATCGGCTGTTAACCGAAAGGTTGAAGTTTCGAGCCCTCCCGGTAGTGGTGTGTTGCTTTTTTCTTTGCGCTGATAGTTTTGAAGATATGTTCTGATGGTGGTGAGAGTGGAGCAGGACTGTCTCCGTGGCGCAATTGCCTAGCGTGATCGGCTGTTAACCGAAAAGTTGGAGGTTCGAGCCCACATGGTGGTGGTGCGGCGCTTTTTTTCTTTGGGCTGATAGCTTTGAAGATATGTTCTGATGGTGGTTAGAGTGGAGCAGGACTGTCTCCATGGCGCAATTGGCTAGCGCGATCGGCTGCTAACCAAAAGGTCGGAGGTTCGAGGCCACCCGGTAGTGGTATGGCGCTTTTTTTCTTTGGGCTGATAGCTTTGAAGATATGTTCTGATGGTGGTGAGAGTGGAGCAGGACTGCCTCCATGGCGCAATTGGCTAGCGCGATCGGCTGCTAACCAAAAGGGCGGAGGTTCGAGCACACCCGGTGGTGGTATGGCGTTTTTTTTTTTGAGCTGATAGCTCTGAATAAATGTTTTGACGGTGGTGAGAGTGGAGCAGGACTGTCTTCGTGGCGCAATTGGCTTACCCGATCGGCTGTTAACCGAAAGGTTGGAGGTTCGAGCCCTCCCGGGAGTGGTGTGTTGCTTTTTTCTTTGCGCTGATAGCTTTGAAGATATGTTCTGATGGTGGTGAGAGTGGAGCAGGACTGTCTTCGTGGCGCGATTGGCTTGCGCGATCGGCTGTTAACCGAAAGGTTGGAGGTTCGAGCACCACCCGGTGGTGGTGCGGCGCTTTTTTTCTTTGCACTGATAGCTTTAAAGATATGTTCTGATAGTGGTGAGAGTGGAGCAGGACTGTCTCCGTGGCGCAATTGGCTAGCGCAATCGGCTGTTAACCGAAAGGTTGGAGTTTCGAGCCCACCCGGCGGTGGTGTGGCGCTTTTTTTTCTTTGGGCTGATAGCTTTGAAGATATGTTCTGATGGTGGTGAGAGTAGAGCAGGACTGTCTCCGTGGCGCAATTGGCTAGCGCGATCGGCAGTTAACCGGAAGGTTGGAGGTTCGAGCCCAACCGGTGGTGCTGGGCGCTTTTTTTTCTTTGGGATGATAGCTCTGAAGAAATGTTCTGACGGTGGTGAGAGTGGAGCACGACTGTCTCCGTGGGGCAATTGGCTAGCGCGATCGGCTGTTAACCGAGCGGTTGGAGTTTCGAGCCCACCCGGTGGTGGTGCGGCGCTTTTTTTTCTTTGGGCTGATAGCTTTGAAGATATGTTCTGATGGTGGTGAGAGTGGAGCAGGACTGTCTCCGTGGCGCAATGGGGTAGCGCGATCAGCTGTTAACCGAAAGGTTGGAGTTTCGAGCCCTCCCGGGAGTGGTGTGTCGCTTTTTTCTTTGCGGTAATAGCTTTGAAGATATGTTCTGATGGTGGTGAGAGTGGAGCAGGACTGTCTTCGTGGCGCAATTGGCTAGCGCGATCGGCTGTTAACCGAAGGGTTGGAGGTTCGAGCCCAACCGGTGGTGGTGCGGCGCTTTTTTTGTCTTTGGGGTGATAGCTCTGAAGGATTGTTCTGACGGTGGTGAGAGTGGAGCACGACTGTCTCCGTGGGGCAATTATTGCCTAGCGCGATCGGCTGTTAACCGAAAAGTCGGAGGTACGAGCCCACCCGGTGGTGGTGCGGCGCTTTTTTTCTTTGGGCTGATAGCTTTGAAGATATGTTCTGATGGTGGTGAGAGGGGAGCAGGACTGTCTCCGTGGCGCAATCGGCTAGCGCGATCGGCTGTTAACCGAAACGTTGGAAGTTCGAGCCCACCCGGTGGTGGTGCGGCGCTTTTTTTTCTTTGGGCTGATAGCTATGAAGATATGTTCTGATGGTGGTGAGAGTGGAGCAGGACTGTCTCCGTGGCGCAATTGGCTAGCGCGATCGGCTGTTAACCGAACGGTTGGAGTTTCGAGCCCACCCGGCGTTGGTGCGGCGCTTTTTTTCTTTGGGCTGATAGCTTTGAAGATATGTTCTGATGGTGGTGAGAGTGGAGCAGGACTGTCTCCGTGGCGCAATGGGCTAGCGCGATCGGCTGTTAACCGAAAGGTTGGAGTTTCGAGCCCTCCCGGTGGTGGTGCGGCGCTTTTTTCCTTTGCGGTGATAGCTCTGAATAAATGTTTTGACGGTGGTGAGAGTGGAGCAGGACTGTCTTCGTGGCGCAATTGGCTTACCCGATCGGCTGTTAACCGAAAGGTTGGAGGTTCGAGCCCTCCCGGGAGTGGTGTGTTGCTTTTTTCTTTGCGCTGATAGCTTTGAAGATATGTTCTGATGGTGGTTAGAGTGGAGCAGGACTGTCTTCGTGGCGCAATTGGCTTGCGCGATCGGCTGTTAACCGAAAGGTTGGAGGTTCGAGAACCACCCGGTGGTGGTGCGGCGCTTTTTTTCTTTGCACTGATAGCTTTGAAGATATGTTCTGATAGTGGTGAGAGTGGAGCAGGACTGTCTCCGTGGCGCAATTGGCTAGCGCAATCGGCTGTTAACCGAAAGGTTGGACTTTCGAGCCCACCCGGCGGTGGTGTGGCGCTTTTTTTTCTTTGGGCTGATAGCTTTGAAGATATGTTCTGATGGTGGTGAGAGTAGAGCAGGACTGTCTCCGTGGCGCAATTGGCTAGCGCGATCGGCTGTTAACCGGAAGGTTGGAGGTTCGAGCCCAACCGGTGGTGGTGGGCGCTTTTTTTCTTTGGGGTGATAGCTCTGAAGAAATGTTCTGACGGTGGTGAGAGTGGAGCACGACTGTCTCCGTGGGGCAATTGGCTAGCGCGATCGGCTGTTAACCGAAAGGTTGGAGGTTCGAGCCCTCCTGGTGGTGGTGCGGCGCTTTTTTTTCTTTGGGGTGATAGCTCTGAAGATATGTTCTGACGGTGGTGAGAGTGGAGCACAATTGTCTCCGTGGCGCAATTGGCTAGCGCGATCTGCTGTTAACCGAAAGGTTGGAGGTTCGAGCCCACCCGGTGGTGGTGCGGCGCTTTTTTTTCTTTGGGCTGATAGCTTTGAAGATATGTTCTCATGGTGGTGAGAGTGGAGCAGGACTGTCTCCGTGGCGCAATTGGCTAGCGCGATCAGCTGTTAACCGAAAAGTTGGAGGTTCGAGCCTACCCGGTGGTTGTGCGGCGCTTTTTTTGTGGGCTGATAGCTTTGACGATATGTTCTGATGGTGGTGAGAGTGGAGCAGGACTGTCTCCATGGCGCAATTGGCTAGCTCGATCGGCTGTTAACCGAAGAGTTGGAGGTTCGAGCCCACCCGGTGGTAGTGCGGCGCTTTTTTTTCTTTGGGCTGATAGCTTTGAAGATATGTTCTGATAGTGGTGAGAGTGGAGCAGGACTGTCTCCGTGGCGCAATTGGCTAGCGCGATCGGCTGTTAACCAAAAGGTCGGAGGTTCGAGCCCACCCGGTGGTGGTGCGGCGCTTTTTTTTCTTTGGGCTGATAGCTTTGAAGATATGTTCTGATGGTGGTGAGAGTGGAGCAGGACTGTCTCCGTGGCGCAATGGGGTAGCGCGATCAGCTCTTAACCGAAAGGTTGGAGTTTCGAGCCCTCCCGGGAGTGGTGTGTCGCTTTTTTCTTTGCGGTAATAGCTTTGAAGATATGTTCTGATGGTGGTGAGAGTGGAGCAGGACTGTCTTCGTGGCGCAATTGGCTAGCGCGATCGGCTGTTAACCGAAGGGTTGGAGGTTCGAGCCCAACCGGTGGTGGTGCGGCGCTTTTTTTGTCTTTGGGGTGATAGCTCTGAAGGATTGTTCTGACGGTGGTGAGAGTGGAGCACGACTGTCTCCGTGGGGCAATTATTGCCTAGCGCGATCGGCTGTTAACCGAAAAGTCGGAGGTACGAGCCCACCCGGTGGTGGTGCGGCGCTTTTTTTCTTTGGGCTGATAGCTTTGAAGATATGTTCTGATGGTGGTGAGAGGGGAGCAGGACTGTCTCCGTGGCGCAATCGGCTAGCGCGATCGGCTGTTAACCGAAACGTTGGAAGTTCGAGCCCACCCGGTGGTGGTGCGGCGCTTTTTTTTCTTTGGGCTGATAGCTATGAAGATATGTTCTGATGGTGGTGAGAGTGGAGCAGGACTGTCTCCGTGGCGCAATTGGCTAGCGCGATCGGCTGTTAACCGAACGGTTGGAGTTTCGAGCCCACCCGGCGTTGGTGCGGCGCTTTTTTTCTTTGGGCTGATAGCTTTGAAGATATGTTCTGATGGTGGTGAGAGTAGAGCAGGACTGTCTCCGTGGCGCAATTGGCTAGCCCGATCGGCTGTTAACCGAAAGGTTGAAGTTTCGAGCCCTCCCGGTAGTGGTGTGTTGCTTTTTTCTTTGCGCTGATAGTTTTGAAGATATGTTCTGATGGTGGTGAGAGTGGAGCAGGACTGTCTCCGTGGCGCAATTGCCTAGCGTGATCGGCTGTTAACCGAAAAGTTGGAGGTTCGAGCCCACATGGTGGTGGTGCGGCGCTTTTTTTCTTTGGGCTGATAGCTTTGAAGATATGTTCTGATGGTGGTTAGAGTGGAGCAGGACTGTCTCCATGGCGCAATTGGCTAGCGCGATCGGCTGCTAACCAAAAGGTCGGAGGTTCGAGGCCACCCGGTAGTGGTATGGCGCTTTTTTTCTTTGGGCTGATAGCTTTGAAGATATGTTCTGATGGTGGTGAGAGTGGAGCAGGACTGCCTCCATGGCGCAATTGGCTAGCGCGATCGGCTGCTAACCAAAAGGGCGGAGGTTCGAGCACACCCGGTGGTGGTATGGCGTTTTTTTTTTTGAGCTGATAGCTCTGAATAAATGTTTTGACGGTGGTGAGAGTGGAGCAGGACTGTCTTCGTGGCGCAATTGGCTTACCCGATCGGCTGTTAACCGAAAGGTTGGAGGTTCGAGCCCTCCCGGGAGTGGTGTGTTGCTTTTTTCTTTGCGCTGATAGCTTTGAAGATATGTTCTGATGGTGGTGAGAGTGGAGCAGGACTGTCTTCGTGGCGCGATTGGCTTGCGCGATCGGCTGTTAACCGAAAGGTTGGAGGTTCGAGCACCACCCGGTGGTGGTGCGGCGCTTTTTTTCTTTGCACTGATAGCTTTAAAGATATGTTCTGATAGTGGTGAGAGTGGAGCAGGACTGTCTCCGTGGCGCAATTGGCTAGCGCAATCGGCTGTTAACCGAAAGGTTGGAGTTTCGAGCCCACCCGGCGGTGGTGTGGCGCTTTTTTTTCTTTGGGCTGATAGCTTTGAAGATATGTTCTGATGGTGGTGAGAGTAGAGCAGGACTGTCTCCGTGGCGCAATTGGCTAGCGCGATCGGCAGTTAACCGGAAGGTTGGAGGTTCGAGCCCAACCGGTGGTGCTGGGCGCTTTTTTTTCTTTGGGATGATAGCTCTGAAGAAATGTTCTGACGGTGGTGAGAGTGGAGCACGACTGTCTCCGTGGGGCAATTGGCTAGCGCGATCGGCTGTTAACCGAGCGGTTGGAGTTTCGAGCCCACCCGGCGGTGGTGCGGCGCTTTTTTTATTTGGGCTGATAGATTTGAAGATATGTTCTGATGGTGGTGAGAGTAGAGCAGGACTGTCTCCGTGGCGCAATTGGCAAGCGCGATCGGCTGTTAACCAAAAGGTTGGAGTTTCGAGCCCTCCCGCGAGTGGTGTGTTGCTTTTTTCTTTGCGCTGATAGCTTTGAAGATATGTTCTGATGGTGGTGAGAGCGGAGCAGGACTGTCTCCATGGCGCAATTGGCTAGCGTGATCGGCTGTTAACCGAAAAGTTGGAGGTTCGAGCCCACACGGTGGTGGTGCGGCGCTTTTTTTCTTTGGGCTGATAGCTTTGAAGATATGTTCTGATGGTGGTTAGAGTGGAGCAGGACTGCCTCCATGGCGCAATTGGCTAGCGCGATCGGCTGCTAACCAAAAGGTCGGAGGTTCGAGCACACCCGGTGGTGGTATGGCGCTTTTTTTGGGCTGATAGCTTTGAAGATATGTTCTGATGGTGGTGAGAGTAAAGCAGGACTGTCTCCGTGGCGCAATTGGCTAGCGCGATCGGCTGTTAACCGAAAGGTTGGAGGTTCGAGCCCTCCCGGGAGTGGTGTGTTGCTTTTTTCTTTGCGCTGATAGCTTTGAAGATATGTTCTGATGGTGGTGAGAGTGGAGCAGGACTGTCTC
This sequence comes from Rhipicephalus microplus, assembly GCF_043290135.1. Taxonomy (NCBI): domain Eukaryota; kingdom Metazoa; phylum Arthropoda; class Arachnida; order Ixodida; family Ixodidae; genus Rhipicephalus; species Rhipicephalus microplus. The sequence continues at coordinate 2,184,132 of NW_027464612.1, read as the reverse complement.
CGTGGCGCAATGGGCTAGCGCGATCGGCTGTTACCCGAAAGGTTGGAGTTTCGAGCCCTCCCAGTGGTGGTGCGGCGCTTTTTTTCTTTGGGGTGATAGCTCTGAATAAATGTTTTGACAGTGGTGAGAGTGGAGCAGGACTGTCTTCGTGGCGCAATTGGCTTACGCGATCGGCTGTTAACCGAAATGTTGGAGGTTCGAGCCCTCCCGGGAGTGGTGTGTTGCTTTTTTCTTTGCACTGATAGCTCTGAAGAAATGGTCTGACGGTGGTGAGAGTGGAGCACGACTGTCGCCGTGGCGAAATGGGCTAACGCAATCGGCTGTTAACCGAAAGGTTGGAGTTTCGAGCCCTCCCGGGAGTGGTGTGTTGCTTTTTTCTTTGCACTGATAGCTTTGAAGATATGTTCTGATGGTGGTGAGAGTGGAGCAGGACTGTCTCCGTGGTGCAATTGGCTTGCGCGATCGGCTGTTAACCGAAAGGTTGGAGGTTCGAGCCCTCCCAGGAGTGGTGTGTTGCTTTTTTCTTTGTGGTAATAGCTTTGAAGATATGTTCTGATGGTGGTGAGAATGGAGCACGACTGTCTCCATGGCGCAATCGGCTAGCGCGATCGGCTGTTAACCGAAAGGTTGGAGTTTCGAGCCCACCCGATGGTGGTGCGGCGCTTTTTTTTCTTTGTGGTGATAGCTTTGATGATATGTTCTGATGGTGGTGAGAGTGGAGCAGGACTGTCTCCGTGGCGCAATTGGCTACCGCGATTGGCTGTTAACCGAAAGCTTGGAGTTTCGAACCCTCCCGGGAGTGGTGTGTTGCTTTTTTCTTTGCACTGATAGCTTTGAAGATATGTTCTGATGGTGGTGAGAGTGGAGCAGGACTGTCTTCGTGGCGCAATTGGCTTGCGCGATCGGCTGTTAACCGAAAGGTTGGAGGTTCGAGCACCACCCGGTGGAGGTGCGGCGCTTTTTTTCTTTGCACTGATAACTTTGAAGATATGTTCTGATAGTGGTGAGAGTGGAGCAGGACTGTCTCCGTGGCGCAATTGGCTTGCGTGATCGGCTGTTAACCGAAAGGTTGGAGGTTCGAGCCCACCCGGTGGTGGTGCGGCGCTTTTTTTTCTTTGCGCTGATAGCTTTGAAGATATGTTCTGATGGTGGTGAGAGTGGAGCAGGACTGTCTCCGTGGCGCAATGGGCTAGCGCGATCGGCTGTTAACCGAAAGGTTGGAGTTTCGAGCCCTCCCGGTGGTGGTGCGGCGCTTTTTTCCTTTGCGGTGATAGCTCTGAATAAATGTTTTGACGGTGGTGAGAGTGGAGCAGGACTGTCTTCGTGGCGCAATTGGCTTACCCGATCGGCTGTTAACCGAAAGGTTGGAGGTTCGAGCCCTCCCGGGAGTGGTGTGTTGCTTTTTTCTTTGCGCTGATAGCTTTGAAGATATGTTCTGATGGTGGTGAGAGTGGAGCAGGACTGTCTTCGTGGCGCAATTGGCTTGCGCGATCGGCTGTTAACCGAAAGGTTGGAGGTTCGAGCACCACCCGGTGGTGGTGCGGCGCTTTTTTTCTTTGCACTGATAGCTTTGAAGATATGTTCTGATAGTGGTGAGAGTGGAGCAGGACTGTCTCCGTGGCGCAATTGGCTAGCGCAATCGGCTGTTAACCGAAAGGTTGGAGTTTCGAGCCCACCCGGCGGTGGTGTGGCGCTTTTTTTTCTTTGGGCTGATAGCTTTGAAGATATGTTCTGATGGTGGTGAGAGTAGAGCAGGACTGTCTCCGTGGCGCAATTGGCTAGCGCGATCGGCTGTTAACCGGAAGGTTGGAGGTTCGAGCCCAACCGGTGGTGGTGGGCGCTTTTTTTCTTTGGGGTGATAGCTCTGAAGAAATGTTCTGACGGTGGTGAGAGTGGAGCACGACTGTCTCCGTGGGGCAATTGGCTAGCGCGATCGGCTGTTAACCGAAAGGTTGGAGGTTCGAGCCCTCCCGGTGGTGGTGCGGCGCTTTTTTTTCTTTGGGGTGATAGCTCTGAAGATATGTTCTGACGGTGGTGAGAGTGGAGCACAATTGTCTCCGTGGCGCAATTGGCTAGCGCGATCTGCTGTTAACCGAAAGGTTGGAGGTTCGAGCCCACCCGGTGGTGGTGCGGCGCTTTTTTTTCTTTGGGCTGATAGCTTTGAAGATATGTTCTCATGGTGGTGAGAGTGGAGCAGGACTGTCTCCGTGGCGCAATTGGCTAGCGCGATCAGCTGTTAACCGAAAAGTTGGAGGTTCGAGCCTACCCGGTGGTTGTGCGGCGCTTTTTTTGTGGGCTGATAGCTTTGAAGATATGTTCTGATGGTGGTGAGAGTGGAGCAGGACTGTCTCCATGGCGCAATTGGCTAGCGTCATCGGCTGTTAACCGAAGAGTTGGAGGTTCGAGCCCACCCGGTGGTAGTGCGGCGCTTTTTTTTCTTTGGGCTGATAGCTTTGAAGATATGTTCTGATAGTGGTGAGAGTGGAGCAGGACTGTCTCCGTGGCGCGATTGGCTAGCGCGATCGGCTGTTAACCAAAAGGTCGGAGGTTCGAGCCCACCCGGTGGTGGTGCGGCGCTTTTGTTTCTTTGGGCTGATAGCTTTGAAGATATGTTCTGATGGTGGTGAGAGTGGAGCAGGACTGTCTCCGTGGCGCAATTGGCTAGCGCGATCGGCTGTTAACCGAACGGTTGGAGTTTCGAGCCCACCCGGCGTTGGTGCGGCGCTTTTTTTCTTTGGGCTGATAGCTTTGAAGATATGTTCTGATGGTGGTGAGAGTGGAGCAGGACTGTCTCTGTGGCGCAATGGGCTAGCGCGATCTGCTGTTAACCGAAAGGTTGGAGTTTCGAGCCCTCCCGGTGGTGGTGCGGCGCTTTTTTCCTTTGCGGTGATAGCTCTGAATAAATGTTTTGACCGTGGTGAGAGTGGAGCAGGACTGTCTTCGTGGCGCAATTGGCTTACCCGATCGGCTGTTAACCGAAAGGTTGGAGGTTCGAGCCCTCCCGGGAGTGGTGTGTTGCTTTTTTCTTTGCGCTGATAGCTTTGAAGATATGTTCTGATGGTGGTGAGAGTGGAGCAGGACTGTCTTCGTGGCGCAATTGGCTTGCGCGATCGGCTGTTAACCGAAAGGTTGGAGGTTCGAGCACCACCCGGTGGTGGTGCGGCGCTTTTTTTCTTTGCACTGATAGCTTTGAAGATATGTTCTGATAGTGGTGAGAGTGGAGCAGGACTGTCTCCGTGGCGCAATTGGCTAGCGCAATCGGCTGTTAACCGAAAGGTTGGACTTTCGAGCCCACCCGGCGGTGGTGTGGCGCTTTTTTTTCTTTGGGCTGATAGCTTTGAAGATATGTTCTGATGGTGGTGAGAGTAGAGCAGGACTGTCTTCGTGGCGCAATTGGCTAGCGCGATCGGCTGTTAACCGGAAGGTTGGAGGTTCGAGCCCAACCGGTGGTGGTGGGCGCTTTTTTTTCTTTGGGGTGATAGCTCTGAAGAAATGTTCTGACGGTGGTGAGAGTGGAGCACGACTGTCTCCGTGGGGCAATTGGCTAGCGCGATCGGCTGTTAACCGAAAGGTTGGAGGTTCGAGCCCTCCCGGTGGTGGTGCGGCGCTTTTTTTTCTTTGGGGTGATAGCTCTGAAGATATGTTCTGACGGTGGTGAGAGTGCAGCACAATTGTCTCCGTGGCGCAATTGGCTAGCGCGATCTGCTGTTAACCGAAAGGTTGGAGGTTCGAGCCCACCCGGTGGTGGTGCGGCGCTTTTTTTTCTTTGGGCTGATAGCTTTGAAGATATGTTCTCATGGTGGTGAGAGTGGAGCAGGACTGTCTCCGTGGCGCAATTGGCTAGCGCGATCAGCTGTTAACCGAAATGTTGGAGGTTCGAGCCTACCCGGTGGCTGTGCGGCGCTTTTTTTGTGGGCTGATAGCTTTGAAGATATGTTCTGATGGTGGTGAGAGTGGAGCAGGACTGTCTCCATGGCGCAATTGGCTAGCGTCATCGGCTGTTAACCGAAGAGTTGGAGGTTCGAGCCCACCCGGTGGTAGTGCGGCGCTTTTTTTTCTTTGGGCTGATAGCTTTGAAGATATGTTCTGATAGTGGTGAGAGTGGAGCAGGACTGTCTCCGTGGCGCAATTGGCTAGCGCGATCGGCTGTTAACCAAAAGGTCGGAGGTTCGAGCCCACCCGGTGGTGGTGCGGCGCTTTTTTTTCTTTGGGCTGATAGCTTTGAAGATATGTTCTGATGGTGGTGAGAGTGGAGCAGGACTGTCTCCGTTGCGCAATGGGGTAGCGCGATCAGCTGTTAACCGAAAGGTTGGAGTTTCGAGCCCTCCCGGGAGTGGTGTGTCGCTTTTTTCTTTGCGGTAATAGCTTTGAAGATATGTTCTGATGGTGGTGAGAGTGGAGCAGGACTGTCTTCGTGGCGCAATTGGCTAGCGCGATCGGCTGTTAACCGAAGGGTTGGAGGTTCGAGCCCAACCGGTGGTGGTGCGGCGCTTTTTTTGTCTTTGGGGTGATAGCTCTGAAGGATTGTTCTGACGGTGGTGAGAGTGGAGCACGACTGTCTCCGTGGGGCAATTATTGCCTAGCGCGATCGGCTGTTAACCGAAAAGTCGGAGGTACGAGCCCACCCGGTGGTGGTGCGGCGCTTTTTTTCTTTGGGCTGATAGCTTTGAAGATATGTTCTGATGGTGGTGAGAGGGGAGCAGGACTGTCTCCGTGGCGCAATCGGCTAGCGCGATCGGCTGTTAACCGAAACGTTGGAAGTTCGAGCCCACCCGGTGGTGGTGCGGCGCTTTTTTTTCTTTGGGCTGATAGCTATGAAGATATGTTCTGATGGTGGTGAGAGTGGAGCAGGACTGTCTCCGTGGCGCAATTGGCTAGCGCGATCGGCTGTTAACCGAACGGTTGGAGTTTCGAGCCCACCCGGCGTTGGTGCGGCGCTTTTTTTCTTTGGGCTGATAGCTTTGAAGATATGTTCTGATGGTGGTGAGAGTAGAGCAGGACTGTCTCCGTGGCGCAATTGGCTAGCGCGATCGGCTGTTAACCGAAAGGTTGAAGTTTCGAGCCCTCCCGGTAGTAGTGTGTTGCTTTTTTCTTTGCGCTGATTGCTTTGAAGATATGTTCTGATGGTGGTGAGAGTGGAGCAGGACTGTCTCCGTGGCGCAATTGCCTAGCGTGATCGGCTGTTAACCGAAAAGTTGGAGGTTCGAGCCCACACGGTGGTGGTGCGGCGCTTTTTTTCTTTGGGCTGATAGCTTTGAAGATATGTTATGATGGTGGTTAGAGTGGAGCAGGACTGTCTCCATGGCGCAATTGGCTAGCGCGATCGGCTGCTAACCAAAAGGTCGGAGGTTCGAGGCCACCCGGTAGTGGTATGGCGCTTTTTTTCTTTGGGCTGATAGCTTTGAAGATATGTTCTGATGGTGGTGAGAGTGGAGCAGGACTGCCTCCATGGCGCAATTGGCTAGCGCGATCGGCTGCTAACCAAAAGGGCGGAGGTTCGAGCACACCCGGTGGTGGTATGGCGCTTTTTTTTGAGCTGATAGCTTTGAAGATATGTTCTGATGGTGGTGAGAGTAAAGCAGGACTGTCTCTGTGGCGCAATTGGCTAGCGCGATCGGCTGTTAACCGAAAGGTTGGAGGTTCGAGCCCTCCCGGGAGTGGTGTGTTGCTTTTTTCTTGGCGCTGATAGCTTTGAAGATATGTTCTGATGGTGGTGAGAGTGGAGCAGGACTGTCTCCGTGGCGCAATGGGCTAGCGCGATCGGCTGTTACCCGAAAGGTTGGAGTTTCGAGCCCTCCCAGTGGTGGTGCGGCGCTTTTTTTCTTTGGGGTGATAGCTCTGAATAAATGTTTTGACAGTGGTGAGAGTGGAGGAGGACTGTCTTCGTGGCGCAATTGGCTTACGCGATCGGCTGTTAACCGAAAGGTTGGAGGTTCGAGCCCTCCCGGGAGTGGTGTGTTGCTTTTTCTTTGCACTGATAGCTCTGAAGAAATGGTCTGAAGGTGGTGAGAGTGGAGCACGACTGTCCCCGTGGCGAAATGGGCTAACGCAATCGGCTGTTAACCGAAAGGTTGGAGTTTCGAGCCCTCCCGGGAGTGGTGTGTTGCTTTTTTCTTTGCACTGATAGCTTTGAAGATATGTTCTGATGGTGGTGAGAGTGGAGCAGGACTGTCTCCGTGGCGCAATTGGCTTGCGCGATCGGCTGTTAACCGAAAGGTTGGAGGTTCGAGCCCTCCCAGGATTGGTGTGTTGCTTTTTTCTTTGTGGTAATAGCTTTGAAGATATGTTCTGATGGTGGTGAGAGTGGAGCACGACTGTCTCCATGGCGCAATCGGCTAGCGCGATCGGCTGTTAACCGAAAGTTTGGAGTTTCGAGCCCACCCGATGGTGGTGCGGCGCTTTTTTTTCTTTGTGGTGATAGCTTTGATGATATGTTCTGATGGTGGTAAGAGTGGAGCAGGACTGTCTCCGTGGCGCAATTGGCTACCGCGATTGGCTGTTAACCGAAAGCTTGGAGTTTCGAACCCTCCCGGGAGTGGTGTGTTGCTTTTTTCTTTGCACTGATAGCTTTGAAGATATGTTCTGATGGTGGTGAGAGTGGAGCAGGACTGTCTTCGTGGCGCAATTGGCTTGCGCGATCGGCTGTTAACCGAAAGGTTGGAGGTTCGAGCACCACCCGGTGGTGGTGCGGCGCTTTTTTTCTTTGCACTGATAACTTTGAAGATATGTTCTGATAGTGGTGAGAGTGGAGCAGGACTGTCTCCGTGGCGCAATATGCTTGCGTGATCGGCTGTTAACCGAAAGGTTGGAGGTTCGAGCCCACCCGGTGGTGGTGCGGCGCTTTTTTTTCTTTGGGCTGATAGTTTTGAAGATATGTTCTCATGGTGGTGAGAGTGGAGCAGGACTGTCTCCGTGGCGCAATTGGCTAGCGCGATCGGCTGTTAACCGAAAAGTTGGAGGTTCGAGACTACCCGGTGGTTGTGCGGCGCTTTTTTGTGGGCTGATAGCTTTGAAGATATGTTCTGATGGTGGTGAGAGTGGAGCAGGACTGTCTCCATGGCGCAATTGGATAGCGTAATCGGCTGTTAACCGAAGAGTTGGAGGTTCGAGCCCACCCGGTGGTAGTGCGGCGCTTTTTTTTTCTTTGGGCTAATAGCTTTGAAGATATGTTCTGATAGTGGTGAGAGTGGAGCAGGACTGTCTCAGTGGCGCAATTGGCTAGCGCGATCGGCTGTTAACCAAAAGGTCGGAGGTTCGAGCCCACCCGGTGGTGGTGCGGCGCTTTTTTTTTCTTTGGGCTGATAGCTTTGAAGATATGTTCTGATGGTGGTGAGAGTGGAGCAGGACTGTCTCCGTGGCGCAATGGGGTAGCGCGATCAGCTGTTAACCGAAAGGTTGGAGTTTCGAGCCCTCCCGGGAGTGGTGTGTCGCTTTTTTCTTTGCGGTAATAGCTTTGAAGATATGTTCTGATGGTGGTGAGAGTGGAGCAGGACTGTCTCCGTGGCGCAATTGGCTAGCGCGATCGGCTGTTAACCGAAAAGTTGGAGGTTCGAGCCTACCCGGTGGTTGTGCGGCGCTTTTTTTGTGGGCTGATAGCTTTGAAGATATGTTCTGATGGTGGTGAGAGTGGAGCAGGACTGTCTCCATGGCGCAATTGGCTAGCGTCATCGGCTGTTAACCGAAGAGTTGGAGGTTCGAGCCCACCCGGTGGTAGTGCGGCGCTTTTTTTTTCTTTGGGCTGATAGCTTTGAAGATATGTTCTGATAGTGGTGAGAGTGGAGCACGACTGTCTCCGTGGGGCAATTGGCTAGCGCGATCGGCTGTTAACCGAAAGGTTGGAGGTTCGAGCCCTCCCGGTGGTGGTGCGGCGCTTTTTTTTCTTTGGGGTGATAGCTCTGAAGATATGTTCTGACGGTGGTGAGAGTGGAGCACAATTGTCTCCGTGGCACAATTGGCTAGCGCGATCTGCTGTTAACCGAAAGGTTGGAGGTTCGAGCCCACCCGGTGGTGGTGCGGCGCTTTTTTTTCTTTGGGCTGATAGTTTTGAAGATATGTTCTCATGGTGGTGAGAGTGGAGCAGGACTGTCTCCGTGGCGCAATTGGCTAGCGCGATCGGCTGTTAACCGAAAAGTTGGAGGTTCGAGCCTACCCGGTGGTTGTGCGGCGCTTTTTTTGTGGGCTGATAGCTTTGAAGATATGTTCTGATGGTGGTGAGAGTGGAGCAGGACTGTCTCCATGGCGCAATTGGCTAGCGTCATCGGCTGTTAACCGAAGAGTTGGAGGTTCGAGCCCACCCGGTGGTAGTGCGGCGCTTTTTTTTCTTTGGGCTGATAGCTTTGAAGATATGTTCTGATAGTGGTGAGAGTGGAGCAGGACTGTCTTAGTGGCGCAATTGGCTAGCGCGATCGGCTGTTAACCAAAAGGTCGGAGGTTCGAGCCCACCCGGTGGTGGTGCGGTGCTTTTTTTTCTTTGGGCTGATAGCTTTGAAGATATGTTCTGATGGTGGTGAGAGTGGAGCAGGACTGTCTCCGTGGCGCAATGGGGTAGCGCGATCAGCTGTTAACCGAAAGGTTGGAGTTTAGAGCCCTCCCGGGAGTGGTGTGTCGCTTTTTTCTTTGCGGTAATAGCTTTGAAGATATGTTCTGATGGTGGTGAGAGTGGAGCAGGACTGTCTTCGTGGCGCAATTGGCTAGCGCGATCGGCTGTTAACCGAAGGGTTGGAGGTTCGAGCCCAACCGGTGGTGGTGCGGCGCTTTTTTTTTCTTTGGGGTGATAGCTCTGAAGGATTGTTCTGACGGTGGTGAGAGTGGAGCACGACTGTCTCCGTGGGGCAATTATTGCCTAGCGCGATCGGCTGTTAACCGAAAAGTCGGAGGTACGAGCCCACCCGGTGGTGGTGCGGCGCTTTTTTTCTTTGGGCTGATAGCTTTGAAGATATGTTCTGATGGTGGTGAGAGGGGAGCAGGACTGTCTCCGTGGCGCAATCGGCTAGCGCGATCGGCTGTTAACCGAAAAGTTGGAGGTTCGAGCCTACCCGGTGGTTGTGCGGCGCTTTTTTTGTGGGCTGATAGCTTTGAAGATATGTTCTGATGGTGGTGAGAGTGGAGCAGGACTGTCTCCATGGCGCAATTGGCTAGCGTCATCGGCTGTTAACCGAAGAGTTGGAGGTTCGAGCCCACCCGGTGGTAGTGCGGCGCTTTTTTTTCTTTGGGCTGATAGCTTTGAAGATATGTTCTGATAGTGGTGAGAGTGGAGCACGACTGTCTCCGTGGGGCAATAGGCTAGCGCGATCGGCTGTTAACCGAAAGGTTGGAGGTTCGAGCCCTCCCGGTGGTGGTGCGGCGCTTTTTTTTCTTTGGGGTGATAGCTCTGAAGATATGTTCTGACGGTGGTGAGAGTGGAGCACAATTGTCTCCGTGGCACAATTGGCTAGCGCGATCTGCTGTTAACCGAAAGGTTGGAGGTTCGAGCCCACCCGGTGGTGGTGCGGCGCTTTTTTTTCTTTGGGCTGATAGTTTTGAAGATATGTTCTCATGGTGGTGAGAGTGGAGCAGGACTGTCTCCGTGGCGCAATTGGCTAGCGCGATCGGCTGTTAACCGAAAAGTTGGAGGTTCGAGCCTACCCGGTGGTTGTGCGGCGCTTTTTTTGTGGGCTGATAGCTTTGAAGATATGTTCTGATGGTGGTGAGAGTGGAGCAGGACTGTCTCCATGGCGCAATTGGCTAGCGTCATCGGCTGTTAACCGAAGAGTTGGAGGTTCGAGCCCACCCGGTGGTAGTGCGGCGCTTTTTTTTCTTTGGGCTGATAGCTTTGAAGATATGTTCTGATAGTGGTGAGAGTGGACCAGGACTGTCTCCGTGGCGCAATTGGCTAGCGCGATCGGCTGTTAACCAAAAGGTCGGAGGTTCGAGCCCACCCGGTGGTGGTGCGGTGCTTTTTTTTTTTGGGCTGATAGCTTTGAAGATATGTTCTGATGGTGGTGAGAGTGGAGCAGGACTGTCTCCGTGGCGCAATGGGGTAGCGCGATCAGCTGTTAACCGAAAGGTTGGAGTTTCGAGCCCTCCCGGGAGTGGTGTGTCGCTTTTTTCTTTGCGGTAATAGCTTTGAAGATATGTTCTGATGGTGGTGAGAGTGGAGCAGGACTGTCTTCGTGGCGCAATTGGCTAGCGCGATCGGCTGTTAACCGAAGGGTTGGAGGTTCGAGCCCAACCGGTGGTGGTGCGGCGCTTTTTTTTTCTTTGGGGTGATAGCTCTGAAGGATTGTTCTGACGGTGGTGAGAGTGGAGCACGACTGTCTCCGTGGGGCAATTATTGCCTAGCGCGATCGGCTGTTAACCGAAAAGTCGGAGGTACGAGCCCACCCGGTGGTGGTGCGGCGCTTTTTTTCTTTGGGCTGATAGCTTTGAAGATATGTTCTGATGGTGGTGAGAGGGGAGCAGGACTGTCTCCGTGGCGCAATCGGCTAGCGCGATCGGCTGTTAACCGAAACGTTGGAAGTTCGAGCCCACCCGGTGGTGGTGCGGCGCTTTTTTTTCTTTGGGCTGATAGCTATGAAGATATGTTCTGATGGTAGTGAGAGTGGAGCAGGACTGTCTCCGTGGCGCAATTGGCTAGCGCGATCGGCTGTTAACCGAACGGTTGGAGTTTCGAGCCCACCCGGCGTTGGTGCGGCGCTTTTTTTCTTTGGGCTCATAGCTTTGAAGATATGTTCTGATGGTGGTGAGAGTAGAGCAGGACTGTCTCCGTGGCGCAATTGGCTAGCGCGATCGGCTGTTAACCGAAAGGTTGAAGTTTCGAGCCCTCCCGGTAGTGGTGTGTTGCTTTTTTCTTTGCGTTGATAGCTTTGAAGATATGTTCTGATGGTGGTGAGAGTGGAGCAGGACTGTCTCCGTGGCGCAATTGCCTAGCGTGATCGCCTGTTAACCGAAAAGTTGGAGGTTCGAGCCCACACGGTGGTGTTGCGGCGCTTTTTTTCTTTGGGCTGATAGCTTTGAAGATATGTTCTGATGGTGGTTAGAGTGGAGCAGGACTGTCTCCATGGCGCAATTGGCTAGCGCGATCGGCTGCTAACCAAAAGGTCGGAGGTTCGAGGCCACCCGGTAGTGGTATGGCGCTTTTTTTCTTTGGGCTGATAGCTTTGAAGATATGTTCTGATGGTGGTGAGAGTGGAGCAGGACTGCCTCCATGGCGCAATTGGCTAGCGCGATCGGCTGCTAACCAAAAGGTCGGAGGTTCGAGCCCACCCGGTGGTAGTGCGGCGCTTTTTTTTCTTTGGGCTGATAGCTTTGAAGATATGTTCTGATGGTGGTGAGAGTGGAGCAGGACTGTCTTCGTGGCGCAATTGGCTTACCCGATCGGCTGTTAACCGAAAAGTTGGAGGTTCGAGCCCTCCCGGGAGTGGTGTGTTGCTTTTTTCTTTGCGCTGATAGCTTTGAAGATATGTTCTGATGGTGGTGAGAGTGGAGCAGGACTGTCTTCGTGGCGCAATTGGCTTGCGCGATCGGCTGTTAACCGAAAGGTTGGAGGTTCGAGCACCACCCGGTGGTGGTGCGGCGCTTTTTTTCTTTGCACTGATAGCTTTGAAGATATGTTCTGATAGTGGTGAGAGTGGAGCAGGACTGTCTCCGTGGCGCAATTGGCTAGCGCAATCGGCTGTTAACCGAAAGGTTGGAGTTTCGAGCCCACCCGGCGGTGGTGTGGCGCTTTTTTTTCTTTGGGCTGATAGCTTTGAAGATATGTTCTGATGGTGGTGAGAGTAGAGCAGGACTGTCTCCGTGGCGCAATTGGCTAGCGCGATCGGCTGTTAACCGGAAGGTTGGAGGTTCGAGCCCAACCGGTGGTGGTGGGCGCTTTTTTTTCTTTGGGGTGATAGCTCTGAAGAAATGTTCTGACGGTGGTGAGAGTGGAGCACGACTGTCTCCGTGGGGCAATTGGCTAGCGCGATCTGCTGTTAACCGAAAGGTTGGAGGTTCGAGCCCACCCGGTGGTGGTGCGGCGCTTTTTTTTCTTTGGGCTGATAGCTTTGAAGATATGTTCTGATGGTGGTGAGAGTGGAGCAGGACTGTCTCCATGGCGCAATTGGCTAGCGTGATCGGCTGTTAACCGAAAAGTTGGAGGTTCGAGCCCACACGGTGGTGTTGCGGCGCTTTTTTTCTTTGGGCTGATAGCTTTGAAGATATGTTCTGATGGTGGTTAGAGTGGAGCAGGACTGTCTCCATGGCGCAATTGGCTAGCGCGATCGGCTGCTAACCAAAAGGTCGGAGGTTCGAGGCCACCTGGTAGTGGTATGGCGCTTTTTTTCTTTGGGCTGATAGCTTTGAAGATATGTTCTGATGGTGGTGAGAGTGGAGCAGGACTGCCTCCATGGCGCAATTGGCTAGCGCGATCGGCTGCTAACCAAAAGGTCGGAGGTTCGAGCCCACCCGGTGGTAGTGCGGCGCTTTTTTTTCTTTGGGCTGATAGCTTTGAAGATATGTTCTGATGGTGGTGAGAGTGGAGCAGGACTGTCTTCGTGGCGCAATTGGCTTACCCGATCGGCTGTTAACCGAAAGGTTGGAGGTTCGAGCCCTCCCGGGAGTGGTGTGTTGCTTTTTTCTTTGCGCTGATAGCTTTGAAGATATGTTCTGATGGTGGTGAGAGTGGAGCAGGACTGTCTTCGTGGCGCAATTGGCTTGCGCGATCGGCTGTTAACCGAAAGGTTGGAGGTTCGAGCACCACCCGGTGGTGGTGCGGCGCTTTTTTTCTTTGCACTGATAGCTTTGAAGATATGTTCTGATAGTGGTGAGAGTGGAGCAGGACTGTCTCCGTGGCGCAATTGGCTAGCGCAATCGGCTGTTAACCGAAAGGTTGGAGTTTCGAGCCCACCCGGCGATGGTGTGGCGCTTTTTTTTCTTTGGGCTGATAGCTTTGAAGATATGTTCTGATGGTGGTGAGAGTAGAGCAGGACTGTCTCCGTGGCGCAATTGGCTAGCGCGATCGGCTGTTAACCGGAAGGCTGGAGGTTCGAGCCCAACCGGTGGTGGTGGGCGCTTTTTTTTTCTTTGGGGTGATAGCTCTGAAGAAATGTTCTGACGGTGGTGAGAGTGGAGCACGACTGTCTCCGTGGGGCAATTGGCTAGCGCGATCTGCTGTTAACCGAAAGGTTGGAGGTTCGAGCCCACCCGGTGGTGGTGCGGCGCTTTTTTTTCTTTGGGCTGATAGCTTTGAAGATATGTTCTGATGGTGGTGAGAGTAGAGCAGGACTGTCTCCGTGGCGCAATTGGCTAGCACGATCGGCTGTTAACCGAAAGGTTGGAGGTTCGAGCCCTCCGGTGGTGGTGCGGCGCTTTTTTTTCTTTGGGGTGATAGCTCTGAAGATATGTTCTGACGGTGGTGAGAGTGGAGCAGGACTGTCTCCGTGGCGCAATTGGCTAGCGCGATCGGCTGTTAACCGAAAAGTTGGAGGTTCGAGCCTACCCGGTGGTTGTGCGGCGCTTTTTTTGTGGGCTGATAGCTTTGAAGATATGTTCTGATGGTGGTGAGAGTGGAGCAGGACTGTCTCCATGGCGCAATTGGCTAGCGTCATCGGCTGTTAACTGAAGAGTTGGAGGTTCGAGCCCACCCGGTGGTAGTGCGGCGCTTTTTTTTCTTTGGGCTGATAGCTTTGAAGATATGTTCTGATAGTGGTGAGAGTGGAGCAGGACTGTCTCCGTGGCGCAATGGGGTAGCGCGATCAGCTGTTAACCGAAAGGTTGGAGTTTCGAGCCCTCCCGGGAGTGGTGTGTCGCTTTTTTCTTTGTGGCAATAGCTTTGAAGATATGTTCTGATGGTGGTGAGAGTGGAGCAGGACTGTCTTCGTGGCGCAATTGGCTAGCGCGATCGGCTGTTAACCGAAGGGTTGGAGGTTCGAGCCCAACCGGTGGTGGTGCGGCGCTTTTTTTTTCTTTGGGGTGATAGCTCTGAAGGATTGTTCTGACGGTGGTGAGAGTGGAGCACGACTGTCTCCGTGGGGCAATTATTGCCTAGCGCGATCGGCTGTTAACCGAAAAGTCGGAGGTACGAGCCCACCCGGTGGTGGTGCGGCGCTTTTTTTTCTTTGGGCTGATAGCTTTGAAGATATGTTCTGATGGTGGTGAGAGTAGAGCAGGACTGTCTCCGTGGCGCAATTGGCTAGCGCGATCGGCTGTTGACCGAAAGGTTGGAGTTTCGAGCCCTCCCGGGAGTGGTGTGTTGCTTTTTTCTTTGCGCTGATAGCTTTGAAGATATGTTCTGATGGTGGTGAGAGTGGAGCAAGACTGTCTCCATGGCGCAATGGGCTAGCGCGATCGGCTGTTAACCGAAAGGTTGGAGGTTCGAGCCCAACCGGTGGTGGTGCGGCGCTTTTTTTTCTTTGGGGTGATAGCTCTGAAGGATTGTTCTGACGGTGGTGAGAGTGGAGCACGACTGTCTCCATGGGGCAATTGGCTAGCGCGATCGGCTGTTAACCGAAAAGTCGGAGGTTCCGCCCACCTGGTGGTGGTGCGGCGCTTTTTTTTCTTTGGGCTGATAGCTTTGAAGATATGTTCTGATGGTGGTGAGAGGGGAGCAGGACTGTCTCTGTGGCGCAATCGGCTAGCGCGATCCGCTGTTATCTGAAACGTTGGAAGTTCGAGCCCACCCGGTGGTGGTGCTGGTGCGGCGCTTTTTTTTTCTTTGGGCTGATAGCTTTGAAGATATGTTCTGATGGTGGTGAGAGTGGAGCAGGACTGTCTCCGTGGCGCAATTGGCTAGCGCGATCGGCTGTTAACCGAGCGGTTGGAGTTTCGAGCCCACCCGGCGGTGGTGCGGCGCTTTTTTTTATTTGGGCTGATAGCTTTGAAGATATGTTCTGATGGTGGTGAGAGTAGAGCAGGACTGTCTCCGTGGCGCAATTGGCAAGCGCGATCGGCTGTTAACCAAAAGGTTGGAGTTTCGAGCCCTCCCGGGAGTGGTGTGTTGCTTTTTTCTTTGCGCTGATAGCTTTGAAGATATGTTCTGATGGTGGTGAGAGTGGAGCAGGACTGTCTCCGTGGCGCAATTGGCTAGCGTGATCGGCTGTTAACCGAAAAGTTGCAGGTTCGAGCCCACACGGTGGTGGTGCGGCGCTTTTTTTCTTTGGGCAGATAGCTTTGAAGATATGTTCTGATGGTGGTTAGAGTGGAGCAGGACTGCCTCCATGGCGCAATTGGCTAGCGCGATCGGCTGCTAACCAAAAGGTCGGAGGTTCGAGCACACCCGGTGGTGGTATGGCGCTTTTTTTTGGGCTGATAGCTTTGAAGATATGTTCTGATGGTGGTGAGAGTAAAGCAGGACTGTCTCCGTGGCGCAATTGGCTAGCGCGATCGGCTGTTAACCGAAAGGTTGGAGGTTCGAGCCCTCCCGGGAGTGGTGTGTTGCTTTTTTCTTTGCGCTGATAGCTTTGAAGATATGTTCTGATGGTGGTGAGAGTGGAGCAGGACTGTCTCCGTGGCGCAATGGGCTAGCGCGATCGGCTGTTACCCGAAAGGTTGGAGTTTCGAGCCCTCCCAGTGGTGGTGCGGCGCTTTTTTTCTTTGGGGTGATAGCTCTGAATAAATGTTTTGACAGTGGTGAGAGTGGAGCAGGACTGTCTTCGTGGCGCAATTGGCTTACGCGATCGGCTGTTAACCGAAAGGTTGGAGGTTCCACCCCTCCCGGGAGTGGTGTGTTGCTTTTTTCTTTGCACTGATAGCTCTGAAGAAATGGTCTGACGGTGGTGAGAGTGGAGCACGACTGTCCCCGTGGCGAAATGGGCTAACGCAATCGGCTGTTAACCGAAAGGTTGGAGTTTCGAGCCCTCCCGGGAGTGGTGTGTTGCTTTTTTCTTTGCACTGATAGCTTTGAAGATATGTTCTGATGGTGGTGAGAGTGGAGCAGGACTGTCTCCGTGGTGCAATTGGCTTGCGCGATCGGCTGTTAACCGAAAGGTTGGGGGTTCGAGCCCTCCCAGGAGTGGTGTGTTGCTTTTTTCTTTGTGGTAATAGCTTTGAAGATATGTTCTGATGGTGGTGAGAGTGGAGCACGACTGTCTCCATGGCGCAATCGGCTAGCGCGATCGGCTGTTAACCGAAAGGTTGGAGTTTCGAGCCCACCCGATGGTGGTGCGGCGCTTTTTTTTCTTTGTGGTGATAGCTTTGATGATATGTTCTGATGGTGGTGAGAGTGGAGCAGGACTGTCTCCGTGGCGCAATTGGCTACCGCGATTGGCTGTTAACCGAAAGCTTGGAGTTTCGAACCCTCCCGGGAGTGGTGTGTTGCTTTTTTCTTTGCACTGATAGCTTTGAAGATATGTTCTGATGGTGGTGAGAGTGGAGCAGGACTGTCATCGTGGCGCAATTGGCTTGCGCGATCGGCTGTTAACCGAAAGGTTGGAGGTTCGAGCACCACCCGGTGGTGGTGCGGCGCTTTTTATCTTTGCACTGATAACTTTGAAGACATGTTCTGATAGTGGTGAGAGTGGAGCAGGACTGTCTCCGTGGCGCAATTGGCTTGCGTGATCGGCTGTTAACCGAAAGGTTGGAGGTTCGAGCCCACCCGGTGGTGGTGCGGCGCTTTTTTTTCTTTGCGCTGATAGCTTTGAAGATATGTTCTGATGGTGGTGAGAGTGGAGCAGGACTGTCTCCGTGGCGCAATGGGCTAGCGCGATCGGCTGTTAACCGAAAGGTTGGAGTTTCGAGCCCTCCCGGTGGTGGTGCGGCGCTTTTTTCCTTTGCGGTGATAGCTCTGAATAAATGTTTTGACGGTGGTGAGAGGGGAGCAGGACTGTCTTCGTGGCGCAATTGGCTTACCCGATCGGCTGTTAAGCGAAAGGTTGGAGGTTCGAGCCCTCCCGGGAGTGGTGGGCGCTTTTTTTTTCTTTGGGGTGATAGCTCTGAAGAAATGTTCTGACGGTGGTGAGAGTGGAGCACGACTGTCTCCGTGGGGCAATTGGCTAGCGCGATCGGCTGTTAACCGAAAGGTTGGAGGTTCGAGCCCTCCCGGTGGTGGTGCGGCGCTTTTTTTTCTTTGGGGTGATAGCTCTGCAGATATGTTCTGACGGTGGTGAGAGTGGAGCACAATTGTCTCCGTGGCGCAATTGGCTAGCGCGATCTGCTGTTAACCGAAAGGTTGGAGGTTCGAGCCCACCCGGTGGTGGTGCGGCGCTTTTTTTTTTGTGGGCTGATAGCTTTGAAGATATGTTCTGATGGTGGTGAGAGTGGAGCAGGACTGTCTCCATGGCGCAATTGGCTAGCGTCATCGGCTGTTAACTGAAGAGTTGGAGGTTCGAGCCCACCCGGCGTTGGTGCGGCGCTTTCTTTCTTTGGGCTGATAGCTTTGAAGATATGTTCTGATGGTGGTGAGAGTAGAGCAGGACTGTCTTCGTGGCGCAATTGGCTAGCGCGATCGGCTGTTAACCGAAGGGTTGGAGGTTCGAGCCCAACCGGTGGTGGTGCGGCGCTTTTTTTTTCTTTGGGGTGATAGCTCTGAAGGATTGTTCTGACGGTGGTGAGAGTGGAGCACGACTGTCTCCGTGGGGCAATTATTGCCTAGCGCGATCGGCTGTTAACCGAAAAGTCGGAGGTACGAGCCCACCCGGTGGTGGTGCGGCGCTTTTTTTCTTTGGGCTGATAGCTTTGAAGATATGTTCTGATGGTGGTGAGAGGGGAGCAGGACTGTCTCCGTGGCGCAATCGGCTAGCGCGATCGGCTGTTAACCGAAACGTTGGAAGTTCGAGCCCACCCGGTGGTGGTGCGGCGCTTTTTTTTCTTTGGGCTGATAGCTATGAAGATATGTTCTGACGGTGGTGAGAGTGGAGCAGGACTGTCTCCGTGGCGCAATTGGCTAGCGCGATCGGCTGTTAACCGAACGGTTGGAGTTTCGAGCCCACCCGGCGTTGGTGCGGCGCTTTTTTTCTTTGGGCTGATAGCTTTGAAGATATGTTCTGATGGTGGTGAGAGTAGAGCAGGACTGTCTCCGTGGCGCAATTGGCTAGCGCGATCGGCTGTTAACCGAAAGGTTGAAGTTTCGAGCCCTCCCGGTAGTGGTGTGTTGCTTTTTTCTTTGCGCTGATAGCTTTGAAGATATGTTCTGATGGTGATGAGAGTGGAGCAGGACTGTCTCCGTGGCGCAATTGCCTAGCGTGATCGGCTGTTAACCGAAAAGTTGGAGGTTCGATCCCACACGGTGGTGGTGCGGCGCTTTTTTTCTTTGGGCTGATAGCTTTGAAGATATGTTCTGATGGTGGTTAGAGTGGAGCAGGACTGTCTCCATGGCGCAATTGGCTAGCGCGATCGGCTGCTAACCAAAAGGTCGGAGGTTCGAGGCCACCCGGTAGTGGTATGGCGCTTTTTTTCTTTGGGCTCATAGCTTTGAAGATATGTTCTGATGGTGGTGAGAGTGGAGCAGGACTGCCTCCATGGCGCAATTGGCTAGCGCGATCGGCTGCTAACCAAAAGGGCGGAGGTTCGAGCACACCCGGTGGTGGTATGGCGCTTTTTTTTGAGCTGATAGCTTTGAAGATATGTTCTGATGGTGGTGAGAGTAAAGCAGGACTGTCTCCGTGGCGCAATTGGCTAGCGCGATCGGCTGTTAACCGAAAGGTTGGAGGTTCGAGCCCTCCCGGGAGTGGTGTGTTGCTTTTTTCTTTGCGCTGATAGCTTTGAAGATATGTTCTGATGGTGGTGAGAGTGGAGCAGGACTGTCTCCGTGGCGCAATGGGCTAGCGCGATCGGCTGTTACCCGAAAGGTTGGAGTTTCGAGCCCTCCCAGTGGTGGTGCGGCGCTTTTTTTCTTTGGGGTGATAGCTCTGAATAAATGTTTTGACAGTGGTGAGAGTGGAGCAGGACTGTCTTCGTGGCGCAATTGGCTTACGCGATCGGCTGTTAACCGAAAGGTTGGAGGTTCGAGCCCTCCCGGGAGTGGTGTGTTGCTTTTTTCTTTGCACTGATAGCTCTGAAGAAATGGTCTGACGGTGGTGAGAGTGGAGCACGACTGTCCCCGTGGCGAAATGGGCTAACGCAATCGGCTGTTAACCGAAAGGTTGGAGTTTCGAGCCCTCCCGGGAGTGGTGTGTTGCTTTTTTCTTTGCACTGATAGCTTTGAAGATATGTTCTGATGGTGGTGAGAGTGGAGAAGGACTGTCTCCGTGGCGCAATTGGCTTGCGCGATCGGCTGTTAACCGAAAGGTTGGAGGTTCGAGCCCTCCCAGGAGTGGTGTGTTGCTTTTTTCTTTGTGGTAATAGCTTTGAAGATATGTTCTGATGGTGGTGAGAGTGGAGCACGACTGTCTCCATGGCGCAATCGGCTAGCGCGATCGGCTGTTAACCGAAAGTTTGGAGTTTCGAGCCCACCCGATGGTGGTGCGGCGCTTTTTTTTCTTTGTGGTGATAGCTTTGATGATATGTTCTGATGGTGGTAAGAGTGGAGCAGGACTGTCTCCGTGGCGCAATTGGCTACCGCAATTGGCTGTTAACCGAAAGCTTGGAGTTTCGAACCCTCCCGGGAGTGGTGTGTTGCTTTTTTCTTTGCACTGATAGCTTTGAAGATATGTTCTGATGGTGGTGAGAGTGGAGCAGGACTGTCTTCGTGGCGCAATTGGCTTGCGCGATCGGCTGTTAACCGAAAGGTTGGAGGTTCGAGCACCACCCGGTGGTGGTGCGGCGCTTTTTTTCTTTGCACTGATAACTTTGAAGATATGTTCTGATAGTGGTGAGAGTGGAGCAGGACTGTCTCCGTGGCGCAATTGGCTTGCGTGATCGGCTGTTAACCGAAAGGTTGGAGGTTCGAGCCCACCCGGTGGTGGTGCGGCGCTTTTTTTTCTTTGCGCTGATAGCTTTGAAGATATGTTCTGATGTTGGTGAGAGTGGAGCAGGACTGTCTCCGTGGCGCAATGGGCTAGCGCGATCGGCTGTTAACCGAAAGGTTGGAGTTTCGAGCCCTCCCGGTGGTGGTGCGGCGCTTTTTTCCTTTGCGGTGATAGCTCTGAATAAATGTTTTGACGTTGGTGAGAGTGGAGCAGGACTGTCTCCGTGGCGCAATTGGCTAGCGCGATCGGCTGTTAACCGAACGGTTGGAGTTTCGAGCCCACCCGGCGGTGGTGCGGCGCTTTTTTTCTTTGGGCTGATAGCTTTGAAGATATGTTCTGATGGTGGTGAGAGTAGAGCAGGACTGTCTCCGTGGCGCAATTGGCTAGCGCGATCGGCTGTTAACCGAAAGGTTGGAGTTTCGAGCCCTCCCGGGAGTGGTGTGTTGCTTTTTTCTTTGCGCTGATAGCTTTGAAGATATGTTCTGATGGTGGTGAGAGTGGAGCAGGACTGTCTTCGTGGCGCAATTGGCTTGCGCGATCGGCTGTTAACCGAAAGGTTGGAGGTTCGAGCACCACCCGGTGGTGGTGCGGCGCTTTTTCTCTTTGCACTGATAGCTTTGAAGATATGTTCTGATAGTGGTGAGAGTGGAGCAGGACTGTCTCCGTGGCGCAATTGGCTAGCGCAATCGGCTGTTAACCGAAAGGTTGGAGTTTCGAGCCCACCCGGCGGTGGTGTGGCGCTTTTTTTTCTTTGGGCTGATAGCTTTGAAGATATGTTCTGATGGTGGTGAGAGTAGAGCAGGACTGTCTCCGTGGCGCAATTGGCTAGCGCGATCGGCTGTTAACCGGAAGGTTGGAGGTTCGAGCCCAACCGGTGGTGGTGGGCGCTTTTTTTTTCTTTGGGGTGATAGCTCTGAAGAAATGTTCTGACGGTGGTGAGAGTGGAGCACGACTGTCTCCGTGGGGCAATTGGCTAGCGCGATCGGCTGTTAACCGAAAGGTTGGAGGTTCGAGCCCTCCCGGTGGTGGTGCGGCGCTTTTTTTTCTTTTGGGTGATAGCTCTGAAGATATGTTCTGACGGTGGTGAGAGTGGAGCACAATTGTCTCCGTGGCGCAATTGGCTAGCGCGATCTGCTGTTAACCGAAAGGTTGGAGGTTCGAGCCCACCCTGTGGTGGTGCGGCGCTTTTTTTTCTTTGGGCTGATAGCTTTGAAGATATGTTCTCATGGTGGTGAGAGTGGAGCAGGACTGTCTCCGTGGCGCAATTGGCTAGCGCGATCGGCTGTTAACCGAAAAGTTGGAGGTTCGAGCCTACCCGGTGGTTGTGCGGCGCTTTTTTGTGGGCTGATAGCTTTGAAGATATGTTCTGATGGTGGTGAGAGTGGAGCAGGACTGTCTCCATGGCGCAGTTGGCTAGCGTCATCGGCTGTTAACCAAAAGGTCGGAGGTTCGAGCCCACCCGGTGGTGGTGCGGCGCTTTTTTTTCTTTGGGCTGATAGCTTTTAAGATATGTTCTGATGGTGGTGAGAGTGGAGCAGGACTGTCTCCGTGGCGCAATGGGGTAGCGCGATCAGCTGTTAACCGAAAGGTTGGAGTTTCGAGCCCTCCCGGGAGTGGTGTGTCGCTTTTTTCTTTGCGGTAATAGCTTTGAAGATATGTTCTGATCGTGGTGAGAGTGGAGCAGGACTGTCTTCGTGGCGCAATGGGCTAGCGCGATCGGCTGTTAACCGAAGGGTTGGAGGTTCGAGCCCAACCGGTGGTGGTGCGGCGCTTTTTTTTTCTTTGGGGTGATAGCTCTGAAGGATTGTTCTGACGGTGGTGAGAGTGGAGCACGACTGTCTCCGTGGGGCAATTATTGCCTAGCGCGATCGGCTGTTAACCGAAAAGTCGGAGGTACGAGCCCACCCGGTGGTGGTGCGGCGCTTTTTTTCTTTGGGCTGATAGCTTTGAAGATATGTTCTGATGGTGGTGAGAGGGGAGCAGGACTGTCTCCGTGGCGCAATCGGCTAGCGCGATCGGCTGTTAACCGAAACGTTGGAAGTTCGAGCCCACCCGGTGGTGGTGCGGCGCTTTTTTTTCTTTGGGCTGATAGCTATGAAGATATGTTCTGACGGTGGTGAGAGTGGAGCAGGACTGTCTCCGTGGCGCAATTGGCTAGCGCGATCGGCTGTTAACCGAACGGTTGGAGTTTCGAGCCCACCCGGCGTTGGTGCGGCGCTTTTTTTCTTTGGGCTGATAGCTTTGAAGATATGTTCTGATGGTGGTGAGAGTAGAGCAGGACTGTCTCCGTGGCGCAATTGGCTAGCGCGATCGGCTGTTAACCGAAAGGTTGAAGTTTCGAGCCCTCCCGGTAGTGGTGTGTTGCTTTTTTCTTTGCGCTGATAGCTTTGAAGATATGTTCTGATGGTGATGAGAGTGGAGCAGGACTGTCTGCGTGGCGCAATTGCCTAGCGTGATCGGCTGTTAACCGAAAAGTTGGAGGTTCGAGCCCACACGGTGGTGGTGCGGCGCTTTTTTTCTTTGGGCTGATAGCTTTGAAGATATGTTCTGATGGTGGTTAGAGTGGAGCAGGACTGTCTCCATGGCGCAATTGCCTAGCGCGATCGGCTGCTAACCAAAAGGTCGGAGGTTCGAGGCCACCCGGTAGTGGTATGGAGCTTTTTTTCTTTGGGCTCATAGCTTTGAAGATATGTTCTGATGGTGGTGAGAGTGGAGCAGGACTGCCTCCATGGCGCAATTGGCTAGCGCGATCGGCTGCTAACCAAAAGGGCGGAGGTTCGAGCACACCCGGTGGTGGTATGGCGCTTTTTTTTGAGCTGATAGCTTTGAAGATATGTTCTGATGGTGGTGAGAGTAAAGCAGGACTGTCTCCGTGGCGCAATTGGCTAGCGCGATCGGCTGTTAACCGAAAGGTTGGAGGTTCGAGCCCTCCCGGGAGTGGTGTGTTGCTTTTTTCTTTGCGCTGATAGCTTTGAAGATATGTTCTGATGGTGGTGAGAGTGGAGCAGGACTGTCTCCGTGGCGCAATGGGCTAGCGCGATCGGCTGTTACCCGAAAGGTTGGAGTTTCGAGCCCTCCCAGTGGTGGTGCGGCGCTTTTTTTCTTTGGGGTGATAGCTCTGAATAAATGTTTTGACAGTGGTGAGAGTGGAGCAGGACTGTCTTCGTGGCGCAATTGGCTTACGCGATCGGCTGTTAACCGAAAGGTTGGAGGTTCGAGCCCTCCCGGGAGTGGTGTGTTGCTTTTTTCTTTGCACTGATAGCTCTGAAGAAATGGTCTGACGGTGGTGAGAGTGGAGCACGACTGTCCCCGTGGCGAAATGGGCTAACGCAATCGGCTGTTAACCGAAAGGTTGGAGTTTCGAGCCCTCCCGGGAGTGGTGTGTTGCTTTTTTCTTTGCACTGATAGCTTTGAAGATATGTTCTGATGGTGGTGAGAGTGGAGCAGGACTGTCTCCGTGGCGCAATTGGCTTGCGCGATCGGCTGTTAACCGAAAGGTTGGAGGTTCGAGCCCTCCCAGGAGTGGTGTGTTGCTTTTTTCTTTGTGGTAATAGCTTTGAAGATATGTTCTGATGGTGGTGAGAGTGGAGCACGACTGTCTCCATGGCGCAATCGGCTAGCGCGATCGGCTGTTAACCGAAAGTTTGGAGTTTCGAGCCCACCAGATGGTGGTGCAGCGCTTTTTTTTCTTTGTGGTGATAGCTTTGATGATATGTTCTGATGGTGGTAAGAGTGGAGCAGGACTGTCTCCGTGGCGCAATTGGCTACCGCAATTGGCTGTTAACCGAAAGCTTGGAGTTTCGAACCCTCCCGGGAGTGGTGTGTTGCTTTTTTCTTTGCACTGATAGCTTTGAAGATATGTTCTGATGGTGGTGAGAGTGGAGCAGGACTGTCTTCGTGGCGCAATTGGCTTGCGCGATCGGCTGTTAACCGAAAGGTTGGAGGTTCGAGCACCACCCGGTGGTGGTGCGGCGCTTTTTTTCTTTGCACTGATAACTTTGAAGATATGTTCTGATAGTGGTGAGAGTGGAGCAGGACTGTCTCCGTGGCGCAATTGGCTTGCGTGATCGGCTGTTAACCGAAAGGTTGGAGGTTCGAGCCCACCCGGTGGTGGTGCGGCGCTTTTTTTTCTTTGCGCTGATAGCTTTGAAGATATGTTCTGATGGTGGTGAGAGTGGAGCAGGACTGTCTCCGTGGCGCAATGGGCTAGCGCGATCGGCTGTTAACCGAAAGGTTGGAGTTTCGAGCCCTCCCGGTGGTGGTGCGGCGCTTTTTTCCTTTGCGGTGACAGCTCTGAATAAATGTTTTGACGGTGGTGAGAGTGGAGCAGGACTGTCTTCGTGGCGCAATTGGCTTACCCGATCGGCTGTTAACCGAAAGGTTGGAGGTTCGAGCCCTCCCGGGAGTGGTGTGTTGCTTTTTTCTTTGCGCTGATAGCTTTGAAGTTATGTTCTGATTGTGGTGAGAGTGGAGCAGGACTGTCTTCGTGGCGCAATTGGCTTGCGCGATCGGCTGTTAACCGAAAGGTTGGAGGTTCGAGCACCACCCGGTGGTGGTGCGGCGCTTTTTTTCTTTGCACTGATAGCTTTGAAGATATGTTCTGATAGTGGTGAGAGTGGAGCAGGACTGTCTCCGTGGCCCAATTGGCTAGCGCAATCGGCTGTTAACCGAAAGGTTGGAGTTTCGAGCCCACCCGGCGGTGGTGTGGCGCTTTTTTTTCTTTGGGCTGATAGCTTTGAAGATATGTTCTGATGGTGGTGAGAGTAGAGCAGGACTGTCTCCGTGGCGCAATTGGCTAGCGCGATCGGCTGTTAACCGGAAGGTTGGAGGTTCGAGCCCAACCGGTGGTGGTGGGCGCTTTTTTTTCTTTGGGGTGATAGCTCTGAAGAAATGTTCTGACGGTGGTGAGAGTGGAGCACGACTGTCTCCGTGGGGCAATTGGCTAGCGCGATCGGCTGTTAACCGAAAGGTTGGAGGTTCGAGCCCTCCCGGTGGTGGTGCGGCGCTTTTTTTTCTTTTGGGTGATAGCTCTGAAGATATGTTCTGACGGTGGTGAGAGTGGAGCACAATTGTCTCCGTGGCGCAATTGGCTAGCGCGATCTGCTGTTAACCGAAAGGTTGGAGGTTCGAGCCCACCCGGTGGTGGTGCGGCGCTTTTTTTTCTTTGGGCTGATAGCTTTGAAGATATGTTCTCATGGTGGTGAGAGTGGAGCAGGACTGTCTCCGTGGCGCAATTGGCTAGCGCGATCGGCTGTTAACCGAAAAGTTGGAGGTTCGAGCCAACCCGGTGGTTGTGCGGCACTTTTTTGTGGGCTGATAGCTTTGAAGATATGTTCTGATGGTGGTGAGAGTGGAGCAGGACTGTCTCCATGGCGCAATTGGCTAGCGTCATCGGCTGTTAACCGAAGAGTTGGAGGTTCGAGCCCACCCGGTGGTAGTGCGGCGCTTTTTTTTCTTTGGGCTGATAGCTTTGAAGATATGTTCTGATAGTGGTGAGAGTGGAGCAATTGGCTAGCGCGATCGGCTGTTAACCAAAAGGTCGGAGGTTCGAGCCCACCCGGTGGTGGTGCGGCGCTTTTTTTTCTTTGGGCTGATAGCTTTGAAGATATGTTCTGATGGTGGTGAGAGTGGAGCAGGACTGTCTCCGTGGCGCAATGGGGTAGCGCGATCAGCTGTTAACCGAAAGGTCGGAGGTTCGAGCACACCCGGCGTTGGTGCGGCGCTTTTTTTCTTTGGGCTGATAGCTTTGAAGATATGTTCTGATGGTGGTGAGAGTAGAGCAGGACTGTCTCCGTGGCGCAATTGGCTAGCGCGATCGGCTGTTAGCCGAAAGGTTGAAGTTTCGAGCCCTCCCGGTAGTGGTGTGTTGCTTTTTTCTTTGCGCTGATAGCTTTGAAGATATGTTCTGATGGTGGTGAGAGTGGAGCAGGACTGTCTCCGTGGCGCAATTGCCTAGCGTGATCGGCTGTTAACCGAAAAGTTGGAGGTTCGAGCCCACACGGTGGTGTTGCGGCGCTTTTTTTCTTTGGGCTGATAGCTTTGAAGATATGTTCTGATGGTGGTTAGAGTGGAGCAGGACTGTCTCCATGGCGCAATTGGCTAGCGCGATCGGCTGCTAACCAAAAGGTCGGAGGTTCGAGGCCACCCGGTGGTGGTGCGGCGCTTTTTTTTCTTTGGGGTGATAGCTCTGAAGATATGTTCTGACGGTGGTGAGAGTGGAGCACAATTGTCTCCGTGGCACAATTGGCTAGCGCGATCTGCTGTTAACCGAAAGGTTGGAGGTTCGAGCCCACCCGGTGGTGGTGCGGCGCTTTTTTTTCTTTGGGCTGATAGCTTTGAAGATATGTTCTAATGGTGGTGAGAGTGGAGCAGGACTGTCTCCGTGGCGCAATTGGCTAGCGCGATCGGCCGTTAACCGAAAGGTTGGAGGTTCGAGCCCACCCGGTGGTGGTGCGGCGCTTTTTTTTCTTTGGGCTGATAGCTTTGAAGATATGTTCTGATGGTGGTGAGAGTGGAGCAGGACTGTCTCCATGGCGCAATTGGCTAGCGTCATCGGCTGTTAACCGAAGAGTTGGAGGTTCGAGCCCACCCGTTGGTAGTGCGGCGCTTTTTTTTCTTTGGGCTGATAGCTTTGAAGATATGTTCTGATAGTGGTGAGAGTGGAGCAGGACTGTCTCCGTGGCGCAATTGGCTAGCGCGATCGGCTGTTAACCAAAAGGTCGGAGGTTCGAGCCCACCCGGTGGTGGTGCGGCGCTTTTTTTTCTTTGGGCTGATAGCTTTGAAGATATGTTCTGATGGTGGTGAGAGTGGAGCAGGACTGTCTCCGTGGCGCAATGGGGTAGCGCGATCAGCTGTTAACCGAAAGGTTGGAGTTTCGAGCCCTCCCGGGAGTGGTGTGTCGCTTTTTTCTTTGCGGTAATAGCTTTGAAGATATGTTCTGATGGTGGTGAGAGTGGAGCAGGACTGTCTTCGTGGCTCAATTGGCTAGCGCGATCGGCTGTTAACCGAAGGGTTGGAGGTTCGAGCCCAACCGGTGGTGTTGCGGCGCTTTTTTTTTCTTTGGGGTGATAGCTCTGAAGGATTGTTCTGACGGTGGTGAGAGTGGAGCACGACTGTCTCCGTGGGGCAATTATTGCCTAGCGCGATCGGCTGTTAACCGAAAAGTCGGAGGTACGAGCCCACCCGGTGGTGGTGCGGCGCTTTTTTTCTTTGGGCTGATAGCTTTGAAGATATGTTCTGATGGTGGTGAGAGGGGAGCAGGACTGTCTCCGTGGCGCAATCGGCTAGCGCGATCGGCTGTTAACCGAAACGTTGGAAGTTCGAGCCCACCCGGTGGTGGTGCGGCGCTTTTTTTTCTTTGGGCTGATAGCTATGAAGATATGTTCTGATGGTGGTGAGAGTGGAGCAGGACTGTCTCCGTGGCGCAATTGGCTAGCGCGATCGGCTGTTAACCGAACGGTTGGAGTTTCGAGCCCACCCGGCGTTGGTGCGGCGCTTTTTTTCTTTGGGCTGATAGCTTTGAAGATATGTTCTGATGGTGGTGAGAGTAGAGAAGGACTGTCTCCGTGGCGCAATTGGCTAGCGCGATCGGCTGTTAACCGAAAGGTTGAAGTTTCGAGCCCTCCCGGTAGTGGTGTGTTGCTTTTTTCTTTGCGCTGATAGCTTTGAAGATATGTTCTGATGGTGGTGAGAGTGGAGCAGGACTGTCTCCGTGGCGCAATTGCCTAGCGTGATCGGCTGTTAACCGAAAAGTTGGAGGTTCGAGCCCACACGGTGGTGTTGCGGCGCTTTTTTTCTTTGGGCTGATAGCTTTGAAGATATGTTCTGATGGTGGTTAGAGTGGAGCAGCACTGTCTCCATGGCGCAATTGGCTAGCGCGATCGGCTGCTAACCAAAAGGTCGGAGGTTCGAGGCCACCCGGTAGTGGTATGGCGCTTTTTTTCTTTGGGCTGATAGCTTTGAAGATATGTTCTGATGGTGGTGAGAGTGGTGCAGGACTGCCTCCATGGCGCAATTGGCTAGCGCGATCGGCTGCTAACCAAAAGGTCGGAGGTTCGAGCACACCCGGTGGTGGTATGGCGCTTTTTTTTGGGCTGATAGCTTTGAAGATATGTTCTGATGGTGGTGAGAGTAAAGCAGGACTGTCTCCGTGGCGCAATTGGCTAGCGCGATCGGCTGTTAACCGAAAGGTTGGAGGTTCGAGCCCTCCCGGGAGTGGTGTGTTGCTTTTTTCTTTGCGCTGATAGCTTTGAAGATATGTTCTGATGGTGGTGAGAGTGGAGCAGGACTGTCTCCGTGGCGCAATGGGCTAGCGCGATCGGCTGTTACCCGAAAGGTTGGAGTTTCGAGCCCTCCCAGTGGTGGTGCGGCGCTTTTTTTCTTTGGGGTGATAGCTCTGAAGAAATGGTCTGACGGTGGTGAGAGTGGAGCACGACTGTCCCCGTGGCGAAATGGGCTAACGCAATCGGCTGTTAACCGAAAGGTTGGAGTTTCGAGCCCTCCCGGGAGTGGTGTGTTGCTTTTTTCTTTGCACTGATAGCTTTGAAGATATGTTCTGATGGTGGTGAGAGTGGAGCAGGACTGTCTCCGTGGCGCAATTGGCTTGCGCGATCGGCTGTTAACCGAAAGGTTGGAGGTTCGAGCCCTCCCAGGAGTGGTGTGTTGCTTTTTTCTTTGTGGTAATAGCTTTGAAGATATGTTCTGATGGTGGTGAGAGTGGAGCACGACTGTCTCCATGGCGCAATCGGCTAGCGCGATCGGCTGTTAACCGAAAGGTTGGAGTTTCGAGCCCACCCGATGGTGGTGCGGCGCTTTTTTTTCTTTGTGGTGATAACTTTGAAGATATGTTCTGATAGTGGTGAGAGTGGAGCAGGACTGTCTCCGTGGCGCAATTGGCTTGCGTGATCGGCTGTTAACCGAAAGGTTGGAGGTTCGAGCCCACCCGGTGGTGGTGCGGCGCTTTTTTTTCTTTGCGCTGATAGCTTTGAAGATATGTTCTGATGGTGGTGAGAGTGGAGCAGGACTGTCTCCGTGGCGCAATGGGCTAGCGCGATCGGCTGTTAACCGAAAGGTTGGAGTTTCGAGCCCTCCCGGTGGTGGTGCGGCGCTTTTTTCCTTTGCGGTGATAGCTCTGAATAAATGTTTTGACGGTGGTGAGAGTGGAGCAGGACTGTCTTCGTGGCGCAATTGGCTTACCCGATCGGCTGTTAACCGAAAGGTTGGAGGTTCGAGCCCTCCCGGGAGTGGTGTGTTGCTTTTTTCTTTGCGCTGATAGCTTTGAAGATATGTTCTGATGGTGGTGAGAGTGGAGCAGGACTGTCTTCGTGGCGCAATTGGCTTGCGCGATCGGCTGTTAACCGAAAGGTTGGAGGTTCGAGCACCACCCGGTGGTGGTGCGGCGCTTTTTTTCTTTGCACTGATAGCTTTGACGATATGTTCTGATAGTGGTGAGAGTGGAGCAGGACTGTCTCCGTGGCGCAATTGGCTAGCGCAATCGGCTGTTAACCGAAAGGTTGGAGTTTCGAGCCCACCCGGCGGTGGTGTGGCGCTTTTTTTTCTTTGGGCTGATAGCTTTGAAGATATGTTCTGATGGTGGTGAGAGTAGAGCAGGACTGTCTCCGTGGCGCAATTGGCTAGCGCGATCGGCTGTTAACCGGAAGGTTGGAGGTTCGAGCCCAACCGGTGGTGGTGGGCGCTTTTTTTTTCTTTGGGGTGATAGCTCTGAAGAAATGTTCTGACGGTGGTGAGAGTGGAGCACGACTGTCTCCGTGGGGCAATTGGCTAGCGCGATCGGCTGTTAACAGAAAGGTTGGAGGTTCGAGCCCTCCCGGTGGTGGTGCGGCGCTTTTTTTTTTGGGTGATAGCTCTGAAGATATGTTCTGACGGTGGTGAGAGTGGAGCACAATTGTCTCCGTGGCGCAATTGGCTAGTAAAACTTGCGTTGGGTCTAGTTGGTACATAGCACAAAAAAGAAGTTAACTTCTTTGGCGCAAACAATACGGAAAAAAGGAAAAAAGAAGGCGAGGAAAGAAACATCGTCAATCTGTTTCTTTCCTCGCCTTCTTTTTTCCTTTTTTCCGTATTGTTTGCGCCAAAGAAGTTAACTTCTTTTTTGTGCAATTGGCTAGCGCGATCTGCTGTTAACCGAAAGGTTGGAGGTTCGAGCCCACCCGGTGGTGGTGCGGCGCTTTTTTTTCTTTGGGCTGATAGCTTTGAAGATATGTTCTCATGGTGGTGAGAGTGGAGCAGGACTGTCTCCGTGGCGCAATTGGCTAGCGCGATCGGCTGTTAACCGAAAAGTTGGAGGTTCGAGCCTACCCGGTGGTTGTGCGGCGCTTTTTTTGTGGGCTGATAGCTTTGAAGATATGTTCTGATGGTGGTGAGAGTGGAGCAGGACTGTCTCCATGGCGCAATTGGCTAGCGTCATCGGCTGTTAACTGAAGAGTTGGAGGTTCGAGCCCACCCGGTGGTAGTGCGGCGCTTTTTTTTCTTTGGGCTGATAGCTTTGAAGATATGTTCTGATAGTGGTGAGAGTGGAGCAGGACTGTCTCCGTGGCGCAATTGGCTAGCGCGATCGGCTGTTAACCAAAAGGTCGGAGGTTCGAGCCCACCCGGTGGTGGTGCGGCGCTTTTTTTTCTTTGGGCTGATAGCTTTGAAGATATGTTCTGATGGTGGTGAGAGTGGAGCAGGACTGTCTCCGTGGCGCAATGGGGTAGCGCGATCAGCTGTTAACCGAAGGGTTGGAGGTTCGAGCCCAACCGGTGGTGGTGCGGCGCTTTTTTTTTCTTTGGGGTGATAGCTCTGAAGGATTGTTCTGACGGTGGTGAGAGTGGAGCACGACTGTCTCCGTGGGGCAATTATTGCCTAGCGCGATCGGCTGTTCACCGAAAAGTCGGAGGTACGAGCCCACCCGGTGGTGGTGCGGCGCTTTTTTTCTTTGGGCTGATAGCTTTGAAGATATGTTCTGATGGTGGTGAGAGGGGAGCAGGACTGTCTCCGTGGCGCAATCGGCTAGCGCGATCGGCTGTTAACCGAACGGTTGGAGTTTCGAGCCCACCCGGCGTTGGTGCGGCGCTTTTTTTCTTTGGGCTGATAGCTTTGAAGATATGTTCTGATGGTGGTGAGAGTAGAGCAGGACTGTCTCCGTGGCGCAATTGGCTAGCGCGATCGGCTGTTAACCGAAAGGTTGAAGTTTCGAGCCCTCCCGGTAGTGGTGTGTTGTTTTTTTCTTTGCGCTGATAGCTTTGAAGATATGTTCTGATGGTGGTGAGAGTGGAGCAGGACTGTCTCCGTGGTGCAATTGGCTAGCGCGATCAGCTGTTAACCAAAAGGTCGGAGGTTCGAGCCTACCCGGTGGTTGTGCGGCGCTTTTTTTGTGGGCTGATAGCTTTGAAGATATGTTCTGATGGTGGTGAGAGTGGAGCAGGACTGTCTCCGTGGCGCAATTGGCTAGCGTCATCGGCTGTTAACCGAAGAGTTGGAGGTTCGAGCCCACCCGGTGGTGGTGCGGCGCTTTTTTTCTTTGGGCTGATAGCTTTGAAGATATGTTCTGATGGTGGTGAGAGTAGAGCAGGACTGTCTCCGTGGCGCAATTGGCTAGCGCGATCGGCTGTTAACCGAAAGGTTGGAGTTTCGAGCCCTCCCAGGAGTGGTGTGTTGCTTTTTTCTTTGCGCTGATAGCTTTGAAGATATGTTCTGATGGTGGTGAGAGTGGAGCAGGACTGTCTCCGTGGCGCAATTGCCTAGCGTGATCGGCTGTTAACCGAAAAGTTGGAGGTTCGAGCCCACACGGTGGTGGTGCGGCGCTTTTTTTCTTTGGGCTGATAGCTTTGAAGATATGTTCTGATGGTGGTTAGAGTGGCGCAGGACTATCTCCATGGCGCAATTGGCTAGCGCGATCGGCTGCTAACCAAAAGGTCGGAGGTTCGAGGCCACCCGGTAGTGGTATGGCGCTTTTTTTCTTTGGGCTGATAGCTTTGAAGATATGTTCTGATGGTGGTGAGAGTGTAGCAGGACTGTCTCCGTGGCGCAATTGGCTAGCGCGATCGGCTGTCAACCGAAAAGTTGGAGGTTCGAGCCCACCCGGTGGTGGTGCGGCGCTTTTTTTTCTTTGGGCTGATAGCATTGAAGATATGTTCTGATGGTGGTGAGAGGGGAGCAGGACTGTCTCCATGGCGCAATTGGCTAGCGCGATCGGCTGTTAACCAAAAGGTCGGAGGTTCAAGCCCACCCAGTGGTGGTATGGCGCTTTTTTTTCTTTGGGCTGATAGCTTTGAAGATATGTTCTGATGGTGGTGAGAGTAGAGCAGGACTGTCTCCGTGGCGCAATTGGCTAGCGCTATCGGCTGTTGACCGAAAGGTTGGAGTTTCGAGCCCTCCCGGGAGTGGTGTGTTGCTTTTTTCTTTGCGCTGATAGCTTTGAAGATATGTTCTGATGGTGGTGAGAGTGGAGCAAGACTGTCTCCATGGCGCAATGGGCTAGCGCGATCGGCTGTTAACCGAAAGGTTGGAGGTTCGAGCCCACCCGGTGGTGGTGCAGCGCTTTTTTTTCTTTGCGCTGATAGCTTTGAAGATATGTCCTGATGATGGTGAGAGTGGAGCAAGACTGCCTCCGTGGCGCAATGGGCTAGCGCGATCAGCTGTTAACCGAAAGGTTGGAGTTTCGAGCCCTCCCGGGAGTGGTGTGTTGCTTTTTTCTTTGCGGTAATAGCTTTGAAGATATGTTTTGATGGTGGTGAGAGTGGAGCAGGACTGTCTTCGTGGCGCAATTGGCTAGCGCGATCGGCTGTTAACCGAAAGGTTGGAGGTTCGAGCCCAACCGGTGGTGGTGCGGCGCTTTTTTTTCTTTGGGGTGATAGCTCTGAAGGATTGTTCTGACGGTGGTGAGAGTGGATTACGACTGTCTCCGTGGGGCAATTGGCTAGCGCGATCGGCTGTTAACCGAAAAGTCGGAGGTTCCGCCCACCTGGTGGTGGTGCGGCGCTTTTTTTTCTTTGGGCTGATAGCTTTGAAGATATGTTCTGATGGTGGTGAGAGGAGAGCAGGACTGTCTCCGTGGCGCAATCGGCTAGCGCGATCGGCTGTTAACGGAAACGTTGGAAGTTCGAGCCCACCCGGTGGTGGTGCTGGTGCGGCGCTTTTTTTTTCTTTGGGCTGATAGCTTTGAAGATATGTTCTGATGGTGGTGAGAGTGGAGCAGGACTGTCTCCGTGGCGCAATTGGCTAGCGCGATCGGCTGTTAACCGAAAGGTTGGAGTTTCGAGCCCTCCCGGGAGTGGTGTGTTGCTTTTTTCTTTGCGCTGATAGCTTTGCAGATATGTTCTGATGGTGGTGAGAGTGGAGCAGGACTGTCTCCGTGGCGCAAATGGCTAGCGCGATCGGCTGTTAACCGAAAGGTTGGAGTTTCGAGCCCACCCGGCGGTGGTGTGGCGCTTTTTTTTCTTTGGGCTGATAGCTTTGAAGATATGTTCTGATGGTGGTGAGAGTAGAGCAGGACTGTCTCCGTGGCGCAATTGGCTAGCGCGATCGGCTGTTAACCGAAAGGTTGGAGGTTCGAGCCCAACCGGTGGTGGTGGGCGCTTTTTTTTTCTTTGGGGAGATAGCTCTGAAGAAATGTTCTGACGGTGGTGAGAGTGGAGCACGACTGTTTCCGTGGGGCAATTGGCTAGCGCGATCGGCTGTTAACCGAAAGGTTGGAGGTTCGAGCCCCCCCGGTGGTGGTGCGGCGCTTTTTTTTCTTTGGGGTGATAGCTCTGATGATATCTTCCGATGGTGGTGAGAGTGGAGCACAATTGTCTCCGTGGCGCAATTGGCTAGCACGATCTGCTGTTAACCGAAATGTTGGAGGTTCGAGCCCACCCGGTGGTGGTGCGGCACTTTTTTTCTTTGTGCTGATAGCTTTGAAGATATGTTCTTATGGTGGTGAGAGTGGAGCAGGACTGTCTCCGTGGCGCAATTGGCTAGAGCGATCGGCTGTTAACCGAAAAGTTGGAGGTTCGAGCCTACCCGGTGGTTGTGCGGCGCTTTTTTTGTGGGCTGATAGCTTTGAAGATATGTTCTGATGGTGGTGAGGGTGGAGCAGGACTGTCTCCGTGGCGCAATTGGCTAGCGTCATCGGCTGTTAACCGAAGAGTTGGAGGTTCGAGCCCACCCGGTCGTGGTGCGGCGCTTTTTTTTCTTTGGGCTGGTAGCTTTGAAGATATGTTCTGATGGTGGTGAGAGTGGAGCAGGATTATTTCCGTGGTGCAATTGGCTAGCGCGATCAGCTGTTAACCAAAAGGTCGGAGGTTCGAGCCTACCCGGTGGTTGTGCGGCGCTTTTTTTGTGGGCTGATAGCTTTGAAGATATGTTCTGATGGTGGTGAGAGTGGACCAGGACTGTCTCCGTGGCGCAATTGGCTAGCGTCATCGGCTGTTAACCGAAGAGTTGGAGGTTCGAGCCCACCCGGTGGTGGTGCGGCGCTTTTTTTCTTTGGGCTGATAGCTTTGAAGATATGTTCTGATGGTGGTGAGAGTGGAGCACAATTGTCTCCGTGGCGCAATTGGCTAGCGCGGTCTGCTTTTAACCGAACGGTTGGAGTTTCGAGCCCACCCGGTGGTGGTGCGGCGCTTTTTTTTCTTTGGGCTGATAGCTTTGAAGATATGTTCTGATGGTGGTGAGAGTAGAGCAGGAATGTCTCCGTGGCGCAATTGGCTAGCGCGATCGGCTGTTAACCGAAAGGTTGGAGTTTCGAGCCCTCCCGGGAGTGGTGTGTTGCTTTTTTCTTTGCGCTGATAGCTTTGAAGATATGTTCTGATGGTGGTGAGAGTGGAGCAGGACTGTCTCCGTGGCGCAATTGGCTAGCGTGATCGGCTGTTAACCGAAAAGTTGGAGGTTCGAGCCCACACGGTGGTGGTGCGGCGCTTTTTTTCTTTGGGCTGATAGCTTTGAAGATATGTTCTGATGGTGGTTAGAGTGGAGCAGGACTGCCTCCATGGCGCAATTGGCTAGCGCGATCGGCTGCTAACCAAAAGGTCGGAGGTTCGAGCCCGCCCGGTGGTGGTATGGCGCTTTTTTTTGGGCTGATAGCTTTGAAGATATGTTCTGATGTGGTGAGAGTGGAGCAGGACTGTCTCCGTGGCGCAATTGGCTAGCGCGATCGGCTGTTAACCGAAAGGTTGGAGTTTCGAGCCCACCCGGCGGTGGTGTGGCGCTTTTTTTTCTTTGGGCTGATAGCTTTGAAGCTATGTTCTAATGGTGGTGAGAGTAGAGCAGGACTGTCTCCGTGGCGCAATTGGCTAGCGCGATCGGCTGTTAACCGAAAGGTCGGAAGTTCGAGCCCAACCGGTGGTGGTGGGCGCTTTTTTTTCTTTGGGGTGATAGCTCTGAAGAAATGTTCTGACGGTGGTGAGAGTGGAGCACGACTGTCTCCGTGGGGCAATTGGCTAGCGCGATCGGCTGTTAACCGAAAGGTTGGAGGTTCGAGCCCCCCCGGTGGTGGTGCGGCGCTTTTTTTTCTTTGGGGTGATAGCTCTGAAGATATGTTCTGATGGTGGTGAGAGTGGAGCACAATTGTCTCCGTGGCGCAATTGGCTAGCGCGATCTGCTGTTAACCGAAAGGTTGGAGGTTCGAGCCCACCCGGTGGTGGTGCGGCGCTTTTTTTTCTTTGGGCTGATAGCTTTGAAGATATGTTCTGATGGTGGTGAGAGTGGAGCAGGACTGTCTCCGTGGCGCAATTGGCTAGCGCGATCGGCTGTTAACCAAAAGGTCGGAGGTTCGAGCCCACCCGGTGGTGGTGCGGCACTTTTTTTTCTTTGGGCTGATAGCTTTGAAGATATGTTCTGATGGTGGTGAGAGTGGAGCAGGACTGTCTCCGTGGCGCAATTGGCTAGCGCGATCGGCTGTTCACCGAACGGGTGGAGTTTCGAGCCCATCCGGCGGTGGTGCGGCTCTTTTTTTCTTTGGGTTGATAGCTTTGAAGATATGTTCTGATGGTGGTGAGAGTAGAGCAGGACTGTCTCCGTGGCCCAATTGGCTAGCGCGATCGGCTGTTAACCGAAAGGTTGGAGTTTCGAGCCCTCCCGGGAATGGTGTGTTGCTTTTTTCTTTGCGCTGATAGCTTTGAAGATATGTTCTGATGGTGGTGAGAGTGGAGCAGGACTGTCTCCGTGGCGCAATTGGCTAGCGTGATCGGCTGTTAACCGAAAAGTTGGAGGTTCGAGCCCACACGGTGGTGGTGCGGCGCTTTTTTTCTTTGTGCTGATAGCTTTGAAGATATGTTCTGATGGTGGTTAGGGTGGAGCAGGACTGCCTCCATGGCGCAATTGGCTAGCGCGATCGGCTGCTAACCAAAAGGTCGGAGGTTCGAGCCCACCCGGTGGTGGTATGGCGCTTTTTTTTGGGCTGATAGCTTTGAAGATATGTTCTGATGGTGGTGAGAGTGGAGCAGGACTGTCTCCGTGGCGCAATTGGCTAGCGCGATCGGCTGTTAACCCAAAGGTTGGAGTTTCGAGACCACCCGGCGGTGGTGTGGCGCTTTTTTTTCTTTGGGCTGATAGCTTTGAAGATATGTTCTGATGGTGGTGAGAGTAGAGCAGGACTGTCTCCGTGGCGCAATTGGCTAGCGCGATCGGCTGTTAACCGAAAGGTTGGAGGTTCGAGCCCAACCTGTGGTGGTGGGCGCTTTTTTTTCTTTGGGGTGATAGCTCTGAAGAAATGTTCTGACGGTGGTGAGAGTGGAGCACGACTGTCTCCGTGGGGCAATTGGCTAGCGCGATCGGCTGTTAACCAAAAGGTTGGAGGTTCGAGCCCCCCCGGTGGTGGTGCGGCGCTTTTTTTTTCTTTGGGGTGATAGCTCTGAAGATATGTTCTGATGGTGGTGAGAGTGGAGCACAATTGTCTCCGTGGCGCAATTGGCTAGCGCGATCTGCTGTTAACCGAAAGGTTGGAGGTTCGTGCCCACCCGGTGGTGGTGCGGCGCTTTTTTTTCTTTGGGCTGATAGCTTTGAAGATATGTTCTTATGGTGGTGAGAGTGGAGCAGGACTGTCTCCGTGGCGCAATTGGCTAGCGCGATCGGCTGTTAACCGAAAAGTTGGAGGTTCGAGCCTACCCGGTGGTTGTGCTGCGCTTTTTTTGTGGGCTGATAGCTTTGAAGATATGTTATTATGGTGGTGAGAGTGGAGCAGGACTGTCTCCGTGGCGCAATTGGCTAGCGTCATCGGCTGTTAACCGAAGAGTTGGAGGTTCGAGCCCACCCGGTGGTGGTGCGGCGCTTTTTTTTCTTTGGGCTGATAGCTTTGAAGATATGTTCTGATGGTGGTGAGAGGGGAGCAGGACTGTCTCCGTGGCGCAATGGGCTAGCGCGATCAGCTGTTAACCGAAAGGTTGGAGTTTCGAGCCCTCCCGGGAGTGGTGTGTCGCTTTTTTCTTTGCGGTAACAGCTTTGAAGATATGTTCTGATGGTGGTGAGAGTGGAGCAGGACTGTCTTCGTAGCGCAATTCGCTAGCGCGATCGGCTGTTAACCGAAAGGTTGGAGGTTCGAGCCCAACCGGTGGTAGTGCGGCGCTTTTATTTCTTTGGGGTGATAGCTCTGAAGGATTGTTCTGACGATGGTGAGAGTGGAGCACGACTGTCTCCGTGGGGCAATTGGCTAGCGCGATCGGCTGTTAACCGAAAAGTCGGAGGTTCGAGCCCACCCGGTGGTGATGCGGCGCTTTTTTTCTTTGGGCTGATAGCTTTGAAGATATGTTCTGATGGTGGTGAGAGGGGAGCAGGACTGTCTCCGTGGCGCAATCGGCTAGCGCGATCGGCTGTTAACCGAAACGTTGGAAGTTCGAGCCCACCCGGTGGTGGTGCGGCGCTTTTTTTCTCTTTGGGCTGATAGCTTT
Source organism: Rhipicephalus microplus (assembly GCF_043290135.1). NCBI lineage: Eukaryota > Metazoa > Arthropoda > Arachnida > Ixodida > Ixodidae > Rhipicephalus > Rhipicephalus microplus. The sequence continues at coordinate 2,146,464 of NW_027464612.1, read as the reverse complement.
GAAGATATGTTCTGATGGTGGTGAGAGTGGAGCAGGACTGTCTCCGTGGCGCAATTGGCTAGCGCGATCGGCTGTTAACCGAACGGTTGGAGTTTCGAGCCCACCCGGCGGTGGTGCGGCGCTTTTTTTCTTTGGGCTGATAGCTTTGAAGATATGTTCTGATGGTGGTGAGAGTAGAGCAGGACTGTCTCCGTGGCGCAATTGGCTAGCGCGATCGGCTGTTAACCAAAAGGTTGGAGTTTCGAGCCCTCCCGGGAGTGGTGTGTTGCTTTTTTCTTTGCGCTGATAGCTTTGAAGATATGTACTGATGGTGGTGAGAGTGGAGCAGGACTGTCTCCGTGGCGCAATTGCCTAGCGTGATCGGCTATTAACCGAAAAGTTGGAGGTTCGAGCCCACACGGTGGTGGTGCGGCGCTTTTTTTTGGGCTGATAGCTTTGAAGATATGTTCTCATGGTGGTTAGAGTGGAGCAGGACTGTCTCCATGGCGCAATTGGCTAGCGCGATCGGCTGCTAACCAAAAGGTCGGAGGTTCGAGCCCACCCGGTAGTGGTATGGCGCTTTTTTTCTTTGGGCTGATAGCTTTGAAGATGTGTTCTGATGGTGGTTAGAGTAGAGCAGGACTGTCTCTGTGGCGCAATTGGTTAGCGCGATCGGCTGTTCACCGAAATGTTGGAGTTTCGAGCCCACCCGGCGGTGGTGTGGCGCTTTTTTTTCTTTGGGCTGATAGCTTTGAAGATATGTTCTGATGGTGGTGAGAGTAGAGCACAATTGTCTCCGTGGCGCAATTGGCTAGCGCGATCTACTGTTAACCGAAAGGTTGGAGGTTCGAGCCGACCCGGTGGTGGTGCGGCGCTTTTTTTTCTTTGGGCTGATAGCTTTGAAGATATGTTCTGATGGTGGTTAGAGTGGAACAGGACTGTCTCCGTGGCGCAATTGGCCAGCGCGATCGGCTGTTAACTGAAAGGTTGGAGGTTCGAGCCCAACCGGTGGTGGTGGGCGCTTTTTTTTTCTTTGGGGTGATAGCTCTGAAGAAATGTTCTGACGGTGGTGAGAGTGGAGCACGACTGTCTCCGTGGGGCAATTGGCTAGCGCGATCGGCTGTTAACCGAAAGGTTGGAGGTTCGAGCCCCCCCGGTGGTGGTGCGGCACTTTTTTTTCTTTGGGGTGATAGCTCTGAAGATATGTTCTGATGGTGGTGAGAGTGGAGCACAATTGTCTCCGTGGCGCGATTGGCTAGCGCGGTCTGCTGTTAACCGAAAAGTTGGAGGTTCGAGCCTACCCGGTGGTTGTGCGGCGCTTTTTTCTGTGGGCTGATAGCTTTGAAGATATGTTCTGATGGTGGTGAGAGTGGAGCAGGACTGTCTCCGTGGCGCAATTGGCTAGCGTCATCGGCTGTTAACGGAAGAGTTGGAGGTTCGAGCCCTCCCGGGAGTGGTGTGTCGCTTTTTTCTTTGCGGTAACAGCTTTGAAGATATGTTCTGATGGTGGTGAGAGTGGAGCAGGACTGTCTTCGTGGCGCAATTGGCTAGCGCGATCGGCTGTTAACCGAAAGGTTGGAGGTTCGAGCCCAACCGGTGGTGGTGCGGCGCTTTTTTTCTTTGGGGTGATAGCTCTGAAGGATTGTTCTGACGATGGTGAGAGTGGAGCACGACTGTCTCCGTGGGGCAATCAGCTAGCGCGATCGGCTGTTAACCGAAAAGTCGGAGGTTCGAGCCCACCCGGTGGTGGTGCGGCGCTTTTTTTCTTTGGGCTGATAGCTTTGAAGATATGTTCTGATGGTGGTGAGAGGGGAGCCGGACTGTCTCCGTGGCGCAATTGGCTAGCGCGATCGGCTGTTAACCGAACGGTTGGAGTTTCGAGCCCACCCGGCGTTGGTGCGGCGCTTTTTTTCTTTGGGCTGATAGCTTTGAAGATATGTTCTGATGGTGGTGAGAGTAGAGCAGGACTGTCTCCGTGGCGCAATTGGCTAGCGCGATCGGCTGTTAACCGAAATGTTGGTGTTTCGAGCCCACCCGGCGGTGGTGTGGCGCTTTTTTTTCTTTGGGCTGATAGCTTTGAAGATATGTTCTGATGGTGGTGAGAGTAGAGCACAATTGTCTCCGTGGCGCAATTGGCTAGCGCGATCTACTGTTAACCGAAAGGTTGGAGTTTCGAGCACTCCCGGGAGTGGTGTGTTGCTTTTTTCTTTGCGCTGATAGCTTTGAAGATATGTTCTGATGGTGGTGAGAGTGGAGCAGGACTGTCTCCGTGGCGCAATTGGCTAGCGTGATCGGCTGTTAACCGAAAAGTTGGAGGTTCGAGCCCACACGGTGGTGGTGCGGCGCTTTTTTTCTTTGTGCTGATAGCTTTGAAGATATGTTCAGATGGTGGTTAGAGTGGAGCAGGACTCCCTCCATGGCGCAATTGGCTAGCGCGATCGGCTGCTAACCAAAAGGTCGGAGGTTCGAGCCCACCCGGTGGTGGTATGGCGCTTTTTTTGGGCTGATAGCTTTGAAGATATGTTCTGATGGTGGTGAGAGTGGAGCAGGACTGTCTCCGTGGCGCAATTGGCTAGCGCGATCGGCTGTTAACCGAAAAGTTGGAGGTTCGAGCCTACCCGGTGGTTGTGCGGCGCTTTTTTCTGTGGGCTGATAGCTTTGAAGATATGTTCAGATGGTGGTTAGAGTGGAGCAGGACTGTCTCCATGGCGCAATTGGCTAGCGCGATCGGCTGCTTACCAAAAGGTCGGAGGTTCGAGCCCACCCGGTGGTGGTATGGCGCTTTTTTTTCTTTGGGCTGATAGCTTTGAAGATATGTTCTGATGGCGGTCAGAGGGGAGCAAGACTGTCTCCGTGGCGCAATGGGCTAGCGTCATCGGCTGTTAACCGAAGAGTTGGAGGTTCGAGCCCTCCCAGGTGGGGTGTGTTGATTTTTTCTTTGCGCTGATAGCTTTGAAGATATGTTCTGATGGTGGTGAGAGTGGCGCACAATTGTCTCTGTGGCGCAATTGGCTAGCGCGATGTGCTGTTAACCGAAAGGTTGGTGGTTCGAGCCCACCCGGTGGTGGTGCGGCGCTTTTTTTTTTTTGGGCTGATAGCTTTGAAGATATGTTCTAATTGCGGTGAGTGGAGCAGGAATGTCTCCGTGGCGCAATTGGCCAGCGCGATCTGCTGTTAACCGAAAAGTTGGAGGTTCGAGCCCTCCCGGGAGGGGTGCTTTGCTTTTTTCTTTGCGCTGATAGCTTTGAAGATATGTTCTGATGGTGGTGAGAGTGGAGCACGACTGTCTCCGTGGCGCAATTGGCTAGCGCGATCGGCTGTTAACCGAACGGTTGGAGTTTCGAGCCCACCCGGCGGTGGTGCGGCGCTTTTTTTTCTTTGGGCTGATAGCTTTGAAGATATGTTCTGATGGTGGTGAGAGTGGAGCAGGACTGTCTCCGTGGCGCAATTGGCTAGCGCGATCGGCTGTTAACCGAAAAGTTTGAGGTTCGAGCCTACCCGGTGGTTGTGCTGCGCTTTTTTTGTGGGCTGATAGCTTTGAAGATATGTTATTATGGTGGTGAGAGTGGAGCAGGACTGTCTCCGTGGCGCAATTGGCTAGCGTCATCGGCTGTTAACCGAAGAGTTGGAGGTTCGAGCCCACCCGGTGGTGGTGCGGCGCTTTTTTTTCTTTGGGCTGATAGCTTTGAAGATATGTTCTGATGGTGGTGAAAGTGGAGCAGGACTGTCTCCGTGGCGCAATTGGCTAGCGCGATCGGCTGTTAACCAAAAGGTCGGAGGTTCAAGCCCATCCGGTGGTGGTGCGGCGCTTTTTTTTCTTTGGGCTGATAGCTTTGAAGATATGTTCTGATGGTGGTGAGAGGGGAGCAGGACTGTCTCCGTGGCGCAATGGGCTAGCGCGATCAGCTGTTAACCGAAAGGTTGGAGTTTCGAGCCCTCCCGGGAGTGGTGTGTCGCTTTTTTCTTTGCGGTAACAACTTTGAAGATATGTTCTGATGGTGGTGAGAGTGGAGCAGGACTGTCTTCGTAGCGCAATTGGCTAGCGCGATCGGCTGTTAACCGAAAGGTTGGAGGTTCGAGCCCAACCGGTGGTGGTGCGGCGCTTTTATTTCTTTGGGGTGATAGCTCTGAAGGATTGTTCTGACGATGGTGAGAGTGGAGCACGACTGTCTCCGTGGGGCAATTGGCTAGCGCGATCGGCTGTTAACCGAAAAGTCGGAGGTTCGAGCCCACCCGGTGGTGATGCGGCGCTTTTTTTCTTTGGGCTGATAGCTTTGAAGATATGTTCTGATGGTGGTGAGAGGGGAGCAGGACTGTCTCCGTGGCGCAATCGGCTAGCGCGATCGGCTGTTAACCGAAACGTTGGAAGTTCGAGCCCACCCGGTGGTGGTGCGGCGCTTTTTTTCTCTTTGGGCTGATAGCTTTGAAGATATGTTCTGATGGTGGTGAGAGTGGAGCAGGACTGTCTCCGTGGCGCAATTGGCTAGCGCGATCGGCTGTTAACCGAACGGTTGGAGTTTCGAGCCCACCCGGCGGTGGTGCGGCGCTTTTTTTCTTTGGGCTGATAGCTTTGAAGATATGTTCTGATGGTGGTGAGAGTAGAGCAGGACTGTCTCCGTGGCGCAATTGGCTAGCGCGATCGGCTGTTAACCGAAAGGTTGGAGTTTCGAGCCCTCCCGGGAGTGGTGTGTTGCTTTTTTCTTTGCGCTGATAGCTTTGAAGATATGTACTGATGGTGGTGAGAGTGGAGCAGGACTGTCTCCGTGGCGCAATTGCCTAGCGTGATCGGCTATTAACCGAAAAGTTGGAGGTTCGAGCCCACACGGTGGTGGTGCGGCGCTTTTTTTTGGGCTGATAGCTTTGAAGATATGTTCTCATGGTGGTTAGAGTGGAGCAGGACTGTCTCCATGGCGCAATTGGCTAGCGCGATCGGCTGCTAACCAAAAGGTCGGAGGTTCGAGCCCACCCGGTAGTGGTATGGCGCTTTTTTTCTTTGGGCTGATAGCTTTGAAGATGTGTTCTGATGGTGGTGAGAGTAGAGCAGGACTGTCTCTGTGGCGCAATTGGTTAGCGCGATCGGCTGTTCACCGAAATGTTGGAGTTTCGAGCCCACCCGGCGGTGGTGTGGCGCTTTTTTTTCTTTGGGCTGATAGCTTTGAAGATATGTTCTGATGGTGGTGAGAGTAGAGCACAATTGTCTCCGTGGCGCAATTGGCTAGCGCGATCTACTGTTAACCGAAAGGTTGGAGGTTCGAGCCGACCCGGTGGTGGTGCGGCGCTTTTTTTTCTTTGGGCTGATAGCTTTGAAGATATGTTCTGAAGGTGGTTAGAGTGGAACAGGACTGTCTCCGTGGCGCAATTGGCCAGCGCGATCGGCTGTTAACTGAAAGGTTGGAGGTTCGAGCCCAACCGGTGGTGGTGGGCGCTTTTTTTTTTCTTTGGGGTGATAGCTCTGAAGAAATGTTCTGACGGTGGTGAGAGTGGAGCACGACTGTCTCCGTGGGGCAATTGGCTAGCGCGATCGGCTGTTAACCGAAAGGTTGGAGGTTCGAGCCCCCCCGGTGGTGGTGCGGCACTTTTTTTTCTTTGGGGTGATAGCTCTGAAGATATGTTCTGATGGTGGTGAGAGTGGAGCACAATTGTCTCCGTGGCGCAATTGGCTAGCGCGGTCTGCTGTTAACCGAAAGGTTGGAGGTTCGAGCCCACCCGGTGGTGGTGCGGCGCTTTTTTTTCTTTGGGCTGATAGCTTTGAAGATATGTTCTTATGGTGGTGAGAGTGGAGCAGGACTGTCTCCGTGGCGCAATTGGCTAGCGCGATCGGCTGTTAACCGAAAAGTTGGAGGTTCGAGCCTACCCGGTGGTTGTGCGGCGCTTTTTTCTGTGGGCTGATAGCTTTGAAGATATGTTCTGATGGTGGTGAGAGTGGAGCAGGACTGTCTCCGTGGCGCAATTGGCTAGCGTCATCGGCTGTTAACGGAAGAGTTGGAGGTTCGAGCCCTCCCGGGAGTGGTGTGTCGCTTTTTTCTTTGCGGTAACAGCTTTGAAGATATGTTCTGATGGTGGTGAGAGTGGAGCAGGACTGTCTTCGTGGCGCAATTGGCTAGCGCGATCGGCTGTTAACCGAAAGGTTGGAGGTTCGAGCCCAACCGGTGGTGGTGCGGCGCTTTTTTTCTTTGGGGTGATAGCTCTGAAGGATTGTTCTGACGATGGTGAGAGTGGAGCACGACTGTCTCCGTGGGGCAATCAGCTAGCGCGATCGGCTGTTAACCGAAAAGTCGGAGGTTCGAGCCCACCCGGTGGTGGTGCGGCGCTTTTTTTCTTTGGGCTGATAGCTTTGAAGATATGTTCTGATGGTGGTGAGAGGGGAGCCGGACTGTCTCCGTGGCGCAATTGGCTAGCGCGATCGGCTGTTAACCGAACGGTTGGAGTTTCGAGCCCACCCGGCGTTGGTGCGGCGCTTTTTTTCTTTGGGCTGATAGCTTTGAAGATATGTTCTGATGGTGGCGAGAGTAGAGCAGGACTGTCTCCGTGGCGCAATTGGCTAGCGCGATCGGCTGTTAACCGAAATGTTGGTGTTTCGAGCCCACCCGGCGGTGGTGTGGCGCTTTTTTTTCTTTGGGCTGATAGCTTTGAAGATATGTTCTGATGGTGGTGAGAGTAGAGCACAATTGTCTCCGTGGCGCAATTGGCTAGCGCGATCTACTGTTAACCGAAAGGTTGGAGTTTCGAGCCCTCCCGGGAGTGGTGTGTTGCTTTTTTCTTTGCGCTGATAGCTTTGAAGATATGTTCTGATGGTGGTGAGAGTGGAGCAGGACTGTCTCCGTGGCGCAATTGGCTAGCGTGATCGGCTGTTAACCGAAAAGTTGGAGGTTCGAGCCCACACGGTGGTGGTGCGGCGCTTTTTTTCTTTGTGCTGATAGCTTTGAAGATATGTTCTGATGGTGGTTAGAGTGGAGCAGGACTGCCTCCATGGCGCAATTGGCTAGCGCGATCGGCTGCTAACCAAAAGGTCGGAGGTTCGAGCCCACCCGGTGGTGGTATGGCGCTTTTTTTGGGCTGATAGCTTTGAAGATATGTTCTGATGGTGGTGAGAGTGGAGCAGGACTGTCTCCGTGGCGCAATTGGCTAGCGCGATCGGCTGTTAACCGAAAAGTTGGAGGTTCGAGCCTACCCGGTGGTTGTGCGGCGCTTTTTTCTGTGGGCTGATAGCTTTGAAGATATGTTCAGATGGTGGTTAGAGTGGAGCAGGACTGTCTCCATGGCGCAATTGGCTAGCGCGATCGGCTGCTTACCAAAAGGTCGGAGGTTCGAGCCCACCCGGTGGTGGTATGGCGCTTTTTTTTCTTTGGGCTGATAGCTTTGAAGATATGTTCTGATGGCGGTGAGAGGGGAGCAAGACTGTCTCCGTGGCGCAATGGGCTAGCGTCATCGGCTGTTAACCGAAGAGTTGGAGGTTCGAGCCCTCCCAGGTGGGGTGTGTTGATTTTTTCTTTGCGCTGATAGCTTTGAAGATATGTTCTGATGGTGGTGAGAGTGGCGCACAATTGTCTCCGTGGCGCAATTGGCTAGCGCGATGTGCTGTTAACCGAAAGGTTGGTGGTTCGAGCCCACCCGGTGGTGGTGCGGCGCTTTTTTTTTCTTTGGGCTGATAGCTTTGAAGATATGTTCTAATTGCGGTGAGTGGAGCAGGAATGTCTCCGTGGCGCAATTGGCCAGCGCGATCTGCTGTTAACCGAAAAGTTGGAGGTTCGAGCCCTCCCGGGAGGGGTGCTTTGCTTTTTTCTTTGCGCTGATAGCTTTGAAGATATGTTCTGATGGTGGTGAGAGTGGAGCACGACTGTCTCCGTGGCGCAATTGGCTAGCGCGATCGGCTGTTAACCGAACGGTTGGAGTTTCGAGCCCACCCGGCGGTGGTGCGGCGCTTTTTTTTCTTTGGGCTGATAGCTTTGAAGATATGTTCTGATGGTGGTGAGAGTAGAGCAGGACTGTCTCCGTGGCGCAATCGGCTAGCGCGATCGGCTGTTAACCGAAAGGTTGGAGTTTCGAGCCCTTCCGGGAGTGGTGTGTTGCTTTTTTCTTTGCGCTGATAGCTTTGAAGATATGTTCTGATGGTGGTGAGAGTATAGCAGGACTGTCTCCGTGGCGCAATTGGCTAGCATGATCGGCTGTTAACCGAAAAGTTGGAGGTTCGAGCCCACCCGGTGGTGGTGCGGCGCTTTTTTTTCTTTGGGCTGATAGCTTTGAAGATATGTTCTGATGGTGGTGAGAGTGGAGCAGGACTGTCTCCGTGGCGCAATTGGCTAGCGTCATCGGCTGTTAACGGAAGAGTTGGAGGTTCGAGCCCTCCCGGGAGTGGTGTGTCGCTTTTTTCTTTGCGGTAACAGCTTTGAAGATATGTTCTGATGGTGGTGAGAGTGGAGCAGGACTGTCTTCGTGGCGCAATTGGCTAGCGCGATCGGCTGTTAACCGAAAGGTTGGAGGTTCGAGCCCAACCGGTGGTGGTGCGGCGCTTTTTTTCTTTGGGGTGATAGCTCTGAAGGATTGTTCTGACGATGGTGAGAGTGGAGCACGACTGTCTCCGTGGGGCAATCAGCTAGCGCGATCGGCTGTTAACCGAAAAGTCGGAGGTTCGAGCCCACCCGGTGGTGGTGCGGCGCTTTTTTTCTTTGGGCTGATAGCTTTGAAGATATGTTCTGATGGTGGTGAGAGGGGAGCCGGACTGTCTCCGTTGCGCAATTGGCTAGCGCGATCGGCTGTTAACCGAACGGTTGGAGTTTCGAGCCCACCCGGCGTTGGTGCGGCGCTTTTTTTCTTTGGGCTGATAGCTTTGAAGATATGTTCTGATGGCGGTGAGAGGGGAGCAAGACTGTCTCCGTGGCGCAATGGGCTAGCGTGATCGGCTGTTAACCGAAAAGTTGGAGGTTCGAGCCCACACGGTGGTGGTGCGGCGCTTTTTTCTGTGGGCTGATAGCTTTGAAGATATGTTCAGATGGTGGTTAGAGTGGAGCAGGACTGTCTCCATGGCGCAATTGGCTAGCGCGATCGGCTGCTTACCAAAAGGTCGGAGGTTCGAGCCCACCCGGTGGTGGTATGGCGCTTTTTTTTCTTTGGGCTGATAGCTTTGAAGATATGTTCTGATGGCGGTGAGAGGGGAGCAAGACTGTCTCCGTGGCGCAATGGGCTAGCGTCATCGGCTGTTAACCGAAGAGTTGGAGGTTCGAGCCCTCCCAGGTGGGGTGTGTTGCTTTTTTCTTTGCGCTGATAGCTTTGAAGATATGTTCTGATGGTGGTGAGAGTGGAGCAGGACTGTCTCCGTGGCGCAATTGGCTAGCGTGATCGGCTGTTAACCGAAAAGTTGGAGGTTCGAGCCCACACGGTGGTGGTGCGGCGCTTTTTTCTGTGGGCTGATAGCTTTGAAGATATGTTCAGATGGTGGTTAGAGTGGAGCAGGACTGTCTCCATGGCGCAATTGGCTAGCGCGATCGGCTGCTTACCAAAAGGTCGGAGGTTCGAGCCCACCCGGTGGTGGTATGGCGCTTTTTTTTCTTTGGGCTGATAGCTTTGAAGATATGTTCTGATGGCGGTGAGAGGGGAGCAAGACTGTCTCCGTGGCGCAATGGGCTAGCGTCATCGGCTGTTAACCGAAGAGTTGGAGGTTCGAGCCCTCCCAGGTGGGGTGTGTTGATTTTTTCTTTGCGCTGATAGCTTTGAAGATATGTTCTGATGGTGGTGAGAGTGGCGCACAATTGTCTCCGTGGCGCAATCAGCTAGCGCGATCGGCTGTTAACCGAAAAGTCGGAGGTTCGAGCCCACCCGGTGGTGGTGCGGCGCTTTTTTTCTTTGGGCTGATAGCTTTGAAGATATGTTCAGATGGTGGTTAGAGTGGAGCAGGACTGTCTCCATGGCGCAATTGGCTAGCGCGATCGGCTGCTTACCAAAAGGTCGGAGGTTCGAGCCCACCCGGTGGTGGTATGGCGCTTTTTTTTTTTGGGCTGATAGCTTTGAAGATATGTTCTGATGGCGGTGAGAGGGGAGCAAGACTGTCTCCGTGGCGCAATGGGCTAGCGTCATCGGCTGTTAACCGAAGAGTTGGAGGTTCGAGCCCACCCGGTGGTGGTGCGGCGCTTTTTTTCTTTGGGCTGATAACTTTGAAGATATGTTCTGATGGTGGTGAGAGTGGAGCAGGACTGTCTCCGTGGCGCAATGGGCTAGCGCGATCAGCTGTTAACCGAAAGGTTGGAGTTTCGAGCCCTCCCGGGAGTGGTGTGTCGCTTTTTTCTTTGCGGTAACAGCTTTGAAAATATGTTCTGATGGTGGTGAGAGTGGAGCAGGACTGTCTTCGTGGCGCAATTGGCTAGCGCGATCGGCTGTTATCCGAAAGGTTGGAGGTTCGAGCCCAACCGGTGGTGGTGGGCGCTTTTTTTTTCTTTGGGGTGATAGCTCTGAAGAAATGTTCTGACGGTGGTGAGAGTGGAGCACGACTGTCTCCGTGGGGCAATTGGCTAGCGCGATCGGCTGTTAACCGAAAGGTTGGAGGTTCTTGCCCCCCCGGTGGTGGTGCGGCACTTTTTTTTTCTTTGGGGTGATAGCTCTGAAGATATGTTCTGATGGTGGTGAGAGTGGAGCACAATTGTCTCCGTGGCGCAATTGGCTAGCGCGGTCTGCTGTTAACCGAAAGGTTGGAGGTTCGAGCCCACCCGGTGGTGTTGCGGCGCTTTTTTTCTTTGGGCTGATAGCTTTGAAGATATGTTCTGATGGTGGTTAGAGTGGAGCAGGACTGTCTCCATGGCGCGATTGGCTAGCGTCATCGGCTGTTAACTGAAGAGTTGGAGGTTCGAGCCCACCCGGTGGTAGTGCGGCGCTTTTTTTTCTTTGGGCTGATAGCTTTGAAGATATGTTCTGATAGTGGTGAGAGTGGAGCAGGACTGTCTCCGTGGCGCAATTGGCTAGCGTCATCGGCTGGTAATCGAAAAGGTGGAGGTTCGAGCCCACCCGGTGGTGGTGCGGCGCTTTTTTTTCTTTGGGCTGATAGCTTTGAAGATATGTTCTGATGGTGGTGAGAGTGGAGCAGGACTGTCTCTGTGGCGCAATTGGCTAGCGCGATCGGCTGTTAACCAAAAGGTCGGAGGTTCGAGCCCACCCGGTGGTGGTGCGGCACTTTTTTGTCTTTGGGCTGATAGCTTTGAAGATATGTTCTTATGGTGGTGAGAGTGGAGCAGGACTGTCTCCGTGGCGCAATTGGCTAGCGCGATCGGCTGCTAACCAAAAGGTCGGAGGTTCGAGCCCACCCGGTGGTGGTATGGCGCTTTTTTTTCTTTGGGCTGATAGCTTTGAAGATATGTTCTGATGGCGGTGAGAGGGGAGCAAGACTGTCTCCGTGGCGCAATGGGCTAGCGCGATCGGCTGTTGACCGAAAGGTTGGAGTTTCGAGCCCTCCCGGGAGTGGTGTGTTGCTTTTTTTTGCGCTGATAGCTTTGAAGATATGTTCTGATGGTGGTGAGAGTGGAGCAGGACTGTCTCCGTGGCGCAATTGGCTAGCGCGATCGGCTGTTAACTGAAAAGTTGGAGGTTCGAGCCCACCCGGTGGTGGTGCGGCGCTTTATTTTCTTTGGGCTGATAGCTTTGAAGATATGTTCTGATGGTGGTGAGAGTGGAGCAGGACTGTCTCCATGGCGCAATTGGCTAGCGTGATCGGCTGTTAACCAAAAGGTCGGAGGTTCGAGCCCACCCAGTGGTGGTATGGCGCTTTTTTTTCTTTGGGCTGATAGCTTTGAAGATATGTTCTGATGGTGGTGAGAGTAGAGCAGGACTGTCTCCGTGGCGCAATTGGCTAGCGTGATCGACTGTTAACCGAAAAGTTGGAGGTTCGAGCCCACCCGGTGGTGGTGCGGCGCTTTTTTTTTCTTTGGCCTGATAGCTTTGAAGATATGTTCAGATGGTGGTTAGAGTGGAGCAGGACTGTCTCCATGGCGCAATTGGCTAGCGCGATCGGCTGCTAACCAAAAGGTCGGAGGTTCGAGCCCACCCGGTGGTGGTATGGCGCTTTTTTTTCTTTGGGCTGATAGCTTTGAAGATATGTTCTGATGGCGGTGAGAGGGGAGCAAGACTGTCTCCGTGGCGCAATGGGCTAGCGCGATCGGCTGTTGACCGAAAGGTTGGAGTTTCGAGCCCTCCCGGGAGTGGTGTGTTGCTTTTTTTGCGCTGATAGCTTTGAAGATATGTTCTGATGGTGGTGAGAGTGGAGCAGGACTGTCTCCGTGGCGCAATTGGCTAGCGCGATCGGCTGTTAACTGAAAAGTTGGAGGTTCGAGCCCACCCGGTGGTGGTGCGGCGCTTTTTTTTCTTTGGGCTGATAGCTTTGAAGATATGTTCTGATGGTGGTGAGAGTGGAGCAGGACTGTCTCCATGGCGCAATTGGCTAGCGCGATCGGCTGTTAACCAAAAGGTCGGAGGTTCGAGCCCACCCGGTGGGGGTATGGAGCTTTTTTTTCTTTGGGCTGATAGCTTTGAAGATATGTTCTGATGGTGGTGAGAGTAGAGCAGGACTGTCTCCGTGGCGCAATCGGCTAGCGCGATCGGCTGTTAACCGAAAGGTTGGAGTTTCGAGCCCTTCCGGGAGTGGTGTGTTGCTTTTTTCTTTGCGCTGATAGCTTTGAAGATATGTTCTGATGGTGGTGAGAGTATAGCAGGACTGTCTCCGTGGCGCAATTGGCTAGCGTGATCGACTGTTAACCGAAAAGTTGGAGGTTCGAGCCCACCCGGTGGTGGTGCGGCGCTTTTTTTTCTTTGGGCTGATAGCTTTGAAGATATGTTCAGATGGTGGTTAGAGTGGAGCAGGACTGTCTCCATGGCGCAATTGGCTAGCGCGATCGGCTGTTAACCAAAAGGTCGGAGGTTCGAGCCCACCCGGTGGTGGTATGGCGCTTTTTTTTCTTTGGGCTGATAGCTTTGAAGATATGTTCTGATGGCGGTGAGAGGGGAGCAAGACTGTCTCCGTGGCGCAATGGGCTAGCGCGATCGGCTGTTGACCGAAAGGTTGGAGTTTCGAGCCCTCCCGGGAGTGGTGTGTTGCTTTTTTTTGCGCTGATAGCTTTGAAGATATGTTCTGATGGTGGTGAGAGTGCAGCAGGACTGTCTCCGTGGCGCAATTGGCTAGCGCGATCGGCTGTTAACTGAAAAGTTGGAGGTTCGAGCCCACCCGGTGGTGGTGCGGCGCTTTTTTTTTCTTTGGGCTGATAGCTTTGAAGATATGTTCTGATGGTGGTGAGAGTGGAGCAGGACTGTCTCCATGGCGCAATTGGCTAGCGCGATCGGCTGTTAACCAAAAGGTCGGAGGTTCGAGCCCACCCGGTGGTGGTATGGCGCTTTTTTTTCTTTGGGCTGATAGCTTTGAAGATATGTTCTGATGGTGGTGAGAGTAGATCAGGACTGTCTCCGTGGCGCAATTGGCTAGCGCGATCGGCTGTTGACCGAAAGGTTGGAATTTCGAGCCCTTCCGGGAGTGGTGTGTTGCTTTTTTCTTTGCGCTGATAGCTTTGAAGATACGTTCTGATGGTGGTGAGAGTGGAGCAAGACTGTTTCCATGGCGCAATGGGCTAGCGCGATCAGCTGTTGACCGAAAGGTTGGAGGTTCGAGCCCACCCGGTGGTGGTGCACCGCTTTTTTTCCTTTGCGCTGATAGCTTTGAAGATATGTTCTGATGATGGTGAGAGTGGAGCAAGACTGCCTCCGTGGCGCATTGGGCTAGCGCGATCAGCTGTTAACCGAAAGGTTGGAGTTTCGAGCCCTCCCGGGAGTGGTGTGTTGCTTTTTTCTTTGCGGTAATAGCTTTGAAGATATGTTCTGATGGTGGTGAGAGTGGAGCAGGACTATCTTCGTGGCGCAATTGGCTAGCGCGATCGGCTGTTAACCGAAAGGTTGGAGGTTCGAGCCCAACCGGTGGTGGTGCGGCGCTTTTTTTTCTTTGGGGTGATAGCTCTGAAGCAATGTTCTGACGGTGGTGAGAGCGGAGCACGACTGTCTCCGTGGCGCAATTGGCTAGCGCGATCGGCTGTTAACCGAAAAGTTGGATGTTCGAGCCCACCCGGTGGTGGTGCGGTGCTTTTTTTTTCTTTGGGCTGATAGCTTTGAAGATATGTTCTGATGGTGGTGAGAGGGGAGCAGGACTGTCTCCGTGGCGCAATTGGCTAGCGCGATCGGCTGTTAACCAAAAGGTCGGAGGTTCGAGCCCACCCGGTGGTGGTATGGCGCTTTTTTTCTTTGGGCTGATAGCTTTGAAGATATGTTCTGATGGTGGTGAGAGTGGAGCAGGACTGTCTCCGTGGCGCATTTGGCTAGCGCGATCAGCTGTTAACCGAATGGTTGGAGTTTCGAGCCCACCCGACAGTGGTGCGGCGCTTTTTTTTCTTTGGGCTGATAGCTTTGAAGATATGTTCTGATGGTGGTGAGAGTTGAGCAGGACTGTCTCCGTGGCGCAATTGGCTAGCGCGATCGGCTGTTAACCGAAAGGTTGGAGGTTCGAGCCCACCCGGTGGTGGTGCGGCGCTTTTTTTTCTTTGGGGTGATAGCTCTGAAGAAATGGTCTGACGGTGGTGAGAGTGGAGCAGGACGGTCCGCGTGGTGCAATTGGCTAGCGCGATCGGCTGTTAACCGAAAAGTTGGAGGTTCGAGCCCTCCCGGGTGGGGTGTGTTGCTTTTTCTTTGCGCTGATAGCTTTGAAGATATGTTCTGATGGTGGTGAGAGTGGAGCAGGACTGTCTCCGTGGCGCAATTGGCTAGCGCGATCGGCTGTTAACCAAAAGGTCGGAGGTTCGAGCCCACCCTTTGGTCGTGCGGCGCTTTTTTTCTTTGGGCTGATAGCTTTGAAGATATGTTCTAATTGCGGTGAGAGTGGAGCAGGAATGTCTCCGTGGCGCAATTGGCCAGCGCGATCTGCTGTTAACCGAAAAGTTGGAGGTTCGAGCCCTCCCGGGTGGGGTGTGTTGCTTTTTTCTTTGCGCTGATAGCTTTGAAGATATGTTCTGATGGTGGTGAGAGTGGAGCACAATTGTCTCCGTGGCGCAATTGGCTAGCGCGATGTGCTGTTAACCGAAAGGTTGGTGGTTTGAGCCCACCCGGTGGTGGTGCGGCGCTTTTTTTTTCTTTGGGCTGATAGCTTTGAAGATATGTTCTAATTGTGGTGAGAGTGGAGCAGGAATGTCTCCGTGGCGCAATTGGCCAGCGCGATCTGCTGTTAACCGAAAAGTTGGAGGTTCGAGCCCTCCCGGGAGTGGTGTTTTGCTTTTTTCTTTGCGCTGATAGCTTTGAAGATATGTTCCGATGGTGGTGAGAGTGGAGCACGACTGTCTCCGTGGCGCAATTGGCTAGCGCGATCGGCTGTTAACCGAACGGTTGGAGTTTCGAGCCCACCCGGCGGTGGTGCGGCGCTTTTTTTTCTTTGGGCTGATAGCTTTGAAGATATGTTCTGATGGTGGTGAGAGTAGAGCAGGACTGTCTCCGTGGCGCAATGGGCTAGCGCGATCGGCTGTTGACCGAAAGGTTGGAGTTTCGAGCCCTCCCGGGAGTGGTGTGTTGCTTTTTTTTGCCCTGATAGCTTTGAAGATATGTTCTGATGGTGGTGAGAGTGGAGCAGGACTGTCTCCGTGGCGCAATTGGCTAGCGCGATCGGCTGTTAACTGAAAAGTTGGAGGTTCGAGCCCAGCCGGTGGTGGTGCGGCGCTTTTTTTTCTTTGGGCTGATAGCTTTGAAGATATGTTCTGATGGTGTTGAGAGTGGAGCAGGACTGTCTCCATGGCGCAATTGGCTAGCGCGATCGGCTGTTAACCAAAAGGTCGGAGGTTCGAGCCCACCCGGTGGTGGTATGGCGCTTTTTCTTCTTTGGGCTGATAGCTTTGGAGATATGTTCTGATGGTGGTGAGAGTAGAGCAGGACTGTCTCCGTGGCGCAATTGGCTAGCGCGATCGGCTGTTGACCGAAAGGTTGGAATTTCGAGCCCTTCCGGGAGTGGTGTGTTGCTTTTTTTTGCGCTGATAGCTTTGAAGTTATGTTCTGATGGTGGTGAGAGTAGAGCAAGACTGGCTCCATGGCGCAATGGGCTAGCGCGATCGGCTGTTGACCGAAAGGTTGGAGGTTCGAGCCCACCCGGTGGTGGTGCAGCGCTTTTTTTTCTTTGCGCTGATAGCTTTGAAGATATGTTCTGATGATGGTGAGAGTGGAGCAAGACTGCCTCTGTGGCGCAATGGGCTAGCGCGATCAGCTGTTAACCGAAAGGTTGGAGTTTCGAGCCTTCCCGGGAGTGGTGTGTTGCTTTTTTCTTTGCGGTAATAGCTTTGAAGATATGTTCTGATGGTGGTGAGAGTGGAGCAGGACTATCTTCGTGGCGCAATTGGCTAGCGCGATCGGCTGTTAACCGAAAGTTTGGAGGTTCGAGCCCAACCGGTGGTGGTGCGGCGCTTTTTTTTTCTTTGGGGTGATAGCTCTGAAGCAATGTTCTGACGGTGGTAGGAGTGGAGCACGACTGTCTCCGTGGCGCAATTGGCTAGCGCGATCGGCTGTTAACCGAAAAGTTGGAAGTTTGAGCCCACCCGGTGGTGGTGCGGCGCTTTTTTTTTCTTTGGGCTGATAGCTTTGAAGATATGTTCTGATGGTGCTGAGAGTAGAGCAGGACTGTCTCCGTGGCGCAATTGGCTAGCGCGATCGGTTGTAACCGAAAGGTTGGAGTTTCGAGCCCTCCCGGGAGTGGTGTGTAGCTTTTTTCTTTGCGCTGATAGCTTTGAAGATATGTTCTGATGGTGGTGAGAGTGGAGCAGGACTGTCTCTAAGACGCAATTGGCTAGCGCGATCGGCTGTTAACCAAAAGGTCGGAGGTTCGAGCCCACCTGGTGGCGGTATGGCGCTTTTTTTTTCTTTGGGCTGATAGCTTTGAAGATATGTCCTGATGGTGGTGAGAGTGGAGCAGGACTGTCTCCGTGGCGCAATTGGCTAGCGCGATCGGCTTTTAACTGAAAGGTTGGAGTTTCCAGCCCACCCGGCGGTGGTGCGGCGCTTTTTTTTCTTTGGGCTGATAGTTTGAAGATATGTTCTGGTGGTGGTGAGAGTAGAGCAGGACTGTCTCCGTGGCGCAATTGGCTAGCGCGAGCGGCTGTTAACCGAAAGGTTGGAGGTTCGAGCCCACCCGGTGGTGGTGCGGCGCTTTTTTTTCTTTGGGGTGATAGCTCTGAAGAAATGGTCTGACGGTGGTGAGAGTGGAGCAGGACGGTCCGCGTGGTGCAATTGGCTAGCGCGATCGGCTGTTAACCGAAAAGTTGGAGGTTCGAGCCCTCCCTGGTGGGGTGTGTTGCTTTTTTCTTTGCGCTGATAGCTTTGAAGATATGTTCTGATGGTGGTTAGAGTGGAGCAGGACTGTCTCCATGGCGCAATTGGCTAGCGTGATCGGCTGTTAACCGCAAAGTTGGTAGTTCGAGGCCACCCGGTGGTGGTGCGGCGCTTTTTTTCTTTGGGCTGATAGCTTTGAAGATATGTTCTGATGGTGGTGAGAGTGGAGCAGGACTGTCTCCATGGCGCAGTTGGCTAGCGCGATCGGCATTTAACCAAAAGTTTGGAGGTTCGAGCCCACCCGGTGGTGGTATGGCGCTTTTTTTTCTTTGGGCTGATAGCTTTGAAGATATGTTCTGATGGTGGTGAGAGTGGAGCAGGACTGTCTCCGTGGCGCAATTGTCTAGCGCGATCGGCTGTTGACCGAAATGTTGGAGTTTCGAGCCCTCCCGGTAGTGGTGTGTTGCTTTTCTCTTTGCGCTGATAGCTTTGAAGATATGTTCTGATGGTGGTGAGTTTGGAGCAAGACTGTCTCCGTGGCGCAATGGGCTAGCGCGATCGGCTGTTAACCGAAAGGTTGGAGGTTCGAGCCCACCCGGTGGTGATGCAGCGCTTTTTTTCTTTGCGCTGATAGCTTTGAAGATATGTTCTGATGATGGTGAGAGTGGAGCGAGACTGCCTCCGGGGCGCAATGGGCTAGCGCGATCGGCTGTTAACCGAAAGGTTGGAGTTTCGAGCCCTCCCGGGAGTGGTGTGTTGCTTTTTTCTTTGCGGTAATAGCTTTGAAGATATGTTCTGATGGTGGTGAGAGTGGAGCAGGACTGTCTTCGAGGCGCAATTGGCTAGCGCGATCGGCTGTTAACCGAAAGGTTGGAGGTTCGAGCCAACCCGGTGGTGGTGCGGCGCTTTTTTTTTCTTTGGGGTGATAGCTCTGAAGAAATGTTCTGACGGTGGTGAGAGTGGAGCATGACTGTCTCCGTGGGGCAATTGGCTAGCGTGATCGGCTGTTAACCGAAAAGTTGGAGGTTCGAGCCTACCCGGTGGTTATGCGGCGCTTTTTTTCTGTGGGCTGATAGCTTTGAAGATATGTTCTGATGGTGGTGAGAGTGGAGCAGGACTGCCTCCGTGGCGCAATTGGCTAGCGTGATCGGCTGTTAACCGAAAAGTTGGAGGTTCGAGCCTACCCGGTGGTTGTGCGGCGCTTTTTTTCTGTGGGCTGATAGCTTTGAAGATATGTTCTTATGGTGGTGAGAGTGGAGCAGGACTGTCTCTGTGGCGGAATTGGCTAGCGCGATCGGCTTTTAACCGAAAAGTTGGAGGCTGGAGCCCACCCGGTGGTTGTGCGGCGCTTTTTTTCTGTGGGCTGATAGCTTTGAAGATATGTTCTTATGGTGGTGAGAGTGGAGCAGGACTGTCTCCGTGGCGCAATTGGCTAGCGTGATCGGCTGTTAACCGAAAAGTTGGAGGTTCGAGCCTACCCGGTGGTTGTGCGGCGCTTTTTTTCTGTGGGCTGATAGCTTTGAAGATATGTTCTGATGGTGGTGAGAGTGGAGCAGGACTGTCTTCGTGGCGCAATTGGCTAGCGTGATCGGCTGTTAACCGAAAAGTTGGAGGTTCGAGCCCACCCGGTGGTGGTGTGGTGCTTTTTTTTCTTTGGGCTGATAGCTTTGAAGATATGTTCTGATGGTGGTGAGAGTGGAGCAGGACTGTCTCCATGGCGCAATTGGCTAGCGCGATCGGCTGTTAACCAAAAGGTCGGAGGTTCGAGCCCACCCGGTGGTGGTATGGCGCTTTTTTTTCTTTGGGCTGATAGCTTTGAAGATATGTTCTGATGGTGGTGAGAGTGGAGCAGGACTGTCTCCGTGGCGCTATTGGCTAGCGCGATCGGCTGTTAACCGAAAGGTTGGAGTTTCGAGCCCACCCGGCGGTGGTGCGGCGCTTTTTTTTCTTTGGGCTGATAGCTTTGAAGATATGTTCTGATGGTGGTGAGAGTAGAGCAGGACTGTCTCCGTGGCGCAATATGCTAGAGCGATCGGCTGTTAACCGAAAGGTTGGAGTTTCGAGCCCTGCCGGGAGTGGTGTGTTGCTTTTTTCTTTGTGCTGATAGCTTTGAAGATATGT
The DNA here is from genome assembly GCF_043290135.1 of Rhipicephalus microplus. Lineage (NCBI taxonomy): Eukaryota > Metazoa > Arthropoda > Arachnida > Ixodida > Ixodidae > Rhipicephalus > Rhipicephalus microplus. The sequence continues at coordinate 2,127,051 of NW_027464612.1, read as the reverse complement.
TCTGATGGTGGTGAGAGTGGAGCACGACTGTCTCCGTGGCGCAATTGGCCAGCGCGATCGGCTGTTAACCGAAAGGTTGGAGGTTCGAGTCCACCCGGTGGTGGTGCGGCGCTTTTTTTCTTTGTGCTGATAGCTTTGAAGATATGTTCTGATGGTGGTGAGAGTGGAGCAGGACTGTCTCCGTGGCGCTATTGGCTAGCGCGATTGGCTGTTAACCGAAAGGTTGGAGGTTCGAGCCGACCCGGTGGTGGTGCGGTGGTTTTTTTTCTTTGGGCTGATAGCTTTGAAGATATGTTCTGATGGTGGTGAGAGGGAGCAGGACTGTCTCCGTGGCGCAATTGGCTTGCGCGATCGGCTGTTAACCGAAAGGTTGGAGGTTGGAGCCTACCCGGTGGTGGTGCGGTGCTTTGTTTTCTTTGCGCTGATAGCTTTGAAGATATGTTCTGCTGGTGGTGAGAGTGGAGCAAGACTGTCTCCGTGGGGCAATGGGCTAGTGCGATCGGCTGTTAAACGAAAGGTTGGAGGTTCGAGCCCACCCAGTGGTGGTGCAGCGCTTTTTTTCTTTGCGCTGATAGCTTTGAAGATATGTTCTGATGATGGTGAGAGTGGAGCAAGACTACCTCCGTGGCGCAATGGGCTAGCGTGACCGGCTGGTAACCGAAAGGTTGGAGTTTTGAGCCCTCCCGGGAGTGGTGTGTTGCTTTTTTCTTTGCGCTGATAGCTTTGAAGATATGTTCTGATGGTGGTGAGAGTGGAGCACGACTGTCTTCGTGGCGCAATTGGCTAGCACGATCGGCTGTTAACCGAAAGGTTGAAGGTTCGAGCCCAACCGGTGGTGGTGCGGCACTTTTTTTTCTTTGGGGTGTTAGCTCTGAAGAAATGTTCTGACGGTGGGGAGAGTGGAGCACGACTGTCTCCGTGGGGCAATTGGCTAGCGCGATCGGCTGTTAACCGAAAGGTTGGTAGTTCAAGCCCACCCGGTGGTGGTACGGCGCTTTTTTTTTCTTTGGGGTGATAGCTCTGAAGATATGTTCTAATTGTAGTGAGAGTGGAGCAGGACTGTCTGCGTGGCGCCATTGGCCAGGGCGATCGGCTGTTAACCGAAAAGTTGGAGGTTCGAGCCCTCCCAGGAGTGGTTCTTTGCTTTTTTCTTTGCGCTGATAGCTTTGAAGATATGTTCTGATGGTGGTGAGAGTGGAGCACGACTGTCTCGGTGGCGCAATTGGCTAGCGCGATCGGCTGTTAACCGAAAGGTTGGAGTTTCGAGCCCTCCCGGGAGTGGTGTGTTGCTTTTTTCTTTGCGGTAATAGCTTTGAAGATATTTTCTGATGGTGGTGAGAGTGGAGCAGGGCTGTCTTCGTGGCGCAATTGGCTAGCGCGATCGGCTGTTAACCGAAAGGTTGGAGGTGCGAGCCCAACCGGTGGTGGTGCGGCGCTTTTTTTTTCTTTGGGGTGATAGCTCTGAAGAAATGTTGTGACGGTGGTGAAAGTGGAGCACGACTGACTCCGTGGCGCAATTGGCTAGCGCGATCGGCTGTTAATCGAAAGGTTGGAGGTTCGAGCCCACCCGGTGGTGGTGCGGCGCTTTTTTTTTCTTTGGGTTGATAGCTCTGAAGAAATGTTCTAACGGTGGTGAGAGTGGAGCAGGACTGTTTCCGTGGCGCAATTGGCTAGCGCGATCGGCTGTTACCCAAAAAGTTGGAGGTTCGAGCTCTCCCGGTGGTGGTGCGGCACTTTTTTTTCTGTGGGCTGATAGCTTTGATGATATGTTCTAATGGTGGTAAGAGTGAAGCAGGACTGACTCCGTGGCGCCATTGGCTAGCACGATCGACAGTTAACCGAAAGGTTGGAGTTTCGAGCCCACCCGGTGGTGGTGCGGCGCTTTTTTTCTTTGGGCTGATAGCTTTGAAGATATGTTATGATGGTGGTGAGAGTGGAGCAGGACTGTCTCCGTGGCGCGATTGGCTAGCGTGATCGGCTGTTAACCGAAAAGTTGGAGGTTCGAGCCCACCCGGTGGTGGTGCGGCGCTTTTTTTTCTTTGGGCTGATAGCTTTGAAGATATGTTCTGATGGTGGTGAGAGGGGAGCACGACTGTCTTCGTGGCGCAATTGGCTAGCGCGATCGGCTGTTAACCGAAAGGTTGGAGGTTCGAGCCCAACCGGTGGTGGTGCGGCACTTTTTTTTCTTTGGGGTGTTAGCTCTGAAGAAATGTTCTGACGGTGGGGAGAGTGGAGCACGACTGTCTCCGTGGGGCGATTGGCTAGCGCGATCGGCTGTTAACCGAAAGGTTGGAGGTTCGAGCCCACCCGGTGGTGGTGCGGCGCTTTTTTTTCTTTGGGGTTATAGCTCTGAAGATATGTTCTGATGGTGGTGAGAGTAGAGCACGACTGTCTCCGTGGCGCAATTGGCTAGCGCGATCGGCTGTTAACCGAAAGGTTGGAGTTTCGAGCCCTCCCGGGAGTGGTGTGTTGCTTTTTTCTTTGCGGTAATAGCTTTGAAGATATGTTCTGATGTTGGTGAGAGTGGAGCAGGACCGTCTTCGTGGCGCAATTGGCTAGCGCGATCGGCTGTTAACCGAAAGTTTGGAGGTTCGAGCCCAACCGGTGGTGGTGCGGCGCTTTTTTTTCTTTGGGGTGATAGCTCTGAAGAAATGTTGTGACGGTGGTGAAAGTGGAGCACGACTGTCTCCGTGGGGCAATTGGCTAGCGCGATCGGCTGTTAATCGAAAGGTTGGAGGTTCGAGCCCACCCGGTGGTGGTGCGGCGCTTTTTTTTTCTTTGGGCTGATAGCTCTGAAGAAATGTTCTAACGGTGGTGAGAGTGGAGCAGGACTGTTTCCGTGGCGCAATTGGCTAGCGCGATCGGCTGTTACCCAAAAAGTTGGAGTTTCGAGCCCACCCGGTGGTGGTGCGGCGCTTTTTTTCTTTGGGCTGATAGCTTTGAAGATATGTTATGATGGTGGTGAGAGTGAAGCAGGACTGTCTCCGTGGCGCGAATGGCTAGCGTGATCGGCTGTTAACCGAAAAGTTGGAGGTTCGAGCCCACCCGGTGGTGGTGCGGCGCTTTTTTTTTTGTTTGGGCTGATAGCTTTGAAGATATGTTCTGATGGTGGTAAGAGTGAAGCAGGACTGTCTCCGTGGCGCAATTGGCTAGCGTGATCGGCTGTTAACCGAAAAGTTGGTAGTTCGAGCCCACCCGGTGGTGGTGCGGCGCTTTTTTTTCTTTGGGCTGATAGCTTTGAAGATATGTTCTTATGGTGGTGAGAGTGGAGCAGGACTGTCTCCATGGCGCAATTGGCTAGCGCGATCGGCTGTTAACCAAAAGGTCGGAGGTTCGAGCCCACCCGGTGATAGTATGGCGCTTTTTTTCTTTGGGCTGATAGCTTTGAAGATATGTTCTGATGAAGGCGAGAGTAGAGCAGGACTGTCTCCGTGGCGCAATTGGCTAGCGCGATCGGCTGTTAACCGAAAGGTTGGAGTTTCGAGCCCTCCCTGAAGTGGTGTGTTGCTTTTTTCTTTGCGCTGATAGCTTTGAAGATATGTTCTGATGGTGGTGAGAGGGGAGCACGACTGTCTCCGTGGCGCAGTTGGCTAGCGCGATCGGCTGTTAACCGAAAGGTTGGAAGTTCGAGCCCACCCGGTGATGGTGGGGCGCTTTTTTTTCTTTGTGCTGATAGCTTTGAAGATATGTTCTGATGGTGGTGAGAGTGGAGCAGGACTGTCTCCGTGGCGCAATTGGCTGGCGAGATTGGCTGTTAACCGAAAGGTTGGAGGTTCGAGCCCACCCGGTTGTGGTGTGTTGCTTTTTTCTTTGCGGTAATAGCTTTGAAGATATGTTCTGATGGTGGTGAGAGTGGACCAGGACTGTCTTCGTGGCGCAATTGGCTAGCGCGATCGGCTGTTAACCGAAAGGTTGGAGGTTCGAGCCCACCCGGTGGTGGTGCGGCAGTTTTTTTTTTGGGTGATAGCTCTGAAGAAATGGTCTGACGGTGGTGAGAGTGGAGCAGGACTGTCTCCGTGGCGCAATTGGCTAGCGCGATCTGCTGTTACCCGAAAACTTGGAGGTTCGAGCTCTCTCGGTGGTGGTGCGGAGCTTTTTTTTCTGTGGGCTGATAGCTATGAAGATATGTTCTGATGGTGGTGAGAGTGGAGCAGGACTGTCTCCGTGGCGCAATTGGCTAGCGTGATCGGCTGTTAACCGGCAAGTTGGAGGTTCGAGCCCACCCGTTGGTGGTGTGGCGCTTTTTTTTCTTTGGGCTCATAGCTTTGAAGATATGTTCTAATGGTGAAAAGAGTGGAGCAGGACTGTCTCAGTGGCGCCATTGGCTAGCGCGATCGGCAGTTAAACGAAAGGTTGGAGTTTGTTTCGAGCCCACCCGGTGGTGGTGCGGCGCTTTTTTTTCTTTTGGCTGATAGCTTTGAAGATATGTTCTGATGGTGGTGAGAGTGGAGCAGGACTGTCTCCGTGGCGCAATTGGCTAGCGTGATCAGCTGTTAACCGAAAAGTTTGTAGTTCGAGCTGACCCGGTGGTGGTGCGGCGCTTTTTTTTTCTTTGGGCTGATAGCTTTGAAGATATGTTCTGATGGTGGTGAGAGTGGAGCAGTACTGTCTCTATGGCGCAATTGGCTAGCGCGATCGTCTGTTAACCAAAAGGTTGGAGGTTCGAGCCCACCCGGTGGTGGCATGGCGCTTTTTTTTCTTTGGGCTGATAGCCTTGAAGATATGTTCTTATGGTGGTGAGAGTAGAGCAGGACTGTCTCCGTGGCGCAATTGGCTAGCGCGATCGGCTGTTAACCAAAAGGTTGGGGTTTCGAGCCCTCCCGGGAGTGATCTGTTGCTTTTTTCTTTCCGCTGATAGCTTTAAAGATATGTTCTTATAGTGGTGAGAGTGGAGCAAGACTGTCTCCGTGGCGCAATGGGCAAGCGCGATCGGCTGTTAACCGAAAGGTTGGAAGTTCGAGCCCACCCGTTGATGCTGGGGCGCTTTTTTTCTTTGTGCTGTTAGCTTTGAAGATATGTTCTGATGGTGGTGAGAGTGGAGCAGGACTGTCTCCGTGGCGCAATTGGCTGGCGCGATCGGCTGTTAACCGAAAGGTTGGAGTTTCGAGCCCTCCCGGGAGTGGTGTGTTGCTTTTTTCTTTGCGGTAATAGCTTTGAAGATATGTTCACATGGTGATGAGAGTGGAGCAGGACTGTCTTCGTGGCGCAATTGGCTAGCGCGATCGGCTGTTAACCGAAAGGTTGGAGGTTCGAGCCCAACCGGTGGTGGTGCAGCGCTTTTTTTTTCTTTGGGGTGATAGCTCTGAAGAAATGTTTTGATGGTGGTGGAGAGTGGAGCAGGACTGTCTCCGTGGGGCAATTGGCTAGCGCGATCGGCTGTTAACCGAAAGGTTGGATGTTCGAGCCCACCCGATGGTGGTGTGGCGCTTTTTTTTCTTTGGGCTGATAGCTTTGAAGATATGTTCTTATGGTGGTGAGAGTGGAGCAGGACTGTCTCCGTGGCGCAATTGGCTAGCGCGATCGGCTGTTAACCGAAAAGTTGGAGGTTCGAGCCTACCCGGTGGTTGTGCGGCGCTTTTTTTTCTGTGGGCTGATGGCTTTGAAGATATGTTCTGATGGTGGTGAGAGTGGAGCATGACTGTCTCCATGGCGCAATTGGCTAGCGTGATCGGCTGTTAACCGAAAAGTTGGAGGTTCAATCCCACCTCGGGGTGGTGCGGCGCTTTTTTTTTTCTTTGGGCTGATAGCTTTGAAGATATGTTCTGATGGTGGTGAGAGTGGAGCACGACTGTCTCCATGGCGCAATTGGCTAGCGCGATCGGCTGTTAACCAAAAGGTCGGAGGTTCGAGCCCACCCGGTGGTGGTATGGCGCTGTTTTTGTTTGTGCTGATAGCTTTGAAGATATGTTCTGATGGTGGTGAGAGTGGAGCAGGACTGTCTCCGTGGCACAATTGGCTAGCGCGATCGGCTGTTAACCGAAATTTTGAGTTTCGAGCCCACCCGGCGGTGGTGCGGCGCTTTTTTTTCTTTGGGCTGATAGCTTTGAAGATATGTTCTGATGGTGGTGAGAGTAGAGCAGGACTGTCTCAGTGGCGCAATTGGCTAGCGCGATCGGCTGTTAACTGAAAGGTTAGAGTTTCGAGCCCTCTTGGGAGAGGTGTGTTGCTTTCTTCTTTGTGCTGATAGCTTTGAAGATATGTTCTGATGGTGGTGAGAGTGGAGCAGGACTGTCTCCATGGCGCAATTGGCTAGCGCGATCGGCTGTTAACCAAAAGGTCGGAGGTTCGAGCCAACCAGGTGGTGGTATGGCACTTTTTCTGGGCTGATAGCTTTGAAGATATGTTCTGATGGTGGTGAGAGTGGAGCAGGACTGTCTCCGTGGCGCAATTGGCTAGCGCGATCGGCTGTTACCCGAAAGGTTGGAGTTTCGAGCCCACCTGGTGGTGGTGCGACGCTTTTTTTTCTTTGGGCTGATAGCTTTGAAGATATGTTCTGATGGTGGTAAGAGTAGAGCAGGACTGTCTCCATGGCGCAATTGGCTAGCGCGATCGGCTGTTAACCGAAAGGTCGGAGGTTCGAGCCCACCCGGTGGTGGTGCGGCACTTTTTTTTCTTTGGGGTGATAGCTCTGAAGAAATGGTCTGACGGTGGTAAGAGTGGAGCAGGACGGACCCCGTGGCGCAATTGGCTAGCGCGATCGGCTGTTAACCGAAAGGTTGGAGTTTCGAGCCCTCCCGGGAGTGGTGTGTTGCTTTTTTCTTTGCGGTAATAGCTTTGAAGATATGTTCAGATGGTGATGAGAGTGGAGCAGGACTGTCTTCGTGGCGCAATTGGCTAGCGCGATCGGCTGTTAACCGAAAGGTTGGAGGTTCGAGCCCAACCGGTGGTGGTGCGGTGCTTTTTTTTCTTTGGGGTGATAGCTCTGAAGAAATGTTCTGACGGTGGTGAGAGTCCAGCACGACTGTCTCCGTGGCGCAATCGGCTAGCGCGATCGGCTGTTAACCGAAAAGTTGGAGTTTCTAGCCTACCCGGTGGTTGTGCGGCGAATTTTTTTTCTGTGGGCTGATAGCTTTGAAGATATGTTCTGATGGTGGTGAGAGTGGAGCATGACGGTCTCCATGGCGCAATTGGCTAGCGTGATCGGCTGTTAACCGAAAAGTTGGAGGTTCGAGCCCACCTCGTGGTGGTGCGGCGCTTTTTTTTCTTTGGGCTCATAGCTTTGAAGATATGTTCTGATGGTGGTGAGAGTGGAGCAGGACTGTCTCCATGGCGCAATTGGCTAGCGCGATCGGCTTTTAACCAAAAGGTCACAGGTTCGAGCCCACCCGGTGGTGGTATGGCGCTTTTTTTGTTTGGGCTGATAGCTTTGAAGATATGTTCTGATGGTGGTGAGAGTGGAGCAGGAGTGTCTCCGTGGCGCAATTGGCTAGCGCGATCGGCCGTTAACCGAAAGGTTGGAGTTTCGAGCCCACCCGGCGGTGGTGCGGCGCTTTTTTTTCTTTGGGCTGATAGCTTTAAAGATATGTTCTGATGGTGGTGAGAGTAGAGCAGGACTGTCTCCGTGGCGCAATTGGCTAGCGCGATCGGCTGTTAACCGAAAGGTTGGAGTTTCGAGCCTTCTCGAGAGAGGTGTGTTGCTTTTTCTTTGTGCTGATAGCTTTGAAGATATGTTCTGATGCTGGTGAGAGTGGAGCAGGACTGTCTCCATGGCGCAATTGGCTAGCGCGATCGGCTGTTAACCAAAAGGTCGGAGGTTCGAGCCAACCCGGTGGTGGTATGGCGGTTTTTTTTGGGCTGATAGCTTTGAAGATATGTTCTGATGGTGGTGAGATTGGAGCAGGACTGTCTCCGTGGTGCAATTGGCTAGCACGATCGGCTGTTAACCGAAAGGTTGGAGTTTCGAGCCCACCCGGCGGTGGTGCGACGCTTTTTTTTCTTTGGGCTGATAGCTTTGAAGATATGTTCTGATGGTGGTGAGAGTAGAGCAGGACTGTCTCCGTGGCGAAATTGGCTAGCGCGATCGGCTGTTAACCGAAAGGTTGGAGGTTCGAGCCCACCAGGTGGTGGTGCGGTGCTTTTTTTTCTTTGGGCTGATAGCTTTGAAGATATGTTCTGATGGTGGTGAGAGGGGGGCAAGACTGTCTCCGTGGCGCATTGGGCTAGCGCGATCGGCTGTTGACCGAAAGGTTGGAGTTTCGAACCCTCCCTGGAGTGGTGTGTTGCTTTTTCTTGGCGCTGATAGCTTTTAGGATATGTTCTGATGGTGGTGAGAGTGGGGCAAGACTGTCTCCGTGGCGCAATGGGCTAGCGCGATCGGCTTTTAACCAAAAGGTCAGAGGTTCGAGCCCACCCGGTGGTGGTATGGCGCTTTTTTTGTTTGGGCTGATAGCTTTGAAGATATGTTCTGATGGTGGTGAGAGTGGAGCAGGAGTGTCTCCGTGGCGCAATTGGCTAGCGCGATCGGCCGTTAACCGAAAGGTTGGAGTTTCGAGCCCACCCGGCGGTGGTGCGGCGCTTTTTTTTCTTTGGGCTGATAGCTTTAAAGATATGTTCTGATGGTGGTGAGAGTAGAGCAGGACTGTCTCCGTGGCGCAATTGGCTAGCGCGATCGGCTGTTAACCGAAAGGTTGGAGTTTCGAGCCTTCTCGAGAGAGGTGTGTTGCTTTTTCTTTGTGCTGATAGCTTTGAAGATATGTTCTGATGGTGGTGAGAGTGGAGCAGGACTGTCTCCATGGCGCAATTGGCTAGCGCGATCGGCTGTTAACCAAAAGGTCGGAGGTTCGAGCCAACCCGGTGGTGGTATGGCGGTTTTTTTTGGGCTGATAGCTTTGAAGATATGTTCTGATGGTGGTGAGATTGGAGCAGGACTGTCTCCGTGGTGCAATTGGCTAGCGCGATCGGCTGTTGACCGAAAGGTTGGAGTTTCGAGCCCACCCGGCGGTGGTGCGACGCTTTTTTTTCTTTGGGCTGATAGCTTTGAAGATATGTTCTGATGGTGGTGAGAGTAGAGCAGGACTGTCTCCGTGGCGAAATTGGCTAGCGCGATCGGCTGTTAACCGAAAGGTTGGAGGTTCGAGCCCACCCGGTGGTGGTGCGGTGCTTTTTTTTCTTTGGGCTGATAGCTTTGAAGATATGTTCTGATGGTGGTGAGAGGGGGGCAAGACTGTCTCCGTGGCGCATTGGGCTAGCGCGATCGGCTGTTGACCGAAAGGTTGGAGTTTCGAACCCTCCCTGGAGTGGTGTGTTGCTTTTTCTTGGCGCTGATAGCTTTTAGGATATGTTCTGATGGTGGTGAGAGTGGGGCAAGACTGTCTCCGTGGCGCAATGGGCTAGCGCGATCGGCTGTTAACTGAAAGGTTGGAGGTTCGAGCCCACCCGGTGGTGGTGCAGCGCTTTTTTTTCTTTGCGCTGATAGCTTTGAAGATATGTTCTGATGGTGGTGAGAGTGGAGCAGGAGTGTCTCCGTGGCGCAATTGGCTAGCGCGATCGGCCGTTAACCGAAAGGTTGGAGTTTCGAGCCCACCCGGCGGTGGTGCGGCGCTTTTTTTTGTTTGGGCTGATAGCTTTAAAGATATGTTCTGATGGTGGTGAGAGTAGAGCAGGACTGTCTCCGTGGCGCCATTGGCTAGTGCGATCGGCTGTTAACCGAAAGGTTGGAGTTTCGAGCCTTGTCGAGAGAGGTGTGTTGCTTTTTTCTTTGTGCTGATAGCTTTGAAGATATGTTCTGATGGTGGTGAGAGTGGAGCAGGACTGTCTCCATGGCGCAATTGGCTAGCGCGATCGGCTGTTAACCAAAAGGTCGGAGGTTCGAGCCAACCCGGTGGTGGTATGGCGGTTTTTTTTGGGCTGATAGCTTTGAAGATATGTTCTGATGGTGGTGAGATTGGAGCAGGACTGTCTCCGTGGTGCAATTGGCTAGCGCGATCGGCTGTTAACCGAAAGGTTGGAGTTTCGAGCCCACCCGGCGGTGGTGCGACGCTTTTTTTTCTTTGGGCTGATAGCTTTGAAGATATGTTCTGATGGTGGTGAGAGTAGAGCTGGACTGTCTCCGTGCCAAAATTGGCTAGCGCGAGCGGCTGTTAACCGAAAGGTTGGAGGTTCGAGCCCACCCGGTGGTGGTGCGGTGCTTTTTTTTCTTTGGGCTGATAGCTTTGAAGATATGTTCTGATGGTGGTGAGAGGGGGGCAAGACTGTCTCCGTGGCGCGTTGGGCTAGCGCGATCGGCTGTTGACCGAAAGGTTGGAGTTTCGAACCCTCCCTGGAGTGGTGTGTTGCTTTTTTCTTGGCGCTGATAGCTTTTAGGATATGTTCTGATGGTGGTGAGAGTGGGGCAAAACTGTCTCCGTGGCGCAATGGGCTAGCGCGATCGGCTGTTAACTGAAAGGTTGGAGGTTCGAGCCCACCCGGTGGTGGTGCAGCGCTTTTTTTCTTTGCGCTGACAGCTTTGAAGATATGTTCTGATGATGGTGAGAGTGGAGCAAGACTGCTTCCGTGGCGCAATGGGCTAGCGCGATCGGCTGTTAACCGATAGGTTGGAGTTTCGAGCCCTCCCGGGAGTGGTGTGTTGCTTTTTTTCTTTGCGGTAATAGCTTTGAAGATATGTTCTGATGGTGGTGAGAGTGGAGCAGGATTGTCTTCGTGGCGCAATTGGCTAGCGCGATCGGCTGTTAACCGAAAGGTTGGAGGTTCGAGCCCAACCGATGGTGGTGCGGCGCTTTTTTTTCTTTGGGGTGATAGCTCTGAAGAAATGTTCTGACGGTGGTGAGAGTGAAGCAGGACTGTCTCCGTGGCGCAATTGGCTAGCGTTATCGGCTGTTATCCGAAAAGTTGGAGGTTTGAGCCCACCCGGTGGTGGTGCGGCGCTTTTTTTTTCTTTGGGGTGATAGCTCTGAAGAAATGTTCTGACGGTGGTGAGAGTGGAGCAGGACTGTCTCCGTGGCGCAATTGGCTAGCGTTATCGGCTGTTATCCGAAAAGTTGGAGGTTTGAGCCCACCCGGTGGTGGTGCGGCGCTTTTTTTTCTTTTGTCTGATAGCTTTGTAGATATGTTCTGATGGTGGTGAGAGTGGAGCAGAATTCTCTCCGTGGCGCAATCGGCTAGCGTGATCGGCTGTTAACCGAAAAGTTGGTAGTTCGAGCCCACCCTGTGGTGGTATGCCGCTTTTTTTTCTTTGGGCTGATAGCTTTGAAGATATGTTCTGATGGTGGTGAGAGTGGAGCAGGACTGTCTCCATGGCGCAATTGGCTAGCGCGATCGGCTGTTAACCGAAAGGTTGGAGTTTCGAGCCCAACCGGTGGTGGTGCGGCGCTTTTTTTTCTTTGGGCTGATAGCTTTGAAGATATGTTCTGATGGTGGTGAGAGTAGAGCAGGACTGTCTCCGTGGCGCAATTGGCTAGCGCGATCGGCTGTTAACCGAAAGCTTGGAGTTTCGAGCCCTCCCTGGAGTGGTGTTTGCTTTTTTCTTTGCGCTGATAGCTTTGAAGATATGTTCTGATGGTGGTGAGAGTGGAGCAGGACTGTCTCCGTGGTGCCATAGGCTGGCGCGATTGGCCGTTAACCGAAAGGTTGGAGGTTCGAGCCCACCCGGTGGTGGTGCGGTGCTTTTTTTTGTTTGGGCTGATAGCTTTGAAGATATATATGTTCTGATGGTGGTGAGAGTGGAGCAGGACTGTCTCCGTGGCGCAATTGGCTTGGGCGATCGGCTGTTAACCGAAAGGTTGGAGGTTCGAGCCCACACGGTGGTGGTGCGGCGCTTTTTTTCTGTGGGCTGATAGCTTTGAAGATATGTTCTGATGGTGGTGAGAGTGGAGCACGACTGTCTCCGTGGCGCAATTGGCTAGCGTGATCGGCTGTTAACCGAAAAGTTGGTGGTTCGAGCACACCCGGTGGTGGTACGGCGCTTTTTTTTCTTTGGGCTGATAGCTTTGAAGATATGTTTTGATGGTGGTGGAGAGCGGAGCAGGACTGTCTCCATGGGGCAATTGGCTAGCGCGATCGGCTGTTAACCGAAAGGTTGGAGGTTCGAGCACATCCGGTGGTGGTGCGGTGCTTTTTTTCTTTGGGCTGATAGCTTTGAAGATATGTTCTGATGGTGGTGAGAGGGGAGCAAGACTGTCTCCGTGGCGCAATCGGCTAGCGCGATCAGCTGTTAACCTAAAGGTTGGAGGTTCGAGCCCACCTGGTGGTGGTGCAGCGCTTTTTTTCTTTGCGCTGATAGCTCTGAAGAAATGTTCTGATGGTGGTGAGAGTGGAGCCCGACGGTCTCCGTGGGGCAATTGGCTAGCGCGATCGGATGTTAACCGAAAGGTTGGATGTTCGAGCCCACCTGATGGTGGTGCGGCGCTTTTTTTTCTTTGGGCTGATAGCTTTGTAGATATGTTCTTATGGTGGTGAGGGTGGAGCAGGACTGTCTCCGTGGCGCAATTGGCTAGCGCGAGCGGCTGTTAACCAAAAGGTCGGAGGTTCGAGCCCACCCGGTGGTGGTGCGGCGCTTTTTTTTCTTTGGGCTGATAGCTTTAAAGATATGTTCTTATGGTGGTGAGAGTGGAGCAGGACTGTCTCCGTGGCGCAATTGGCTAGCGCGATCGACTGTTAACCGAAATGTTGGAGGTTCGAGCCAACCTCGTGGTGGTGCGGCGCTTTTTTTTCTTTGGGCTGATAGCTTTGAAGATATGTTCTGATGGTGGTGAGAGTGGAGCAGGACTGTCTTCGTGGCGCAATTGGCTAGCGCGATCGGCTGTTAACCGAAAGGTTGGAGGTTCGAGCCCAACCGGTGGTGGTGCAGCGCTTTTTTTTTCTTTGGGGTGATAGCTCTGAAGAAATGTTCTGACGGTGGTGAGAGTGGAGCACGACTGTCTCCGTGGGGCAATTGGCTAGCGCGATCGGCTGTTAACCGAAAGGTTGGATGTTCGAGCCCACCCGATGGTGGTGTGGCGCTTTTTTTCTTTGGGCTGATAGCTTTGAAGATATGTTCTTATGGTGGTGAGAGTGGAGCAGGACTGTCTCCGTGGCGCAATTGGCTAGCGCGATCGGCTGTTAACCGAAAAGTTGGAGGTTCGAGCCTACCCGGTGGTTGTGCGGCGCTTTTTTTCTGTGGGCTGATGGCTTTGAAGATATGTTCTGATGGTGGTGAGAGTGGAGCATGACTGTCTCCATGGCGCAATTGGCTAGCGTGATCGGCTGTTAACCGAAAAGTTGGAGGTTCAATCCCACCTCGGGGTGGTGCGGCGCTATTTTTTCTTTAGGCTGATAGCTTTGAAGATATGTTCTGATGGTGGTGAGAGTGGAGCACGACTGTCTCCATGGCGCGATTGGCTAGCGCGATCGGCTGTTAACCAAAAGGTTGGAGTTTCGAGCCCACCCGGCGGTGGTGCGGCGCTTTTTTTCTTTGGGCTGATAGCTTTGAAGATATGTTCTGATGGTGGTGAGAGTAGAGCAGGACTGTCTCAGTGGCGCAATTGGCTAGCGCGATCGGCTGTTAACTGAAAGGTTAGAGTTTCGAGCCCTCTCGGGAGAGGTGTGTTGCTTTTTTCTTTGTGCTGATAGCTTTGAAGATATGTTCTGATGGTGGTGAGAGTGGAGCACGACTGTCTCCATGGCGCAATTGGCTAGCGCGATCGGCTGTTAACCAAAAGGTCGGAGGTTCGAGCCAACCCGGTGGTGGTATGGCGCTTTTTTTGGGCTGATAGCTTTGAAGATATGTTCTGATGGTGGTGAGAGTTGAGCAGGACTGTCTCTGTGGCGCAATTGGCTAGCGCGATCGGCTGTTACCCGAAAGGTTGGAGTTTCGAGCCCACCTGGTGGTGGTGCGACGCTTTTTTTTCTTTGGGCTGATAGCTTTGAAGATATGTTCTGATGGTGGTAAGAGTAGAGCAGGACTGTCTCCATGGCGCAATTGGCTAGCGCGATCGGCTGTTAACCGAAAGGTCGGAGGTTCGAGCCCACCCGGTGGTGGTGCAGCACTTTTTTTTCTTTGGGGTGATAGCTCTGAAGAAATGGTCTGACGGTGGTGAGAGTGGAGCAGGACGGACCCCGTGGCGCAATTGGCTAGCGCGATCGGCTGTTAACCGAAAGGTTGGAGTTTCGAGCCCTCCCGGGAGTGGTGTGTTGCTTTTTTCTTTGCGGTAATAGCTTTGAAGATATGTTCAGATGGTGATGAGAGTGGAGCAGGACTGTCTTCGTGGCGCAATTGGGTAGCGCGATCGGCTGTTAACCGAAAGGTTCAAGGTTCGAGCCCAACCGGTGGTGGTGCGGTGCTTTTTTTTTCTTTGGGGTGATAGCTCTGAAGAAATGTTCTGACGGTGGTGAGAGTCGAGCACGACTGTCTCCGTGGCGCAATTGGCTAGCGCGATCGGCTGTTAACCGAAAAGTTGGAGGTTCGAGCCTACCCGGTGGTTGTGCGGCGAATTTTTTTTCTGTGGGCTGATAGCTTTGAAGATATGTTTTGATAGTGGTGAGAGTGGAGCATGACGGTCTCCATGGCGCAATTGGCTAGCGTGATCGGCTGTTAACCGAAAAGTTGGAGGTTCGAGCCCACCTCGTGGTGGTGCGGCGCTTTTTTTTCTTTGGGCTCATAGCTTTGAAGATATGTTCTGATGGTGGTGAGAGTGGAGCAGGACTGTCTCCATGGCGCAATTGGCTAGCGCGATCGGCTTTTAACCAAAAGGTCAGAGGTTCGAGCCCACCCGGTGGTGGTATGGCGCTTTTTTTGTTTGGGCTGATAGCTTTGAAGATATGTTCTGATGGTGGTGAGAGTGGAGCAGGAGTGTCTCCGTGGCGCAATTGGCTAGCGCGATCGGCTGTTAACCGAAAGGTTGGAGTTTCGAGCCCACCCGGCGGTGGTGCGGCGCTTTTTTTTCTTTGGGCTGATAGCTTTAAAGATATGTTCTGATGGTGGTGAGAGTAGAGCAGGACTGTCTCCGTGGCGCAATTGGCTAGCGCGATCGTCTGTTAACCGAAAGGTTGGAGTTTCGAGCCTTCTCGAGAGAGGTGTGTTGCTTTTTTCTTTGTGCTGATAGCTTTGAAGATATGTTCTGATGGTGGTGAGAGTGGAGCAGGACTGTCTCCATGGCGCAATTGGCTAGCGCGATCGGCTGTTAACCGAAAGGTTGGAGTTTCGAGCCCTCCCGGGAGTGGTGTGTTGCTTTTTTTCTTTGCGGTAATAGCTTTGAAGATATGTTCTGATGGTGGTGAGAGTGGAGCAGGACTGTCTTCGTGGCGCAATTGGCTAGCGCGATCGGCTGTTAACCGAAAGGTTGGAGGTTCGAGCCCAGCCGATGGTGGTGCGGCGCTTTTTTTTCTTTGGGGTGATAGCTCTGAAGAAATGTTCTGACGGTGGTGAGAGTGAAGCAGGACTGTCTCCGTGGCGCAATTGGCTAGCGTTATCGGCTGTTATCCGAAAAGTTGGAGGTTCGAGCCCACCGGTGGTGGTGCGGCGCTTTTTTTTCTTTTGTCTGATAGCTTTGTAGATATGTTCTGATGGTGGTGAGAGTGGAGCAGAATTCTCTCCGTGGCGCAATCGGCTAGCGTGATCGGCTGTTAACCGAAAAGTTGGTAGTTCGAGCCCACCCTGTGGTGGTATGCCGCTTTTTTTTCTTTGGGCTGAGAGCTTTGAAGATATGTTCTGATGGTGGTGAGAGTGGAGCAGGACTGTCTCCATGGCGCAATTGGCTAGCGCGATCGGCTGTTAACCGAAAGGTTGGAGTTTCGAGCCCACCCGGTGGTGGTGCGGCGCTTTTTTTTCTTTGGGCTGTAGCTTTGAAGATATGTTCTGATGGTGGTGAGAGTAGAGCAGGACTGTCTCCGTGGCGCAATTGGCTAGCGCAATCGGCTGTTAACCGAAAGCTTGGAGTTTCGAGCCCTCCCTGGAGTGGTGTGTTGCTTTTTTCTTTGCGCTGATAGCTTTGAAGATATGTTCAGATGGTGGTGAGAGTGGAGCACGACTGTCTCCTTGGCGCAGTTGGCTAGCGCGATCGGCTGTTAACCAAAAAGTTGGAGGTTCGAGCACACCCGGTGGTGGTGCGGCGCTTTTTTTTCTTTGGGCTGATAGCTTTGAAGATATGTTTTTATGGTGGTGGAGAGCGGAGCAGGACTGTCTCCATGGGGCAATTGGCTAGCGCGATCGGCTGTTAACCGAAAGGTTGGAGGTTCGAGCACATCCGGTGGTGGTGCGGTGCTTTTTTTCTTTGGGCTGATAGCTTTGAAGATATGTTCTGATGGTGGTGAGAGGGGAGCAAGACTGTCTCCGTGGCGCAATCGGCTAGCGCGATCAGCTGTTGACCGAAAGGTTGGAGTTTCGAGCCCTCCCTTAGTGGTGTGTTGCTTTTTTCTTTGCGCTGATAGCTTTGAAGATATGTTCTGATGGTGGTGAGAGTGGAGCAGGACTGTCTCCGTGGCGCAATTGGCTAGCGCGATCGGCTGATAACCGAAAGGTTGGAGTTTCGAGCACCCGGCGGTGGTGCGGCGCTTTTTTTTCTTTGGGCTGATAGCTTTGAAGATAAGTTCAGGTGGTGGTGAGAGTCGAGCAGGACTGTCTCCGTGGCGCAATTGGCTAGCGCGATCGGCTGTTAACCGAAAGGTTGGAGGTTCGAGCCCAACCGGTGGTGGTGCGGCGCTATTTTTTCTGTGGGCTGATAGCTTTGAAGATATGTTCTGATGGTGGTGAGAGTGGAGCATGGCTGTCTTCATGGCGCAATTGGCTAGCGTGATCGGCTGTTAACCGAAAAGTTGGAGGTTCGAGCCCACCTCGTGGTGGTGCGGCGCTTTTTTTTTCTTTGGACTGATAGCTTTGAAGATATGTTCTGATGGTGGTGAGAGTAGAGCAGGACTGTCTCTATGGCGCAATTGGCTAGCGCGATCGGCTGTTAACCAAAAGGTCGGAGGTTCGAGCCCACCCGGTGGTGGTATGGCGCTTTTTTTGTTTGGGCTGATAGCTTTCAAGATATGTTCTGATGGTGGTGAGAGTGGAGCAGGACTGTCTCCGTGGCGCAATTGGCTAGCGCGATCGGCTGATAACCGAAAGGTTGGAGTTTCGAGCCCACCCGGCGGTGGTGCGGCGCTTTTTGTTCTTTGGGCTGATAGCTTTGAAGATATGTTCAGATGGTGGTGAGAGTAGAGCAGGACTGTCTCCGTGGCGCAATTGGCTAGCGCGATCGGCTGTTAGGCGAAAGGTTTGAGTTTCGAGCCCACCCGGCGGTGGTGCGACGCTTTTTTTTCTTTGCGCTGATAGCTTTGGAGATATGTTCTGATGGTGGTGAGAGTAGAGCAGGACTGTCTCCGTGGCGCAATTGGCTAGCGCGATCGGCTGTTAACCGAAAGGTCGGAGGTTCGAGCCCACCCGCTGGTGGTGCGGCGCTTTTTTTTCTTTGGGGTGATAGCTCTGAAGAAATGGTCTGACGGTGGTGAGAGTGGAGCAGGACGGTCCCCGTGGCGCAATTGGCTAGCGCGATCGGCTGTTAACCGAAAGGTTGGAGTTTCGAGCCCTCCCGAGAGTGGTGTGTTGTTTTTTCTTTGCGGTATTAATTTTGAAGATATGTTCAGATGTTGATGAGAGTGGAGCAGGACTGTCTTCGTGGCGCAATTGGCTAGCGCGATCGGCTGTTAACCGAAAGTTTGGAGGCTCGAGCCCAACCGGTGGTGGTGCGGCGCTTTTTTTTTCTTTGGGGTGATAGCTCTGAAGAAATGTTCTGATGGTGGTGAGAGTGGAGCCCGACGGTCTCCGTGGGGCAATTTTCTAGCGCGATCGGATGTTAACCGAAAGGTTGGATGTTCGAGCCCACCTGATGGTGGTGCGGCGCTTTTTTTTCTTTGGGCTGATAGCTTTGTAGATATGTTCTTATGGTGGTGAGGGTGGAGCAGGACTGTCTCCGTGGCGCAATTGGCTAGCGCGAGCGGCTGTTAACCAAAAGGTCGGAGGTTCGAGCCCACCCGGTGGTGGTGCAGCGCTTTTTTTTCTTTGGGCTGATAGCTTTAAAGATATGTTCTTATGGTGGTGAGAGTGGAGCAGGACTGTCTCCGTGGCGCAATTGGCTAGCGCGATCGGCTGTTAACCGAAATGTTGGAGGTTCGAGCCAACCTCGTGGTGGTGCGGCGCTTTTTTTTCTTTGGGCTGATAGCTTTGAAGATATGTTCTGATGGTGGAGAGAGTGGAGCAGGACTGTCTTCGTGGCGCAATTGGCTAGCGCGATCGGCTGTTAACCGAAAGGTTGGAGGTTCGAGCCCGACCGGCGGTGGTGCAGCGCTTTTTTTTTCTTTGGGGTGATAGCTCTGAAGAAATGTTCTGACGGTGGTGAGAGTGGAGCACGACTGTCTCCGTGGGGCAATTGGCTAGCGCGATCGGCTGTTAACCGAAAGGTTGGATGTTCGAGCCCACCCGATGGTGGTGTGGCGCTTTTTTTTCTTTGGGCTGATAGCTTTGAAGATATGTTCTTATGGTGGTGAGAGTGGAGCAGGACTGTCTCCGTGGCGCAATTGGCTAGCGCGATCGGCTGTTAACCGAAAAGTTGGAGGTTCGAGCCTACCCGGTGGTTGTGCGGCGCTTTTTTTTCTGTGGGCTGATGGCTTTGAAGATATGTTCTGATGGTGGTGAGAGTGGAGCATGACTGTCTCCATGGCGCATTTGGCTAGCGTGATCGGCTGTTAACCGAAAAAAAGGAGGTTCAATCCCACCTAGGGGTGGTGCGGCGCTTTTTTTTTCTTTGGGCTGATAGCTTTGAAGATATGTTCTGATGGTGGTGAGAGTGGAGCACGACTGTCTCCATGGCGCGATTGGCTAGCGCGATCGGCTGTTAACCAAAAGGTAGGAGGTTCGAGCCCACCCGGTGCTGGTATGGCGCTGTTTTTGTTTGTGCTGATAGCTTTGAAGATATGTTCTGATGGTGGTAAGAGTGGAGCAGGACTGTCTCCGTGGCGCAATTGGCTAGCGCGATCGGCTGTTAACCGAAAGGTTGGAGTTTCGAGCCCACCCGGCGGTGGTGCGGCGCTTTTTTTCTTTGGGCTGATAGCTTTGAAGATATGTTCTGATGGTGGTGAGAGTAGAGCAGGACTGTCTCAGTGGCGCAATTGGCTAGCGCGATCGGCTGTTAACTGAAAGGTTAGAGTTTCGAGCCCTCTCGGGAGAGGTGTGTTGCTTTTTTCTTTGTGCTGATAGCTTTGAAGATATGTTCTGATGGTGGTGAGAGTGGAGCAGGACTGTCTCCATGGCGCAATTGGCTAGCGCGATCGGCTGTTAACCAAAAGGTCGGAGGTTCGAGCCAACCCGGTGGTGGTATGGCGCTTTTTTTGGGCTGATAGCTTTGAAGATATGTTCTGATGGTGGTGAGAGTGGAGCAGGACTGTCTCCGTGGCGCAATTGGCTAGCGCGATCGGCTGTTACCCGAAAGGTTGGAGTTTCGAGCCCACCTGGTGGTGGTGCGACGCTTTTTTTTCTTTGGGCTGATAGCTTTGAAGATATGTTCTGATGGTGGTAAGAGTAGAGCAGGACTGTCTCCATGGCGCAATTGGCTAGCGCGATCGGCTGTTAACCGAAAGGTCGGAGGTTCGAGCCTACCCGGTGGTGGTGCGGCACTTTTTTTCTTTGGGGTGATAGCTCTGAAGAAATGGTCTGACGGTGCTGAGAGTGGAGCAGGACGGACCCCGTGGCGCAATTGGCTAGCGCGATCGGCTGTTAACCGAAAGGTTGGAGTTTCGAGCCCTCCCGGGAGTGGTGTGTTGCTTTTTTCTTTGCGGTAATAGCTTTGAAGATATGTTCTGACGGTGGTGAGAGTCGAGCACGACTGTCTCCGTGGCGCAATTGGCTAGCGCAATCGGCTGTTAACCGAAAAATTGGAGGTTCGAGCCTACCCGGTGGTTGTGCGGCGAATTTTTTTTTCTGTGGGCTGATAGCTTTGAAGATATGTTCTGATAGTGGTGAGAGTGGAGCATGACGGTCTCCATGGCGCAATTGGCTAGCGTGATCGGCTGTTAACCGAAAAGTTGGAGGTTCGAGCCCACCTCGTGGTGGTGCAGCGCTTTTTTTTCTTTGGGCTCATAGCTTTGAAGATATGTTCTGATGGTTGTGAGAGTGGAGCAGGACTGTCTCCATGCCGCAATTGGCTAGCGCGATCGGCTTTTAACCAAAAGGTCAGAGGTTCGAGCCCACCCGGTGGTAGTATGGCGCTTTTTTTGTTTGGGCTGATAGCTTTGAAGATATGTTCTGATGGTGGTGAGAGTGGAGCAGGAGTGTCTCCGTGGCGCAATTGGCTAGCGTGATCGGCTGTTAACCGAAAAGTTGGAGGTTCGAGCCCACCTCGTGGTGGTGCGGCGCTTTTTTTTCTTTGGGCTCATAGCTTTGAAGATATGTTCTGATGGTGGTGAGAGTGGAGCAGGACTGTCTCCATGGCGCAATTGGCTAGCGCGATCGGCTGTTAACCAAAAGGTAGGAGGTTCGAGCCCACCCGGTGGTGGTATGGCGCTGTTTTTGTTTGTGCTGATAGCTTTGAAGATATGTTCTGATGGTGGTAAGAGTGGAGCAGGACTGTCTCCGTGGCGCAATTGGCTAGCGCGATCGGCTGTTAACCGAAAGGTTGGAGTTTCGAGCCCACCCGGCGGTGGTGTGGCGCTTTTTTTCTTTGGGCTGATAGCTTTGAAGATATGTTCTGATGGTGGTGAGAGTAGAGCAGGACTGTCTCCGTGGCGCAATTGGCTAGCGCGATCGGCTGTTAACCGAAAGGTTGGAGTTTCGAGCCCACCCGGCGGTGGTGCGGCGCTTTTTTTCTTTGGGCTGATAGCTTTGAAGATATGTTCTGATGGTTGTGAGAGTAGAGCAGGACTGTCTCAGTGGCGCAATTGGCTAGCGCGATCGGCTGTTAACCGAAAGGTTGGAGTTTCGAGCCCACCCGGCGGTGGTGCGGCGCTTTTTTTCTTTGGGCTGATAGCTTTGAAGATATGTTCTGATGGTGGTAAGAGTGGAGCAGGACTGTCTCCGTGGCGCAATTGGCTAGCGCGATCGGCTGTTAACCGAAAGGTTGGAGTTTCGAGCCCACCCGGCGGTGGTGCGGCGCTTTTTTTCTTTGGGCTGATAGCTTTGAAGATATGTTCTGATGGTGGCGAGAGTAGAGCAGGACTGTCTCAGTGGCGCAATTGGCTAGCGCGATCGGCTGTTAACTGAAAGGTTAGAGTTTCGAGCCCTCTCGGGAGAGGTGTGTTGCTTTTTTCTTTGTGCTGATAGCTTTGAAGATATGTTCTGATGGTGGTGAGAGTGGAGCAGGACTGTCTCCATGGCGCAATTGGCTAGCGCGATCGGCTGTTAACCAAAAGGTCGGAGGTTCGAGCCAACCCGGTGGTGGTATGGCGCTTTTTTTGGGCTGATAGCTTTGAAGATATGTTCTGATGGTGGTGAGAGTGGAGCAGGACTGTCTCCGTGGCGCAATTGGCTAGCGCGATCGGCTGTTACCCGAAAGGTTGGAGTTTCGAGCCCACCTGGTGGTGGTGCGACGCTTTTTTTCCTTTGGGCTGATAGCTTTGAAGATATGTTCTGATGGTGGTAAGAGTAGAGCAGGACTGTCTCCATGACGCAATTGGCTAGCGCGATCGGCTGTTAACCGAAAGGTCGGAGGTTCGAGCCCACCCGGTGGTGGTGTGGCACTTTTTTTTCTTTGGGGTGATAGCTCTGAAGAAATGGTCTGACGGTGCTGAGAGTGGAGCAGGACGGACCCCGTGGCGCAATTGGCTAGCGCGATCGGCTGTTAACCGAAAGGTTGGAGTTTCGAGCCCTCCCGGGAGTGGTGTGTTGCTTTTTTCTTTGCGGTAATAGCTTTGAAGATATGTTCAGATGGTGATGAGAGTGGAGCAGGACTGTCTTC
Organism: Rhipicephalus microplus; assembly: GCF_043290135.1. Taxonomy (NCBI): domain Eukaryota; kingdom Metazoa; phylum Arthropoda; class Arachnida; order Ixodida; family Ixodidae; genus Rhipicephalus; species Rhipicephalus microplus. Next base: position 2,105,212 of record NW_027464612.1, on the reverse strand, counting down.
GTTGCGCAATTGGCTAGCGCGATCGGCTGTTAACCGAAAGGTTGGAGGTTCGAGCCCAACCGGTGGTGGTGCGGTGCTTTTTTTTTCTTTGGGGTGATAGCTCTGAAGAAATGTTCTGACGGTGGTGAGAGTCGAGCACGACTGTCTCCGTGGCGCAATTGGCTAGCGCGATCGGCTGTTAACCGAAAAATTGGAGGTTCGAGCCTACCCGGTGGTTGTGCGGCGAATTTTTTTCTGTGGGCTGATAGCATTGAAGATATGTTCTGATAGTGGTGAGAGTGGAGCATGACGGTCTCCATGGCGCAATTGGCTAGCGTGATCGGCTGTTAACCGAAAAGTTGGAGGTTCGAGCCCACCTCGTGGTGGTGCGGCGCTTTTTTTTCTTTGGGCTCATAGCTTTGAAGATATGTTCAGATGTTGATGAGAGCGGAGCAGGACTGTCTTCGTGGCGCAATTGGCTAGCGCGATCGGCTGTTAACCGAAAGGTTGGATGTTCGAGCCCACCTGATGGTGGTGCGGCGCTTTTTTTTCTTTGGGCTGATAGCTTTGTAGATATGTTCTGATGGTGGTGAGAGTGGAGCAGGAGTGTCTCCGTGGCGCAATTGGCTAGCGCGATCGGCTGTTAACCAAAAGGTCGGAGGTTCGAGCCCACCCGGTGGTGGTGCGGCGCTTTTTTTTCTTTGGGCTGATAGCTCTAAAGATATGTTCTTATGGTGGTGAGAGTGGAGCAGGACTGTCTCCGTGGCGCAATTGGCTAGCGCGATCGGCTGTTAACCGAAATGTTGGAGGTTCGAGCCAACCTCGTGGTGGTGCGGCGCTTTTTTTTCTTTGGGCTGATAGCTTTGAAGATATGTTCTGATGGTGGTGAGAGTGGAGCAGGACTGTCTCCGTGGCGCAATTGACTAGCGCGATCGGCTGTTAACCAAAAGGTCGGAGGTTCGAGCCAACCCGGTGGTGGTATGGCGCTTTTTTTGGGCTGATAGCTTTGAAGATATGTTCTGATGGTGGTGAGAGTGGAGCAGGACTGTCTCCGTGGCGCAATTGGCTAGCGCGATCGGCTGTTACCCGAAAGGTTGGAGTTTCGAGCCCACCTGGTGGTGGTGCGACGCTTTTTTTTCTTTGGGCTGATAGCTTTGAAGATATGTTCTGATGGTGGTAAGAGTAGAGCAGGACTGTCTCCATGGCGCAATTGGCTAGCGCGATCGGCTGTTAACCGAAAGGTCGGAGGTTCGAGCCTACCCGGTGGTGGTGCGGCACTTTTTTTCTTTGGGGTGATAGCTCTGAAGAAATGGTCTGACGGTGCTGAGAGTGGAGCAGGACGGACCCCGTGGCGCAATTGGCTAGCGCGATCGGCTGTTAACCGAAAGGTTGGAGTTTCGAGCCCTCCCGGGAGTGGTGTGTTGCTTTTTTCTTTGCGGTAATAGCTTTGAAGATATGTTCTGACGGTGGTGAGAGTCGAGCACGACTGTCTCCGTGGCGCAATTGGCTAGCGCAATCGGCTGTTAACCGAAAAATTGGAGGTTCGAGCCTACCCGGTGGTTGTGCGGCGAATTTTTTTTTCTGTGGGCTGATAGCTTTGAAGATATGTTCTGATAGTGGTGAGAGTGGAGCATGACGGTCTCCATGGCGCAATTGGCTAGCGTGATCGGCTGTTAACCGAAAAGTTGGAGGTTCGAGCCCACCTCGTGGTGGTGCGGCGCTTTTTTTTCTTTGGGCTCATAGCTTTGAAGATATGTTCTGATGGTTGTGAGAGTGGAGCAGGACTGTCTCCATGCCGCAATTGGCTAGCGCGATCGGCTTTTAACCAAAAGGTCAGAGGTTCGAGCCCACCCGGTGGTGGTATGGCGCTTTTTTTGTTTGGGCTGATAGCTTTGAAGATATGTTCTGATGGTGGTGAGAGTGGAGCAGGAGTGTCTCCGTGGCGCAATTGGCTAGCGTGATCGGCTGTTAACCGAAAAGTTGGAGGTTCGAGCCCACCTCGTGGTGGTGCGGCGCTTTTTTTTCTTTGGGCTGATAGCTTTGAAGATATGTTCTGATGGTGGTGAGAGTGGAGCAGGACTGTCTCCATGGCGCAATTGGCTAGCGCGATCGGCTGTTAACCAAAAGGTAGGAGGTTCGAGCCCACCCGGTGGTGGTATGGCGCTGTTTTTGTTTGTGCTGATAGCTTTGAAGATATGTTCTGATGGTGGTAAGAGTGGAGCAGGACTGTCTCCGTGGCGCAATTGGCTAGCGCGATCGGCTGTTAACCGAAAGGTTGGAGTTTCGAGCCCACCCGGCGGTGGTGTGGCGCTTTTTTTCTTTGGGCTGATAGCTTTGAAGATATGTTCTGATGGTGGTGAGAGTAGAGCAGGACTGTCTCCGTGGCGCAATTGGCTAGCGCGATCGGCTGTTAACCGAAAGGTTGGAGTTTCGAGCCCACCCGGCGGTGGTGCGGCGCTTTTTTTCTTTGGGCTGATAGCTTTGAAGATATGTTCTGATGGTTGTGAGAGTAGAGCAGGACTGTCTCAGTGGCGCAATTGGCTAGCGCGATCGGCTGTTAACCGAAAGGTTGGAGTTTCGAGCCCACCCGGCGGTGGTGCGGCGCTTTTTTTCTTTGGGCTGATAGCTTTGAAGATATGTTCTGATGGTGGTAAGAGTGGAGCAGGACTGTCTCCGTGGCGCAATTGGCTAGCGCGATCGGCTGTTAACCGAAAGGTTGGAGTTTCGAGCCCACCCGGCGGTGGTGCGGCGCTTTTTTTCTTTGGGCTGATAGCTTTGAAGATATGTTCTGATGGTGGCGAGAGTAGAGCAGGACTGTCTCAGTGGCGCAATTGGCTAGCGCGATCGGCTGTTAACTGAAAGGTTAGAGTTTCGAGCCCTCTCGGGAGAGGTGTGTTGCTTTTTTCTTTGTGCTGATAGCTTTGAAGATATGTTCTGATGGTGGTGAGAGTGGAGCAGGACTGTCTCCATGGCGCAATTGGCTAGCGCGATCGGCTGTTAACCAAAAGGTCGGAGGTTCGAGCCAACCCGGTGGTGGTATGGCGCTTTTTTTGGGCTGATAGCTTTGAAGATATGTTCTGATGGTGGTGAGAGTGGAGCAGGACTGTCTCCGTGGCGCAATTGGCTAGCGCGATCGGCTGTTACCCGAAAGGTTGGAGTTTCGAGCCCACCTGGTGGTGGTGCGACGCTTTTTTTCCTTTGGGCTGATAGCTTTGAAGATATGTTCTGATGGTGGTAAGAGTAGAGCAGGACTGTCTCCATGACGCAATTGGCTAGCGCGATCGGCTGTTAACCGAAAGGTCGGAGGTTCGAGCCCACCCGGTGGTGGTGTGGCACTTTTTTTTCTTTGGGGTGATAGCTCTGAAGAAATGGTCTGACGGTGCTGAGAGTGGAGCAGGACGGACCCCGTGGCGCAATTGGCTAGCGCGATCGGCTGTTAACCGAAAGGTTGGAGTTTCGAGCCCTCCCGGGAGTGGTGTGTTGCTTTTTTCTTTGCGGTAATAGCTTTGAAGATATGTTCAGATGGTGATGAGAGTGGAGCAGGACTGTCTTCGTTGCGCAATTGGCTAGCGCGATCGGCTGTTAACCGAAAGGTTGGAGGTTCGAGCCCAACCGGTGGTGGTGCGGTGCTTTTTTTTTCTTTGGGGTGATAGCTCTGAAGAAATGTTCTGACGGTGGTGAGAGTCGAGCACGACTGTCTCCGTGGCGCAATTGGCTAGCGCGATCGGCTGTTAACCGAAAAATTGGAGGTTCGAGCCTACCCGGTGGTTGTGCGGCGAATTTTTTTCTGTGGGCTGATAGCATTGAAGATATGTTCTGATAGTGGTGAGAGTGGAGCATGACGGTCTCCATGGCGCAATTGGCTAGCGTGATCGGCTGTTAACCGAAAAGTTGGAGGTTCGAGCCCACCTCGTGGTGGTGCGGCGCTTTTTTTTCTTTGGGCTCATAGCTTTGAAGATATGTTCAGATGTTGATGAGAGCGGAGCAGGACTGTCTTCGTGGCGCAATTGGCTAGCGCGATCGGCTGTTAACCGAAAGGTTGGATGTTCGAGCCCACCTGATGGTGGTGCGGCGCTTTTTTTTCTTTGGGCTGATAGCTTTGTAGATATGTTCTGATGGTGGTGAGAGTGGAGCAGGAGTGTCTCCGTGGCGCAATTGGCTAGCGCGATCGGCTGTTAACCAAAAGGTCGGAGGTTCGAGCCCACCCGGTGGTGGTGCGGCGCTTTTTTTTCTTTGGGCTGATAGCTCTAAAGATATGTTCTTATGGTGGTGAGAGTGGAGCAGGACTGTCTCCGTGGCGCAATTGGCTAGCGCGATCGGCTGTTAACCGAAATGTTGGAGGTTCGAGCCAACCTCGTGGTGGTGCGGCGCTTTTTTTTCTTTGGGCTGATAGCTTTGAAGATATGTTCTGATGGTGGTGAGAGTGGAGCAGGACTGTCTTCATGGTGCAATTGGCTAGCGCGATCGGCTGTTAACCAACAGGTCGGAGGTTCGAGCCCACCCGGTGGTGGTATGGCGCTTTTTTTGTTTGGGCTGATAGCTTTGAAGATATGTTCTGATGGTGGTGAGAGTGGAGCAGGACTGTCTCCGTGGCGCAATTGGCTAGCGCGATCGGCTGTTAACCGAAAGGTTGGATGTTCGAGCCCACCCGATGGTGGTGTGGCGCTTTTTTTTCTTTGGGCTGATAGCTTTGAAGATATGTTCTTATGGTGGTGAGAGTGGAGCAGGACTGTCTCCGTGGCGCAATTGGCTAGCGCGATTGGCTGTTAACCGAAAAGTTGGAGCTTCGAGCCTACCCGGTGGTTGTGCGGCGCTTTTTTTTCTGTGGGCTGATGGCTTTGAAGATATGTTCTGATGGTGGTGAGAGTGGAGCATGACTGTCTCCATGGCGCAATTGGCTAGCGTGATCGGCTGTTAACCGAAAAGTTGGAGGTTCAATCCCACCTCGGGGTGGTGCGGCGCTTTTTTTTCTTTGGGCTGATAGCTTTGAAGATATTTTCTGATGGTGGTGAGAGTGGAGCACGACTGTCTCCATGGCGCGATTGGCTAGCGCGATCGGCTGTTAACCAAAAGGTCGGAGGTTCGAGCCCACCCGGTGGTGGTATGGCGCTGTTTTTGTTTGTGCTGATAGCTTTGAAGATATGTTCTGATGGTGGTAAGTGTGGAGCAGGACTGTCTCCGTGGCGCAATTGGCCAGCGCGATCGGCTGTTAACCGAAAGGTTGGAGTTTCGAGCCCACCCGGCGGTGGTGCGGCGCTTTTTTTTCTTTGCGCTGATAGCTTTGAAGATATGTTCTGATGGTGGTGAGAGTAGAGCGAACTGTCTCAGTGGCGCAATTGGCTAGCGCGATCGGCTGTTACCCGAAAGGTTGGAGTTTCGAGCCCACGTGGTGGTGGTGCGACGCTTTTTTTTCTTTGGGCTGATAGCTTTGAAGATATGTTCTGATGGTGGTAAGAGTAGAGCAGGACTGTCTCCATGGCGCAATTGGCTAGCGCGATCGGCTGTTAACCGAAAGGTCGGAGGTTCGAGCCCACCCGGTGGTGGTGCGGCACTTTTTTTCTTTGGGGTGATAGCTCTGAAGAAATGGTCTGACGGTGGTGAGAGTGGAGCAGGACGGACCCCGTGGCGCAATTGGCTAGCGCGATCGGCTGTTAACCGAAAGGTTGGAGTTTCGAGCCCTCCCGGGAGTGGTGTGTTGCTTTTTTCTTTGCGGTAATAGCTTTGAAGATATGTTCAGATGGTGATGAGAGTGGAGCAGGACTGTCTTCGTGGCGCAATTGGCTAGCGCGATCGGCTGTTAACCGAAAGGTTGGAGGTTCGAGCCCAACCGGTGGTGGTGCGGTGCTTTTTTTTCTTTGGGGTGATAGCTCTGAAGAAATGTTCTGACGGTGTTGAGAGTCGAGCACGACTGTCTCCGTGGCGCAATTGGCTAGCGCGATCGGCTGTTAACCGAAAAGTTGGAGGTTCGAGACTACCCGGTGGTTGTGCGGCGAATTTTTTTTCTGTGGGCTGATAGCTTTGAAGATATGTTCTGATGGTGGTGAGAGTGGAGCATGACGGTCTCCATGGCGCAATTGGCTAGCGTGATCGGCTGTTAACCGAAAAGTTGGAGGTTCGAGCCCACCTCGTGGTGGTGCGGCGCTTTTTTTTCTTTGGGCTCATAGCTTTGAAGATATGTTCTGATGGTGGTGAGAGTGGAGCAGGACTGTCTCCATGGCGCAATTGGCTAGCGCGATCGGCTTTTAACCAAAAGGTCAGAGGTTCGAGCCCACCCGGTGGTGGTATGGCGCTTTTTTTGTTTGGGCTGATAGCTTTGAAGATATGTTCTGATGGTGGTGAGAGTGGAGCAGGAGTGTCTCCGTGGCGCAATTGGCTAGCGCGATCGGCTGTTAACCGAAAGGTTGGAGTTTCGAGCCCACCCGGCGGTGGTGCGGCGCTTTTTTTTCTTTGGGCTGATAGCTTTAAAGATATGTTCTGATGGTGGTGAGAGTAGAGCAGGACTGTCTCCGTGGCGCAATTGGCTAGCGCGATCGGCTGTTAACCGAAAGGTTGGAGTTTCAAGCCTTCTCGAGAGAGGTGTGTTGCTTTTTTCTTTGTGCTGATAGCTTTGAAGATATGTTCTGATGGTGGTGAGAGTGGAGCAGGACTGTCTCCATGGCGCAATTGGCTAGCGCGATCGGCTGTTAACCAAAAGGTCGGAGGTTCGAGCCAACCCGGTGGTGGTATGGCGGTTTTTTTTTGGGCTGATAGCTTTGAAGATATGTTCTGATGGTGGTGAGATTGGAGCAGGACTGTCTCCGTGGTGCAATTGGCTAGCGCGATCGGCTGTTAACCGAAAGGTTGGAGTTTCGAGCCCACCCGGCGGTGGTGCGACGCTTTTTTTTCTTTGGGCTGATAGCTTTGAAGATATGTTCTGATGGTGGTGAGAGTAGAGCAGGACTGTCTCCGTGGCGAAATTGGCTAGCGCGATCGGCTGTTAACCGAAAGGTTGGAGGTTCGAGCCCACCCGGTGGTGGTGCGGTGCTTTTTTTTTCTTTGGGCTGATAGCTTTGAAGATATGTTCTGATGGTGGTGAGAGGGGGGCAAGACTGTCTCCGTGGCGCATTGGGCTAGCGCGATCGGCTGTTGACCGAAAGGTTGGAGTTTCGAGCCCTCCCGGGAGTGGTGTGTTGCTTTTTTCTTTGCGCTGATAGCTTTTAGGATATGTTCTGATGGTGGTGAGAGTGGGGCAAGACTGTCTCCGTGGCGCAATGGGCTAGCGCGATCGGCTGTTAACTGAAAGGTTGGAGGTTCGAGCCCACCCGGTGGTGGTGCAGCGCTTTTTTTTCTTTGCGCTGACAGCTTTGAAGATATGTTCTGATGATGGTGAGAGTGGAGCAAGACTGCTTCCGTGGCGCAATGGGCTAGCGCGATCGGCTGTTAACCGAAAGGTTGGAGTTTCGAGCCCTCCCGGGAGTGGTGTGTTGCTTTTTTTCTTTGCGGTAATAGCTTTGAAGATATGTTCTGATGGTGGTGAGAGTGGAGCAGGACTGTCTTCGTGGCGCAATTGGCTAGCGCGAACGGCTGTTAACCGAAAGGTTGGAGGTTCGAGCCCAACCGATGGTGGTGCGGCGCTTTTTTTTCTTTGGGGTGATAGCTCTGAAGAAATGTTCTGACGGTGGTGAGAGTGAAGCAGGACTGTCTCTGTGGCGCAATTGGCTAGCGTTATCGGCTGTTATCCGAAAAGTTGGAGGTTCGAGCCCACCCGGTGGTGGTGCGGCGCTTTTTTTTCTTTTGTCTGATAGCTTTGTAGATATGTTCTTATGGTGGTGAGAGTGCAGCAGAATTTTCTCCGTGGCGCAATCGGCTAGCGTGATCGGCTGTTAACCGAAAAGTTGGTAGTTCGAGCCCACCCTGTGGTGGTATGCCGCTTTTTTTTCTTTGGGCTGATAGCTTTGAAGATATGTTCTGATGGTGGTAAGAGGGGAGCAGGACTGTCTCCATGGCGCAATTGGCTAGCGCGATCGGCTGTTAACCGAAAGGTTGGAGTTTCGAGCCAACCTCGTGGTGGTGCGGCGCTTTTTTTTCTTTGGGCTGATAGCTTTGAAGATATGTTCTGATGGTGGTGAGAGTGGAGCAGGACTGTCTTCATGGTGCAATTGGCTAGCGCGATCGGCTGTTAACCAACAGGTCGGAGGTTCGAGCCCACCCGGTGGTGGTATGGCGCTTTTTTTGTTTGGGCTGATAGCTTTGAAGATATGTTCTGATGGTGGTGAGAGTGGAGCAGGACTGTCTCCATGGCGCGATTGGCTAGCGCGATCGGCTGTTAACCAAAAGGTCGGAGGTTCGAGCCCACCCGGTGGTGGTATGGCGCTGTTTTTGTTTGTGCTGATAGCTTTGAAGATATGTTCTGATGGTGGTAAGTGTGGAGCAGGACTGTCTCCGTGGCGCAATTGGCCAGCGCGATCGGCTGTTAACCGAAAGGTTGGATGTTCGAGCCCACCCGATGGTGGTGTGGCGCTTTTTTTTCTTTGGGCTGATAGCTTTGAAGATATGTTCTTATGGTGGTGAGAGTGGAGCAGGACTGTCTCCGTGGCGCAATTGGCTAGCGCGATTGGCTGTTAACCGAAAAGTTGGAGCTTCGAGCCTACCCGGTGGTTGTGCGGCGCTTTTTTTTCTGTGGGCTGATGGCTTTGAAGATATGTTCTGATGGTGGTGAGAGTGGAGCATGACTGTCTCCATGGCGCAATTGGCTAGCGTGATCGGCTGTTAACCGAAAAGTTGGAGGTTCAATCCCACCTCGGGGTGGTGCGGCGCTTTTTTTTCTTTGGGCTGATAGCTTTGAAGATATGTTCTGATGGTGGTGAGAGTGGAGCACGACTGTCTCCATGGCGCGATTGGCTAGCGCGATCGGCTGTTAACCAAAAGGTCGGAGGTTCGAGCCCACCCGGTGGTGGTATGGCGCTGTTTTTGTTTGTGCTGATAGCTTTGAAGATATGTTCTGATGGTGGTAAGTGTGGAGCAGGACTGTCTCCGTGGCGCAATTGGCCAGCGCGATCGGCTGTTAACCGAAAGGTTGGAGTTTCGAGCCCACCCGGCGGTGGTGCGGCGCTTTTTTTTCTTTGCGCTGATAGCTTTGAAGATATGTTCTGATGGTGGTGAGAGTAGAGCAGGACTGTCTCAGTGGCGCAATTGGCTAGCGCGATCGGCTGTTACCCGAAAGGTTGGAGTTTCGAGCCCACGTGGTGGTGGTGCGACGCTTTTTTTTCTTTGAGCTGATAGCTTTGAAGATATGTTCTGATGGTGGTAAGAGTAGAGCAGGACTGTCTCCATGGCGCAATTGGCTAGCGCGATCGGCTGTTAACCGAAAGGTCGGAGGTTCGAGCCCACCCGGTGGTGGTGCGGCACTTTTTTTCTTTGGGGTGATAGCTCTGAAGAAATGGTCTGACGGTGGTGAGAGTGGAGCAGGACGGACCCCGTGGCGCAATTGGCTAGCGCGATCGGCTGTTAACCGAAAGGTTGGAGTTTCGAGCCCTCCCGGGAGTGGTGTGTTGCTTTTTTCTTTGTGGTAATAGCTTTGAAGATATGTTCAGATGGTGATGAGAGTGGAGCAGGACTGTCTTCGTGGCGCAATTGGCTAGCGCGATCGGCTGTTAACCGAAAGGTTGGAGGTTCGAGCCCAACCGGTGGTGGTGCGGTGCTTTTTTTTCTTTGGGGTGATAGCTCTGGAGAAATGTTCTGACGGTGTTGAGAGTCGAGCACGACTGTCTCCGTGGCGCAATTGGCTAGCGCGATCGGCTGTTAACCGAAAAGTTGGAGGTTCGAGCCTACCCGGTGGTTGTGCGGCGAATTTTTTTTCTGTGGGCTGATAGCTTTGAAGATATGTTCTGATGGTGGTGAGAGTGGAGCATGACGGTCTCCATGGCGCAATTGGCTAGCGTGATCGGCTGTTAACCGAAAAGTTGGAGGTTCGAGCCCACCTCGTGGTGGTGCAGCGCTTTTTTTTTTTGGGCTCATAGCTTTGAAGATATGTTCTGATGGTGGTGAGAGTGGAGCAGGACTGTCTCCATGGCGCAATTGGCTAGCGCGATCGGCTTTTAACCAAAAGGTCAGAGGTTCGAGCCCACCCGGTGGTGGTATGGCGCTTTTTTTGTTTGGGCTGATAGCTTTGAAGATATGTTCTGATGGTGGTGAGAGTGGAGCAGGAGTGTCTCCGTGGCGCAATTGGCTAGCGCGATCGGCTGTTAACCGAAAGGTTGGAGTTTCGAGCCCACCCGGCGGTGGTGCGGCGCTTTTTTTTCTTTGGGCTGATAGCTTTAAAGATATGTTCTGATGGTGGTGAGAGTAGAGCAGGACTGTCTCCGTGGCGCAATTGGCTAGCGCGATCGGCTGTTAACCGAAAGGTTGGAGTTTCGAGCCTTCTCGAGAGAGGTGTGTTGCTTTTTTCTTTGTGCTGATAGCTTTGAAGATATGTTCTGATGGTGGTGAGAGTGGAGCAGGACTGTCTCCATGGCGCAATTGGCTAGCGCGATCGGCTGTTAACCAAAAGGTCGGAGGTTCGAGCCAACCCGGTGGTGGTATGGCGGTTTTTTTTTGGGCTGATAGCTTTGAAGATATGTTCTGATGGTGGTGAGATTGGAGCAGGACTGTCTCCGTGGTGCAATTGGCTAGCGCGATCGGCTGTTAACCGAAAGGTTGGAGTTTCGAGCCCACCCGGCGGTGGTGCGACGCTTTTTTTTCTTTGGGCTGATAGCTTTGAAGATATGTTCTGATGGTGGTGAGAGTAGAGCAGGACTGTCTCCGTGGCGAAATTGGCTAGCGCGATCGGCTGTTAACCGAAAGGTTGGAGGTTCGAGCCCACCCGGTGGTGGTGCGGTGCTTTTTTTTTCTTTGGGCTGATAGCTTTGAAGATATGTTCTGATGGTGGTGAGAGGGGGGCAAGACTGTCTCCGTGGCGCATTGGGCTAGCGCGATCGGCTGTTGACCGAAAGGTTGGAGTTTCGAGCCCTCCCGGGAGTGGTGTGTTGCTTTTTTCTTTGCGCTGATAGCTTTTAGGATATGTTCTGATGGTGGTGAGAGTGGGGCAAGACTGTCTCCGTGGCGCAATGGGCTAGCGCGATCGGCTGTTAACTGAAAGGTTGGAGGTTCGAGCCCACCCGGTGGTGGTGCAGCGCTTTTTTTTCTTTGCGCTGAAAGCTTTGAAGATATGTTCTGATGATGGTGAGAGTGGAGCAAGACTGCTTCCGTGGCGCAATGGGCTAGCGCGATCGGCTGTTAACCGAAAGGTTGGAGTTTCGAGCCCTCCCGGGAGTGGTGTGTTGCTTTTTTTCTTTGCGGTAATAGCTTTGAAGATATGTTCTGATGGTGGTGAGAGTGGAGCAGGACTGTCTTCGTGGCGCAATTGGCTAGCGCGAACGGCTGTTAACCGAAAGGTTGGAGGTTCGAGCCCAACCGATGGTGGTGCGGCGCTTTTTTTTCTTTGGGGTGATAGCTCTGAAGAAATGTTCTGACGGTGGTGAGAGTGGAGCAGGAGTGTCTCCGTGGCGCAATTGGCTAGCGCGATCGGCTGTTAACCGAAAGGTTGGAGTTTCGAGCCCACCCGGCGGTGGTGCGGCGCTTTTTTTTCTTTGGGCTGATAGCTTTAAAGATATGTTCTGATGGTGGTGAGAGTAGAGCAGGACTGTCTCCGTGGCGCAATTGGCTAGCGCGATCGGCTGTTAACCGAAAGGTTGGAGTTTCGAGCCTTCTCGAGAGAGGTGTGTTGCTTTTTTCTTTGTGCTGATAGCTTTGAAGATATGTTCTGATGGTGGTGAGAGTGGAGCAGGACTGTCTCCATGGCGCAATTGGCTAGCGCGATCGGCTGTTAACCAAAAGGTCGGAGGTTCGAGCCAACCCGGTGGTGGTATGGCGGTTTTTTTTTTGGGCTGATAGCTTTGAAGATATGTTCTGATGGTGGTGAGATTGGAGCAGGACTGTCTCCGTGGTGCAATTGGCTAGCGCGATCGGCTGTTAACCGAAAGGTTGGAGTTTCGAGCCCACCCGGCGGTGGTGCGACGCTTTTTTTTCTTTGGGCTGATAGCTTTGAAGATATGTTCTGATGGTGGTGAGAGTAGAGCAGGACTGTCTCCGTGGCGAAATTGGCTAGCGCGATCGGCTGTTAACCGAAAGGTTGGAGGTTCGAGCCCACCCGGTGGTGGTGCGGTGCTTTTTTTTTCTTTGGGCTGATAGCTTTGAAGATATGTTCTGATGGTGGTGAGAGGGGGGCAAGACTGTCTCCGTGGCGCATTGGGCTAGCGCGATCGGCTGTTGACCGAAAGGTTGGAGTTTCGAGCCCTCCCGGGAGTGGTGTGTTGCTTTTTTCTTTGCGCTGATAGCTTTTAGGATATGTTCTGATGGTGGTGAGAGTGGGGCAAGACTGTCTCCGTGGCGCAATGGGCTAGCGCGATCGGCTGTTAACTGAAAGGTTGGAGGTTCGAGCCCACCCGGTGGTGGTGCAGCGCTTTTTTTTCTTTGCGCTGACAGCTTTGAAGATATGTTCTGATGATGGTGAGAGTGGAGCAAGACTGCTTCCGTGGCGCAATGGGCTAGCGCGATCGGCTGTTAACCGAAAGGTTGGAGTTTCGAGCCCTCCCGGGAGTGGTGTGTTGCTTTTTTTCTTTGCGGTAATAGCTTTGAAGATATGTTCTGATGGTGGTGAGAGTGGAGCAGGACATTCTTCGTGGCGCAATTGGCTAGCGCGAACGGCTGTTAACCGAAAGGTTGGAGGTTCGAGCCCAACCGATGGTGGTGCGGCGCTTTTTTTTCTTTGGGGTGATAGCTCTGAAGAAATGTTCTGACGGTGGTGAGAGTGAAGCAGGACTGTCTCTGTGGCGCAATTGGCTAGCGTTATCGGCTGTTATCCGAAAAGTTGGAGGTTCGAGCCCACCCGGTGGTGGTGCGGCGCTTTTTTTTCTTTTGTCTGATAGCTTTGTAGATATGTTCTTATGGTGGTGAGAGTGGAGCAGAATTTTCTCCGTGGCGCAATCGGCTAGCGTGATCGGCTGTTAACCGAAAAGTTGGTAGTTCGAGCCCACCCTGTGGTGGTATGCCGCTTTTTTTTCTTTGGGCTGATAGCTTTGAAGATATGTTCTGATGGTGGTAAGAGGGGAGCAGGACTGTCTCCATGGCGCAATTGGCTAGCGCGATCGGCTGTTAACCGAAAGGTTGGAGTTTCGAGCCAACCTCGTGGTGGTGCGGCGCTTTTTTTTCTTTGGGCTGATAGCTTTGAAGATATGTTCTGATGGTGGTGAGAGTGGAGCAGGACTGTCTTCATGGTGCAATTGGCTAGCGCGATCGGCTGTTAACCAACAGGTCGGAGGTTCGAGCCCACCCGGTGGTGGTATGGCGCTTTTTTTGTTTGGGCTGATAGCTTTGAAGATATGTTCTGATGGTGGTGAGAGTGGAGCAGGACTGTCTCCGTGGCGCAATTGGCTAGCGCGATCGGCTGTTAACCGAAAGGTTGGATGTTCGAGCCCACCCGATGGTGGTGTGGCGCTTTTTTTTCTTTGGGCTGATAGCTTTGAAGATATGTTCTTATGGTGGTGAGAGTGGAGCAGGACTGTCTCCGTGGCGCAATTGGCTAGCGCGATTGGCTGTTAACCGAAAAGTTGGAGCTTCGAGCCTACCCGGTGGTTGTGCGGCGCTTTTTTTTCTGTGGGCTGATGGCTTTGAAGATATGTTGTGATGGTGGTGAGAGTGGAGCATGACTGTCTCCATGGCGCAATTGGCTAGCGTGATCGGCTGTTAACCGAAAAGTTGGAGGTTCAATCCCACCTCGGGGTGGTGCGGCGCTTTTTTTTCTTTGGGCTGATAGCTTTGAAGATATGTTCTGATGGTGGTGAGAGTGGAGCACGACTGTCTCCATGGCGCGATTGGCTAGCGCGATCGGCTGTTAACCAAAAGGTCGGAGGTTCGAGCCCACCCGGTGGTGGTATGGCGCTGTTTTTGTTTGTGCTGATAGCTTTGAAGATATGTTCTGATGGTGGTAAGTGTGGAGCAGGACTGTCTCCGTGGCGCAATTGGCCAGCGCGATCGGCTGTTAACCGAAAGGTTGGAGTTTCGAGCCCACCCGGCGGTGGTGCGGCGCTTTTTTTTCTTTGCGCTGATAGCTTTGAAGATATGTTCTGATGGTGGTGAGAGTAGAGCAGGACTGTCTCAGTGGCGCAATTGGCTAGCGCGATCGGCTGTTACCCGAAAGGTTGGAGTTTCGAGCCCACCTGGTGGTGGTGCGACGCTTTTTTTTCTTTGGGCTGATAGCTTTGAAGATATGTTCTGATGGTGGTAAGAGTAGAGCAGGACTGTCTCCATGGCGCAATTGGCTAGCGCGATCGGCTGTTAACCGAAAGGTCGGAGGTTCGAGCCCACCCGGTGGTGGTGCGGCACTTTTTTTCTTTGGGGTGATAGCTCTGAAGAAATGGTCTGACGGTGGTGAGAGTGGAGCAGGACGGACCCCGTGGCGCAATTGGCTAGCGCGATCGGCTGTTAATCGAAAGGTTGGAGTTTCGAGCCCTCCCGGGAGTGGTGTGTTGCTTTTTTCTTTGCGGTAATAGCTTTGAAGATATGTTCAGATGGTGATGAGAGTGGAGCAGGACTGTCTTCGTGGCGCAATTGGCTAGCGCGATCGGCTGTTAACCGAAAGGTTGGAGGTTCGAGCCCAACCGGTGGTGGTGCGGTGCTTTTTTTTTCTTTGGGGTGATAGCTCTGAAGAAATGTTCTGACGGTGTTGAGAGTCGAGCACGACTGTCTCCGTGGCGCAATTGGCTAGCGCGATCGGCTGTTAACCGAAAAGTTGGAGGTTCGAGCCTACCCGGTGGTTGTGCGGCGAATTTTTTTTCTGTGGGCTGATAGCTTTGAAGATATGTTCTGATGGTGGTGAGAGTGGAGCATGACGGTCTCCATGGCGCAATTGGCTAGCGTGATCGGCTGTTAACCGAAAAGTTGGAGGTTCGAGCCCACCTCGTGGTGGTGCGGCGCTTTTTTTTCTTTGGGCTCATAGCTTTGAAGATATGTTCTGATGGTGGTGAGAGTGGAGCAGGACTGTCTCCATGGCGCAATTGGCTAGCGCGATCGGCTTTTAACCAAAAGGTCAGAGGTTCGAGCCCACCCGGTGGTGGTATGGCGCTTTTTTTGTTTGGGCTGATAGCTTTGAAGATATGTTCTGATGGTGTTGAGAGTGGAGCAGGAGTGTCTCCGTGGCGCAATTGGCTAGCGCGATCGGCTGTTAACCGAAAGGTTGGAGTTTCGAGCCCACCCAGCGGTGGTGCGGCGCTTTTTTTTCTTTGGGCTGATAGCTTTAAAGATATGTTCTGATGGTGGTGAGAGTAGAGCAGGACTGTCTCCGTGGCGCAATTGGCTAGCGCGATCGGCTGTTAACCGAAAGGTTGGAGTTTCGAGCCTTCTCGAGAGAGGTGTGTTGCTTTTTTCTTTGTGCTGATAGCTTTGAAGATATGTTCTGATGGTGGTGAGAGTGAAGCAGGACTGTCTCCATGGCGCAATTGGCTAGCGCGATCGGCTGTTAACCAAAAGGTCGGAGGTTCGAGCCAACCCGGTGGTGGTATGGCGGTTTTTTTTTGGGCTGATAGCTTTGAAGATATGTTCTGATGGTGGTGAGATTGGAGCAGGACTGTCTCCGTGGCGCAATGGGCTAGCGCGATCGGCTGTTAACTGAAAGGTTGGAGGTTCGAGCCCACCCGGTGGTGGTGCAGCGCTTTTTTTTCTTTGCGCTGACAGCTTTGAAGATATGTTCTGATGATGGTGAGAGTGGAGCAAGACTGCTTCCGTGGCGCAATGGGCTAGCGCGATCGGCTGTTAACCGAAAGGTTGGAGTTTCGAGCCCTCCCGGGAGTGGTGTGTTGCTTTTTTTCTTTGCGGTAATAGCTTTGAAGATATGTTCTGATGGTGGTGAGAGTGGAGCAGGACTGTCTTCGTGGCGCAATTGGCTAGCGCGAACGGCTGTTAACCGAAAGGTTGGAGGTTCGAGCCCAACCGATGGTGGTGCGGCGCTTTTTTTTCTTTGGGGTGATAGCTCTGAAGAAATGTTCTGACGGTGGTGAGAGTGAAGCAGGACTGTCTCTGTGGCGCAATTGGCTAGCGTTATCGGCTGTTATCCGAAAAGTTGAAGGTTCGAGCCCACCCGGTGGTGGTGCGGCGCTTTTTTTTCTTTTGTCTGATAGCTTTGTAGATATGTTCTTATGGTGGTGAGAGTGGAGCAGAATTTTCTCCGTGGCGCAATCGGCTAGCGTGATCGGCTGTTAACCGAAAAGTTGGTAGTTCGAGCCCACCCTGTGGTGGTATGCCGCTTTTTTTTCTTTGGGCTGATAGCTTTGAAGATATGTTCTGATGGTGGTAAGAGGGGAGCAGGACTGTCTCCATGGCGCAATTGGCTAGCGCGATCGGCTGTTAACCGAAAGGTTGGAGTTTCGAGCCCACCCGGTGGTGGTGCGGCGCTTTTTTTTCTTTGGGCTGATAGCTTTGAAGATATGTTCTGATGGTGGTGAGAGTAGAGCAGGACTGTCTCCGTGGCGCAATTGGCTAGCGCGATCGGCTGTTAACCGAAAGCTTGGAGTTTCGAGCCCTCCCTGGAGTGGTGTGTTGCTTTTTTCTTTGCGCTGATAGCTTTGAAGATATGTTCAGATGGTGGTGAGAGTGGAGCACGACTGTCTCCTTGGCGCAGTTGGCTAGCGCGATCGGCTGTTAACCAAAAGGTTGGAAGTTCGAGCCCACCTGGTGACGCTGGGGCGCTTTTTTCTTTGTGCTGATAGCTTTGAAGATATGTTCTGATGGTGGTGAGAGTGGAGCAGGACTGTCTCCGTGGTGCCGTTGGCTGGCGCGATTGGCCGTTAACCGAAAGGTTGGAGGTTCGAGCCCACCCGGTGGTGGTGCGGTGCTTTTTTTTCTTTGGGCTGATAGCTTTGAAGATATATATGTTCTGATGGTGGTGAGAGTGGAGCAGGACTGTCTCCGTGGCGCAATTGGCTTGAGCGATCGGCTGTTAACCGAAAGGTTGGAGGTTCGAGCCCACACGGTGGTGGTGCGGTGCTTTTTTTCTGTGGGCTGATAGCTTTGAAGATATGTTCTGATGGTGGTGAGAGTGGAGCACGACTGTCTCCGTGGCGCAATTGGCTAGCGTGATCGGCTGTTACCCAAAAGTTGGAGGTTCGAGCACACCCGGTGGTGGTGCGGCGCTTTTTTTTCTTTGGGCTGATAGCTTTGAAGATATGTTTTGATGGTGGTGGAGAGTGGAGCAGGACTGTCTCCATGGGGCAATTGGCTAGCGCGATCGGCTGTTAACCGAAAGGTTGGAGGTTCGAGCACATCCGGTGTTGGTGCGGTGCTTTTTTTCTTTGGGCTGATAGCTTTGAAGATATGTTCTTATGGTGGTGAGGGTGGAGCAGGACTGTCTCCGTGGCGCATTTGGCTAGCGCGATCGGCTGTTAACCAAAAGGTCGGAGGTTCGAGCCCACCCGGTGGTGCAGCGGCACTGTTTTATCTTTGGGCTGATAGCTTTGAAGATATGTTCTTATGGTGGTGAGAGTGGAGCAGGACTGTCTCCGTGGCGCAATTGGCTAGCGCGATCGGCTGTTAACCGAAAAGTTGGAGGTTCGAGACTACCCGGTGGTTGTGCAGCGCTTTTTTTTCTGTGGGCTGATAGCTTTGAAGATATGTTCTGATGGTGGTGAGAGTGGAGCATGGCTGTCTTCATGGCGCAATTGGCTAGCGTGATCGGCTGTTAACCGAAAAGTTGGAGGTTCGAGCCCACCTCGTGGTGGTGTGGCGTTTTTTTTCTTTGGGCTGATAGCTTTGAAGATATGTTCTGATGGTGGTGAGAGTAGAGCAGGACTGTCTCCATGGCGCAATTGGCTAGCGCGATCGGCTGTTAACCAAAAGGTCGGAGGTTCGAGCCCACCCGGTGGTGGTATGGCGCTTTTTTTGTTTGGGCTGATAGCTTTCAAGATATGTTCTGATGGTGGTGAGAGTGGAGCAGGACTGTCTCCGTGGCGCAATTGGCTAGCGCGATCGGCTGATAACCGAAAGGTTGGAGTTTCGAGCCCACCCGGCGGTGGTGCGGCGCTTTTTGTTCTTTGGGCTGATAGCTTTGAAGATATGTTCAGATGGTGGCGAGAGTAGAGCAGGACTGTCTCCGTGGCGCAATTGGCTAGCGCGATCGGCTGTTAACCGAAAGGTTTGAGTTTCGAGCCCACCCGGCGGTGGTGCGACGCTTTTTTTTCTTTGCGCTGATAGCTTTGGAGATATGTTCTGATGGTGGTCAGAGTAGAGCAGGACTGTCTCCGTGGCGCGATTGGCTAGCGCGATCGGCTGTTAACCGAAAGGTCGGAGGTTCGAGCCCACCCGGTGGTGGTGCGGCGCTTTTTTTTCTTTGGGGTGATAGCTCTGAAGAAATGGTCTGACGGTGGTGAGAGTGGAGCAGGACGGTCCCCGTGGCGCAATTGGCTAGCGCGATCGGCTGTTAACCGAAAGGTTGGAGTTTCGAGCCCTCCCGAGAGTGGTGTGTTGCTTTTTTCTTTGCGGTATTAATTTTGAAGATATGTTCAGATGTTGATGAGAGTGGAGCAGGACTGTCTTGGTGGCGTAATTGGCTAGCGCGATCGGCTGTTAACCGAAAGTTTGGAGGCTCGAGCCCAACCGGTGGTGGTGCGGCGCTTGTTTTTCTTTGGCCTGATAGCTTTGTAGATATGTTCTTATGGTGGTGAGGGTGGAGCAGGACTGTCTCCGTGGCGCAGTTGGCTAGCGCGAGCGGCTGTTAACCAAAAGGTCGGAGGTTCGAGCCCACCCTGTAGTGGTGCGGCGCTTTTTTTTCTTTGGGCTGATAGCTCTAAAGATATGTTCTTATGGTGGTGAGAGTGGAGCAGGACTGTCTCCGTGGCGCAATTGGCTAGCGCGATCGGCTGTTAACCGAAATGTTGGAGGTTCGAGCCAACCTCGTGGTGGTGCGGCGCTTTTTTTTCTTTGGGCTGATAGCTTTGAAGATATGTTCTGATGGTGGTGAGAGTGGAGTAGGACTGTCTCCATGGTGCAATTGGCTAGCGCGATCGGCTGTTAACCAACAGGTCGGAGGTTCGAGCCCACCCGGTGGTGGTATGGCGCTTTTTTTGTTTGGGCTGATAGCTTTGAAGATATGTTCTGATGGTGGTGAGAGTGGAGCAGGACTGTCTCCGTGGCGCAATTGGCTAGCGCGATCGGCTGTTAACCGAAAGGTTGGATGTTCGAGCCCACCCGATGGTGGTGTGGCGCTTTTTTTTCTTTGGGCTGATAGCTTTGAAGATATGTTCTTATGGTGGTGAGAGTGGAGCAGGGCTGTCTCCGTGGCGCAATTGGCTAGCGCGATTGGCTGTTAACCGAAAAGTTGGAGCTTCGAGCCTACCCGGTGGTTGTGCGGCGCTTTTTTTTCTGTGGGCTGATGGCTTTGAAGATATGTTCTGATGGTGGTGAGAGTGGAGCATGACTGTCTCCATGGCGCAATTGGCTAGCGTGATCGGCTGTTAACCGAAAAGTTGGAGGTTCAATCCCACCTCGGGGTGGTGCGGCGCTTTTTTTTCTTTGGGCTGATAGCTTTGAAGATATGTACTGATGGTGGTGAGAGTGGAGCACGACTGTCTCCATGGCGCGATTGGCTAGCGCGATCGGCTGTTAACCAAAAGGTCGGAGGTTCGAGCCCACCCGGTGGTGGTATGGCGCTGTTTTTGTTTGTGCTGATAGCTTTGAAGATATGTTCTGATGGTGGTAAGAGTGGAGCAGGACTGTCTCCGTGGCGCAATTGGCCAGCGCGATCGGCTGTTAACCGAAAGGTTGGAGTTTGGAGCCCACCCGGCGGTGGTGCGGCGCTTTTTTTTCTTTGGGCTGATAGCTTTGAAGATATGTTCTGATGGTGGTGAGAGTAGAGCAGGACTGTCTCAGTGGCGCAATTGGCTAGCGCGATCGGCTGTTACCCGAAAGGTTGGAGTTTCGAGCCCACCTGGTGGTGGTGCGACGCTTTTTTTTCTTTGGGCTGATAGCTTTGAAGATATGTTCTGATGGTGGTAAGAGTAGAGCAGGACTGTCTCCATGGCGCAATTGGCTAGCGCGATCGGCTGTTAACCGAAAGGTCGGAGGTTCGAGCCCACCCGGTGGTGGTGCGGCACTTATTTTTCTTTGGGGTGATAGCTCTGAAGAAATGGTCTGACGGTGGTGAGAGTGGAGCAGGACGGACCCCGTGGCGCAATTGGCTAGCGCGATCGGCTGTTAACCGAAAGGTTGGAGTTTCGAGCCCTCCCGGGAGTGGTGTGTTGCTTTTTTCTTTGCGGTAATAGCTTTGAAGATATGTTCAGATGGTGATGAGAGTGGAGCAGGACTGTCTTCGTGGCGCAATTGGCTAGCGCGATCGGCTGTTAACCGAAAGGTTGGAGGTTCGAGCCCAACCGGTGGTGGTGCGGTGCTTTTTTTTCTTTGGGGTGATAGCTCTGAAGAAATGTTCTGACGGTGTTGAGAGTCGAGCACGACTGTCTACGTGGCGCAATTGGCTAGCGCGATCGGCTGTTAACCGAAAAGTTGGAGGTTCGAGCCTACCCGGTGGTTGTGCGGCGAATTTTTTTTCTGTGGGCTGATAGCTTTGAAGATATGTTCTGATGGTGGTGAGAGTGGAGCATGACGGTCTCCAAGGCGCAATTGGCTAGCGTGATCGGCTGTTAACCGAAAAGTTGGAGGTTCGAGCCCACCTCGTGGTGGTGCGGCGCTTTTTGTTCTTTGGGCTCATAGCTTTGAAGATATGTTCTGATGGTGGTGAGAGTGGAGCAGGACTGTCTCCATGGCGCAATTGGCTAGCGCGATCGGCTTTTAACCAAAAGGTCAGAGGTTCGAGCCCACCCGGTGGTGGTATGGCGCTTTTTTTGTTTGGGCTGATAGCTTTGAAGATATGTTCTGATGGTGGTGAGAGTGGAGCAGGAGTGTCTCCGTGGCGCAATTGGCTAGCGCGATCGGCTATTAACCGAAAGGTTGGAGTTTCGAGCCCACCCGGCGGTGGTGCGGCGCTTTTTTTTCTTTGGGCTGATAGCTTTAAAGATATGTTCTGATGGTGGTGAGAGTAGAGCAGGACTGTCTCCGTGGCGCAATTGGCTAGCGCGATCGGCTGTTAACCGAAAGGTTGGAGTTTCGAGCCTTCTCGAGAGAGGTGTGTTGCTTTTTTCTTTGTGCTGATAGCTTTGAAGATATGTTCTGATGGTGGTGAGAGTGGAGCAGGACTGTCTCCATGGCGCAATTGGCTAGCGCGATCGGCTGTTAACCAAAAGGTCGGAGGTTCGAGCCAACCCGGTGGTGGTATGGCGGTTTTTTTTTGGGCTGATAGCTTTGAAGATATGTTCTGATGGTGGTGAGAGTGGAGCAGGACTGTCTCCATGGCGCAATTGGCTAGCGCGATCGGCTGTTAACCAAAAGGTCGGAGGTTCGAGCCAACCCGGTGGTGGTATGGCGGTTTTTTTTTTGGGCTGATAGCTTTGAAGATATGTTCTGATGGTGGTGAGATTGGAGCAGGACTGTCTCCGTGGTGCAATTGGCTAGCGCGATCGGCTGTTAACCGAAAGGTTGGAGTTTCGAGCCCACCCGGCGGTGGTGCGACGCTTTTTTTTCTTTGGGCTGATAGCTTTGAAGATATGTTCTGATGGTGGTGAGAGTAGAGCAGGACTGTCTCCGTGGCGAAATTGGCTAGCGCGATCGGCTGTTAACCGAAAGGTTGGAGGTTCGAGCCCACCCGGTGGTGGTGCGGTGCTTTTTTTTTCTTCGGGCTGATAGCTTTGAAGATATGTTCTGATGGTGGTGAGAGGGGGGCAAGACTGTCTCCGTGGCGCATTGGGCTAGCGCGATCGGCTGTTGACCGAAAGGTTGGAGTTTCGAGCCCTCCCGGGAGTGGTGTGTTGCTTTTTTCTTTGCGCTGATAGCTTTTAGGATATGTTCTGATGGTGGTGAGAGTGGGGCAAGACTGTCTCCGTGGCGCAATGGGCTAGCGCGATCGGCTGTTAACTGAAAGGTTGGAGGTTCGAGCCCACCCGGTGGTGGTGCAGCGCTTTTTTTTCTTTGCGCTGACAGCTTTGAAGATATGTTCTGATGATGGTGAGAGTGGAGCAAGACTGCTTCCGTGGCGCAATGGGCTAGCGCGATCGGCTGTTAACCGAAAGGTTGGAGTTTCGAGCCCTCCCGGGAGTGGTGTGTTGCTTTTTTTCTTTGCGGTAATAGCTTTGAAGATATGTTCTGATGGTGGTAAGAGGGGAGCAGGACTGTCTCCCTGGCGCAATTGGCTAGCGCGATCGGCTGTTAACCGAAAGGTTGGAGTTTCGAGCCCACCCGGTGGTGGTGCGGCGCTTTTTTTTCTTTGGGCTGATAGCTTTGAAGATATGTTCTGATGGTGGTGAGAGTAGAGCAGGACTGTCTCCGTGGCGCAATTGGCTAGCGCGATCGGCTGTTAACCGAAAGCTTGGAGTTTCGAGCCCTCCCTGGAGTGGTGTGTTGCTTTTTTCTTTGCGCTGATAGCTTTGAAGATATGTTCAGATGGTGGTGAGAGTGGAGCACGACTGTCTCCTTGGCGCAGTTGGCTAGCGCGATCGGCTGTTAACCAAAAGGTTGGAGGTTCGAGCCCACCCGGTGGTGGTATGGCGCTTTTTTTTCTTTGCGCTGATAGCTTTGGAGATATGTTCTGATGGTGGTGAGAGTGGAGCAGGACTGTCTCCGTGGCGCAATTGGCTAGCGCGATCGGCTATTAACCGAAATGTTGGAGGTTCGAGCCAACCTCGTGGTGGTGCGGCGCTTTTTTTTCTTTGGGCTGATAGCTTTGAAGATATGTTCTGATGGTGGTGAGAGTGGAGCAGGACTGTCTCCATGGTGCAATTGGCTAGCGCGATCGGCTGTTAACCAACAGGTCGGAGGTTCGAGCCCACCCGGTGGTGGTATGGCGCTTTTTTTTGTTTGGGCTGATAGCTTTGAAGATATGTTCTGATGGTGGTGAGAGTGGAGCAGGACTGTCTCCGTGGCGCAATTGGCTAGCGCGATCGGCTGATAACCGAAAGGTTGGAGTTTCGAGCCCTCTCGGGAGAGGTGTGGTGCTTTTTTCTTTGTGCTGATAGCTTTGAAGATATGTTCTGATGGTGGTGAGAGTGGAGCAGGACTGTCTCCATGGCGCAATTGGCTAGCGCGATCGGCTGTTAACCAAAAGGTCGGAGGTTCGAGCCAACCCGGTGGTGGTTCGGCGCTTTTTTTTGGGCTGATAGCTTTGAAGATATGTTCTGATGGTGGTGAGAGTGGAGCAGGACTGCCTCCGTGGCGCAATTGACCAGCGCGATCGGCTGTAAACCGAAACGTTTGAGGTTCGAGCTCTCCCGGGAGTGTTGTTTTGCTTTTTTTATTTGCGCTGATAGCTTTGAAGATATGTTCTGATGGTGGTCAGAGTAGAGCACGACTGTCTCCGTGGCGCAATAGGCTAGCGCGATCGGCTGTTAACCGAAAGGTTGGAGGTTCGAGCACAACCGGTGGTGGTGCGGTGCTTTTTTTCTTTGGGCTGATAGCTTTGAAGATATGTTCTGATGGTGGTGAGAGGGGAGCAAGACTGTCTCCGTGGCGCAATCGGCTAGCGCGATCAGCTGTTGACCGAAAGGTTGGAGTTTCGAGCCCTCCCTTAGTGGTGTGTTGCTTTTTTCTTTGCGCTGATAGCTTTGAAGATATGTTCTGATGGTGGTGAGAGTGGAGCAAGACTGTCCCCGTGGCGCAATGGGCTAGCGCGATCGGCTGTTAACCAAAAGGTTGGAGGTTCGAGCCCACGCGGTGGTGGAAAAGCGCTTTTTTTCTTTGCGCTGATAGCTTTGAAGATATGTTCTGATGATGGTGAGAGTGGAGCACGACTGTCTCCGTGGGGCAATTGGCTAGCGCAATCGGCTGTTAACCGAAAGGTTGGATGTTCGAGCCCACCTGATGGTGGTGCGGCGCTTTTTTTTCTTTGGGCTGATAGCTTTGAAGATATGTTCTGATGGTGGTGAGAGTGGAGCAAGACTGTCCCCGTGGCGCAATGGGCTAGCGCGATCGGCTGTTAACCGAAAGTTCGGAGGTTCGAGCCCACCTGGTGGTGGTGCGGTGCTTTTTTTTCTTTGGGGTGATAGCTCTGAAGAAATGGTCTGACGGTGGTGAGAGTGGAGCAGGAAGGTCCCCGTGGCGCAATTGGCTAGCGCGATCGGCTGTTAACGGAAAGGTTGGAGTTTCGAGCCCTCCCGAGAGTGGTGTGTTGCTTTTTTCTTTGCGGTATAAATTTTGAACATATGTTCAGATGGTGATGAGAGTGGAGCAGGACTGTCTTCGTGGCGCAATTGGCTAGCGCGATCGGCTGTTAACCGAAAGGTTGGATGTTCGAGCCCACCTGGTGGTGGTGCGGCGCTTTTTTTTTCTTTGGGGTGATAGCTCTGAAGAAATGTTCTGACGGTGGTGAGAGTGGAGCACGACTGTCTCCGTGGCGCAATTGGCTAGCGCGAGCGGCTGTTAACCAAAAGGTCGGATGGTCGAGCCCACCCGGTGGTGGTGCGGCGCTTTTTTTTCTTTGGGCTGATAGCTTTAAAGATATGTTCTTATGGTGGTGAGAGTGGAGCAGGACTGTCTCCGTGGCGCAATTGGCTAGCGCGATCGGCTGTTAACCGAAAGGTTTGAGTTTCGAGCCCACCCGGCGGTGGTGCGACGCTTTTTTTTCTTTGCGCTGATAGCTTTGGAGATATGTTCTGATGGTGGTCAGAGTAGAGCAGGACTGTCTCCGTGGCGCGATTGGCTAGCGCGATCGGCTGTTAACCGAAAGGTCGGAGGTTCGAGCCCACCCGGTGGTGGTGCGGCGCTTTTTTTTCTTTGGGGTGATAGCTCTGAAGAAATGGTCTGACGGTGGTGAGAGTGGAGCAGGACGGTCCCCGTGGCGCAATTGGCTAGCGCGATCGGCTGTTAACCGAAAGGTTGGAGTTTCGAGCCCTCCCGAGAGTGGTGTGTTGCTTTTTTCTTTGCGGTATTAATTTTGAAGATATGTTCAGATGTTGATGAGAGTGGAGCAGGACTGTCTTGGTGGCGTAATTGGCTAGCGCGATCGGCTGTTAACCGAAAGTTTGGAGGCTCGAGCCCAACCGGTGGTGGTGCGGCGCTTGTTTTTCTTTGGCCTGATAGCTTTGTAGATATGTTCTTATGGTGGTGAGGGTGGAGCAGGACTGTCTCCGTGGCGCAGTTGGCTAGCGCGAGCGGCTGTTAACCAAAAGGTCGGAGGTTCGAGCCCACCCTGTAGTGGTGCGGCGCTTTTTTTTCTTTGGGCTGATAGCTCTAAAGATATGTTCTTATGGTGGTGAGAGTGGAGCAGGACTGTCTCCGTGGCGCAATTGGCTAGCGCGATCGGCTGTTAACCGAAATGTTGGAGGTTCGAGCCAACCTCGTGGTGGTGCGGCGCTTTTTTTTCTTTGGGCTGATAGCTTTGAAGATATGTTCTGATGGTGGTGAGAGTGGAGTAGGACTGTCTCCATGGTGCAATTGGCTAGCGCGATCGGCTGTTAACCAACAGGTCGGAGGTTCGAGCCCACCCGGTGGTGGTATGGCGCTTTTTTTGTTTGGGCTGATAGCTTTGAAGATATGTTCTGATGGTGGTGAGAGTGGAGCAGGACTGTCTCCGTGGCGCAATTGGCTAGCGCGATCGGCTGTTAACCGAAAGGTTGGATGTTCGAGCCCACCCGATGGTGGTGTGGCGCTTTTTTTTCTTTGGGCTGATAGCTTTGAAGATATGTTCTTATGGTGGTGAGAGTGGAGCAGGGCTGTCTCCGTGGCGCAATTGGCTAGCGCGATTGGCTGTTAACCGAAAAGTTGGAGCTTCGAGCCTACCCGGTGGTTGTGCGGCGCTTTTTTTTCTGTGGGCTGATGGCTTTGAAGATATGTTCTGATGGTGGTGAGAGTGGAGCATGACTGTCTCCATGGCGCAATTGGCTAGCGTGATCGGCTGTTAACCGAAAAGTTGGAGGTTCAATCCCACCTCGGGGTGGTGCGGCGCTTTTTTTTCTTTGGGCTGATAGCTTTGAAGATATGTACTGATGGTGGTGAGAGTGGAGCACGACTGTCTCCATGGCGCGATTGGCTAGCGCGATCGGCTGTTAACCAAAAGGTCGGAGGTTCGAGCCCACCCGGTGGTGGTATGGCGCTGTTTTTGTTTGTGCTGATAGCTTTGAAGATATGTTCTGATGGTGGTAAGAGTGGAGCAGGACTGTCTCCGTGGCGCAATTGGCCAGCGCGATCGGCTGTTAACCGAAAGGTTGGAGTTTGGAGCCCACCCGGCGGTGGTGCGGCGCTTTTTTTTCTTTGGGCTGATAGCTTTGAAGATATGTTCTGATGGTGGTGAGAGTAGAGCAGGACTGTCTCAGTGGCGCAATTGGCTAGCGCGATCGGCTGTTACCCGAAAGGTTGGAGTTTCGAGCCCACCTGGTGGTGGTGCGACGCTTTTTTTTCTTTGGGCTGATAGCTTTGAAGATATGTTCTGATGGTGGTAAGAGTAGAGCAGGACTGTCTCCATGGCGCAATTGGCTAGCGCGATCGGCTGTTAACCGAAAGGTCGGAGGTTCGAGCCCACCCGGTGGTGGTGCGGCACTTATTTTTCTTTGGGGTGATAGCTCTGAAGAAATGGTCTGACGGTGGTGAGAGTGGAGCAGGACGGACCCCGTGGCGCAATTGGCTAGCGCGATCGGCTGTTAACCGAAAGGTTGGAGTTTCGAGCCCTCCCGGGAGTGGTGTGTTGCTTTTTTCTTTGCGGTAATAGCTTTGAAGATATGTTCAGATGGTGATGAGAGTGGAGCAGGACTGTCTTCGTGGCGCAATTGGCTAGCGCGATCGGCTGTTAACCGAAAGGTTGGAGGTTCGAGCCCAACCGGTGGTGGTGCGGTGCTTTTTTTTCTTTGGGGTGATAGCTCTGAAGAAATGTTCTGACGGTGTTGAGAGTCGAGCACGACTGTCTACGTGGCGCAATTGGCTAGCGCGATCGGCTGTTAACCGAAAAGTTGGAGGTTCGAGCCTACCCGGTGGTTGTGCGGCGAATTTTTTTTCTGTGGGCTGATAGCTTTGAAGATATGTTCTGATGGTGGTGAGAGTGGAGCATGACGGTCTCCAAGGCGCAATTGGCTAGCGTGATCGGCTGTTAACCGAAAAGTTGGAGGTTCGAGCCCACCTCGTGGTGGTGCGGCGCTTTTTGTTCTTTGGGCTCATAGCTTTGAAGATATGTTCTGATGGTGGTGAGAGTGGAGCAGGACTGTCTCCATGGCGCAATTGGCTAGCGCGATCGGCTTTTAACCAAAAGGTCAGAGGTTCGAGCCCACCCGGTGGTGGTATGGCGCTTTTTTTGTTTGGGCTGATAGCTTTGAAGATATGTTCTGATGGTGGTGAGAGTGGAGCAGGAGTGTCTCCGTGGCGCAATTGGCTAGCGCGATCGGCTATTAACCGAAAGGTTGGAGTTTCGAGCCCACCCGGCGGTGGTGCGGCGCTTTTTTTCTTTGGGCTGATAGCTTTAAAGATATGTTCTGATGGTGGTGAGAGTAGAGCAGGACTGTCTCCGTGGCGCAATTGGCTAGCGCGATCGGCTGTTAACCGAAAGGTTGGAGTTTCGAGCCTTCTCGAGAGAGGTGTGTTGCTTTTTTCTTTGTGCTGATAGCTTTGAAGATATGTTCTGATGGTGGTGAGAGTGGAGCAGGACTGTCTCCATGGCGCAATTGGCTAGCGTGATCGGCTGTTAACCGAAAAGTTGGAGGTTCGAGCCCACCTCGTGGTGGTGCGGCGCTTTTTGTTCTTTGGGCTCATAGCTTTGAAGATATGTTCTGATGGTGGTGAGAGTGGAGCAGGACTGTCTCCATGGCGCAATTGGCTAGCGCGATCGGCTTTTAACCAAAAGGTCAGAGGTTCGAGCCCACCCGGTGGTGGTATGGCGCTTTTTTTGTTTGGGCTGATAGCTTTGAAGATATGTTCTGATGGTGGTGAGAGTGGAGCAGGAGTGTCTCCGTGGCGCAATTGGCTAGCGCGATCGGCTATTAACCGAAAGGTTGGAGTTTCGAGCCCACCCGGCGGTGGTGCGGCGCTTTTTTTTCTTTGGGCTGATAGCTTTAAAGATATGTTCTGATGGTGGTGAGAGTAGAGCAGGACTGTCTCCGTGGCGCAATTGGCTAGCGCGATCGGCTGTTAACCGAAAGGTTGGAGTTTCGAGCCTTCTCGAGAGAGGTGTGTTGCTTTTTTCTTTGTGCTGATAGCTTTGAAGATATGTTCTGATGGTGGTGAGAGTGGAGCAGGACTGTCTCCATGGCGCAATTGGCTAGCGCGATCGGCTGTTAACCAAAAGGTCGGAGGTTCGAGCCAACCCGGTGGTGGTATGGCGGTTTTTTTTTGGGCTGATAGCTTTGAAGATATGTTCTGATGGTGGTGAGAGTGGAGCAGGACTGTCTCCATGGCGCAATTGGCTAGCGCGATCGGCTGTTAACCAAAAGGTCGGAGGTTCGAGCCAACCCGGTGGTGGTATGGCGGTTTTTTTTTTGGGCTGATAGCTTTGAAGATATGTTCTGATGGTGGTGAGATTGGAGCAGGACTGTCTCCGTGGTGCAATTGGCTAGCGCGATCGGCTGTTAACCGAAAGGTTGGAGTTTCGAGCCCACCCGGCGGTGGTGCGACGCTTTTTTTTCTTTGGGCTGATAGCTTTGAAGATATGTTCTGATGGTGGTGAGAGTAGAGCAGGACTGTCTCCGTGGCGAAATTGGCTAGCGCGATCGGCTGTTAACCGAAAGGTTGGAGGTTCGAGCCCACCCGGTGGTGGTGCGGTGCTTTTTTTTTCTTCGGGCTGATAGCTTTGAAGATATGTTCTGATGGTGGTGAGAGGGGGGCAAGACTGTCTCCGTGGCGCATTGGGCTAGCGCGATCGGCTGTTGACCGAAAGGTTGGAGTTTCGAGCCCTCCCGGGAGTGGTGTGTTGCTTTTTTCTTTGCGCTGATAGCTTTTAGGATATGTTCTGATGGTGGTGAGAGTGGGGCAAGACTGTCTCCGTGGCGCAATGGGCTAGCGCGATCGGCTGTTAACTGAAAGGTTGGAGGTTCGAGCCCACCCGGTGGTGGTGCAGCGCTTTTTTTTCTTTGCGCTGACAGCTTTGAAGATATGTTCTGATGATGGTGAGAGTGGAGCAAGACTGCTTCCGTGGCGCAATGGGCTAGCGCGATCGGCTGTTAACCGAAAGGTTGGAGTTTCGAGCCCTCCCGGGAGTGGTGTGTTGCTTTTTTTCTTTGCGGTAATAGCTTTGAAGATATGTTCTGATGGTGGTAAGAGGGGAGCAGGACTGTCTCCCTGGCGCAATTGGCTAGCGCGATCGGCTGTTAACCGAAAGGTTGGAGTTTCGAGCCCACCCGGTGGTGGTGCGGCGCTTTTTTTTCTTTGGGCTGATAGCTTTGAAGATATGTTCTGATGGTGGTGAGAGTAGAGCAGGACTGTCTCCGTGGCGCAATTGGCTAGCGCGATCGGCTGTTAACCGAAAGCTTGGAGTTTCGAGCCCTCCCTGGAGTGGTGTGTTGCTTTTTTCTTTGCGCTGATAGCTTTGAAGATATGTTCAGATGGTGGTGAGAGTGGAGCACGACTGTCTCCTTGGCGCAGTTGGCTAGCGCGATCGGCTGTTAACCAAAAGGTTGGAGGTTCGAGCCCACCCGGTGGTGGTATGGCGCTTTTTTTTCTTTGCGCTGATAGCTTTGGAGATATGTTCTGATGGTGGTGAGAGTGGAGCAGGACTGTCTCCGTGGCGCAATTGGCTAGCGCGATCGGCTATTAACCGAAATGTTGGAGGTTCGAGCCAACCTCGTGGTGGTGCGGCGCTTTTTTTTCTTTGGGCTGATAGCTTTGAAGATATGTTCTGATGGTGGTGAGAGTGGAGCAGGACTGTCTCCATGGTGCAATTGGCTAGCGCGATCGGCTGTTAACCAACAGGTCGGAGGTTCGAGCCCACCCGGTGGTGGTATGGCGCTTTTTTTTGTTTGGGCTGATAGCTTTGAAGATATGTTCTGATGGTGGTGAGAGTGGAGCAGGACTGTCTCCGTGGCGCAATTGGCTAGCGCGATCGGCTGATAACCGAAAGGTTGGAGTTTCGAGCCCTCTCGGGAGAGGTGTGGTGCTTTTTTCTTTGTGCTGATAGCTTTGAAGATATGTTCTGATGGTGGTGAGAGTGGAGCAGGACTGTCTCCATGGCGCAATTGGCTAGCGCGATCGGCTGTTAACCAAAAGGTCGGAGGTTCGAGCCAACCCGGTGGTGGTTCGGCGCTTTTTTTTGGGCTGATAGCTTTGAAGATATGTTCTGATGGTGGTGAGAGTGGAGCAGGACTGCCTCCGTGGCGCAATTGACCAGCGCGATCGGCTGTAAACCGAAACGTTTGAGGTTCGAGCTCTCCCGGGAGTGTTGTTTTGCTTTTTTTATTTGCGCTGATAGCTTTGAAGATATGTTCTGATGGTGGTCAGAGTAGAGCACGACTGTCTCCGTGGCGCAATAGGCTAGCGCGATCGGCTGTTAACCGAAAGGTTGGAGGTTCGAGCACAACCGGTGGTGGTGCGGTGCTTTTTTTCTTTGGGCTGATAGCTTTGAAGATATGTTCTGATGGTGGTGAGAGGGGAGCAAGACTGTCTCCGTGGCGCAATCGGCTAGCGCGATCAGCTGTTGACCGAAAGGTTGGAGTTTCGAGCCCTCCCTTAGTGGTGTGTTGCTTTTTTCTTTGCGCTGATAGCTTTGAAGATATGTTCTGATGGTGGTGAGAGTGGAGCAAGACTGTCCCCGTGGCGCAATGGGCTAGCGCGATCGGCTGTTAACCAAAAGGTTGGAGGTTCGAGCCCACGCGGTGGTGGAAAAGCGCTTTTTTTCTTTGCGCTGATAGCTTTGAAGATATGTTCTGATGATGGTGAGAGTGGAGCACGACTGTCTCCGTGGGGCAATTGGCTAGCGCAATCGGCTGTTAACCGAAAGGTTGGATGTTCGAGCCCACCTGATGGTGGTGCGGCGCTTTTTTTTCTTTGGGCTGATAGCTTTGAAGATATGTTCTGATGGTGGTGAGAGTGGAGCAAGACTGTCCCCGTGGCGCAATGGGCTAGCGCGATCGGCTGTTAACCGAAAGTTCGGAGGTTCGAGCCCACCTGGTGGTGGTGCGGTGCTTTTTTTTCTTTGGGGTGATAGCTCTGAAGAAATGGTCTGACGGTGGTGAGAGTGGAGCAGGACGGTCCCCGTGGCGCAATTGGCTAGCGCGATCGGCTGTTAACGGAAAGGTTGGAGTTTCGAGCCCTCCCGAGAGTGGTGTGTTGCTTTTTTCTTTGCGGTATAAATTTTGAACATATGTTCAGATGGTGATGAGAGTGGAGCAGGACTGTCTTCGTGGCGCAATTGGCTAGCGCGATCGGCTGTTAACCGAAAGGTTGGATGTTCGAGCCCACCTGGTGGTGGTGCGGCGCTTTTTTTTTCTTTGGGGTGATAGCTCTGAAGAAATGTTCTGACGGTGGTGAGAGTGGAGCACGACTGTCTCCGTGGCGCAATTGGCTAGCGCGAGCGGCTGTTAACCAAAAGGTCGGATGGTCGAGCCCACCCGGTGGTGGTGCGGCGCTTTTTTTTCTTTGGGCTGATAGCTTTAAAGATATGTTCTTATGGTGGTGAGAGTGGAGCAGGACTGTCTCCGTGGCGCAATTGGCTAGCGCGATCGGCTGTTAACCGAAAAGTTGGAGGTTCGAGCCAACCTCGTGGTGGTGCGGCGCTTTTTTTCTTTGGGCTGATAGCTTTGAAGATATGTTCTGATGGTGGTGAGAGTGGAGCAGGACTGTCTCCATGGCGCAATTGGCTAGCGCGATCGGCTGTTAACCAACAGGTCGGAGGTTCGAGCCCACCCGGTGGTGGTATGGCGCTTTTTTTGTTTGGGCTGATAGCTTTGAAGATATGTTCTGACGGTGGTGAGAGTGGAGCAGGACTGTCTCCATGGTGCAATTGGCTAGCGCGATCGGCTGTTAACCAACAGGTCGGAGGTTCGAGCCCACCCGGTGGTGGTATGGCGCTTTTTTTTGTTTGGGCTGATAGCTTTGAAGATATGTTCTGATGGTGGTGAGAGTGGAGCAGGACTGTCTCCGTGGCGCAATTGGCTAGCGCGATCGGCTGATAACCGAAAGGTTGGAGTTTCGAGCCCTCTCGGGAGAGGTGTGGTGCTTTTTTCTTTGTGCTGATAGCTTTGAAGATATGTTCTGATGGTGGTGAGAGTGGAGCAGGACTGTCTCCATGGCGCAATTGGCTAGCGCGATCGGCTGTTAACCAAAAGGTCGGAGGTTCGAGCCAACCCGGTGGTGGTGCGGCGCTTTTTTTTGGGCTGATAGCTTTGAAGATATGTTCTGATGGTGGTGAGAGTGGAGCAGGACTGCCTCCGTGGCGCAATTGACCAGCGCGATCGGCTGTAAACCGAAACGTTTGAGGTTCGAGCTCTCCCGGGAGTGTTGTTTTGCTTTTTTTATTTGCGCTGATAGCTTTGAAGATATGTTCTGATGGTGGTCAGAGTAGAGCACGACTGTCTCCGTGGCGCAATAGGCTAGCGCGATCGGCTGTTAACCGAAAGGTTGGAGGTTCGAGCACAACCGGTGGTGGTGCGGTGCTTTTTTTCTTTGGGCTGATAGCTTTGAAGATATGTTCTGATGGTGGTGAGAGGGGAGCAAGACTGTCTCCGTGGCGCAATCGGCTAGCGCGATCAGCTGTTGACCGAAAGGTTGGAGTTTCGAGCCCTCCCTTAGTGGTGTGTTGCTTTTTTCTTTGCGCTGATAGCTTTGAAGATATGTTCTGATGGTGGTGAGAGTGGAGCAAGACTGTCCCCGTGGCGCAATGGGCTAGCGCGATCGGCTGTTAACCAAAAGGTTGGAGGTTCGAGCCCACGCGGTGGTGGAAAAGCGCTTTTTTTCTTTGCGCTGATAGCTTTGAAGATATGTTCTGATGATGGTGAGAGTGGAGCACGACTGTCTCCGTGGGGCAATTGGCTAGCGCAATCGGCTGTTAACCGAAAGGTTGGATGTTCGAGCCCACCTGATGGTGGTGCGGCGCTTTTTTTTCTTTGGGCTGATAGCTTTGAAGATATGTTCTGATGGTGGTGAGAGTGGAGCAAGACTGTCCCCGTGGCGCAATGGGCTAGCGCGATCGGCTGTTAACCGAAAGTTCGGAGGTTCGAGCCCACCTGGTGGTGGTGCGGTGCTTTTTTTTCTTTGGGGTGATAGCTCTGAAGAAATGGTCTGACGGTGGTGAGAGTGGAGCAGGACGGTCCCCGTGGCGCAATTGGCTAGCGCGATCGGCTGTTAACGGAAAGGTTGGAGTTTCGAGCCCTCCCGAGAGTGGTGTGTTGCTTTTTTCTTTGCGGTATAAATTTTGAACATATGTTCAGATGGTGATGAGAGTGGAGCAGGACTGTCTTCGTGGCGCAATTGGCTAGCGCGATCGGCTGTTAACCGAAAGGTTGGATGTTCGAGCCCACCTGGTGGTGGTGCGGCGCTTTTTTTTTCTTTGGGGTGATAGCTCTGAAGAAATGTTCTGACGGTGGTGAGAGTGGAGCACGACTGTCTCCGTGGCGCAATTGGCTAGCGCGAGCGGCTGTTAACCAAAAGGTCGGAGGGTCGAGCCCACCCGGTGGTGGTGCGGCGCTTTTTTTTCTTTGGGCTGATAGCTTTAAAGATATGTTCTTATGGTGGTGAGAGTGGAGCAGGACTGTCTCCGTGGCGCAATTGGCTAGCGCGATCGGCTGTTAACCGAAAAGTTGGAGGTTCGAGCCAACCTCGTGGTGGTGCGGCGCTTTTTTTCTTTGGGCTGATAGCTTTGAAGATATGTTCTGATGGTGGTGAGAGTGGAGCAGGACTGTCTCCATGGCGCAATTGGCTAGCGCGATCGGCTGTTAACCAACAGGTCGGAGGTTCGAGCCCACCCGGTGGTGGTATGGCGCTTTTTTTGTTTGGGCTGATAGCTTTGAAGATATGTTCTGACGGTGGTGAGAGTGGAGCAGGACTGTCTCCTTGGCGCAATTGGCTAGCGCGATCAGCTGTTAACCGAAAGGTTGGAGTTTCGAGCCCACCCGGTGGTGGTGCGGCGCTTTTTTTGTTTGGGCTGATAGCTTTGAAGATATGTTCTGATGGTGGTGAGAGTAGAGCAGGACTGTCTCCGTGGCGCAATTGGATAGCGCGATCGGCTGTTAACCGAAAGGTTGGAGTTTCGAGCCCTCTCGGGAGAGGTGTGTTGCTTTTTTCTTTGTGCTGATAGCTTTGAAGATATGTTCTGATGGTGGTGAGAGTGGAGCAGGACTGTCTCCATGGCGCAATTGGCTAGCGCGATCGGCTGTTAACCAAAAGGTCGGAGGTTCGAGCCAACCCGGTGGTGGTATGGCGCTTTTTTTTGGGCTGATAGCTTTGAAGATATGTTCTGATGGTGGTGAGAGTGGAGCAGGACTGTCTCCGTGGCGCAATTGGCTAGCGCGATCGGCTGTTAACCGAAAGGGTGAAGGTTCGAGCCCACCCGGTGGTGGTGCGGCGTTTTTTTTTCTTTGGGGTGATAGCTCTGAAGAAATGGTGTGACGGTGGTGAGAGTGGAGCAGGACGGTCCCCGTGGCGCAATTGGCTAGCGCGATCGGCTGTTAACCAAAAAGTTGGAGGTTCGAGCCCTCCCGGGTGGGGTGTGTTGCTTTTTTCTTTGCGCTGATAGCTTTGAAGATATGTTCTGATGGTGGTGAGGGTGGAGCACGATTGTCTCCGTGGCGCAATTGGCTAGCGCGATCGGCTGTTAACCGAAAGGTTGGAGGTTCGAGCCCACCCGGTGGTGGTGCGGCGCTTTTTTTTCTTTCGGCTGATAGCTTTGAAGATATGTTCTAATTGTGGTGAGAGTGGAGCAGGACTGCCTCCGTGGTGCAATTGACCAGCGCGATCGGCTGTAAACCGAAACGTTTGAGGTTCGACCCTCCCGGGAGTGTTGTTTTGCTTTTTTTCTTTGCGCTGATAGCTTTGAAGATATGTTCTGATGGTGGTCAGAGTAGAGCACGACTGTCTCCGTGGCGCAATAGGCTAGCGCGATCGGCTGTTAACCGAAAGGTTGGAGGTTCGAGCACATCCGGTGGTGGTGCGGTGCTTTTTTTTCTTTGGGCTGATAGCTTTGAAGATATGTTCTGATGGTGGTGAGAGGGGAGCAAGACTGTCTCCGTGGCGCAATCGGCTAGCGCGATCAGCTGTTGACCGAAAGGTTGGAGTTTCGAGCCCTCCCTTAGTGGTGTGTTGCTTTTTTCTTTGCGCTGATAGCTTTGAAGATATGTTCTGATGGTGGTGAGAGTGGAGCAAGACTGTCCCCGTGGCGCAATGGGCTAGCGCGATCGGCTGTTAACCGAAAGGTTGGAGGTTCGAGCCCACGCGGTGGTGGTAAAGCGCTTTTTTTCTTTGCGCTGATAGCTTTGAAGATATGTTCTGATGATGGTGAGAGTGGAGCAAGACTGCCTCCGTGGCGCAATGGGCTTGCGCGATCGGCTGTTACCCGAAAGGTTTGAGTTTCGAGCCCTCCCGGGAGTGGTGTGTTGCTTTTTTTTGCGGTAATAGCTTTGAAGATATGTTCTGATGGTGGTGAGAGTGGAGCAGGACTGTCTCATTGGCGCAATTGGCTAGCGCGATCAGCTGTTAACCGAAAGGTTGGAGTTTCGAGCCCACCCGGTGGTGGTGCGGCGCTTTTTTTGTTTGGGCTGATAGCTTTGAAGATATGTTCTGATGGTGGTGAGAGTAGAGCAGGACTGTCTCCGTGGCGCAATTGGATAGCGCGATCGGCTGTTAACCGAAAGGTTGGAGTTTCGAGCCCTCTCGGGAGAGGTGTGTTGCTTTTTTCTTTGTGCTGATAGCTTTGAAGATATGTTCTGATGGTGGTGAGAGTGGAGCAGGACTGTCTCCATGGCGCAATTGGCTAGCGCGATCGGCTGTTAACCAAAAGGTCGGAGGTTCGAGCCAACCCGGTGGT
The DNA here is from genome assembly GCF_043290135.1 of Rhipicephalus microplus. Classification (NCBI taxonomy): domain Eukaryota; kingdom Metazoa; phylum Arthropoda; class Arachnida; order Ixodida; family Ixodidae; genus Rhipicephalus; species Rhipicephalus microplus. The sequence goes on along the minus strand of NW_027464612.1, from coordinate 2,069,202 downwards.
GGTATGGCGCTTTTTTTTGGGCTGATAGCTTTGAAGATATGTTCTGATGGTGGTGAGAGTGGAGCAGGACTGTCTCCGTGGCGCAATTGGCTAGCGCGATCGGCTGTTAACCGAAAGGGTGAAGGTTCGAGCCCACCCGGTGGTGGTGCGGCGTTTTTTTTTCTTTGGGGTGATAGCTCTGAAGAAATGGTGTGACGGTGGTGAGAGTGGAGCAGGACGGTCCCCGTGGCGCAATTGGCTAGCGCGATCGGCTGTTAACCAAAAAGTTGGAGGTTCGAGCCCTCCCGGGTGGGGTGTGTTGCTTTTTTCTTTGCGCTGATAGCTTTGAAGATATGTTCTGATGGTGGTGAGGGTGGAGCACGATTGTCTCCGTGGCGCAATTGGCTAGCGCGATCGGCTGTTAACCGAAAGGTTGGAGGTTCGAGCCCACCCGGTGGTGGTGCGGCGCTTTTTTTTCTTTCGGCTGATAGCTTTGAAGATATGTTCTAATTATGGTGAGAGTGGAGCAGGACTGCCTCCGTGGTGCAATTGACCAGCGCGATCGGCTGTAAACCGAAACGTTTGAGGTTCGACCCTCCCGGGAGTGTTGTTTTGCTTTTTTTCTTTGCGCTGATAGCTTCGAAGATATGTTCTGATGGTGGTCAGAGTAGAGCACGACTGTCTCCGTGGCGCAATAGGCTAGCGCGATCGGCTGTTAACCGAAAGGTTGGAGGTTCGAGCACATCCGGTGGTGGTGCGGTGCTTTTTTTTCTTTGGGCTGATAGCTTTGAAGATATGTTCTGATGGTGGTGAGAGGGGAGCAAGACTGTCTCCGTGGCGCAATCGGCTAGCGCGATCAGCTGTTGACCGAAAGGTTGGAGTTTCGAGCCCTCCCTTAGTGGTGTGTTGCTTTTTTCTTTGCGCTGATAGCTTTGAAGATATGTTCTGATGGTGGTGAGAGTGGAGCAAGACTGTCCCCGTGGCGCAATGGGCTAGCGCGATCGGCTGTTAACCGAAAGGTTGGAGGTTCGAGCCCACGCGGTGGTGGTAAAGCGCTTTTTTTCTTTGCGCTGATAGCTTTGAAGATATGTTCTGATGATGGTGAGAGTGGAGCAAGACTGCCTCCGTGGCGCAATGGGCTTGCGCGATCGGCTGTTACCCGAAAGGTTTGAGTTTCGAGCCCTCCCGGGAGTGGTGTGTTGCTTTTTTTTGCGGTAATAGCTTTGAAGATATGTTCTGATGGTGGTGAGAGTGGAGCAGGACTGTCTTCGTGGCGCAATTGGCTAGCGCGATCGGCTGTTAACCGAAAGGTCGGAGGTTCGAGCCCACCCGGTGGTGGTGCGGCGCTTTTTTTTTCTTTGGGCTGATAGCTCTGAAGAAATGGTCTGACGGTGGTGAGAGTGGAGCAGGACGGTCCCCGTGGCGCAATTGGCTAGCGCGATCGGCTGTTAACCGAAAGGTTGGAGTTTCGAGCCCTCCCGAGAGTGGTGTGTTGCTTTTTTCTTTGCGGTATTAATTTTGAAGATATGTTCAGATGGTGATGAGAGTGGAGCAGGACTGTCTTCGTGGCGCAATTGGCTAGCGCGATCGGCTGTTAACCGAAAGGTTGGAGGCTCGAGCCCAACCGGTGGTGTGCGGCGCTTTTTTTTTCTTTGGGGTGATAGCTCTGAAGCAATGTTCTGACGGTGGTGAGAGTGGAGCACGACTGTCTCCGTGGGGCAATTGGCTAGCGCGATCGGCTGTTAACCGAAAAGTTGGAGGTTCGAGCCAACCTCGTGGTGGTGCGGCGCTTTTTTTTCTTTGGGCTGATAGCTTTGAAGATATGTTCTGATGGTGGTGAGAGTGGAGCAGGACTGTCTCCATGGCGCAATTGGCTAGCGCGATCGGCTGTAAACCAACAGGTCGGAGGTTCGAGCCCACCCGGTGGTGGTATGGCGCTTTTTTGTTTGGGCTGATAGCTTTGAAGATATGTTCTGATGGTGGTGAGAGTGGAGCAGGACTGTCTCCGTGGCGCAATTGGCTAGCGCGATCAGCTGTTAACCGAAAGGTTGGAGTTTCGAGCCCACCCGGTGGTGGTGCGGCGCTTTTTTTTGTTTGGGCTGATAGCTTTGAAGATATGTTCTGATGGTGGTGAGAGTAGAGCAGGACTGTCTCCGTGGCGCAATTGGCTAGCGCGATTGGCTGTTAACCGAAAAGTTGGAGCTTCGAGCCTACCCGGTGGTTGTGCGGCGCTTTTTTTTCTGTGGGCTGATGGCTTTGAAGATATGTTCTGATGGTGGTGAGAGTGGAGCATGACTGTCTCCATGGCGCAATTGGCTAGCGTGATCGGCTGTTAACCGAAAAGTTGGAGGTTCAATCCCACCTCGGGGTGGTGCGGCGCTTTTTTTTCTTTGGGCTGATAGCTTTGAAGATATGTTCTGATGGTGGTGAGAGTGGAGCACGACTGTCTCCATGGCGCGATTGGCTAGCGCGATCGGCTGTTAACCAAAAGGTCGGAGGTTCGAGCCCACCCGGTGGTGGTATGGCGCTGTTTTTGTTTGTGCTGATAGCTTTGAAGATATGTTCTGATGGTGGTAAGAGTGGAGCAGGACTGTCTCCGTGGCGCAATTGGCCAGCGCGATCGGCTGTTAACCGAAAGGTTGGAGTTTCGAGCCCACCCGGCGGTGGTGCGGCGCTTTTTTTTCTTTGGGCTGATAGCTTTGAAGATATGTTCTGATGGTGGTGAGAGTAGAGCAGGACTGTCTCAGTGGCGCAATTGGCTAGCGCGATCGGCTGTTACCCGAAAGGTTGGAGTTTCGAGCCCACCTGGTGGTGGTGCGACGCTTTTTTTCTTTGGGCTGATAGCTTTGAAGATATGTTCTGATGGTGGTAAGAGTAGAGCAGGACTGTCTCCATGGCGCAATTGGCTAGCGCGATCGGCTGTTAACCGAAAGGTCGGAGGTTCGAGCCCACCCGGTGGTGGTGCGGCACTTATTTTTCTTTGGGGTGATAGCTCTGAAGAAATGGTCTGACGGTGGTGAGAGTGGAGCAGGACGGACCCCGTGGCGCAATTGGCTAGCGCGATCGGCTGTTAACCGAAAGGTTGGAGTTTCGAGCCCTCCCGGGAGTGGTGTGTTGCTTTTTTCTTTGCGGTAATAGCTTTGAAGATATGTTCAGATGGTGATGAGAGTGGAGCAGGACTGTCTTCGTGGCGCAATTGGCTAGCGCGATCGGCTGTTAACCGAAAGGTTGGAGGTTCGAGCCCAACCGGTGGTGGTGCGGTGCTTTTTTTTCTTTGGGGTGATAGCTCTGAAGAAATGTTCTGACGGTGTTGAGAGTCGAGCACGACTGTCTACGTGGCGCAATTGGCTAGCGCGATCGGCTGTTAACCGAAAAGTTGGAGGTTCGAGCCTACCCGGTGGTTGTGCGGCGAATTTTTTTTCTGTGGGCTGATAGCTTTGAAGATATGTTCTGATGGTGGTGAGAGTGGAGCATGACGGTCTCCAAGGCGCAATTGGCTAGCGTGATCGGCTGTTAACCGAAAAGTTGGAGGTTCGAGCCCACCTCGTGGTGGTGCGGCGCTTTTTGTTCTTTGGGCTCATAGCTTTGAAGATATGTTCTGATGGTGGTGAGAGTGGAGCAGGACTGTCTCCATGGCGCAATTGGCTAGCGCGATCGGCTTTTAACCAAAAGGTCAGAGGTTCGAGCCCACCCGGTGGTGGTATGGCGCTTTTTTTGTTTGGGCTGATAGCTTTGAAGATATGTTCTGATGGTGGTGAGAGTGGAGCAGGAGTGTCTCCGTGGCGCAATTGGCTAGCGCGATCGGCTATTAACCGAAAGGTTGGAGTTTCGAGCCCACCCGGCGGTGGTGCGGCGCTTTTTTTTCTTTGGGCTGATAGCTTTAAAGATATGTTCTGATGGTGGTGAGAGTAGAGCAGGACTGTCTCCGTGGCGCAATTGGCTAGCGCGATCGGCTGTTAACCGAAAGGTTGGAGTTTCGAGCCTTCTCGAGAGAGGTGTGTTGCTTTTTTCTTTGTGCTGATAGCTTTGAAGATATGTTCTGATGGTGGTGAGAGTGGAGCAGGACTGTCTCCATGGCGCAATTGGCTAGCGCGATCGGCTGTTAACCAAAAGGTCGGAGGTTCGAGCCAACCCGGTGGTGGTATGGCGGTTTTTTTTTTGGGCTGATAGCTTTGAAGATATGTTCTGATGGTGGTGAGATTGGAGCAGGACTGTCTCCGTGGTGCAATTGGCTAGCGCGATCGGCTGTTAACCGAAAGGTTGGAGTTTCGAGCCCACCCGGCGGTGGTGCGACGCTTTTTTTTCTTTGGGCTGATAGCTTTGAAGATATGTTCTGATGGTGGTGAGAGTAGAGCAGGACTGTCTCCGTGGCGAAATTGGCTAGCGCGATCGGCTGTTAACCGAAAGGTTGGAGGTTCGAGCCCACCCGGTGGTGGTGCGGTGCTTTTTTTTTCTTCGGGCTGATAGCTTTGAAGATATGTTCTGATGGTGGTGAGAGGGGGGCAAGACTGTCTCCGTGGCGCATTGGGCTAGCGCGATCGGCTGTTGACCGAAAGGTTGGAGTTTCGAGCCCTCCCGGGAGTGGTGTGTTGCTTTTTTCTTTGCGCTGATAGCTTTTAGGATATGTTCTGATGGTGGTGAGAGTGGGGCAAGACTGTCTCCGTGGCGCAATGGGCTAGCGCGATCGGCTGTTAACTGAAAGGTTGGAGGTTCGAGCCCACCCGGTGGTGGTGCAGCGCTTTTTTTTCTTTGCGCTGACAGCTTTGAAGATATGTTCTGATGATGGTGAGAGTGGAGCAAGACTGCTTCCGTGGCGCAATGGGCTAGCGCGATCGGCTGTTAACCGAAAGGTTGGAGTTTCGAGCCCTCCCGGGAGTGGTGTGTTGCTTTTTTTCTTTGCGGTAATAGCTTTGAAGATATGTTCTGATGGTGGTAAGAGGGGAGCAGGACTGTCTCCCTGGCGCAATTGGCCAGCGCGATCGGCTGTTAACCGAAAGGTTGGAGTTTCGAGCCCACCCGGTGGTGGTGCGGCGCTTTTTTTTCTTTGGGCTGATAGCTTTGAAGATATGTTCTGATGGTGGTGAGAGTAGAGCAGGACTGTCTCCGTGGCGCAATTGGCTAGCGCGATCGGCTGTTAACCGAAAGCTTGGAGTTTCGAGCCCTCCCTGGAGTGGTGTGTTGCTTTTTTCTTTGCGCTGATAGCTTTGAAGATATGTTCAGATGGTGGTGAGAGTGGAGCACGACTGTCTCCTTGGCGCAGTTGGCTAGCGCGATCGGCTGTTAACCAAAAGGTTGGAGGTTCGAGCCCACCCGGTGGTGGTATGGCGCTTTTTTTTCTTTGCGCTGATAGCTTTGGAGATATGTTCTGATGGTGGTGAGAGTGGAGCAGGACTGTCTCCGTGGCGCAATTGGCTAGCGCGATCGGCTGTTAACCGAAATGTTGGAGGTTCGAGCCAACCTCGTGGTGGTGCGGCGCTTTTTTTTCTTTGGGCTGATAGCTTTGAAGATATGTTCTGATGGTGGTGAGAGTGGAGCAGGACTGTCTCCATGGTGCAATTGGCTAGCGCGATCGGCTGTTAACCAACAGGTCGGAGGTTCGAGCCCACCCGGTGGTGGTATGGCGCTTTTTTTTGTTTGGGCTGATAGCTTTGAAGATATGTTCTGATGGTGGTGAGAGTGGAGCAGGACTGTCTCCGTGGCGCAATTGGCTAGCGCGATCGGCTGATAACCGAAAGGTTGGAGTTTCGAGCCCTCTCGGGAGAGGTGTGGTGCTTTTTTCTTTGTGCTGATAGCTTTGAAGATATGTTCTGATGGTGGTGAGAGTGGAGCAGGACTGTCTCCATGGCGCAATTGGCTAGCGCGATCGGCTGTTAACCAAAAGGTCGGAGGTTCGAGCCAACCCGGTGGTGGTGCGGCGCTTTTTTTTGGGTTGATAGCTTTGAAGATATGTTCTGATGGTGGTGAGAGTGGAGCAGGACTGCCTCCGTGGCGCAATTGACCAGCGCGATCGGCTGTAAACCGAAACGTTTGAGGTTCGAGCTCTCCCGGGAGTGTTGTTTTGCTTTTTTTCTTTGCGCTGATAGCTTTGAAGATATGTTCTGATGGTGGTCAGAGTAGAGCACGACTGTCTCCGTGGCGCAATAGGCTAGCGCGATCGGCTGTTAACCGAAAGGTTGGAGGTTCGAGCACAACCGGTGGTGGTGCGGTGCTTTTTTTCTTTGGGCTGATAGCTTTGAAGGTATGTTCTGATGGTGGTGAGAGGGGAGCAAGACTGTCTCCGTGGCGCAATCGGCTAGCGCGATCAGCTGTTGACCGAAAGGTTGGAGTTTCGAGCCCTCCCTTAGTGGTGTGTTGCTTTTTTCTTTGCGCTGATAGCTTTGAAGATATGTTCTGATGGTGGTGAGAGTGGAGCAAGACTGTCCCCGTGGCGCAATGGGATAGCGCGATCGGCTGTTAACCAAAAGGTTGGAGGTTCGAGCCCACGCGGTGGTGGAAAAGCGCTTTTTTTCTTTGCGCTGATAGCTTTGAAGATATGTTCTGATGATGGTGAGAGTGGAGCACGACTGTCTCCGTGGGGCAATTGGCTAGCGCAATCGGCTGTTAACCGAAAGGTTGGATGTTCGAGCCCACCTGATGGTGGTGCGGCGCTTTTTTTTCTTTGGGCTGATAGCTTTGAAGATATGTTCTGATGGTGGTGAGAGTGGAGCAAGACTGTCCCCGTGGCGCAATGGGCTAGCGCGATCGGCTGTTAACCGAAAGTTCGGAGGTTCGAGCCCACCTGGTGGTGGTGCGGTGCTTTTTTTTCTTTGGGGTGATAGCTCTGAAGAAATGGTCTGACGGTGGTGAGAGTGGAGCAGGACGGTCCCCGTGGCGCAATTGGCTAGCGCGATCGGCTGTTAACGGAAAGGTTGGAGTTTCGAGCCCTCCCGAGAGTGCTGTGTTGCTTTTTTCTTTGCGGTATAAATTTTGAACATATGTTCAGATGGTGATGAGAGTGGAGCAGGACTGTCTTCGTGGCGCAATTGGCTAGCGCGATCGGCTGTTAACCGAAAGGTTGGATGTTCGAGCCCACCTGGTGGTGGTGCGGCGCTTTTTTTTTCTTTGGGGTGATAGCTCTGAAGAAATGTTCTGACGGTGGTGAGAGTGGAGCACGACTGTCTCCGTGGCGCAATTGGCTAGCGCGAGCGGCTGTTAACCAAAAGGTCGGAGGGTCGAGCCCACCCGGTGGTGGTGCGGCGCTTTTTTTTCTTTGGGCTGATAGCTTTAAAGATATGTTCTTATGGTGGTGAGAGTGGAGCAGGACTGTCTCCGTGGCGCAATTGGCTAGCGCGATCGGCTGTTAACCGAAAAGTTGGAGGTTCGAGCCAACCTCGTGGTGGTGCGGCGCTTTTTTTCTTTGGGCTGATAGCTTTGAAGATATGTTCTGATGGTGGTGAGAGTGGAGCAGGACTGTCTCCATGGCGCAATTGGCTAGCGCGATCGGCTGTTAACCAACAGGTCGGAGGTTCGAGCCCACCCGGTGGTGGTGTGGCGCTTTTTTTGTTTGGGCTGATAGCTTTGAAGATATGTTCTGACGGTGGTGAGAGTGGAGCAGGACTGTCTCCTTGGCGCAATTGGCTAGCGCGATCAGCTGTTAACCGAAAGGTTGGAGTTTCGAGCCCACCCGGTGGTGGTGCGGCGCTTTTTTTGTTTGGGCTGATAGCTTTGAAGATATGTTCTGATGGTGGTGAGAGTAGAGCAGGACTGTCTCCGTGGCGCAATTGGATAGCGCGATCGGCTGTTAACCGAAAGGTTGGAGTTTCGAGCCCTCTCGGGAGAGGTGTGTTGCTTTTTTCTTTGTGCTGATAGCTTTGAAGATATGTTCTGATGGTGGTGAGAGTGGAGCAGGACTGTCTCCATGGCGCAATTGGCTAGCGCGATCGGCTGTTAACCAAAAGGTCGGAGGTTCGAGCCAACACGGTGGTGGTATGGCGCTTTTTTTTGGGCTGATAGCTTTGAAGATATGTTCTGATGGTGGTGAGAGTGGAGCAGGACTGTCTCCGTGGCGCAATTGGCTAGCGCGATCGGCTGTTAACCGAAAGGGTGAAGGTTCGAGCCCACCCGGTGGTGGTGCGGCGTTTTTTTTTCTTTGGGGTGATAGCTCTGAAGAAATGGTGTGACGGTGGTGAGAGTGGAGCAGGACGGTCCCCGTGGCGCAATTGGCTAGCGCGATCGGCTGTTAACCAAAAAGTTGGAGGTTCGAGCCCTCCCGGGTGGGGTGTGTTGCTTTTTTCTTTGCGCTGATAGCTTTGAAGATATGTTCTGATGGTGGTGAGGGTGGAGCACGATTGTCTCCGTGGCGCAATTGGCTAGCGCGATCGGCTGTTAACCGAAAGGTTGGAGGTTCGAGCCCACCCGGTGGTGGTGCGGCGCTTTTTTTTCTTTCGGCTGATAGCTTTGAAGATATGTTCTAATTGTGGTGAGAGTGGAGCAGGACTGCCTCCGTGGTGCAATTGACCAGCGCGATCGGCTGTAAACCGAAACGTTTGAGGTTCGACCCTCCCGGGAGTGTTGTTTTGCTTTTTTTCTTTGCGCTGATAGCTTTGAAGATATGTTCTGATGGTGGTCAGAGTAGAGCACGACTGTCTCCGTGGCGCAATAGGCTAGCGCGATCGGCTGTTAACCGAAAGGTTGGAGGTTCGAGCACATCCGGTGGTGGTGCGGTGCTTTTTTTTCTTTGGGCTGATAGCTTTGAAGATATGTTCTGATGGTGGTGAGAGGGGAGCAAGACTGTCTCCGTGGCGCAATCGGCTAGCGCGATCAGCTGTTGACCGAAAGGTTGGAGTTTCGAGCCCTCCCTTAGTGGTGTGTTGCTTTTTTCTTTGCGCTGATAGCTTTGAAGATATGTTCTGATGGTGGTGAGAGTGGAGCAAGACTGTCCCCGTGGCGCAATGGGCTAGCGCGATCGGCTGTTAACCGAAAGGTTGGAGGTTCGAGCCCACGCGGTGGTGGTAAAGCGCTTTTTTCTTTGCGCTGATAGCTTTGAAGATATGTTCTGATGATGGTGAGAGTGGAGCAAGACTGCCTCCGTGGCGCAATGGACTTGCGCGATCGGCTGTTACCCGAAAGGTTTGAGTTTCGAGCCCTCCCGGGAGTGGTGTGTTGCTTTTTTTTGCGGTAATAGCTTTGAAGATATGTTCTGATGGTGGTGAGAGTGGAGCAGGACTGTCTTCGTGGCGCAATTGGCTAGCGCGATCGGCTGTTAACCGAAAGGTCGGAGGTTCGAGCCCACCCGGTGGTGGTGCGGCGCTTTTTTTTTCTTTGGGCTGATAGCTCTGAAGAATTGGTCTGACGGTGGTGAGAGTGGAGCAGGACGGTCCCCGTGGCGCAATTGGCTAGCGCGATCGGCTGTTAACCGAAAGGTTGGAGTTTCGAGCCCTCCCGAGAGTGGTGTGTTGCTTTTTTCTTTGCGGTATTAATTTTGAAGATATGTTCAGATGGTGATGAGAGTGGAGCAGGACTGTCTTCGTGGCGCAATTGGCTAGCGCGATCGGCTGTTAACCGAAAGGTTGGAGGCTCGAGCCCAACCGGTGGTGTGCGGCGCTTTTTTTTCTTTGGGGTGATAGCTCTGAAGCAATGTTCTGACGGTGGTGAGAGTGGAGCACGACTGTCTCCGTGGGGCAATTGGCTAGCGCGATCGGCTGTTAACCGAAAAGTTGGAGGTTCGAGCCAACCTCGTGGTGGTGCGGCGCTTTTTTTTCTTTGGGCTGATAGCTTTGAAGATATGTTCTGATGGTGGTGAGAGTGGAGCAGGACTGTCTCCATGACGCAATTGGCTAGCGCGATCGGCTGTAAACCAACAGGTCGGAGGTTCGAGCCCACCCGGTGGTGGTATGGCGCTTTTTTGTTTGGGCTGATAGCTTTGAAGATATGTTCTGATGGTGGTGAGAGTGGAGCAGGACTGTCTCCGTGGCGCAATTGGCTAGCGCAATCAGCTGTTAACCGAAAGGTTGGAGTTTCGAGCCCACCCGGTGGTGGTGCGGCGCTTTTTTTTGTTTGGGCTGATAGCTTTGAAGATATGTTCTGATGGTGGTGAGAGTAGAGCAGGACTGTCTCCGTGGCGCAATTGGCTAGCGCGATCGGCTGTTAACCGAAAGGTTGGAGTTTCGAGCCCTCTCGGGAGAGGTGTGTTGCTTTTTTCTTTGTGCTGATAGCTTTGAAGATATGCTCTGATGGTGGTGAGAGTGGAGCAGGACTGTCTCCATGGCGCAATTGGCTAGCGCGATCGGCTGTTAACCAAAAGGTCGGAGGTTCGAGCCAACCCGGTGGTGGTATGGCGCTTTTTTTTGGGCTGATAGCTTTGAAGATATGTTCTGATGGTGGTGAGAGTGGAGCAGGACTGTCTCCGTGGCGCAATTGGCTAGCGCGATCGGCTGTTAACCGAAAGGGTGGAGGTTCGAGCCCACCCGGTGGTGGTGCGGCGCTTTTTTTTCTTTCGGGTGATAGCTCTGAAGAAATGGTGTGACGGTGGTGAGAGTGGAGCAGGACGGTCCCCGTGGCGCAATTGGCTAGCGCGATCGGCTGTTAACCAAAAAGTTAGAGGTTCGAGCCCTCCCGGGTGGGGTGTGTTGCTTTTTTCTTTGCGCTGATAGCTTTGAAGATATGTTCTGATGGTGGTGAGGGTGGAGCACGATTGTCTCCGTGGCGCAATTGGCTAGCGCGATCGGCTGTTAACCGAAAGGTTGGAGGTTCGAGCCCACCCGGTGGTGGTGCGGCGCTTTTTTTTCTTTCGGCTGATAGCTTTGAAGATATGTTCTAATTGTGGTGAGAGTGGAGCAGGACTGCCTCTGTGGTGCAATTGACCAGCGCGATCGGCTGTAAACCGAAACGTTTGAGGTTCGAGCCCTCCCGGGAGTGTTGTTTTGCTTTTTTTCTTTGCGCTGATAGCTTTGAAGATATGTTCTGATGGTGGTCAGAGTAGAGCACGACTGTCTCCGTGGCGCAATAGGCTAGCGCGATCGGCTGTTAACCGAAAGGTTGGAGGTTCGAGCACATCCGGTGGTGGTGCGGTGCTTTTTTTTTCTTTGGGCTGATAGCTTTGAAGATGTGTTCTGATGGTGGTGAGAGGGGAGCAAGACTGTCTCCGTGGCGCAATCGGCTAGCGCGATCAGCTGTTGACCGAAAGGTTGGAGTTTCGAGCCCTCCCTTAGTGGTGTGTTGCTTTTTTCTTTGCGCTGATAACTTTGAAGATATGTTCTGATGGTGGTGAGAGTGGAGCAAGACTGTCCCCGTGGCGCAATGGGCTAGCGCGATCGGCTGTTAACCGAAAGGTCGGAGGTTCGAGCCCACCCGGTGGTGGTGCGGCGCTTTTTTTTCTTTGGGGTGATAGCTCTGAAGAAATGGTCTGACGGTGGTGAGAGTGGAGCAGGACGGTCCCCGTGGCGCAATTGGCTAGAGCGATCGGCTGTTAAACGAAAGGTTGGAGTTTAGAGCCCTCCCGAGAGTGGTGTGTTGCTTTTTTCTTTGCGGTATTAATTTTGAAGATATGTTCAGATGGTGATGAGAGTGGAGCAGGACTGTCTTCGTGGCGCAATTGGCTAGCGCGATCGGCTGTTAACCGAAAGGTTGGAGGCTCGAGCCCAACCGGTGGTGGTGCGGCGCTTTTTTTTCTTTGGGGTGATAGCTCTGAAGAAATGTTCTGACGGTGGTGAGAGTGGAGCACGACTGCCTCCGTGGGGCAATTGGCTAGCGCGATCGGCTGTTAACCGAAAGGTTGGATGTTCGAGCCCACCTGATGGTGGTGCGGCGCTTTTTTTTCTTTGGGCTGATAGCTTTGTAGATATGTTCTTATGGTGGTGAGGGTGGAGCAGGACTGTCTCCGTGGCGCAATTGGCTAGCGCGAGCGGCTGTTAACCAAAACGTCGGAGGTTCGAGCCCACCCGGTGGTGGTGCGGCGCTTTTTTTTTCTTTGGGCTGATAGCTTTAAAAATATGTTCTTATGGTGGTGAGAGTGGAGCAGGACTGTCTCCGTGGCGCAATTGGCTAGCGCGATCGGCTGTTAACCGAAAAGTTGGAGGTTCGAGCCAACCTCGTGGTGGTGCGGCGCTTTTTTTTTCTTTGGGCAATAGCTTTGAAGATATGTTCTGATGGTGGTGAGAGTGGAGCAGGACTATCTCCATGGCGCAATTGGCTAGCGCGATCGGCTGTTAACCAACAGGTCGGAGGTTCGAGCCCACCCGGTGGTGGTATGGCGCTTTTTTTGTTTGGGCTGATAGCTTTGAAGATATGTTCTGATGGTGGTGAGAGTGGAGCAGGACTGTCTCCGTGGCGCAATTGGCTAGCGCGATCATCTGTTAACCGAAAGGTTGGAGTTTCGAGCCCACCCGGTGGTGGTGCGGCGCTTTTTTTTGTTTGGGCTGATAGCTTTGAAGATATGTTCTGATGGTGGTGAGAGTAGAGCAGGACTGTCTCCGTGGCGCAATTGGGTAGCGCGATCGGCTGTTAACCGAAAGGTTGGAGTTTCGAGCCCTCTCGGGAGAGGTGTGTTGCTTTTTTCTTTGTGCTGATAGCTTTGAAGATATGTTCTGATGGTGGTGAGAGTGGAGCAGGACTGTCTCCATGGCGCAATTGGCTAGCGCGATCGGCTGTTAACCAAAAGGTCGGAGGTTCGAGCCAACCCGGTGGTAGTATGGCGCTTTTTTTTGGGCTGATAGCTTTGAAGATATGTTCTGATGGTGGTGAGAGTGGAGCAGGACTGTCTCCGTGGCGCAATTGGCTAGCGCGATCGGCTGTTAACCGAAAGGGTGGAGGTTCGAGCCCACCCGGTGGTGGTGCGGCGCTTTTTTTTCTTTGGGGTGATAGCTCTGAAGAAATGGTGTGACGGTGGTGAGAGTGGAGCGGGACGGTCCCCGTGGCGCAATTGGCTAGCGCGATCGGCTGTTAACCAAAAAGTTGGAGGTTCGAGCCCTCCCGGGTGGGGTGTGTTGCTTTTTTCTTTGCGCTGATAGCTTTGAAGATATGTTCTGTTGGTGGTGAGGGTGGAGCACGATTGCCTCCGTGGCGCAATTGGCCAGCGCGATCGGCTGTTAACCGAAAAGTCGGAGGTTGGAGCCTACCCGGTGGTTGTGCGGCGCTTTTTTTTCTGTGGGCTGATAGCTTTGAAGATATGTTCTGATGGTGGTGAGAGTGGAGCAGGACTGTCTCCGTGGCGCAATTGGCTAGCGTGATCGTCTGTTAACCGAAAAGTTGAAGGTTCGAGCCCACCCGGTGGTGGTGCGGCGCTTTTTTTTTCTTTGGGCTGATAGCTTTAAAGATATGTTCTTATGGTGGTGAGAGTGGAGCAGGACTGTCTCCGTGGCGCAATTGGCTAGCGCGATCGGCTGTTAACCGAAAAGTTGGAGGTTCGAGCCAACCTCGTGGTGGTGCGGCGCTTTTTTTTTTCTTTGGGCTGATAGCTTTGAAGATATGTTCTGATGGTGGTGAGAGTGGAGCAGGACTGTCTCCATGGCGCAATTGGCTAGCGCGGTCGGCTGTTAACCAACAGGTTGGAGGTTCGAGCCCACCCGGTGGTGGTGCGGCGCTTTTTTTTCTTTCGGCTAATAGCTTTGAAGATATGTTCTAATTGTGCTGAGAGTGGAGCAGGACTGCCTCCGTGGCGCAATTGACTAGCGCGATCGGCTGTAAACCGAAACGTTTGAGGTTCGAGCCCTCCCGGGAGTGTTGTTTTGCTTTTTTTCTTTGCGCTGATAGCTTTGAAGATATGTTCTGATGGTGGTCAGAGTAGAACACGACTGTCTCCGTGGCGCAATAGACTAGCGCGATCGGCTGTTAACCGAAAGGTTGGAGGTTCGAGCACATCCGGTGGTGGTGCGGTGCTTTTTTTTCTTTGGGCTGATAGCTTTGAAGATATGTTCTGATGGTGGTGAGAGGGGAGCAAGACTGCCTCCGTGGCGCAATGGGCTTGCGCGATCGGCTGTTACCCGAAAGGTTTGAGTTTCGAGCCCTCCCGGGAGTGGTTTGTTGCTTTTTTTGCGGTAATATCTTTGAAGATATGTTCTGATGGTTCTGAGAGTGGAGCAGGACTGTCTTCGTGGCGCAATTGGCTAGGGCGATCGGCTGTTAACCGAAAGGTTGGAGGTTCGAGCCCAACCGGTGGTGGTGCGGCGCTTTTTTTTCTTTGGGGTGATAGCTCTGAAGAACTGTTCTGACGGTGGTGAGAGTGGAGCACGACTGTCTCCGTGGGGCAATTGGCTAGCGTGATCGGCTGTTAACCGAAAGGTTGGAGGTTCGAGCCCACCCGGTGGTGGTGCGGCGCTTTTTTTTCTTTGGGCTGATAGCTTTGAAGATATGTTCTGATGGTGGTGAGAGTGGAGCATGACTGTCTCCATGGCGCAATTGGCTAGCGTGATCGGCTGTTAACCGAAAAGTTGGAGGTTCGAGCCCACCTCGTGGTGGTGCGGCGCTTTTTTTTTCTTTGGGGTGATAGCTCTGAAGAAATGTTCTGACGGTGGTGAGAGTGGAGCACGACTGTCTCCGTGGGGCAATTGGCTAGCGCGATCGGCTGTTAACCGAAAGGTTGGATGTTCGAGCCCACCCGATGGTGGTGCGGCGCTTTTTTTTCTTTGGGCTGATAGCTTTGTAGATATGTTCTTATGGTGGTGAGGGTGGAGCAGGACTGTCTCCGTGGCGCAATTGGCTAGCGCGAGCGGCTGTTAACCAAAAGGTCGGAGGTTCGAGCCCACCCGGTGGTGGTGCGGCGCTTTTTTTTCTTTGGGCTGATAGCTTTGAAGATATGTTCTTATGGTGGTGAGAGTGGAGCAGGTCTGTCTCCGTGGCGTAATTGGCTAGCGCGATCGGCTGTTAACCAAAACGTTGGAGGTTCGAGCCCTCCCGGGTGGGGAGTGTTGCTTTTTTCTTTGCGCTGATAGCTTTGAAGATATGTTCTGATGGTGGTGAGGGTGGAGCACGATTGTCTCCGTGGCGCAATTGGCTAGCGCGATCGGCTGTTAACCGAAAGGTTGGAGGTTCGAGCCCACCCGGTGGTGGTGCGGCGCTTTTTTTTTCTTTCGGCTGATAGGTTTGAAGATATGTTCTTATGGTGGTGAGAGTGGAGCAGGACTGTCTTCGTGGCGCAATTGGCCAGCGCGATCGGCTGTAAACCGAAACGTTTGAGGTTCGAGCCCTCCCGGGAGTGGTGTTTTGCTTTTTTCTTTGCGCTGATAGCTTTGAAGATATGTTCTGATGGTGGTCAGAGTAGAGCACGACTGTCTCCGTGGCGCAATTGGCTAGCGCGATCGGCTGTTATCCGAAAGGTTGGAGGTTCGAGCACATCCGGTGGTGGTGCGGTGCTTTTTTTTCTTTGGGCTGATAGCTTTGAAGATATGTTCTGATGGTGGTGAGAGGGGAGCAAGACTGTCTTCGTGGCGCAATGGGCTAGCGCAATCAGCTGTTGACCGAAAGGTTGGAGTTTCGAGCCCTCCCTTAGTGGTGTGTTGCTTTTTTTTGCGCTGATAGCTTTGAAGATATGTTCTGATGGTGGTGAGAGTGGAGCAAGACTGTCCCCGTGGCGCAATGGGCTAGCGCGATCGGCTGTTAACCGAAAGGTTGGAGGTTCGAGCCCACGCGGTGGTGGTGCAGCGCTTTTTTTCTTTGCGCTGATAGCTTTGAAGATATGTTCTGATGCAGGTGAGAGTGGAGCAAGACTGCCTCCGTGGCGCAATGGGCTTGCGCGATCGGCTGTTACCCGAAAGGTTTGAGTTTCGAGCCCTCCCGGGAGTGGTGTGTTGCATTTTTTTGCGGTAATAGCTTTGAAGATATGTTCTGATGGTGGTGAGAGTGGAGCAGGACTGTCTTCGTGGCGCAATCGGCTAGCGCGATCGGCTGTTAACCGAAAGGTTGGAGGTTCGAGCCCAACCGGTGGTGGTGCGGCGCTTTTTTTTTCTTTGGGGTGATAGCTCTGAAGAACTGTTCTGACGGTGGTGAGAGTGGAGCACGACTGTCTCCGTGGGGCAATTGGCTAGCGTGATCGGCTGTTAACCAACAGGTCGGAGGTTCGAGCCCACCCGGTGGTGGTATGGCGCTTTTTTTGTTTGGGCTGATAGCTTTGAAGATATGTTCTGATGGTGGTGAGAGTGGAGCAGGACTGTCTCCGTGGCGCAATTGGCTAGCGCGATCAGCTGTTAACCGAAAGGTTGGAGTTTCGAGCGCACCCGGTGGTGGTGCGGCGCTTTTTTTTTGTTTGGGCTGATAGCTTTGAAGATATGTTCTTATGGTGGTGAGAGTGGAGCAGGACTGTCTCCGTGGCGCAATTGGCTAGCGCGATCGGCTGTTAACCGAAAAGTTGGAGGTTCGAGCCAACCTCGTGGTGGTGCGGCGCTTTTTTTTTCTTTGGGCTGATAGCTTTGAAGATATGTTCTGATGGTGGTGAGAGTGGAGCAGGACTGTCTCCATGGCGCAATTGGCTAGCGCGATCGGCTGTTAACCAACAGGTCGGAGGTTCGAGCCCACCCGGTGGTGGTATGGCGCTTTTTTGTTTGGGCTGATAGCTTTGAAGATATGTTCTGATGGTGGTGAGAGTGGAGCAGGACTGTCTCCGTGGCGCAATTGGCTAGCGCGATCAGCTGTTAACCGAAAGGTTGGAGTTTCGAGCCCACCCGGTGGTGGTGCGGCGCTTTTTTTGTTTGGGCTGATAGCTTTGAAGATATGTTCTGATGGTGGTGAGAGTAGAGCAGGACTGTCTCCGTGGCGCAATTGGCTAGCGCGATCGGCTGTTAACCGAAAGGTTGGAGTTTCGAGCCCTCTCGGGAGAGGTGTGTTGCTTTTTTCTTTGTGCTGATAGCTTTGAAGATATGTTCTGATGGTGGTGAGAGTGGAGCAGGACTGTCTCAATGGCGCAATTGGCTAGCGCGATCGGCTGTTAACCAAAAGGTCGGAGGTTCGAGCCAACCCGGTGGTGGTATGGCGCTTTTTTTTGGGCTGATAGCTTTGAAGATATGTTCTGATGGTGGTGAGAGTGGAGCAGGACTGTCTCCGTGGCGCAATTGGCTAGCGCGATCGGCTGTTAACCGAAAGGGTGGAGGTTCGAGCCCACCCGGTGGTGGTGCGGCGCTTTTTTTTCTTTGGGGTGATAGCTCTGAAGATATGTTCTGATGGTGGTGAGGGTGGAGCACGATTGCCTCCGTGGCGCAATTGGCCAGCGCGATCGGCTGTTAACCGAAAGGTTGGAGGTTCGAGCCCACCCGGTGGTGGTGCGGCGCTTTTTTTTCTTTCGGCTAATAGCTTTGAAGATATGTTCTAATTGTGCTGAGAGTGGAGCAGGACTGCCTCCGTGGCGCAATTGACCAGCGCGATCGGCTGTAAACCGAAACGTTTGAGGTTCGAGCCCTCCCGGGAGTGTTGTTTTGCTTTTTTTCTTTGCTCTGATAGCTTTGAAGATATGTTCTGATGGTGGTCAGAGTAGAGCACGACTGTCTCCTTGGCGCAATAGACTAGCGCGATCGGCTGTTAACCGAAAGGTTGGAGGTTCGAGCACATCCGATGGTGGTGCGGTGCTTTTTTTTCTTTGGGCTGATAGCTTTGAAGATATGTTCTGATGGTGGTGAGAGGGGAGCAAGACTGCCTCCGTGGCGCAATGGGCTTGCGCGATCGGCTGTTACCCGAAAGGTTTGAGTTTCGAGCCCTCCCGGGAGTGGTTTGTTGCTTTTTTTTGCGGTAATATCTTTGAAGATATGTTCTGATGGTTCTGAGAGTGGAGCAGGACTGTCTTCGTGGCGCAATTGGCCAGGGCGATCGGCTGTTAACCGAAAGGTTGGAGGTTCGAGCCCAACCGGTGGTGGTGCGGCGCTTTTTTTTGGGGGTGATAGCTCTGAAGAACTGTTCTGACGGTGGTGAGAGTGGAGCACGACTGTCTCCGTGGCGCAATTGGCTAGCGCGATTGGCTGTTAACCGAAAGGTTGGAGTTTCGAGCCCAACCGGCGGTGGTGCGGCGCTTTTTTTTTCTTTGGGCTGATAGCTTTAAAGATATGTTCTTATGGTGGTGAGAGTGGAGCAGGACTGTCTCCGTGGCGCAATTGGCTAGCGCGATCGGCTGTTAACCGAAAAGTTGGAGGTTCGAGCCAACCTCGTGGTGGTGCGGCGCTTTTTTTTTCTTTGGGCTGATAGCTTTGAAGATATGTTCTGATGGTGGTGAGAGTGGAGCAGGACTGTCTCCATGGCGCAATTGGCTAGCGCGGTCGGCTGTTAACCAACAGGTTGGAGGTTCGAGCCCACCCGGTGGTGGTGCGGCGCTTTTTTTTCTTTCGGCTAATAGCTTTGAAGATATGTTCTAATTGTGCTGAGAGTGGAGCAGGACTGCCTCCGTGGCGCAATTGACTAGCGCGATCGGCTGTAAACCGAAACGTTTGAGGTTCGAGCCCTCCCGGGAGTGTTGTTTTGCTTTTTTTCTTTGCGCTGATAGCTTTGAAGATATGTTCTGATGGTGGTCAGAGTAGAACACGACTGTCTCCGTGGCGCAATAGACTAGCGCGATCGGCTGTTAACCGAAAGGTTGGAGGTTCGAGCACATCCGGTGGTGGTGCGGTGCTTTTTTTTCTTTGGGCTGATAGCTTTGAAGATATGTTCTGATGGTGGTGAGAGGGGAGCAAGACTGCCTCCGTGGCGCAATGGGCTTGCGCGATCGGCTGTTACCCGAAAGGTTTGAGTTTCGAGCCCTCCCGGGAGTGGTTTGTTGCTTTTTTTGCGGTAATATCTTTGAAGATATGTTCTGATGGTTCTGAGAGTGGAGCAGGACTGTCTTCGTGGCGCAATTGGCTAGGGCGATCGGCTGTTAACCGAAAGGTTGGAGGTTCGAGCCCAACCGGTGGTGGTGCGGCGCTTTTTTTTCTTTGGGGTGATAGCTCTGAAGAACTGTTCTGACGGTGGTGAGAGTGGAGCACGACTGTCTCCGTGGGGCAATTGGCTAGCGTGATCGGCTGTTAACCGAAAGGTTGGAGGTTCTGCAGCGCTTTTTTTTCTTTGGGCTGATAGCTTTGAAGATATGTTCTGATGGTGGTGAGAGTGGAGCATGACTGTCTCCATGGCGCAATTGGCTAGCGTGATCGGCTGTTAACCGAAAAGTTGGAGGTTCGAGCCCACCTCGTGGTGGTGCGGCGCTTTTTTTTTCTTTGGGGTGATAGCTCTGAAGAAATGTTCTGACGGTGGTGAGAGTGGAGCACGACTGTCTCCGTGGGGCAATTGGCTAGCGCGATCGGCTGTTAACCGAAAGGTTGGATGTTCGAGCCCACCCGATGGTGGTGCGGCGCTTTTTTTTCTTTGGGCTGATAGCTTTGTAGATATGTTCTTATGGTGGTGAGGGTGGAGCAGGACTGTCTCCGTGGCGCAATTGGCTAGCGCGAGCGGCTGTTAACCAAAAGGTCGGAGGTTCGAGCCCACCCGGTGGTGGTGCGGCGCTTTTTTTTCTTTGGGCTGATAGCTTTGAAGATATGTTCTTATGGTGGTGAGAGTGGAGCAGGTCTGTCTCCGTGGCGTAATTGGCTAGCGCGATCGGCTGTTAACCAAAACGTTGGAGGTTCGAGCCCTCCCGGGTGGGGAGTGTTGCTTTTTTCTTTGCGCTGATAGCTTTGAAGATATGTTCTGATGGTGGTGAGGGTGGAGCACGATTGTCTCCGTGGCGCAATTGGCTAGCGCGATCGGCTGTTAACCGAAAGGTTGGAGGTTCGAGCCCACCCGGTGGTGGTGCGGCGCTTTTTTTTTCTTTCGGCTGATAGGTTTGAAGATATGTTCTTATGGTGGTGAGAGTGGAGCAGGACTGTCTTCGTGGCGCAATTGGCCAGCGCGATCGGCTGTAAACCGAAACGTTTGAGGTTCGAGCCCTCCCGGGAGTGGTGTTTTGCTTTTTTCTTTGCGCTGATAGCTTTGAAGATATGTTCTGATGGTGGTCAGAGTAGAGCACGACTGTCTCCGTGGCGCAATTGGCTAGCGCGATCGGCTGTTATCCGAAAGGTTGGAGGTTCGAGCACATCCGGTGGTGGTGCGGTGCTTTTTTTTCTTTGGGCTGATAGCTTTGAAGATATGTTCTGATGGTGGTGAGAGGGGAGCAAGACTGTCTTCGTGGCGCAATGGGCTAGCGCAATCAGCTGTTGACCGAAAGGTTGGAGTTTCGAGCCCTCCCTTAGTGGTGTGTTGCTTTTTTTTGCGCTGATAGCTTTGAAGATATGTTCTGATGGTGGTGAGAGTGGAGCAAGACTGTCCCCGTGGCGCAATGGGCTAGCGCGATCGGCTGTTAACCGAAAGGTTGGAGGTTCGAGCCCACGCGGTGGTGGTGCAGCGCTTTTTTTCTTTGCGCTGATAGCTTTGAAGATATGTTCTGATGCAGGTGAGAGTGGAGCAAGACTGCCTCCGTGGCGCAATGGGCTTGCGCGATCGGCTGTTACCCGAAAGGTTTGAGTTTCGAGCCCTCCCGGGAGTGGTGTGTTGCATTTTTTTGCGGTAATAGCTTTGAAGATATGTTCTGATGGTGGTGAGAGTGGAGCAGGACTGTCTTCGTGGCGCAATCGGCTAGCGCGATCGGCTGTTAACCGAAAGGTTGGAGGTTCGAGCCCAACCGGTGGTGGTGCGGCGCTTTTTTTTTCTTTGGGGTGATAGCTCTGAAGAACTGTTCTGACGGTGGTGAGAGTGGAGCACGACTGTCTCCGTGGGGCAATTGGCTAGCGTGATCGGCTGTTAACCAACAGGTCGGAGGTTCGAGCCCACCCGGTGGTGGTATGGCGCTTTTTTTGTTTGGGCTGATAGCTTTGAAGATATGTTCTGATGGTGGTGAGAGTGGAGCAGGACTGTCTCCGTGGCGCAATTGGCTAGCGCGATCAGCTGTTAACCGAAAGGTTGGAGTTTCGAGCGCACCCGGTGGTGGTGCGGCGCTTTTTTTTTTGTTTGGGCTGATAGCTTTGAAGATATGTTCTTATGGTGGTGAGAGTGGAGCAGGACTGTCTCCGTGGCGCAATTGGCTAGCGCGATCGGCTGTTAACCGAATTGTTGGAGGTTCGAGCCAACCTCGTGGTGGTGCGGCGCTTTTTTTTTCTTTGGGCTGATAGCTTTGAAGATATGTTCTGATGGTGGTGAGAGTGGAGCAGGACTGTCTCCATGGCGCAATTGGCTAGCGCGATCGGCTGTTAACCAACAGGTCGGAGGTTCGAGCCCACCCGGTGGTGGTATGGCGCTTTTTTGTTTGGGCTGATAGCTTTGAAGATATGTTCTGATGGTGGTGAGAGTGGAGCAGGACTGTCTCCGTGGCGCAATTGGCTAGCGCGATCAGCTGTTAACCGAAAGGTTGGAGTTTCGAGCCCACCCGGTGGTGGTGCGGCGCTTTTTTTGTTTGGGCTGATAGCTTTGAAGATATGTTCTGATGGTGGTGAGAGTAGAGCAGGACTGTCTCCGTGGCGCAATTGGCTAGCGCGATCGGCTGTTAACCGAAAGGTTGGAGTTTCGAGCCCTCTCGGGAGAGGTGTGTTGCTTTTTTCTTTGTGCTGATAGCTTTGAAGATATGTTCTGATGGTGGTGAGAGTGGAGCAGGACTGTCTCAATGGCGCAATTGGCTAGCGCGATCGGCTGTTAACCAAAAGGTCGGAGGTTCGAGCCAACCCGGTGGTGGTATGGCGCTTTTTTTTGGGCTGATAGCTTTGAAGATATGTTCTGATGGTGGTGAGAGTGGAGCAGGACTGTCTCCGTGGCGCAATTGGCTAGCGCGATCGGCTGTTAACCGAAAGGGTGGAGGTTCGAGCCCACCCGGTGGTGGTGCGGCGCTTTTTTTTCTTTGGGGTGATAGCTCTGAAGATATGTTCTGATGGTGGTGAGGGTGGAGCACGATTGCCTCCGTGGCGCAATTGGCCAGCGCGATCGGCTGTTAACCGAAAGGTTGGAGGTTCGAGCCCACCCGGTGGTGGTGCGGCGCTTTTTTTTCTTTCGGCTAATAGCTTTGAAGATATGTTCTAATTGTGCTGAGAGTGGAGCAGGACTGCCTCCGTGGCGCAATTGACCAGCGCGATCGGCTGTAAACCGAAACGTTTGAGGTTCGAGCCCTCCCGGGAGTGTTGTTTTGCTTTTTTTCTTTGCTCTGATAGCTTTGAAGATATGTTCTGATGGTGGTCAGAGTAGAGCACGACTGTCTCCTTGGCGCAATAGACTAGCGCGATCGGCTGTTAACCGAAAGGTTGGAGGTTCGAGCACATCCGATGGTGGTGCGGTGCTTTTTTTTCTTTGGGCTGATAGCTTTGAAGATATGTTCTGATGGTGGTGAGAGGGGAGCAAGACTGCCTCCGTGGCGCAATGGGCTTGCGCGATCGGCTGTTACCCGAAAGGTTTGAGTTTCGAGCCCTCCCGGGAGTGGTTTGTTGCTTTTTTTTGCGGTAATATCTTTGAAGATATGTTCTGATGGTTCTGAGAGTGGAGCAGGACTGTCTTCGTGGCGCAATTGGCCAGGGCGATCGGCTGTTAACCGAAAGGTTGGAGGTTCGAGCCCAACCGGTGGTGGTGCGGCGCTTTTTTTTGGGGGTGATAGCTCTGAAGAACTGTTCTGACGGTGGTGAGAGTGGAGCACGACTGTCTCCGTGGCGCAATTGGCTAGCGCGATTGGCTGTTAACCGAAAGGTTGGAGTTTCGAGCCCAACCGGCGGTGGTGCGGCGCTTTTTTTTCTTTGGGCTGATAGCTTTGAAGATATGTTCTGATGGTGGTTAGAGTAGAGCAGGACTGTCTCCGTGGCGAAATTGGCTAGTGCGATCGGCTGTTAACCGAAAGGTTGGAGGTTCGAGCCCACCCGGTGGTGGTGCGGGGCTTTTTTTTCTTTGGGCTGATAGCTTTGAAGATATGTTCTGATGGTGGTAAGAGGGGAGCAAGACTGTCTGCGTGGCGCATTGGGCTAGCGCGATCGGCTGTTAACCGAAAGGTTGGAGTTTCGAGCCCTCTCGGGAGAGGTGTGTTGCTTTTTTCTTTGTGCTGATAGCTTTGAAGATATGTTCTGATGGTGGTGAGAGTGGAGCAGGACTGTCTCCATGGCGCAATTGGCTAGCGCGATCGGCTGTTAACCGATAGGTTGGATGTTCGAGCCCACCCGATGGTGGTGCGGCGCTTTTTATTCTTTGGGCTGATAGCTTTGAAGATATGTTCTTATGGTGGTGAGGGTGGAGCAGGACTGTCTGCGTGGCGCAATTGGCTAGCGCGATCGGCTGTTAACCGAAAAGTTGGAAGTTCGAGCCCACCCGATGGTGGTGCGGCGCTTTTTTTTCTTTGGGCTGATAGCTTTGTACATATGTTCTTATGGTGGTGAGGGTGGAGCAGGACTGTCTCCGTGGCGCAATTGGCTAGCGCGAGCGGCTGTTAACCAAAAGGTCGGAGGTTCGAGCCCACCCGGTGGTGGTGCGGCGCTTTTTTTTCTTTGGGCTGATAGCTTTGAAGATATGTTCTTATGGTGGTGAGAGTGGAGCAGGACTGCCTCCGTGGCGCAATTGGCTAGCGCGATCGGCTGTTAACCGAAAAGTTGGAGGTTCGAGCCTACCCGGTGGTTGTGCTGCGCTTTTTTTTCTGTCAGCTGATAGCTTTGAAGATATGTTCTGATGGTGGTGAGATTGGAGCATGACTGTCTCCATGGCGCAATTGGCTAGCGTGATCGGCTGTTAACCGAAAGGGTGGAGGTTCGAGCCCACCCGGTGGTGGTGCGGCGCTTTTTTTTCCTTGGGATGATAGCTCTGAAGAAATGGTCTGACGGTGGTGAGAGTGGAGCAGGACGGTCCCCGTGGCGCAATTGGCTAGCGCGATCGGCTGTTAACCAAAAAGTTGGAGGCTCGAGCCCTCCCGGGTGGGGTGTGTTGCTTTTTTCTTTGCGCTGATAGCTTTGAAGATATGTTCTGATGGTGGTGAGCGTGGAGCACGATTGTCTCCATGGCGCAATTGGCTAGCGCGATCGGCTGTTAACCGAAAGGTTGGAGGTTCGAGCCAACCCGGTGGTGGTATGGCGCTTTTTTTGGGATGATAGCTTTGAAGATATGTTCTGATGGTGGTGAGAGTGGAGCAGGACTGTCTCCGTGGCGCAATTGGCTAGCGCGATCGGCTGTTAACCGAAAGGTTGGAGTTTCGAGCCCAACCGGTGGTGGTGCGACGCTTTTTTTTCTTTGGGCTGATAGCTTTGAAGATATGTTCTGATGGTGGTTAGAGTAGAGCAGGACTGTCTCCGTGGCGAAATTGGCTAGTGCGATCGGCTGTTAACCGAAAGGTTGGAGGTTCGAGCCCACCCGGTGGTGGTGCGGGGCTTTTTTTTCTTTGGGCTGATAGCTTTGAAGATATGTTCTGATGGTGGTAAGAGGGGAGCAAGACTGTCTCCGTGGCGCATTGGGCTAGCGCGATCGGCTGTTAACCGAAAGGTTGGAGTTTCGAGCCCTCTCGGGAGAGGTGTGTTGCTTTTTTCTTTGTGCTGATAGCTTTGAAGATATGTTCTGATGGTGGTGAGAGTGGAGCAGGACTGTCTCCATGGCGCAATTGGCTAGCGCGATCGGCTGTTAACCGATAGGTTGGATGTTCGAGCCCACCCGGTGGTGGTGCGGCGCTTTTTTTTCTTTCGGCTGATAGGTTTGAAGATATGTTCTTATTGTGGTGAGAGTGGAGCAGGACTGTCTCCGTGGCGCAATTGGCCAGCGCGATCGGCTGTAAACCGAAACGTTTGAGGTTCGAGCCCTCCCGGGAGTGGTGTTTTGCTTTTTTTCTTTGCGCTGATAGCTTTGAAGATATGTTCTGATGGTGGTCAGAGTAGAGCACGACTGTCTCCGTGGCGCAATTGGCTAGCGCGATCGGCTGTTAACCGAAAGGTTGGAGGTTCGAGCACATCCGGTGGTGGTGCGGTGCTTTTTTTTCTTTGGGCTGATAGCTTTGAAGATATGTTCTGATGGTGGTGAGAGGGGAGCAAGACTGTCTCCGTGGCGCAATGGGCTAGCGCAATCAGCTGTTGACCGAAAGGTTGGAGTTTCGAGCCCTCCCTTTGTGGTGTGTTGCTTTTTTCTTTGCGCTGATAGCTTTGGAGATATGTTCTGATGGTGGTGAGAGTGGACCAAGACTGTCCCCGTGGCGCAATGGGCTTGCGCGATCGGCTGTTAACCGAAAGGTTGGAGGTTCGAACCCACGCGGTGGTGGTGCAGCGCTTTTTTTCTTTGCGCTGATAGCTTTGAAGATATGTTCTGATGCAGGTGAGAGTGGAGCAAGACTGCCTCCATGGCGACATGGGCTTGCGCGATCGGCTGTTACCCGAAAGGTTTGAGTTTCGAGCCCTCCCGGGAGTGGTGTGTTGCTTTTTTTGCGGTAATAGCTTTGAAGATATGTTCTGATGGTGGTGAGAGTGGAGCAGGACTGTCTTTGTGGCGCAATCGGCTAGCGCGATCGGCTGTTAACCGAAAGGTTGGAGGTTCGAGCCCAACCGGTGGTGGTGCGGCGCTTTTTTTTCTTTGGGGTGATCGCTCTGAAGAACTGTTCTGACGGTGGTGAGAGTGGAGCACGACTGTCTCCGTGTGGCAATTGGCTAGCGTGATCGGCTGTTAACCGAAAGGTTGGAGGTTCGAGCCCACCCGGTTGTGGTGCGGCGCTATTTTTTCTTTGGGCTGATAGCTTTGAAGATATGTTCTTATGGTGGTGAGAGTGGAGCAGGACTGTCTCCGTGGCGCAATTGGCTAGCGCGATCGGCTGTTAACCGAAAAGTTGGAGGTTGGAGCCTACCCGGTGGTTGTGCGGCGCTTTTTTTTCTGTGGGCTGATAGCTTTGAAGATATGTTCTTATGGTGGTGAGAGTGGAGCATGACTGTCTCCATGGCGCAATTGGCCAGCGTGATCGGCTGTTAACCGAAAAGTTGGAGGTTCGAGCCCACCTCGTGGTGGTGCGGCGCTTTTTTTTTCTTTTGGCTGATAGCTTTGAAGATATGTTCTGATGGTGGTGAGAGTGGAGCAGGACTGTCTCCAAGGCGCAATTGGCTAGCGCGATCGGCTGTTAACCAAAAGGTCAGAGGTTCGAGCCCACCCGGCGGTGGTATGGCGCTTTTTTTGTTTGGGCTGATAGCTTTGAAGATATGTTCTGATGGTGGTGAGAGTGGAGCAGGACTGTCTCCGTGGCGCAATTGGCTAGCGCTATCGGCTGTTAACCGAAAGGTTGGAGTTTCGAGCCCACCCGGCGGTGGTGCGGCGCTTTTTTTTCTTTGGGCTGATAGCTTTGAAGATATGTTCTAATGGTGGTGAGAGTAGAGCAGGACTGTCTCCGTGGCGCAATTGGCTAGCGCGATTGGCTGTTAACCGAAAGGTTGGAGTTTCGAGCCCTCTCGGGAGAGGTGTGTTGCTTTTTTCTTTGCGCTGATAGCTTTGAAGATATGTTCTGATGGTGGTGAGAGTGGAGCAGGACTGTCTCCGTGGCGCAATTGGCTAGCGCGATCGGCTGTTAACCGAAAGGTTGGAGTTTCGAGCCCAAGCGGCGGTGGTGCGGCGCTTTTTTTTCTTTGGGCTGATAGCTTTGAAGATATGTTCTGATGGTGGTTAGAGTAGAGCAGGACTGTCTCCGTGGCGAAATTGGCTAGTGCGATCGGCTGTTAACCGAAAGGTTGGAGGTTCGAGCCCACCCGGTGGTGGTGCGGGGCTTTTTTTTTCTTTGGGCTGATAGCTTTGAAGATATGTTCTGATGGTGGTAAGAGGGGAGCAAGACTGTCTGCGTGGCGCATTGGGCTAGCGCGATCGGCTGTTAACCGAAAGGTTGGAGTTTCGAGCCCTCTCGGGAGAGGTGTGTTGCTTTTTTCTTTGTGCTGATAGCTTTGAAGATATGTTCTGATGGTGGTGAGAGTGGAGCAGGACTGTCTCCATGGCGCAATTGGCTAGCGCGATCGGCTGTTAACCGATAGGTTGGATGTTCGAGCCCACCCGATGGTGGTGCGGCGCTTTTTATTCTTTGGGCTGATAGCTTTGAAGATATGTTCTTATGGTGGTGAGGGTGGAGCAGGACTGTCTGCGTGGCGCAATTGGCTAGCGCGATCGGCTGTTAACCGAAAAGTTGGAAGTTCGAGCCCACCCGGTGGTGGTGCGGCGCTTTTTTTTCTTTGGGCTGATAGCTTTGAAGATATGTTCTTATGGTGGTGAGAGTAGAGCAGGACTGTCTCCGTGGCGAAATTGGCTAGCGCGATCGGCTGTTAACCGAAAGGTTGGAGGTTCGAGCCCACCCGGTGGTGGTGCGGTGTTTTTTTTTGGGGCTGATAGCTTTGAAGATATGTTCTGATGGTGGTGAGAGGGGGGCAAGACTGTCTCCGTGGCGCATTGGGCTAGCGCGATCGGCTGTTGACCGAAAGGTTGGAGTTTCGAGCCCTCCCGGGAGTGGTGTGTTGCTTTTTTCTTTGCGCTGATAGCTTTTAAGATATGTTCTGATGGTGGTGAGAGTGGGGCAAGACTGTCTCCGTGGCGCAATGCGCTAGCGCGATCGGCTGTTAACTGAAAGGTTGGAGGTTTGAGCCCACCCGGTGGTGGTGCAGCGCTTTCTTTTCTTTGCACTGACAGCTTTGAAGATATGTTCTGATGATGGTGAGAGTAGAGCAAGACTGCCTCCGTGGCGCAATGGGCTAGCGCGATCGGCTGTTAACCGAAAGGTTGGAGTTTCGAGCCCTCCCGGGAGTGGTGTGTTGCTTTTTTCTTTGCGGTAATAGCTTTGAAGATATGTTCTGATGGTGGTGAGAGTGGAGCAGGACTGTCTTCGTGGCGCAATCGGCTAGCGCGATCGGCTGTTAACCGAAAGGTTGGAGGTTCGAGCCCAACTGGTGGTGGTGCGGCGCTTTTTTTTCTTTGGGGTGATAGCTCTGAAGAAATGTTCTGACGGTGGTGAGAGTGGAGCACGACTGTCTCCGTGGGGCAATTGGCTAGCGCGATCGGCTGTTAACCGAAAGGTTGGAGCTTCGAGCCCACCCGGTGGTGGTGCAACGCTTTTTTTGGGCTTATAGCTCTGAAGAAATGTTCTGACTGTGGTGAGAGTGGAGCAGGACTGTCTCCGTGGCGCAATTGGCTAGCGCGATCGGCTGTTACCCGAAAAGTTGGAGGTTCGAGCTCTCCCGGTGGTGGTGCGGAGCTTTTTTTTGTGTGGGCTGATAGCTTTGAAGATATGTTCTGATGGTGGTGAGAGTGGAGCGGGACTGTCTCCGTGGCGCAATTGGCTAGCGTGATCGGCTGTTAACCGGCAAGTTGGAGGTTCGAGCCCACCCGTTGGTGGTGTGGCGCTTTTTTTTCTTTGGGCATATAGCTTTGAAGATATGTTCTAATGGTGAAAAGAGTGGAGCAGGACTGTCTCCGTGGCACCATTGGCTAGCGCGATCGGCAGTTAAACGAAAGGTTGGAGTTTGTTTCGAGCCCACCCGGTGGTGGTGCGGCGCTTTTTTTTTTGGGCTGATAGCTTTGAAGATATGTTATGATCGTTGTGAGAGTGAAGCAGGACTGTCTCCGTGGCGCAATTGGCTAGCGTTATCGGCTGTTAACCGAAAAGTTGGAGGTTCGAGCCCACCCGGTGGTGGTGCGGCGCTTTTTTTTCTTTGGGCTGATAGCTTTCTTTGGGCTGATAGCTCTCTTTGGCAGCAGCGGTGGCAGAACCGGCAGATCTACTGATTTTCGTCTGTTTGCGCAGATTTTTTTCGTCGACCACTGCCTTCCTGTCGGTGGCCTGTGTGGAAACCATCTCCCTGCTATCAAGTTTCATCGCATCGTGTGCCATTTTCACGCCGCGATTTCTTCGGATCAACTGATATCTCCAACTGAAGCTACCGACGATCTTACCGCTGGGGGCCACCACCATCACCGAGCTTCACTATAAAAGTCACCGACCCTGAGGACAGCGGCTCTTTGGCAGCAGCGGTGGCAGAACCGGCAGATCTACTGATTTTCGTCTGTTTGCGCAGATTTTTTTCGTCGACCACTGCCTTCCTGTCGGTGGCCTGTGTGGAAACCATCTCCCTGCTATCAAGTTTCATCGCATCGTGTGCCATTTTCACGCCGCGATTTCTTCGGATCAACTGATATCTCCAACTGAAGCTACCGACGATCTTACCGCTGGGGGCCACCACCATCACCGAGCTTCACTATAAAAGTCACCGACCCTGAGGACAGCGGCTCTTTGGCAGCAGCGGTGGCAGAACCGGCAGATCTACTGATTTTCGTCTGTTTGCGCAGGTTAGTTC
This sequence comes from Rhipicephalus microplus, assembly GCF_043290135.1. NCBI lineage: Eukaryota > Metazoa > Arthropoda > Arachnida > Ixodida > Ixodidae > Rhipicephalus > Rhipicephalus microplus. The sequence goes on along the minus strand of NW_027464612.1, from coordinate 2,040,031 downwards.
ACGCCCGGTTTAAATTTGCTTTGTTGTTCTTAGCGAGTTTTCTGTGCTGCCGCTGCTGCCAAGTGAATTGTATTTGTTCTGTGTGCTACATTTCCTGGTACTATGTCGACACTAAATGCATGCCCTACATGTAACGATGCCATTAAATCCGATGAATTGTCGGTGGCATGTGGCGAGTGTAGCCACTGTTTTCACATTGGAACATGTGCAGGCATATCAGAAAAACAGTATAAAAAGAAGTCCGAATCGGCTAGGCAAAAGTGGGTTTGCTCTACGTGCAAAGATAGTGGAAAAAGTGTCGAGATCACTGAAGGGAGGCCGGAAGCTGAAGTTGACATCAGATCTATTCTCAGTGGCATAAGTCAGAAGTTAGACGAGTTGTTGCCGCTCAGGGAAACAGTGCCAAACATCGAGCGGTCGATACAGCTCATGTCGGACAAGTACGATGAGATGTTGACAAGGCTTGCCGCACAAGAAAAAGATACGAAAGAAATACGGAAAAGACTTGAACGCCTTGAACAGGACACCTGCGCTAGTGATGATGCTTCAAAAAAACTTGAGGCCGATTTAAATGAGCTCGAGTGGAGAAGCCGCAAGTTTAACTTGGAAATACATGGTGTAAGCGTCTCTGAAGGTGAAAATTTGCTTGCAAAGGTAAATTCTGTTGCCAGCATGATTGACGTTTGTGCACTGGACGCAGCAGACGTCGCTGCCATTCACCGCCTCCCATGCAAATTTGGCAAAACACCAGGTATAATCGTTCGGTATGTCAGACAATCTGTTAGAGACGAATGGCTGCATAACCGGTCAAAACTGAGAGAAAAGAAATCAAGCCTGTTCATCCAAGAGAACTTGACCAGCCAAAGTCGGCAACTGCTTCGAGAGGCTAAGGAATGGGCGAGGGAAAATCGGTACAAATACGCCTGGCACAAGAACGGGAAAATCCTGCTGCGCAAATCTGACGGCGATTCCGTGTTAGTAGTGCGTCACAGGACCGACTTTCCCGTCTAAGCCTGCTAGTTGCTGACTGTATCTAGATTATTTCATTCCTCAAAATGGCTAGTCAAAGTCCCTTTCTTCCACACGAGCTAGACGCTTTTGTGACAAGTCATCACGCACATTCCTTGAAGTGCCTTCATCTAAACGTTCGTTCACTCTATAACAAGGAAGAAGATATAAATGACTTCATCAATGGTTTTCATTTTCTGTTTGATGCAGTAATGCTTAGTGAAACTTGGTGCAGGGATGATCGTGATTTGTTCAAATTTCCGTCTTATCAATCGTATTGTGTAAACAGAACTAATCGCCGAGGCGGTGGCGTTATGCTGTTGCTAAGAGAGCACGTAAACTGCGAGCTGCTTTCCAACTTTTGTATCTGTTGTGATGATTTTGAAATAATAACAGCTCGTGTGAATGACTGTATGTTTTCCGTTTGCTATAGACCACCAAGTGGAAATCTTCCTAGTTTCTTTTGTTTCTATGAACAGCTGTTATCATTTGTTTCAGAAACTGCCGATTATTTGGTGTCTGCTGGTGATTTTAATATCGACCTGTTGACCATTTCTGCACCACAAAAGGCCATGTTAACCATGCTGACTTCTAACGGATGCGAAAATTTAATCTATGTACCGACAAGGGTAACTACTGAAAGCGAAACACTGTTAGATTTATTTATTACTAATATCGATTCTACAAAAGCCAACAGTGGTGTAATAACGTGGGACCTTAGTGACCACCTCCCAATATTTGCTCTACTAAGAAAGCAAAATTTCACGATAAATGAAAAGCATCAGTACATTTCTTTTCAAAATATTACACAAACAGGTTTGGATAATTTTAGAGCTGAATTGCTACTTAGCGATATTCCGCAAATTCTGAAAATAGACGACGTTGACATTGCATACAGTAAACTTATTGATGAAATTTCTCGTGTGTATAAGCGTCACTTCCCACAAAAAAAGTTTAAATTGGGTAAAAAAATAAGAAAACCATGGATAACCCCTGAATTGTTACAAAAAATTAAGTGTAAAAATGCGCTTTATCACAAGTTCATTAAAAGTAAGGAACCAAGCATATTGAAAGAATACAAGTCGCTTAGAAACAAACTAAACAAAGAACTAAGGTCACACAGGAAATGCTATTTTCAAGCTGAGTTTGATAGCTGCTCGAAAAAACCCGATATGTTATGGAAAAAGCTTAATACTGTCTTAAATCGCCGTAAATCGTCTCCACGTGTAGAAAAGCTATTTCTTGGTGGCCACGAAATATGGGGCGATGATTTGGCGAATACATTTAATGATTATTTTGTGAGCAATTCTAATTCTTGTGCATCTGCTGATATTACAAAATTTATGCCTGATAGCAATCCATCTTCCCTTTTCCTTCGCCCATTTACAGAGTCTGAAGTACTGTCAGTTTTTCTTTCGCTTAAAAATAGCTGAAGTTGTGACGTTGAGGGCATGCAGGTTCGTCCAATCAAGTATGTGCTTGATTTAATTTGTCCATATCTTACCTACATCTTTAATCTGTCTTTGGCGAGCGCTATCTTTCCCAGGAGGATGCAGATCACAAGAGTTTCTGTGCTTTTTAAGAAAGGTGACATAAACGATATCAAAAATTATAGACCTATTTCGATATTACCAGTATTATCCAAAGGGCTGGAGAAACTTATACACGTGCAAATGTCTAATTTTTTCGATAAGCACAATCTTATATCTACAGCCCAATTTGGATTTAGAAAACACCTTTCTACTGAGTTAGCCTTGCTACAACAAAAAGAATTCATTTTAACACAATTTGAAAGCAAGAATCTTGTGCTCGGCCTTTACATTGATTTCAGTAAAGCATTTGATTGTATCCATCATTCCATACTACTTAAAAAACTTGAAACCTATGGTATTCGCGGGCACTGCTTAAACCTCGTGAAGTCGTATCTAGATCATCGCCATCAGTACGTCCAGATTGAGCATTACCGTTCAGACTTAAAACACATCAGCAGAGGCGTTCCTCAAGGTAGTATTCTCGGCCCATTTCTTTTTATAGTTTACTTCAATGACCTAGTAAATATCTACAGTGATGCGAAATACGTTATGTACGCTGACGACGCTAGCCTATTTTTTTCGTCACCTGAACTTGGTAGCCTTCAGAATAACACCAACACTGCTCTAAGGGCGCTCCAAGAATGGTCAGCAGCAAACGTTTTGCAAATTAATACTAAAAAGACAAAAGCCGTGATTTTCAGACCAAAATCTAAGCAGATAACCTGCGATCACATCACCCTTCTTTACACAAATGAAGCAATAGAAATAGTGAGTAGTGTGAAAATACTGGGAGTTACCTTCACACAAAATATGCTTTGGGATTTACACATCGAATCAGTTTTAGGCAAGCTATCTCGTGTGGTTGGTATGATGGCGCGTCACAGATTGATATTACCTTTTAAAATAAAGCTTCTTGTTTACAATGCGCTCTTTTTTTCTTCCTTGTATTATTGTTTTTTGGTATGGGGTACGACGACATATACAAATCTTGAAAGACTTCATGTACTGCAGAAAAAATTTCTACGGGCGCTTTTCAATGTACCCTACAATTCCCATACTTCAGATTTATTCTTGAAGGGAAATGTCATCCGCGTGTTTACCCTATACAATTACAAGTTAAGTATAGCGTTCAAACGAGAGATAAAAGAAAACCTAAAGTTTTTCCACGAGTTATCTCATCTTGCCAAAAACACCCATTCATACGGCACTCGTTACATAGAACAGTGGAAGGTGGTCACTGCGCGGACAAGCTATTCTATGCAGAAGCTATCATACACGCTGCCAACCCTTTTAAATTCATTTCATAAATTACACATTGAATTGAAAATAACTTCTGCACGAACACTGCGCGAGCATTTCATCAATTCATGCTAACATAGTAAATAGTGTAAAATATTGCTTTTTTTCATTCTTCCTTACTGATGTGTTTTTTTTAGACATATCTGTATTCCGAATATGTGTTTCTTGTGATTTTTTTTTCTCTTTCTTTATGTGAATGTTTGCCATCGCTGCCTGCACTGTAGGGGTGGCTGCGGGCCTCTGTCAAGTTGCTTGTGCCTTCAAGCAACTTTTACCCGCAGTCTCCTCCATCGCTGATGGAAATAAAAATTATTATTATTATTATGAAGATATGTTCTTATGGTGGTGCGAGTGGAGCAGGACTGTCTCCGTGGCGCAATTGGCTAGCGTGATCGGCTGGAAACCGAAAACTAGGATGTTCGAGCCCACCTCGTGGTGGTGCGGCGCTTTTTTTTCTTAGGGCTGATAGCTTTGAAGATATGTTCTGATGGTGGTGAGAGTGGAGCAGGACTGTCTCCATGGCGCAATTGGCTAGCGCGATTGGCTGTTAACCAAAAGGTCACAGGTTCGAGCCCACCTGGTGGTGGTATGGCGCTTTTTTTGTTTGGGCTGATAGCTTTGAAGATATGTTCTGATGGTGGTGAGAGTGGAGCAGGACTGTCTCCGTGGCGCAATTGGCTAGCGCGATCGGCTGTTAACCGAAAGGTTGGAGTTTCGAGCCCACCCGGCGGTGGTGCGGCGCTTTTTTTCTTTGGGCTGATAGCTTTGAAGATATGTTCTGATAGTGGTGAGAGTAGAGCAGGACTGTCTCCGTGGCGCAATTGGCTAGCGCGATCGGCTGTTAACCGAAAGGTTGGAGTTTCGAGCCCTCTCGGGAGAGGTGTGTTGCTTTTTTCTTTGTTCTGTTAGCTTTGAAGATATGTTCTGATGGTGGTGAGAGTGGAGCAGGACTGTCTCCATGGCGCAATTGGCTAGCGCGATCGGCTGTTAACCGATAGGTTGGATGTTCGAGCCCACCCGATGGTGGTGCGGCGCTTTTTTTTCTTTGGGCTGATAGCTTTGAAGATATGTTCTTATGGTGGTGAGGGTGGAGCAGGACTGTCTGCGTGGCGCAATTGGCTAGCGCGATCGGCTGTTAACCGAAAAGCTGGAAGTTCGAGCCCACCCTGTGGTGGTGCGGTGCTTTTTTTTCTTTGGGCTGATAGCTTTGAAGATATGTTCTTATGGTGGTGAGAGTAGAGCAGGACTGTCTCCGTGGCGAAATTGGCTAGCGCGATCGGCTGTTAACCGAAAGATTGGAGGTTCGAGCCCACCCGGTGGGGGTGCGGTGCTTTTTTTGGGGCTGATAGCTTTTAAGATATGTTCTGATGGTGGTGAGAGTGGGGCAAGACTGTCTCCGTGGCGCAATGGGCTAGCGCGATCGGCTGTTAACTGAAAGGTTGGAGGTTTGAGCCCACCCGGTGGTGGTGCAGCGCTTTTTTTTCTTTGCGCTGATAGCTTTGAAGATATGTTCTGATGGTGGTGAGAGTGGAGCAGGACTGTCTCCGTGGCGCAATTGGCTAGCGTGATCGGCTGTTAACCGGCAAGTTGGAGGTTCGAGCCCACCCGTTGGTGGTGTGGCGCTTTTTTTTCTTTGGGCATATAGCTTTGAAGATATGTTCTAATGGTGAAAAGAGTGGAGCAGGACTGTCTCCGTGGCACCATTGGCTAGCGCGATCGGCAGTTAAACGAAAGGTTGGAGTTTGTTTCGAGCCCACCCGGTGGTGGTGCGGCGCTTTTTTTCTTTGGGCTGATAGCTTTGAAGATATGTTATGATCGTTGTGAGAGTGAAGCAGGACTGTCTCCGTGGCGCAATTGGCTAGCGTTATCGGCTGTTAACCGAAAAGGTGGAGGTTCGAGCCCACCCGGTGGTGGTGCGGCGCTTTTTTTTCTTTTGGCTGATAGCTTTGAAGATATGTTCTGATGGTGGTGAGAGTGGAGCAGGACTCTCTCCGTGACGCAATCGGCTAGCGTGATCGGCTGTTAACCGAAAAGGTGGTAGTTCGAGCCCACCTGGTGGTGGTGCGGCGCTTTTTTTTCTTTGGGCTGATATCTTTGAAGATATGTTCTGATGGTGGTGAGAGTGGAGCAGGACTGTCTCTATGGCGCAATTGGTTAGCGCGATCGGCTGTTAACCAAAAGGTCGGAGGTTCGAGCCCAACCGGTGGTGGTATGGCGCTTTTTTTTCTTTGGGCTGATAGCTTTGAAGATATGTTCTGATGGTGGTGAGAGTAGAGCAGGACTGTCTCCGTGGCGCAATTGGCTAGCGCGATCGGCTGTTAACAGAAAGCTTGGAGTTTCGAGCCCTCCCTAGAGTGGTGTGTTGCTTTTTTCTTTGCGCTGATAGCTTTGAAGATATGTTCTGATGGTGGTGAGAGTGGAGCACGACTGTCTCCTTGGCGCAGTTGGCTTGCGTGATTGGCTGTTAACCAAAAGGTTGGAAGTTCGAGCCCACCCGGTGATGCTGGGGCGCTTTTTTTCTTTGTACTGATAGCTTTGAAGATATGTTCTGATGGTGGTGAGAGTGGAGCAGGACTGTCTCCGTGGCGCAATTGGCTGGCGCGATTGGCCGTTAACCGAAAGGTTGGAGGTTCGAGCCCAACCGGTGGTGGTGCGGTGCTTTTTTTTCTTTCGGCTGATAGCTTTGAAGATATATGTGTTCTGATGGTGGTGAGAGTGGAGCAGGACTGCCTCCGTGGCGCAATTGGCTTGTGCGATCGGCTGTTAACCGAAAGGTTGGAGGTTCGAGCCCACACGGTGGTGGTGCGGCGCTTTTTTTTCTGTGGGCTGATAGCTTTGAAGATATGTTCTGATGGTGGTGAGAGTGGAGCACGACTGTCTCCGTGGCGCAATTGGCTAGCGTGATCGGCTGTTAACCGAAAAGTTGGAGGTTCAAGCCCACCCGGTGGTGGTGCGGCGCTTTTTTTTCTTTGGGCTGATAGCTTTGAAGATATGTTTTGATGGTGGTGGAGAGTGGAGCAGGACTGTCTCCGAGGCGCAATTGGCTAGCGCAATCGCCTGTTGACTGAAAGGTTCGAGTTTCGAGCCCTCCCGGGAGTGGTGTGTTGCTTTTTTCTTTGCGCTGATAGCTTTGAAGATATGTTCTGATGGTGGTGAGAGTGGAGCAAGACTGTCTCCGCGGCGCAATGAGCTAGCGCGATCGGCTGCTAACCGAAAGGTTGGAGGTTCGGGCCCACCTGGTGGTGGTGCAGCGCTTTTTTTCTTTGCGCTGATAGCATTGAAGATATGTTCTGATGATGGTGAGAGTGGAGCAAGACTGCCTCCGTAGCGCAATGGGCTAGCGCGATCGGCTGTTAACCGAAAGATTGGAGTTTCGAGCTCTCCCGGGAGTGGTGTGTTGCTTTTTTCTTTGCGGTAATAGCTTTGAAGATATGTTCAGATGGTGATGAGAGTGGAGCAGGACTGTCTTCATGGCGCAATTGGCTAGCGCGATCGGCTGTTAACCGAAAGGTTGGAGGTTCGAGCCCAACCGGTGGTGGTGCGGCGCTTTTTTTTCTTTTGGGTGATAGCTCTGAAGAAATGTTCTGACGGTGGTGAGAGTAAAGCACGACTGTCTCCGTGGGGCAATTGGCTAGCGCGATCGGCTGTTAACCTAAAGGTTAGATGTTCGAGCCCACCCGATGGTGGTGCGGCGCTTTTTTTTCTTTGGGCTGATAGCTTTGAAGATATGTTCTTATGGTGGTGAGGGTGGAGCAGGACTGTCTCCGTGGCGCAATTGGCTAGCGCGATCGGCTGTTAACCAAAAGGTCGGAGGTTCGAGCCCACCCGGTGGTGCTGCGGCGCTATTTTTTCTTTGGGCTGATAGCTTTGAAGATATGTTCTTATGGTGGTGAGAGTGGAACAGGACTGTCTCCGTGGCGCAATTGGCTAGCGCGATCGGCTGTTAACCGAAAAGTTGGAGGTTTGAGCCTACCCGGTGGTTGTGCGGCGCTTTTTTTTCTGTGGGCTGATAGCTTTGAAGATATGTACTGATGGTGGTGAGAGTGGAGCATGACGGTCTCCATGGCACAATTGGCTAGCGTGATTGGCTGTTAACCGAAAAGTTGGAGGTTCGAGCCCACCTCGTGGTGGTGCGGCGCTTTTTTTTCTTTGGGCGTATAGCTTTGAAGATATGTTCTGATGGTGGTGAGAGTAGAGCAGGACTGTCTCCACGGCGCAATTGGCTAGCGCGATCGGCTGTTAACCAAAAGGTCGGAGGTTCGAGCCCACCCGGTGGTGGTATGGTGCTTTTTTGTTTGGGCTGATAGCTTTGAAGATATGTTCTGATGGTGGTGAGAGTGGAGCTGGACTGTCTCCGTGGCGCAATAGGCTAGCGCGATCGGCTGTTAACCGAAAGGTTGGAGTTTCGAGCCCACCCGGCGGTGGTGCGGCGCTTTTTTTTTCTTTGGGCTGATAGCTTTGAAGATATGTTCTGATAGTGGTGAGAGTAGAGCAGGACTGTCTCCGTGGCGCAATTGGCTAGCGCGATCGGCTGTTAACCGAAAGGTTGGAGTTTCGAGCCCTCTCGGGAGAGGTGTGTTGCTTTTTTCTTTGTGCTGTTAGCTTTGAAGATATGTTCTGATGGTGGTGAGAGTGGAGCAGGACTGTCTCCATGGCGCAATTGGCTAGCGCGATCGGCTGTTAACCGATAGGTTGGATGTTCGAGCCCACCCGATGGTGGTGCGGCGCTTTTTTTTCTTTGGGCTGATAGCTTTGAAGATATGTTCTTATGGTGGTGAGGGTGGAGCAGGACTGTCTGCGTGGCGCAATTGGCTAGCGCGATCGGCTGTTAACCGAAAAGTTGGAAGTTCGAGCCCACCCTGTGGTGGTGTGGCGCTTTTTTTTCTTTGGGCTGATAGCTTTGAAGATATGTTCTGATGGTGGTGAGAGTAGAGCAGGACTGTCTCCGTGGCACAATTGGCTAGCGCGATCGGCTGTTAACCGAAAGGTCGGAGGTTCGAGCCCACCCGGTGGTGGTGCGGCGCTTTTTTTTTCTTTGGGGTGATAGCTCTGAAGAAATGGTCTGACGGTGGTGAGAGTGGAGCAGGACGGTCCCCGTGGCGCAATTGGCTAGCGCGATCGGCTGTTAACCGAAAGGTTGGAGTTTCGAGCCCTCCCGGGAGTGGTGTGTTGCTTTTTTCTTTGCGGTAATAGCTTTGAAGATATGTTCAGATGGTGATGAGAGTGGAGCAGGACTGTCTTCGTGGCGCAATTGGCTAGCTCGATCGGCTGTTAACCGAAAGGTTGGAAGTTCGAGCCCACCCGGTGATGGTGCGGCGCTTTTTTTTTGGGGTGATAGCTCTGAAGATATGTTCTGATGGTGGTGAGAGTAGAGCAGGACTGTCTCCGTGGCGCAATTGGCTAGCGCGATCGGCTGTTAACCGAAAGGTTGGAGTTTCGAGCCCTCTCGGGAGAGGTGTGTTGCTTTTTTCTTTGTGCTGATAGCTTTGAAGATATGTTATGATGGTGGTGAGAGTGGAGCAGGACTGTCTCCATGGCGCAATTGGCTAGCGCGATCGGCTGTTAACCAAAAGGTCGGAGGTTCGAGCCAACCCGGTGGTGGTATGGCACTTTTTTTGGGCTGATAGCTTTGAAGATATGTTCTGATGGTGGTGAGAGTGGAGCAGGACTGTCTCCATGGCGCAATTGGCTAGCGCGATCGGCTGTTAACCGAAAGGTTGGAGGTTCGAGCCCACCCGGTGGTGGTGCGGCGCTTTTTTTTCTTTCGGCTGATAGCTTTGAAGATATGTTCTAATTGTGGTGAGAGTGGAGCAGGACTGTCTCCGTGGCGCAATTGGCCAGCGTGATCGGCTGTAAACCGAAAAGTTTGAGGTTCAAGCCCTCCCGGGAGTGGTGTTTTGCTTTTTTCTTTGCGCTGATAGCTTTGAAGATATGTTCTGATGGTGGTCAGAGTAGAGCACGACTGTCTCCGTGGCGCAATTGGCTAGCATGATCGGCTGTTAACCGAAAGGTTGGAGGTTCGAGCCCATCCGGTGGTGGTGCGGTGCTTGTTTTTCTTTGGGCTGATAGCTTTGAAGATATGTTCTGATGGTGGTGAGAGGGGAGCAAGACTGTCTCCGTGGCGCAATGGGCTAGCGCGATCAGCTGTTGACCGAAAGGTTGGAGTTTCGAGCCCTCCCGTTAGTGGTGTGTTGCTTTTTTTTTGCGCTCATAGCTTTGAAGATATGTTCTGATGGTGGTGAGAGTGGAGCAAGACTGTCCCCGTGGCGCAATGGGCTAGCGCGATCGGCTGTTAACCGAAAGGTTGGAGGTTCGAGCCCACGCGGTGGTGGTGCAGCGCTTTTTTTCTTTGCGCTGATAGCTTTGAAGATATGTTCTGATGATGATGAGAGTGGAGCAAGACTGCCTCCGTGGCGCAATGGGCTTGCACGATCGGCTGTTACCCGAAAGGTTTGAGTTTCGAGCCTACCCGGTGGTTGTGCGGCGCTTTTTTTTTCTGTGGGCTGATAGCTTTGAAGATATGTTCTGATGGTGCTGAGATTAGAGCAGGACTGTCTCCGTGGCGCAATTGGCTAGCGCGATCGGCTGTTAACCGAAAAGTTGGAGGTTGGAGCCTACCCGGTGGTTGTGCGGCGCTTTTTTTTCTGTGGGCTGATAGCTTTGAAGATATGTTCTGATGGTGGTGAGAGTGGAGCAGGACTGTCTCCGTGGCGCAATTGGCTAGCGTGATCGTCTGTTAACCGAAAAGTTGAAGGTTCGAGCCCACCCAGTGGTGGTGCGGCGCTTTTTTTTTCTTTGGGCTGATAGCTTTGAAGATATGTTCTTATGGTGGTGAGAGTGGGGCAGGACTGTCTCCGTGGCGCAAATGGCTAGCGTGATCGGCTGTTAACCGAAACGTTGGTAGTTCGAGCCCACCCGGTGGTGGTGCGGCGCTTTTTTTTCTTTGGGCTGATAGCTCTGAAGAAATGTTCTGACGGTGGTGAGAGTTGAGCAGGACTGTTTCCGTGGCGCAATTGGCTAGCGCGATCGGCTGTTACCCGAAAAGTTGGAGGTTCGAGCTCTCCCGGTGGTGGTGCGGCGCTTTTTTTTCTATGGGCTGATAGCTTTGAAGATATGTTGTAATGGTGGTAAGAGTGGAGCAGGACTGTCTCCGTGGCGCCATTGGCTAGCACGATCGGCAGTTAACCGAAAGGTTGGAGTTTCGAGCCCACCCGGTGGTGGTGCGGCGCTTTTTTTCTTTGGGCTGATAGCTCTGAAGATATGTTATGATGGTGGTGAGAGTGAAGCAGGACTGTCTCCGTGGCGCAATTGGCTAGCGTGATCGGCTGTTAACCGAAAAGTTGGAGGTTCGAGCCCACCCGGTGGTGGTGCGGCGCTTTTTTTTCTTTGGGCTGATAGCTTTGAAGATATGTTCTGATGGTGGAGAGAGTGGAGCAGGACTGTCTCCGTGGCGCAATTGGCTAGCGTGATCGGCTGTTAACCGAAAAGTTGGTAGTTCGAGCCCACCCGGTGGTGGTGCGGCGCTTTTTTTTCTTTGGGCTGATAGCTTTGAAGATATGTTCTGATGGTGGTGAGAGTGGAGCAGGACTGTCTCTATGGCGCAATTGGTTAGCGCGATCGGCTGTTAACCAAAAGGTCGGAGGTTCGAGCCCAACCGGTGGTGGTATGGCGCTTTTTTTTCTTTGGGCTGATAGCTTTGAAGATATGTTCTGATGGTGTTGAGAGTAGAGCAGGACTGTCTCCGTGGCGCAATTGGCTAGCGCGATCGGCTGTTAACAGAAAGCTTGGAGTTTCGAGCCCTCCCTAGAGTGGTGTGTTGCTTTTTTCTTTGCGCTGATAGCTTTGAAGATATGTTCTGATGGTGGTGAGAGTGGAGCACGACTGTCTCCTTGGCGCAGTTGGCTTGCGTGATTGGCTGTTAACCAAAAGGTTGGAAGTTCGAGCCCACCCGGTGATGCTGGGGCGCTTTTTTTCTTTGTACTGATAGCTTTGAAGATATGTTCTGATGGTGGTGAGAGTGGAGCAGGACTGTCTCCGTGGCGCAATTGGCTGGCGCGATTGGCCGTTAACCGAAAGGTTGGAGGTTCGAGCCCAACCGGTGGTGGTGCGGTGCTTTTTTTTCTTTCGGCTGATAGCTTTGAAGATATATGTGTTCTGATGGTGGTGAGAGTGGAGCAGGACTGCCTCCGTGGCGCAATTGGCTTGTGCGATCGGCTGTTAACCGAAAGGTTGGAGGTTCGAGCCCACACGGTGGTGGTGCGGCGCTTTTTTTTCTGTGGGCTGATAGCTTTGAAGATATGTTCTGATGGTGGTGAGAGTGGAGCACGACTGTCTCCGTGGCGCAATTGGCTAGCGTGATCGGCTGTTAACCGAAAAGTTGGAGGTTCAAGCCCACCCGGTGGTGGTGCGGCGCTTTTTTTTCTTTGGGCTGATAGCTTTGAAGATATGTTTTGATGGTGGTGGAGAGTGGAGCAGGACTGTCTCCATGGCGCAATTGGCTAGCGCAATCGCCTGTTGACTGAAAGGTTCGAGTTTCGAGCCCTCCCGGGAGTGGTGTGTTGCTTTTTTCTTTGCGCTGATAGCTTTGAAGATATGTTCTGATGGTGGTGAGAGTGGAGCAAGACTGTCTCCGCGGCGCAATGAGCTAGCGCGATCGGCTGCTAACCGAAAGGTTGGAGGTTCGGGCCCACCTGGTGGTGGTGCAGCGCTTTTTTTCTTTGCGCTGATAGCATTGAAGATATGTTCTGATGATGGTGAGAGTGGAGCAAGACTGCCTCCGTAGCGCAATGGGCTAGCGCGATCGGCTGTTAACCGAAAGATTGGAGTTTCGAGCTCTCCCGGGAGTGGTGTGTTGCTTTTTTCTTTGCGGTAATAGCTTTGAAGATATGTTCAGATGGTGATGAGAGTGGAGCAGGACTGTCTTCATGGCGCAATTGGCTAGCGCGATCGGCTGTTAACCGAAAGGTTGGAGGTTCGAGCCCAACCGGTGGTGGTGCGGCGCTTTTTTTTCTTTTGGGTGATAGCTCTGAAGAAATGTTCTGACGGTGGTGAGAGTAAAGCACGACTGTCTCCGTGGGGCAATTGGCTAGCGCGATCGGCTGTTAACCTAAAGGTTAGATGTTCGAGCCCACCCGATGGTGGTGCGGCGCTTTTTTTTCTTTGGGCTGATAGCTTTGAAGATATGTTCTTATGGTGGTGAGGGTGGAGCAGGACTGTCTCCGTGGCGCAATTGGCTAGCGTGATTGGCTGTTAACCGAAAAGTTGGAGGTTCGAGCCCACCTCGTGGTGGTGCGGCGCTTTTTTTTCTTTGGGCGTATAGCTTTGAAGATATGTTCTGATGGTGGTGAGAGTAGAGCAGGACTGTCTCCACGGCGCAATTGGCTAGCGCGATCGGCTGTTAACCAAAAGGTCGGAGGTTCGAGCCCACCCGGTGGTGGTATGGTGCTTTTTTGTTTGGGCTGATAGCTTTGAAGATATGTTCTGATGGTGGTGAGAGTGGAGCTGGACTGTCTCCGTGGCGCAATAGGCTAGCGCGATCGGCTGTTAACCGAAAGGTTGGAGTTTCGAGCCCACCCGGCGGTGGTGCGGCGCTTTTTTTTTCTTTGGGCTGATAGCTTTGAAGATATGTTCTGATAGTGGTGAGAGTAGAGCAGGACTGTCTCCGTGGCGCAATTGGCTAGCGCGATCGGCTGTTAACCGAAAGGTTGGAGTTTCGAGCCCTCTCGGGAGAGGTGTGTTGCTTTTTTCTTTGTGCTGTTAGCTTTGAAGATATGTTCTGATGGTGGTGAGAGTGGAGCAGGACTGTCTCCATGGCGCAATTGGCTAGCGCGATCGGCTGTTAACCGATAGGTTGGATGTTCGAGCCCACCCGATGGTGGTGCGGCGCTTTTTTTTCTTTGGGCTGATAGCTTTGAAGATATGTTCTTATGGTGGTGAGGGTGGAGCAGGACTGTCTGCGTGGCGCAATTGGCTAGCGCGATCGGCTGTTAACCGAAAAGTTGGAAGTTCGAGCCCACCCTGTGGTGGTGTGGCGCTTTTTTTTCTTTGGGCTGATAGCTTTGAAGATATGTTCTGATGGTGGTGAGAGTAGAGCAGGACTGTCTCCGTGGCACAATTGGCTAGCGCGATCGGCTGTTAACCGAAAGGTCGGAGGTTCGAGCCCACCCGGTGGTGGTGCGGCGCTTTTTTTTTCTTTGGGGTGATAGCTCTGAAGAAATGGTCTGACGGTGGTGAGAGTGGAGCAGGACGGTCCCCGTGGCGCAATTGGCTAGCGCGATCGGCTGTTAACCGAAAGGTTGGAGTTTCGAGCCCTCCCGGGAGTGGTGTGTTGCTTTTTTCTTTGCGGTAATAGCTTTGAAGATATGTTCAGATGGTGATGAGAGTGGAGCAGGACTGTCTTCGTGGCGCAATTGGCTAGCTCGATCGGCTGTTAACCGAAAGGTTGGAAGTTCGAGCCCACCCGGTGATGGTGCGGCGCTTTTTTTTGGGGTGATAGCTCTGAAGATATGTTCTGATGGTGGTGAGAGTAGAGCAGGACTGTCTCCGTGGCGCAATTGGCTAGCGCGATCGGCTGTTAACCGAAAGGTTGGAGTTTCGAGCCCTCTCGGGAGAGGTGTGTTGCTTTTTTCTTTGTGCTGATAGCTTTGAAGATATGTTATGATGGTGGTGAGAGTGGAGCAGGACTGTCTCCATGGCGCAATTGGCTAGCGCGATCGGCTGTTAACCAAAAGGTCGGAGGTTCGAGCCAACCCGGTGGTGGTATGGCACTTTTTTTGGGCTGATAGCTTTGAAGATATGTTCTGATGGTGGTGAGAGTGGAGCAGGACTGTCTCCATGGCGCAATTGGCTAGCGCGATCGGCTGTTAACCGATAGGTTGGAGGTTCGAGCCCACCCGGTGGTGGTGCGGCGCTTTTTTTTCTTTCGGCTGATAGCTTTGAAGATATGTTCTAATTGTGGTGAGAGTGGAGCAGGACTGTCTCCGTGGCGCAATTGGCCAGCGTGATCGGCTGTAAACCGAAAAGTTTGAGGTTCAAGCCCTCCCGGGAGTGGTGTTTTGCTTTTTTCTTTGCGCTGATAGCTTTGAAGATATGTTCTGATGGTGGTCAGAGTAGAGCACGACTGTCTCCGTGGCGCAATTGGCTAGCATGATCGGCTGTTAACCGAAAGGTTGGAGGTTCGAGCCCATCCGGTGGTGGTGCGGTGCTTGTTTTTCTTTGGGCTGATAGCTTTGAAGATATGTTCTGATGGTGGTGAGAGGGGAGCAAGACTGTCTCCGTGGCGCAATGGGCTAGCGCGATCAGCTGTTGACCGAAAGGTTGGAGTTTCGAGCCCTCCCGTTAGTGGTGTGTTGCTTTTTTCTTTGCGCTCATAGCTTTGAAGATATGTTCTGATGGTGGTGAGAGTGGAGCAAGACTGTCCCCGTGGCGCAATGGGCTAGCGCGATCGGCTGTTAACCGAAAGGTTGGAGGTTCGAGCCCACGCGGTGGTGGTGCAGCGCTTTTTTTCTTTGCGCTGATAGCTTTGAAGATATGTTCTGATGATGATGAGAGTGGAGCAAGACTGCCTCCGTGGCGCAATGGGCTTGCACGATCGGCTGTTACCCGAAAGGTTTGAGTTTCGAGCCTACCCGGTGGTTGTGCGGCGCTTTTTTTTTCTGTGGGCTGATAGCTTTGAAGATATGTTCTGATGGTGCTGAGATTAGAGCAGGACTGTCTCCGTGGCGCAATTGGCTAGCGCGATCGGCTGTTAACCGAAAAGTTGGAGGTTGGAGCCTACCCGGTGGTTGTGCGGCGCTTTTTTTTCTGTGGGCTGATAGCTTTGAAGATATGTTCTGATGGTGGTGAGAGTGGAGCAGGACTGTCTCCGTGGCGCAATTGGCTAGCGTGATCGTCTGTTAACCGAAAAGTTGAAGGTTCGAGCCCACCCAGTGGTGGTGCGGCGCTTTTTTTTTCTTTGGGCTGATAGCTTTGAAGATATGTTCTTATGGTGGTGAGAGTGGGGCAGGACTGTCTCCGTGGCGCAAATGGCTAGCGTGATCGGCTGTTAACCGAAACGTTGGTAGTTCGAGCCCACCCGGTGGTGGTGCGGCGCTTTTTTTTCTTTGGGCTGATAGCTCTGAAGAAATGTTCTGACGGTGGTGAGAGTTGAGCAGGACTGTTTCCGTGGCGCAATTGGCTAGCGCGATCGGCTGTTACCCGAAAAGTTGGAGGTTCGAGCTCTCCCGGTGGTGGTGCGGCGCTTTTTTTTCTATGGGCTGATAGCTTTGAAGATATGTTGTAATGGTGGTAAGAGTGGAGCAGGACTGTCTCCGTGGCGCCATTGGCTAGCACGATCGGCAGTTAACCGAAAGGTTGGAGTTTCGAGCCCACCCGGTGGTGGTGCGGCGCTTTTTTTCTTTGGGCTGATAGCTCTGAAGATATGTTATGATGGTGGTGAGAGTGAAGCAGGACTGTCTCCGTGGCGCAATTGGCTAGCGTGATCGGCTGTTAACCGAAAAGTTGGAGGTTCGAGCCCACCCGGTGGTGGTGCGGCGCTTTTTTTTCTTTGGGCTGATAGCTTTGAAGATATGTTCTGATGGTGGAGAGAGTGGAGCAGGACTGTCTCCGTGGCGCAATTGGCTAGCGTGATCGGCTGTTAACCGAAAAGTTGGTAGTTCGAGCCCACCCGGTGGTGGTGCGGCGCTTTTTTTTCTTTGGGCTGATAGCTTTGAAGATATGTTGTTATGGTGGTGAGAGTGGAGCAGGACTGTCTCCATGGTGCAATTGGCTAGTGCGATCGGCTGTTAACCAAAATGTCGGAGGTTCGAGCCCACCCGGTGGTAGTATTGCGCTTTTTTTTCTTTGGGCTGATAGCTTGGAAGATATGTTTTGATGGTGGCGAGAGTAGAGCAGGACTGTCTCCGTGGCGCAATTGGCTAGCGCGATCGGCTGTTAACCGAAAGGTTGGAGTTTCGAGCGCTCCCTGGAGTGGTGTGTTGCTTTTTTCTTTGCGCTGATAGCTTTGAAGACATGTTCTGATGGTGGTGAGAGTGGAGGACGACTGTCTCCGTGGCGCAGTTGGCTAGCGCGATCGGCTGTTAACCGAAAGGTTGGAAGTTCGAGCCCACCCGGTGATGGTGGGGCGCTTTTTTTGTGCTGATAGCTTTGAAGATATGTTCTGATGGTGGTGAGAGTGGAGCAGGACTGTCTCCGTGGCGCAATTGGCTGGCGCGATGGGCTTTTAACCGAAAGGTTGGAGGTTCGAGCCATCTCGGTTGTGGTGCGGTGCTTTTTTTTCTTTGGGCTGATAGCTTTGAAGATATGTTGTTATGGTGGTGAGAGTGGAGCAGTACTGTCTCCATGGCGCAATTTGCTTGCGCGATCGGCTGTTAACCGAAAGGTTGGAGGTTGGAGCCCACCCGGTGGTGGTGCGGCGCTTTTTTTTCTGTGGGCTGATAGCTTTGAAGATATGTTCTGATGGTGGTGAGAGTAGAGCAGGACTGTCTCTGTGGCCAATTGGCTAGCGTGATCGGCTGTTAACCGAAAAGTTGGAGGTTCGAGCCCACCCGGTGGTGGTGCGGCGCCTTTTTTTCTTTGGGCTGATAGCTTTGAAGATATGTTCTGATGATGGTGAGAGTGGAGCAAGACTGCCTCCGTGGCGCAATGGGCTAGCGCGATCGCCTGTTAACCGAAAGGTTGGAGTTTTGAGCCCTCCCGGGAGTGGTGTGTTGCTTTTTGCTTTGCGGTAATAGCTTTAAAGTTATGTTCTGATGGTGGTGAGAGTGGACCAGGACTGTCTTCGTGGCACAATTGGCTAGCGCGATCGGCTGTTAACCGAAAGGTTGGAGGTTCAAACCCACCCGGTGGTGGTGCGGCACTTTTTTTTGGGGGTGATAGCTCTGAAGAAATGTTCTGACGGTGGTGAGAGTGGAGCACGACTGTCTCCGTGGGGCAATTGGCTAGCGCGATCGGCTGTTAACCGAAAGGTTTTGGTTCGAGCCCACCCGGTGGTGGTGCGGCGCATTTTTTTCTTTGGGTTGATAGCTCTGAAGATATGTTCTAATTGGGGTGAGAGTGGAGCAGGACTGCCTCCGTGGCGCAATGGGCTAGCGCGATCGGCTGTTAACCGAAAGGTTGGAGTTTCAAGCCCTCCCGGGAGTGGTGTGTTGCTTTTTTCTTTGCGGTAATAGCTTTGAAGATATGTTCTGATGGTGGTGAGAGTGGAGCAGGACTGTCTTCGTGGCGCAATTGGCTAGCGCGATCGGCTGTTAACCGAAAGGTTGGAGGTTCGAGCCCAACCGGTGGTGGTGCGGCGCTTTTTTTTCTTTGGGGTGATAGCTCTGAAGAAATGTTCTGACGGTGGTGAGAGTGGAGCACGACTGTCTCCGTGGGGCAATTGGCTAGCGCGATCGGCTGTTAACCGAAAGGTTGGAGGTTCGTGCCCACCGGGTGGTGGTGCGGCGCTTTTTTTTTGGGCTTATAGCTCTGAAGAAATGTTCTGACGGTGGTGAGAGTGGAGCAGGACTGTCTCCGTGGCGCAATTAGCTAGCGCGATTGGCTGTTACCCGAAAATTGAGGTTCGAGCTCTCCCGGTGGTGGTGCGGAGCTTTTTTTCTGTGGGCTGATAGCTTTGAAGATATGTTCTGATGGTGGTGAGAGTGGAGCAGGACTGTCTTCGTGGCGCAAGTGGCTAGCGTGATCGGCCGTTAACCGGCAAGTTGGAGGTTCGAGCCCACTCGTTGGTGGTGTGGCGCTTTTTTTTCTTTGGGCTGATAGCTTTGAAGATAAGTTCTAATGGTGAAAAGAGTGGAGAAGGACTGTCTCCGTGGCGCCATTGGCTAGCGCGATCGGCAGTTGAACGAAAGGTTGGAGTTTCGAGCCCACCCGGTGGTGGTGCGGCGCTTTTTTTTCTTTGGGCTGATAGCTTTGAAGATATGTTATGATCGTGGTGAGAGTGAAGCAGGACTGTCTCCGTGGCGCAATTGGCTAGCATGATCGGCTGTTAACCGAAAAGTTGGAGGTTCGAGCCCACCCGGTGGTGGTGCGGCGCTTTTTTTTCTTTTGGCTGATAGCTTTGAAGATATGTTCTGATGGTGGTGAGAGTGGAGCAGGACTGTCTCCGTGGCGCAATTGGCTAGCGTGATCGGCTGTTAACCGCAAAGTTGGTAGTTCGAGCCCTCCCTGGAGTGGTGTGTTGCTTTTTTCTTTGCGCTGATAGCTTTGAAGATATGTTCTGATGGTGGTGAGAGTGGAGCACGACTGTCTCCTTGGCGCAGTTGGCTTGCGCGATCGGCTGTTAACCGAAAGGTTGGAAGTTCGAGCCCACCCGGTGATGCTGGGGCGCTTTTTTTCTTTGTGCTGATAGCTTTGAAGATATGTTCTGATGGTGGTGAGAGTGGAGCAGGACTGTCTCCGTGGCGCAATGGGCTGGCGCGATTGGCCGTTAACCGAAAGGTTGGAAGTTCGAGCCCACCCGGTGGTGGTGCGGTGCTTTTTTTTTCTTTGGGCTGATAGCTTTAAAGATATGTTCTGATGGTGGTGAGAGTGGAGCAGGACTGTCTCCGTGGCGCAATTGGCTTGGGTGATCGGCTGTTAACGGAAAGGTTGGAGGTTCGAGCCCACACGGTGGTAGTGCGGCGCTTTTTTTTCTGTGGGCTGATAGCTTGGAAGATATGTTCTGATGGTGGTGAGAGTGGAGCAAGACTGTCTCCGTGGCGCAATTGGCTAACGTGATCGGCTGTTAACCGAAAAGTTGGAGGTTCGAGCCCACCCGGTGGTGGTGCGGCGCTTTTTTTTGTTTTGGCTGATAGCTTTGAAGATATGTTCTGATGGTGGTGAGAGTGGAGCAGGACTGTCTCCATGGCGCAATTGGCTAGCATGATCGGCTGTTAACCGCAAAGTTGGTAGTTCGAGCCCACCCGGTGGTGGTGCGGTGCTTTTTTTTCTTTGGGCTGATAGCTTTGAAGATATGTTCTGATGGTGGTGCGAGTGGAGCAGGACTGTCTCCGTGGCGGAATTGGCTTGGGCGATCGGCTGTTAACCGAAAGGTTGGAGGTTCGAGCTCACACGGTGGTGTTTCGGCGCTTTTTTTTCTGTGGGCTGCTAGCTTTGAAGATATGTTCTGATGGTGGTGAGAGTGGAGCACGACTGTCTCCGTGCCGCAATTGGCTAGCGTGATCGGCTGTTAACCGAAAAGTTGGAGGTTCGAGCCAGCCCTGTGGTGGTGCGGCGCTTTTTTTTCTTTGGGCTGATAGCTTTGAAGATATGTTTTGATGGTGGTGGAGAGTGGAGCAGGACTGTCTCCATGGCGCAATTGGCTAGCGCGATCGGCTGTTAACCAAAAGGTCGGAGGTTCGAGCACACCCGGTGGTGGTGTGGCGCTTTTTTTTCTTTGGGCTGTAAGCTTTGAAGATATGTTCTGATGGTGGTGAGAGTGGAGCAGGAATGTCTCCGTGGCGCAATTGGCTAGCGCAATCGCCTGTTGACTGAAAGGATGGAGTTTCGAGCCCTCCCGGTGGTGGTGCGGCGCTTTTTTTCTTTTGGCTGATAACTTTGAAGATATGTTCTGATGGTGGTGAGAGTGGAGCACGACTGTCTCCGTGCCACAATTGGCTAGCGTGATCGGCTGTTAACCGAAAGGTTGTAGTTTCGAGCCCTCCCGGGAGTGGTGCGGCGCTTTTTTTTCTTTGGGCTGATAGCTTTGAAGATATGTTCTAATGGTGAAAAGAAAGGAGCAGGACTGTCTCCGTGGCGCCATTGGCTAGCGCGATCGGCAGTTAAACGAAAGGTTGGAGTTTCGAGCCCACCCGGTGGTGGTGCGGCGCTTTTTTTATTTGGGCTGATAGTTTGAAGATATGTTATGATCGTGGTGAGAGTGAAGCAGGACTGTCTCCGTGGCGCAATTGGCTAGCGTGATCGGCTGTTAACCGAAAAGTTGGAGGTTCGAGCCCACCCGGTGGTGGTGCGGCGCTTTTTTTTCTTTTGGCTGATAGCTTTGAAGATATGTTCTGATGGTGGTGAGAGTGGAGCAGGACTGTCTCCGTGGCGCAATTGGCTAGCGTGATCGGCTGTTAACCGCAAAGTTGGTAGTTCGAGCCCACCCGGTGGTGGTGTGGTGCTTTTTTTTCTTTGGGTTGATAGCTTTGAAGATATGTTCTGATGGTGGTGAGAGTGGAGCAGGACTGTCTCCGTGGCGCAATTGGCTTGGGCGATCGGCTGTTAACCGAAAGGTTGGAGGTTCGAGCCCACACGGTGGTGTTTCGGCGCTTTTTTTTCTGTGGGCTGATAGCTTTGAAGATATGTTCTGATGGTGGTGAGAGTGGAGCACGACTGTCTCCGTGCCGCAATTGGCTAGCGTGATCGGCTGTTAACCGAAAAGTTGGAGGTTCGAGCCAGCCCTGTGGTGGTGCGGCGCTTTTTTTTCTTTGGGCTGATAGCTTTGAAGATATGTTTTGATGGTGGTGGAGAGTGGAGCAGGACTGTCTCCATGGCGCAATTGGCTAGCGCGATCGGCTGTTAACCAAAAGGTCGGAGGTTCGAGCCAACCCGGTGGTGGTGTGGCGCTTTTTTTTCTTTGGGCTGTAAGCTTTGAAGATATGTTCTGATGGTGGTGAGAGTGAAGCAGGACTGTCTCCGTGGCGCAATTGGCTAGCGCAATCGCCTGTTGACTGAAAGGTTGGAGTTTCGAGCCCTCCCGGGAGTGGTGTGTTGCATTTTTTTTTGCGCTGATAGCTTTGAAGATATGTTCTGATGGTGGTGAGAGTGGAGCAAGACTGTCTCCGTGGCGCAATGGGCTAGCGCGATCGGCTGTTAACCGAAAGGTTGGAGGTTCGAGCCCACCTGGTGGTGGTGCAGCGCTTTTGTTCTTTGCGCTGATAGCTTTGAAGATATGTTCTGATGATGGTGAGAGTGGAGCAAGACTGCCTCCGTAGCGCAATGGGCTAGCGCGATCGGCGGTTAACCGAAAGGTTGGAGTTTCTAGCCCTCCCGGGAGTGGTGCGGCGCTTTTTTTTCTTTGGGCTGATAGCTTTGAAGATATGTTCTTATGGTGGTGAGAGTGGAGCAGGACTGTCTCCATGGTGCAATTGGCTAGTGCGATCGGCTGTTAACCAAAATGTCGGAGGTTCGAGCCCACCCGGTGGTAGTATTGCGCTTTTTTTTCTTTGGGCTGATAGCTTGGAAGATATGTTTTGATGGTGGCGAGAGTAGAGCAGGACTGTCTCCGTGGCGCAATTGGCTAGCGCGATCGGCTGTTAACCGAAAGGTTGGAGTTTCGAGCCCTCCCTGGAGTGGTGTGTTGCTTTTTTCTTTGCGCTGATAGCTTTGAAGACATGTTCTGATGGTGGTGAGAGTGGAGCACGACTGTCTCCGTGGCGCAGTTGGCTAGCGCGATCGGCTGTTAACCGAAAGGTTGGAAGTTCGAGCCCACCCGGTGATGGTGGGGCGCTTTTTTTTGTGCTGATAGCTTTGAAGATATGTTCTGATGGTGGTGAGAGTGGAGCAGGACTGTCTCCGTGGCGCAATTGGCTGGCGCGATGGGCTGTTAACCGAAAGGTTGGAGGTTCGAGCCATCTCGGTTGTGGTGCGGTGCTTTTTTTTCTTTGGGCTGATAGCTTTGAAGATATGTTGTTATGGTGGTGAGAGTGGAGCAGGACTGTCTCCATGGCGCAATTTGCTTGCGCGATCGGCTGTTAACCGAAAGGTTGGAGGTTGGAGCCCACCCGGTGGTGGTGCGGCGCTTTTTTTCTGTGGGCTGATAGCTTTGAAGATATGTTCTGATGATGGTGAGAGTGGAGCAAGACTGCCTCCGTGGCGCAATGGGCTAGCGCGATCGCCTGTTAACCGAAAGGTTGGAGTTTTGAGCCCTCCCGGGAGTGGTGTGTTGCTTTTTTCTTTGCGGTAATAGCTTTAAAGTTATGTTCTGATGGTGGTGAGAGTGGACCAGGACTGTCTTCGTGGCACAATTGGCTAGCGCGATCGGCTGTTAACCGAAAGGTTGGAGGTTCAAACCCACCCGGTGGTGGTGCGGCACTTTTTTTTGGGGGTGATAGCTCTGAAGAAATGTTCTGACGGTGGTGAGAGTGGAGCACGACTGTCTCCGTGGGGCAATTGGCTAGCGCGATCGGCTGTTAACCGAAAGGTTTTGGTTCGAGCCCACCCGGTGGTGGTGCGGCGCATTTTTTTCTTTGGGTTGATAGCTCTGAAGATATGTTCTAATTGGGGTGAGAGTGGAGCAGGACTGCCTCCGTAGCGCAATGGGCTAGCGCGATCGGCTGTTAACCGAAAGGTTGGAGTTTCAAGCCCTCCCGGGAGTGGTGTGTTGCTTTTTTCTTTGCGGTAATAGCTTTGAAGATATGTTCTGATGGTGGTGAGAGTGGAGCAGGACTGTCTTCGTGGCGCAATTGGCTAGCGCGATCGGCTGTTAACCGAAAGGTTGGAGGTTCGAGCCCAACCGGTGGTGGTGCGGCGCTTTTTTTTCTTTGGGGTGATAGCTCTGAAGAAATGTTCTGACGGTGGTGAGAGTGGAGCACGACTGTCTCCGTGGGGCAATTGGCTAGCGCGATCGGCTGTTAACCGAGAGGTTGGAGGTTCGAGCCCACCGGGTGGTGGTGCGGCGCTTTTTTTTCTTTGGGCTTATAGCTCTGAAGAAATGTTCTGACGGTGGTGAGAGTGGAGCAGGACTGTCTCCGTGGCGCAATTGGCTAGCGTGATCGGCTGTTAACCGAAAAGTTGGAGGTTCGAGCCCACCCGGTGGTGGTGCGGCGCTTTTTTTTCTTTTGGCTGATAGCTTTGAAGATATGTTATGATCGTGGTGAGAGTGAAGCAGGACTGTCTCCGTGGCGCAATTGGCTTGCGTGATCGGCTGTTAACCGAAAAGTTGGAGGTTCGAGCCCACCCGGTGGTGGTGCGGCGCTTTTTTTTTCTTTTGGCTGATAGCTTTGAAGATATGTTCTGATGGTGGTGAGAGTGGAGCAGGACTGTCTCCGTGGCGCAATTGGCTTGGGCGATCGGCTGTTAACCGAAAGGTTGGAGGTTCGAGCCCACACGGTGGTGTTTCGGCGCTTTTTTTTCTGTGGGCTGATAGCTTTGAAGATATGTTCTGATGGTGGTGAGAGTGGAGCACGACTGTCTCCGTGCCGCAATTGGCTAGCGTGATCGGCTGTTAACCGAAAAGTTGGAGGTTCGAGCCAGCCCTGTGGTGGTGCGGCGCTTTTTTTTCTTTGGGCTGATAGCTTTGAAGATATGTTTTGATGGTGGTGGAGAGTGGAGCAGGACTGTCTCCATGGCGCAATTGGATAGCGCGATCGGCTGTTAACCAAAAGGTCGGAGGTTCGAGCCAACCCGGTGGTGGTGTGGCGCTTTCTTTTCTTTGGGCTGTAAGCTTTGAAGATATGTTCTGATGGTGGTGAGAGTGCAGCAGGACTGTCTCCGTGGCGCAATTGGCTAGCGCAATCGCCTGTTGACTGAAAGGTTGGAGTTTCGAGCCCTCCCGGGAGTGGTGTGTTGCATTTTTTTTGCGCTGATAGCTTTGAAGATATGTTCTGATGGTGGTGAGAGTGGAGCAAGACTGTCTCCGTGGCGCAATGGGCTAGCGCGATCGGCTGTTAACCGAAAGGTTGGAGGTTCGAGCCCACCTGGTGGTGGTGCAGTGCTTTTGTTCTTTGCGCTGATAGCTTTGAAGATATGTTCTGATGATGGTGAGAGTGGAGCAAGACTGCCTCCGTAGCGCAATGGGCTAGCGCGATCGGCGGTTAACCGAAAGGTTGGAGTTTCTAGCCCTCCCGGGAGTGGTGCGGCGCTTTTTTTTCTTTGGGCTGATAGCTTTGAAGATATGTTCTTATGGTGGTGAGAGTGGAGCAGGACTGTCTCCATGGTGCAATTGGCTAGTGCGATCGGCTGTTAACCAAAATGTCGGAGGTTCGAGCCCACCCGGTGGTAGTATTGCGCTTTTTTTTCTTTGGGCTGATAGCTTGGAAGATATGTTTTGATGGTGGCGAGAGTAGAGCAGGACTGTCTCCGTGGCGCAATTGGCTAGCGCGATCGGCTGTTAACCGAAAGGTTGGAGTTTCGAGCCCTCCCTGGAGTGGTGTGTTGCTTTTTTCTTTGCGCTGATAGCTTTGAAGTCATGTTCTGATGGTGGTGAGAGTGGAGCACGACTGTCTCCGTGGCGCAGTTGGCTAGCGCGATCGGCTGTTAACCGAAAGGTTGGAAGTTCGAGCCCACCCGGTGATGGTGCGGCGCTTTTTTTTGTGCTGATAGCTTTGAAGATATGTTCTGATGGTGGTGAGAGTGGAGCAGGACTGTCTCCGTGGCGCAATTGGCTGGCGCGATGGGCTGTTAACCGAAAGGTTGGAGGTTCGAGCCATCTCGGTTGTGGTGCGGTGCTTTTTTTTCTTTGGGCTGATAGCTTTGAAGATATGTTGTTATGGTGGTGAGAGTGGAGCAGGACTGTCTCCATGGCGCAATTTGCTTGCGCGATCGGCTGTTAACCGAAAGGTTGGAGGTTGGAGCGCACCCGGTGGTGGTGCGGCGCTTTTTTTTCTGTGGGCTGATAGCTTTGAAGATATGTTCTGATGGTGGTGAGAGTAGAGCAGGACTGTCTCTGTGGCCAATTGGCTAGCGTGATCGGCTGTTAACCGAAAAGTTGGAGGTTCGAGCCCACCCGGTGGTGGTGCGGCGCCTTTTTTTCTTTGGGCTGATAGCTTTGAAGATATGTTCTGATGATGGTGAGAGTGGAGCAAGACTGCCTCCGTGGCGCAATGGGCTAGCGCGATCGCCTGTTAACCGAAAGGTTGGAGTTTTGAGCCCTCCCGGGAGTGGTGTGTTGCTTTTTTCTTTGCGGTAATAGCTTTAAAGTTATGTTCTGATGGTGGTGAGAGTGGACCAGGACTGTCTTCGTGGCACAATTGGCTAGCGCGATCGGCTGTTAACCGAAAGGTTGGAGGTTCAAACCCACCCGGTGGTGGTGCGGCACTTTTTTTGGGGGGTGATAGCTCTGAAGAAATGTTCTGACGGTGGTGAGAGTGGAGCACGACTGTCTCCGTGGGGCAATTGGCTAGCGCGATCGGCTGTTAACCGAAAGGTTTTGGTTCGAGCCCACCCGGTGGTGGTGCGGCGCATTTTTTTCTTTGGGTTGATAGCTCTGAAGATATGTTCTAATTGGGGTGAGAGTGGAGCAGGACTGCCTCCGTAGCGCAATGGGCTAGCGCGATCGGCTGTTAACCGAAAGGTTGGAGTTTCAAGCCCTCCCGGGAGTGGTGTGTTGCTTTTTTCTTTGCGGTAATAGCTTTGAAGATATGTTCTGATGGTGGTGAGAGTGGAGCAGGACTGTCTTCGTGGCGCAATTGGCTAGCGCGATCGGCTGTTAACCGAAAGGTTGGAGGTTCGAGCCCAACCGGTGGTGGTGCGGCGCTTTTTTTTCTTTGGGGTGATAGCTCTGAAGAAATGTTCTGACGGTGGTGAGAGTGGAGCACGACTGTCTCCGTGGGGCAATTGGCTAGCGCGATCGGCTGTTAACCGAGAGGTTGGAGGTTCGAGCCCACCGGGTGGTGGTGCGGCGCTTTTTTTTCTTTGGGCTTATAGCTCTGAAGAAATGTTCTGACGGTGGTGAGAGTGGAGCAGGACTGTCTCCGTGGCGCAATTGGCTAGCGTGATCGGCTGTTAACCGAAAAGTTGGAGGTTCGAGCCCACCCGGTGGTGGTGCGGCGCTTTTTTTTCTTTTGGCTGATAGCTTTGAAGATATGTTATGATCGTGGTGAGAGTGAAGCAGGACTGTCTCCGTGGCGCAATTGGCTAGCGTGATCGGCTGTTAACCGAAAAGTTGGAGGTTCGAGCCCACCCGGTGGTGGTGCGGCGCTTTTTTTTCTTTTGGCTGATAGCTTTGAAGATATGTTCTGATGGTGGTGAGAGTGGAGCAGGACTGTCTCCGTGGCGCAATTGGCTAGCGTGATCGGCTGTTAACCGCAAAGTTGATAGTTCGAGCCCACCCGGTGGTGGTGTGGTGCTTTTTTTTCTTTGGGTTGATAGCTTTGAAGATATGTTCTGATGGTGGTGAGAGTGGAGCAGGACTGTCTCCGTGGCGCAATTGGCTTGGGCGATCGGCTGTTAACCGAAAGGTTGGAGGTTCGAGCCCACACGGTGGTGTTTCGGCGCTTTTTTTTCTGTGGGCTGATACCTTTGAAGATATGTTCTGATGGTGGTGAGAGTGGAGCACGACTGTCTCCGTGCCGCAATTGGCTAGCGTGATCGGCTGTTAACCGAAAAGTTGGAGGTTCGAGCCAGCCCTGTGGTGGTGCGGCGCTTTTTTTTCTTTGGGCTGATAGCTTTGAAGATATGTTTTGATGGTGGTGGAGAGTGGAGCAGGACTGTCTCCATGGCGCAATTGGCTAGCGCGATCGGCTGTTAACCAAAAGGTCGGAGGTTCGAGCCAACCCGGTGGTGGTGTGGCGCTTTTTTTTCTTTGGGCTGTAAGCTTTGAAGATATGTTCTGATGGTGGTGAGAGTGGAGCAGGACTGTCTCCGTGGCGCAATTGGCTAGCGCAATCGCCTGTTGACTGAAAGGTTGGAGTTTCGAGCCCTCCCGGGAGTGGTGTGTTGCATTTTTTTTGCGCTGATAGCTTTGAAGATATGTTCCGATGGTGGTGAGAGTGGAGCAAGACTGTCTCAGTGGCGCAATGGGCTAGCGCGATCGGCTGTTAACCGAAAGGTTGGAGGTTCGAGCCCACCTGGTGGTGGTGCAGCACTTTTGTTCTTTGCGCTGATAGCTTTGAAGATATGTTCTGATGATGGTGAGAGTGGAGCAAGACTGCCTCCGTAGCGCAATGGGCTAGCGCGATCGGCGGTTAACCGAAAGGTTGGAGGTTCGAGCCATCTCGGTTGTGGTGCGGTGCTTTTTTTTCTTTGGGCTGATAGCTTTGAAGATATGTTGTTATGGTGGTGAGAGTGGAGCAGGACTGTCTCCATGGCGCAATTTGCTTGCGCGATCGGCTGTTAACCGAAAGGTTGGAGGTTGGAGCCCACCCGGTGGTGGTGCGGCGCTTTTTTTCTGTGGGCTGATAGCTTTGAAGATATGTTCTGATGGTGGTGAGAGTAGAGCAGGACTGTCTCTGTGGCCAATTGGCTAGCGTGATCGGCTGTTAACCGAAAAGTTGGAGGTTCGAGCCCACCCGGTGGTGGTGCGGCGCCTTTTTTTCTTTGGGCTGATAGCTTTGAAGATATGTTCTGATGATGGTGAGAGTGGAGCAAGACTGCCTCCGTGGCGCAATGGGCTAGCGCGATCGCCTGTTAACCGAAAGGTTGGAGTTTTGAGCCCTCCCGGGAGTGGTGTGTTGCTTTTTTCTTTGCGGTAATAGCTTTAAAGTTATGTTCTGATGGTGGTGAGAGTGGACCAGGACTGTCTTCGTGGCACAATTGGCTAGCGCGATCGGCTGTTAACCGAAAGGTTGGAGGTTCAAACCCACCCGGTGGTGGTGCGGCACTTTTTTTTGGGGGTGATAGCTCTGAAGAAATGTTCTGACGGTGGTGAGAGTGGAGCACGACTGTCTCCGTGGGGCAATTGGCTAGCGCGATCGGCTGTTAACCGAAAGGTTTTGGTTCGAGCCCACCCGGTGGTGGTGCGGCGCATTTTTTTCTTTGGGTTGATAGCTCTGAAGATATGTTCTAATTGGGGTGAGAGTGGAGCAGGACTGCCTCCGTGGCGCAATGGGCTAGCGCGATCGGCTGTTAACCGAAAGGTTGGAGTTTCAAGCCCTCCCGGGAGTGGTGTGTTGCTTTTTTCTTTGCGGTAATAGCTTTGAAGATATGTTCTGATGGTGGTGAGAGTGGAGCAGGACTGTCTTCGTGGCGCAATTGGCTAGCGCGATCGGCTGTTAACCGAAAGGTTGGAGGTTCGAGCCCAACCGGTGGTGGTGCGGCGCTTTTTTTTCTTTGGGGTGATAGCTCTGAAGAAATGTTCTGACGGTGGTGAGAGTGGAGCACGACTGTCTCCGTGGGGTAATTGGCTAGTGCGATCGGCTGTTAACCGAAAGGTTGGAGGTTCGAGCCCACCGGGTGGTGGTGCGGCGCTTTTTTTTCTTTGGGCTTATAGCTCTGAAGAAATGTTCTGACGGTGGTGAGAGTGGAGCAGGACTGTCTCCGTGGCGCAATTAGCTAGCGCGATTGGCTGTTACCCGAAAATTTGGAGGTTCGAGCTCTCCCGGTGGTGGTGCGGAGCTTTTTTTCTGTGGGCTGATACCTTTGAAGATATGTTCTGATGGTGGTGAGAGTGGAGCAGGACTGTCTTCGTGGCGCAAGTGGCTAGCGTGATCGGCTGTTAACCGGCAAGTTGGAGGTTCGAGCCCACTCGTTGGTGGTGTGGCACTTTTTTTTCTTTGGGCTGATAGCTTTGAAGATAAGTTCTAATGGTGAAAAGAGTGGAGAAGGACTGTCTCCGTGGCGCCATTGGCTAGCGCGATCGGCAGTTGAACGAAAGGTTGGAGTTTCGAGCCCACCCGGTGGTGGTGCGGCGCTTTTTTTTCTTTGGGCTGGTAGCTTTGAAGATATGTTATGATCGTGGTGAGAGTGAAGCAGGACTGTCTCCGTGGCGCAATTGGCTAGCATGATCGGCTGTTAACCGAAAAGTTGGAGGTTCGAGCCCACCCGGTGGTGGTGCGGCGCTTTTTTTTCTTTTGGCTGATAGCTTTGAAGATATGTTCTGATGGTGGTGAGAGTGGAGCAGGACTGTCTCCGTGGCGCAATTGGCTAGCGTGATCGGCTGTTAACCGCAAAGTTGGTAGTTCGAGCCCTCCCTGGAGTGGTGTGTTGCTTTTTTCTTTGCGCTGATAGCTTTGAAGATATGTTCTGATGGTGGTGAGAGTGGAGCACGACTGTCTCCTTGGCGCAGTTGGCTTGCGCGATCGGCTGTTAACCGAAAGGTTGGAAGTTCGAGCCCAACCGGTGATTCTGGGGCGCTTTTTTTCTTTGTGCTGATAGCTTTGAAGATATGTTCTGATGGTGGTGAGAGTGGAGGAGGACTGTCTCCGTGGCGCAATGGGCTGGCGCGATTGGCCGTTAACCGAAAGGTTGGAAGTTCGAGCCCACCCGGTGGTGGTGCGGTGCTTTTTTTTTCTTTGGGCTGATAGCTTTAAAGATATGTTCTGATGGTGGTGAGAGTGGAGCAGGACTGTCTCCGTGGCGAAATTGGCTTGGGCGATCGGCTGTTAACCGAAAGGTTGGAGGTTCGAGCCCACACGGTGGTGGTGCGGCGCTTTTTTTTCTGTGGGCTGATAGCTTTGAAGATATGTTCTGATGGTGATGAGAGTAGAGCACGACTGTCTCTGTGCCGCAATTGGCTAGCGTGATCGGCTGTTAACCGAAAAGTTGGAGGTTCGAGCCAGCCCGGTGGTGGTGCGGCGCTTTTTTTTCTTTGGGCTGTAAGCTTTGAAGATATGTTCTGATGGTGGTTAGAGTGGAGCAGGACTGTCTCCGTGGCGCAATTCGCTAGCGCAATCGGCGGTTAACCGAAAGGTTGGAGTTTCGAGCCCTCCCGGGAGTGGTGTGTTGCAGTTTTCTTTGCGCTGATAGCTTTGAAGATATGTTCTGATGGTGGTGAGAGTGGAGCAAGACTGTCTCCATGGCGCCATTGGCTAGCGCGATCGGCAGTTAAACGAAAGGTTGGAGTTTCGAGCCCACCCGGTGGTGGTGCGGCGCTTTTTTTTCTTTGGGCTGATAGCTTTGAAGATATGTTATGATCGTGGTGAGAGTGAAGCAGGACTGTCTCCGTGGCGCAATTGGCTAACGTGATCGGCTGTTAACCGAAAAGTTGGAGGTTCGAGCCCACCCGGTGGTGGTGCGGCGCTTTTTTTTCTTTTGGCTGATAGCTTTGAAGATATGTTCTGATGGTGGTGAGAGTGGAGCAGGACTGTCTCCATGGCGCAATTGGCTAGCATGATCGGCTGTTAACCGCAAAGTTGGTAGTTCGAGCCCACCCGGTGGTGGTGCGGTGCTTTTTTTTCTTTGGGCTGATAGCTTTGAAGATATGTTCTGATGGTGGTGCGAGTGGAGCAGGACTGTCTCCGTGGCGCAATTGGCTTGGGCGATCGGCTGTTAACCGAAAGGTTGGAGGTTCGAGCTCACACGGTGGTGTTTCGGCGCTTTTTTTTCTGTGGGCTGCTAGCTTTGAAGATATGTTCTGATGGTGGTGAGAGTGGAGCACGACTGTCTCCGTGCCGCAATTGGCTAGCGTGATCGGCTGTTAACCGAAAAGTTGGAGGTTCGAGCCAGCCCTGTGGTGGTGCGGCGCTTTTTTTTCTTTGGGCTGATAGCTTTGAAGATATTTTTTGATGGTGGTGGAGAGTGGAGCAGGACTGTCTCCATGGCGCAATTGGCTAGCGCGATCGGCTGTTAACCAAAAGGTCGGAGGTTCGAGCACACCCGGTGGTGGTGTGGCGCTTTTTTTTCTTTGGGCTGTAAGCTTTGAAGATATGTTCTGATGGTGGTGAGAGTGGAGCAGGACTGTCTCCGTGGCGCAATTGGCTAGCGCAATCGCCTGTTGACTGAAAGGTTGGAGTTTCGAGCCCTCCCGGTGGTGGTGCGGTGCTTTTTTTTCTTTTGGCTGATAACTTTGAAGATATGTTCTGATGGTGGTGAGAGTGGAGCACGACTGTCTCCGTGCCGCAATTGGTTAGCGTGATCGGCTGTTAACCGAAAGGTTGGAGTTTCGAGCCCTCCCGGGAGTGGTGCGGCGCTTTTTTTTCTTTGGACTGATAGCTTTGAAGATATGTTCTAATGGTGAAAAGAAAGGAGCAGGACTGTCTCCGTGGCGCCATTGGCTAGCGCGATCGGCAGTTAAACGAAAGGTTGGAGTTTCGAGCCCACCCGGTGGTGGTGCGGCGCTTTTTTTTCTTTGGGCTGATAGCTTTGAAGATATGTTCTTATGGTGGTGAGAGTGGAGCAGGACTGTCTCCATGGTGCAATTGGCTAGTGCGATCGGCTGTTAACCAAAATGTCGGAGGTTCGAGCCCACCCGGTGGTAGTATTGCGCTTTTTTTTCTTTGGGCTGATAGCTTGGAAGATATGTTTTGATGGTGGCGAGAGTAGAGCAGGACTGTCTCCGTGGCGCAATTGGCTAGCGCGATCGGCTGTTAACCGAAAGGTTGGAGTTTCGAGCCCTCCCTGGAGTGGTGTGTTGCTTTTTTCTTTGCGCTGATAGCTTTGAAGACATGTTCTGATGGTGGTGAGAGTGGAGCACGACTGTCTCCGTGGCGCAATTGGCTAGCGTGATCGGCTGTTAACCGCAAAGTTGGTAGTTCGAGCCCATCCGGTGGTGGTGCGGTGCTTTTTTTTCTTTGGGCTGATAGCTTTGAAGATATGTTCTGATGGTGGTGAGAGTGGAGCAGGACTGTCTCCGTGGCGCAATTGGCTTGGGCGATCGCCTGTTGAACGAAAGGTTGGAGTTTCGAGCCCACCCGGTGGTGGTGCGGCGCTTTTTTTTCTTTGGGCTGTAAGCTTTGAAGATATGTTCTAATGGTGAAAAGAGTGGAGCAGGACTGTCTCCGTGGCGCCATTGGCTAGCGCGATCGGCAGTTAAACGAAAGGTTGGAGTTTCGAGCCCACCCGGTGGTGGTGCGGCGCTTTTTTTTCTTTGGGCTGATAGCTTTGAAGATATGTTATGATCGTGGTGAGAGTGAAGCAGGACTGTCTCCGTGGTGCAATTGGCTAACGTGATCGGCTGTTAACCGCAAAGTTGGTAGTTCGAGCCCACCCGGTGGTGGTGCGGCGCTTTTTTTTCTTTGGGCTGATAGCTTTGAAGATATGTTCTGATGGTGGTGAGAGTGGAGCAGGACTCTCTCCGTGGCGCAATTGGCTTGGGCGATCGGCTGTTAACCGAAAGGTTGGAGGTTCGAGCCCACACGGTGGTGTTTCGGCGCTTTTTTTTCTGTGGGCTGATAGCTTTGAAGATATGTTCTGATGGTGGTGAGAGTGGAGCACGACTGTCTCCGTGCCGCAATTGGCTAGCGTGATCGGCTGTTAACCGAAAAGTTGGAGGTTTGAGCCAGCCCTGTGGTGGTGCGGCGCTTTTTTTCTTTGGGCTGATAGCTTTGAAGATATGTTTTGATGGTGGTGGAGAGTGGAGCAGGACTGTCTCCATGGCGCAATTGGCTAGCGCGATCGGCTGTTAACCAGAAGGTCGGAGGTTCGAGCCCACCCGGTGGTGGTGTGGCGCTTTTTTTTCTTTGAACTGTAAGCTTTGAAGATATGTTCTGATGGTGGTGAGAGTGGAGCAGGACTGTCTCCGTGGCGCAATTGGCTAGCGCAATCGCCTGTTGACTGAAAGGTTGGAGTTTCGAGCCCTCCCGGTGGTGGTGCGGCGCTTTTTTTTCTTTTGGCTGATAGCTTTGAAGATATGTTCTGATGGTGGTTAGAGTGGAGCACGACGGTCTCCGTGCCGCAATTGGCTAGCGTGATCGGCTGTTAACCGAAAGGTTGGAGTTTCGAGCCCTCCCGGGAGTGGTGCGGCGCTTTTTTTCTTTGGGCTGATAGCTTTGAAGATATGTTCTAATGGTGAAAAGAGTGGAGCAGGACTGTCTCCGTGGCGCCATTGGCTAGCGCGATCGGCAGTTAAACGAAAGGTTGGAGTTTCGAGCCCACCCGGTGGTGGTGCGGCGCTTTTTTTTCTTTGGGCTGATAGCTTTGAAGATATGTTATGATCGTGGTGAGAATGAAGCAGGACTGTCTCCGTGGCGCAATTGGCTAGCGTGATCGGCTGTTAACCGAAAAGTTGGAGGTTCGAGCCCACCCGGTGGTGGTGCGGCGCTTTTTTTTCTTTTGGCTGATAGCTTTGAAGCTATGTTCTGATGGTGGTGAGAGTGGAGCAGGACTGTCTCCGTGGCGCAATTGGCTAGCGTGATCGGCTGTTAACCGCAAAGTTGGTAGTTCGAGCCCACCCGGTGGTGGTGCGGTGCTTTTTTTTCTTTGGGCTGATAGCTTTGAAGATATGTTCTGATGGTGGTGAGAGTGGAGCAGGACTGTCTCCGTGGCGCAATTGGCTTGGGCGATCGGCGATTAACCGAAAGGTTGGAGGTTCGAGCCCACACGGTGGTGTTTCGGCGCTTTTTTTTCTGTGGGCTGATAGCTTTGAAGATATGTTCTGATGGTGGTGAGAGTGGAGCACGACTGTCTTCGTGCCGCAATTGGCTAGCGTGATCGGCTGTTAACCGAAAAGTTGGAGGTTCGAGCCAGCCCTGTGGTGGTGCGGCGCTTTTTTTTCTTTGGGCTGATAGCTTTGAAGATATGTTTTGATGGTGGTGGAGAGTGGAGCAGGACTGTCTCCATGGCGCAATTGGCTAGCGCGATCGGCTGTTAACCAAAAGGTCGGAGGTTCGAGCCCACCCGGTGGTGGTGTGGCGCTTTTTTTTCTTTGGGCTGTAAGCTTTGAAGATATGTTCTGATGGTGGTGAGAGTGGAGCAGGACTGTCTCCGTGGCGCAATTGGCTAGTGCAATCGCCTGTTGACTGAAAGGTTGGAGTTTCGAGCCCTCCCGGGAGTGGTGTGTTGCATTTTTTTTGCGCTGATAGATTTGAAGATATGTTCTGATGGTGGTGAGAGTGGAGCAAGACTGTCTCCGTGGCGCAATGGGCTAGCGCGATCGGCTGTTAACCGAAAGGTTCGAGGTTCGAGCCCACCTGGTGGTGGTGCAGCGCTTTTTTTCTTTGCGCTGATAGCTTTGAAGATATGTTCTGATGATGGTGAGAGTGGAGCAAACTGCCTCCGTAGCGCAATGGGCTAGCGCGATCGGCGGTTAACCGAAAGGTTGGAGTTTCGAGCCCTCCCGGGAGTGGTGTGTTGCTTTTTTCTTTGCGGTAATAGCTTTGAAGATATGTTCAGATGGTGATGAGAGTGGAGCAGGACTGTCTTCGTGGCGCAATTGGCTAGCGCGTTCGGCTGTTAACCGAAAGGTTGGAGGTTCGAGCCCAACCGGTGGTGGTGTGGCGCTTTTTTTTCTTTGGGGTGATAGCTGTGAAGAAATGTTCTGACGGTGGTGAGAGTGGAGCACGACTGTCTCCGTGGCGCAACTGGCTAGCGCGATCGGCTGTTAACCAAAAGGTCGGAGGTTCGAGCCAACCCGGTGGTGGTATGGCACTTTTTTTTCTTTGGGCTGATAGCTTTGAAGATATGTTCTGATGGTGGTGAGAGTAGAGCAGGACTGTCTCCGTGGCGCAATTGGCTAGCGCGATCGGCTGTTAACCGAAAGGTTGGAGTTTCGAGCCCTCCCTGGAGTGGTGTGTTGCTTTTTTCTTTGCGCTGATCGCTTTGAAGATATGTTCTGATGGTGGTGAGAGTGGAGCACGACTGTCTCCTTGGCGCAGTTGGCTAGCGCGATCGGCTGTTAACCGAAAGGTTGGAACTTCGAGCCCACCCGGTGATACTGGGGCGCTTTTTTTCTTTCTGCTGATAGCTTTGAAGATATGTTCTGATGGTGGTGAGAGTGGAGCAGGACTGTCTCCGTGGCGCAATTGGCTGGCGCGATTGGCCGTTAACCGAAAGGTTGGAGGTTCGAGCCAGCCCGGTGGTGGTGCGGCGCTTTTTTTTCTTTGGGCTGATAGCTTTGAAGATATGTTTTGATGGTGGTGGAGGGTGGAGCAGGACTGTCTCCATGGCGCAATTGGCTAGCGCGATCGGCTGTTAACCAAAAGGTCGGAGGTTCGAGCCCACCCGGTGGTGGTGTTGCGCTTTTTTTCCTTGGGCTGTAAGCTTTGAAGATATGTTCTGATGGTGGTGAGAGTGGAGCAGGACTGTCTCCATGGCGCAATTGGCTAGCGCGATCGGCTGTTAACGAAAAGGTCGGAGGTTCGAGCCCACCCGGTGGTGGTATGGCGCTTTTTTTGTTTGGGCTGATAGCTTTGAAGATATGTTCTGATGGTGGTGAGAGTGGAGCAGGACTGTCTCCGTGGCGCAATTGGCTAGCGCGATCGGCTGTTAACCGAAAGGTTGGAGTTTCAAGCCCACCCGGCGGTGGTGCGGCGCTTTTTTTAGATGAGGAGTATCTTATACTCGCGCCTTGTAGTGCGCCGTCCGCGCCGTCCGCACCGCTTCTCGAACATTCGACAGCTGACGCGCGCGCATGCGCCGTCGCGCCGTCGCCCACTCTTCCACCATCTGTGCATCCCTTCCTCCTCTACACACCGCGCGTGCTTCACTCCTTCACCATCTGTGCACCCTTCCTCCTCTACACACCGCGTTCGACATCTACAATTCTCCTGATTCTCCAGTGGACGCGCATGTGGCGTCGCGCTTCGAGAACATTCAACATCTGACAGTGCATGCGCCGTCGAGCTGTATATATACTCAAGGTCGGCGCTCCCTCGCTCAGTTGCCGCTCGTCGGTTGGTTTGTACGGCGCGTCGACGTCCAAGGTCGCGGTGAACTGAATTCCAACGAATCCACAAACACAATGATCGACGTCCCTTCGACCAGCGCCGCCCTTCCGCATACGTGTGTACGTGTTCACTCATTTAACACCCCCTCCTACAACCACGTTAACCAATTTAGCCATCGCCCCGCAGGGGCGCCTGCGCAAGTAGGCGTTTGGTTTGTAGCGACACCACGGACCCGAGCTAACGGGGAAGTTTCGGCTCCCTCCCACGCCTAGCCGTGCGTGGCTTTGCCGTGTCCGGGGAAAAGGGGATCCTGGGGGTTGAGCTGACGCTGGGTGATTGGACCTTTAAGGCCCCCCGGCAGAGGCAACACACCCCTTTGGCCCCGGCTTCACGTAGACGGCACCCCTGGGCTGACCCACCCAGGGGAAATCGGCAGTCGCCTTTTCCTATCTCTCTCTTCCTACATCTTAGTCTTTTCTCGTCTTTAAATCTATCCTGTCTTCTTCTCTCTTCCATTTACTTCCGATTTTTCCTGGCGGCAAGGGTTAACCTTGTGTAATTACTCAACCTTGAGTAGTTATATTTGGTTATAGTGGCAATGTACGGCTGGCGTCTGCAGCCTTATGCTATTAAGTGCTTCAGCGTCCCCTGGTTGGACTCCATGGTGGGTGGTCGCCATTGCTGCCGAAAACAAACTACACTACTATGGGAACACCTGCATTTCCCTGTCTACTAGATCGTCCTCCACCTAAGAGGGGACGCACCGATGACATCTCAATTTTCAGCCAACCCAGACAATGTTTCCCCAAATTCCATGTTGTGCACAGCGAAAACCCAACAAAACAAGCCAGAGTCATATCTCCATTTATTGTTGCTAAATCTCTGACTGAGGTCTTTGGCCCAGGATACAAGGTTACAAAAATGGCTAGCGGAGACCTTCTCCTTGAGCTGCCGGAAAAACACCACTATGAAAAAATTGGCAGTCTCGTAGCATTTGGTAACATCCCAGTATCTGTTTCACCTCATAGATCAATGAACACCTCACGCGGAGTTGTTTCAGAAGCAGACCTTCTTGAAATGTCTGAACAGGAACTGCTTGAAGGGTGGAAAGAGCAAAATGTCACAGATGTGAAACGAATCGTCATCAGACGAGAAAACAAAGAAATACCTACCAAACATTTAATACTCACCTTCGCATCTAGCACACTGCCTTCATCTGTAGACACAGGCTACATCAAACTATCTGTCCGTCCCTACATTCCCAATCCAAGACGGTGTTTCAAATGTCAACGATTTGGTCATGGTTCGCAGAACTGCCGGGGTCAGGAAACTTGTGCAAGATGTGGTGGCCGCGGCCACCCATCTGATAACTGTGTTACCACGCCTCACTGCGTGAATTGTGACGGGGAACACGCCGCGTATTCGCGTTCGTGTCCTAACTGGAAGAAAGAAAAAGAAATCATCACTCTTAAAGTCAAAGAAAACATCACATTCAAAGAAGCAAGATGAAGAGTGTCGCCATTTTACGGCGCAACATATGCTGATGCGGCGCGTCAGGGGGCAACGCCGCACCAGCCCTCGCCACCCCTTCGGCCTGCGCAGAGCGAGCCGTCGGCTGTGGCACCTGCCCCCAAGGCGGCTGTAGCCCAGGCTACACCGCCTACTCCCAAACAGAGACCGGAGACTCCAGAGTCTTCGGGTCTCAAGGCCTCCCCTCACCAGGCGAGGCCCAAAATCCAAACTAACAGCCAGCACGTGCGGGCATCCAGTGCCTCCGAGGAGGCAATGGATACGTCGGCACCCGTGGTGCCGAAAGAGCGGCGTGGCTCCTTGGAGCGCGCCAAGAAAACAAAAAAGCAAATAACAGGGCCTGGTGACGGCCCTGTTAAGTGAACTCAAACTCCCCGTCTAAACAGCCACTCGCTTTTCGTACACACAGCATTATTTTACATTCACCATGAACACTCAAATTATACAATGGAACGTCAGGGGCCTTCTCAGAAACCTTGACGACATCCAAGAACTCCTACACGAACACTCACCAAAAGTGCTGTGTGTACAAGAAACACACCTTAATTCAAAACACACAAATGTTCTTCGCAAATACGTTATTTTTCGAAAGGACCGTGATGATGCCATGACATCATCCGGAGGTGTTGCCATCATAGTGAATCAAGGAATTGCATGCACACACTTACAACTCCGAACATCCCTTGAGGCAGTGGCTGTTCGAGCGGTTCTTTTTGATAAACTAATCACAATCTGCACTATTTACATTCCTCCTAGCTATCAGCTGCAAAAACGCGATTTACACTCTCTAACTGATGAACTTCCGGAGCCTTATGTTCTCCTTGGAGACTTTAATGCGCATAGCAGGCTATGGGGTGACTCTCGGTATGACGCGCGAGGTCGACTGATCGAACAGTTCCTTATCTCGTCGAGCGCGTGTCTCCTAAATCGAAAAGAACCAACCTATTATAACCTCGCTAATAACACCTACTCCTCCATAGACCTGAGCATAGTATCTCCATCTCTTGTGCCTCTACTCCAGTGGAAAGTCGTCAGTAATCTGTACGGAAGTGACCACTTCCCCGTAGTTTTGAGCACAACGACAGTAACTGAGTGTCCACCACGTGTTCCCAAGTGGCTCATAAACAGAGCCGACTGGGAACAGTTTCATACTATCGCTTGTCTAGGTTGGAATGACATCTGTACTCTGAACATTGATGGCGCTGTGAACTACTTCACAGCGTTTTTTATTGATGCTGCAACAAAATGCATCCCACAAACAAATGGACACCCTGGAAAACGAAGTGTGCCATGGTGGAACTCTGAATGCCGAAACGCGCGCAAACAGCAAAACAGAGCTTGGAGGCTGCTTCGGAACTCACCGACAGCCGAAAATCTTGAAACCTTCAAGAAAATAAAGTCTCAAGGCAGGAGAACGCGTCGGCAAGCCAGAAGAGAAAGCTGGCAGAAGTTTTTATCAGGGGTTAATTCATACACACAGGAGGCTAAAGTCTGGAGCATGGTCGGTAGAATAGCAGGGAAACAAGTACACACACTTCCACTCGTAAACACTCAGGGTGATACCTTGGAAGATCAGGCAAACTTCCTAGGTGCACACTTCGAACACGTATCCAGCTCATCCCACTATACTGACACCTTCCAAAAATACAGAACAAGAATTGAAAAGCAGAAACTCGAACACAAATCCACCAGATACGAGGCATATAACCAAGCTTTCAGTCTGGCTGAGCTCCGAACATCTCTAAACTCCTGCAGTACTTCTGCCCCAGGTTCTGACCGTGTGATGTATGAAATGTTAAAAAACCTACCAAACGAAACCCGAAAAACCTTACTTTGTTTGTACAATGCTATTTGGTCTTCTGGCACTATCCCTACCTCCTGGAAAGAGGCTATTATTATTCCCATTTTGAAAGAGGGCAAGGACCCTTCTTTAGCTTCAAGCTATAGACCTATTGCACTTACAAGCTGCTTGTGCAAAGTCTTCGAAAAAATGATAAACTGCCGACTTGTACATTTCCTTGAAACAAATAATTTGCTCGACCCATTTCAGTGCGGGTTTCGAGAAGGTAGATCCACCACAGACCACCTTGTTCGTATCGAGGCACAGATCAGAGACGCCTTCGTTCATAGACAATATTTTCTCTCTGTGTTCCTGGATATCGAAAAGGCTTATGATACAACATGGCGTTTCGGAATTCTAAGAGACCTGTCCCACCTTGGTGTGCGCGGAAGAATGTTTCATATAATCGAAAGTTACCTGTCAAACTGGACATTCGGTGTCCGTCTGGGCAGTGTGCTCTCCCAAACATTTGTCCAGAAAACAGGCGTGCCACAAGGTGGTGTGCTTAGTTGCACACTTTTTATTATTAAAATGAATTCTTTGCACTTGTCCATTCCCTGCAATATGTTCTATTGTACATATGTCGACGACGTCCAGCTTGGCTTCAAGTCATGCAACTTGGCCATGTGTGAGCGGCAGGTGCAGCTGGGTTTAAATAAAGTCTCCAAATGGGCAGATGAAAACGGATTTCGACTTAACCCACAAAAAAGCATGTGTGTCTTGTTCTCTCGAAAGAGAGGCATGCACTCGGAGCCCGACATTCAACTGAACGGGCAACAACTGTCCGTCAAAGCTGAGCATAAATTCTTAGGCTTAATCTTGGACAACAAGTTGACTTTCGTACCCCACATAAAGTATTTAAAAACAAAATGTTTAAAAGCCATAAATGTTATAAAAGTGTTGTCACGTACTACGTGGGGTAGTGACAGGAAATGCCTCATGAACCTGTATAGAGGCCTTATTCGCACCCGCTTAGATTATGGGGCCATTATTTATCAGTCAGCGACTCAAAGTGCTTTGAAGATGCTGGATCCCGTGCACCATTCGGGCATCCGCCTTTCTACGGGTGCTTTTCGCACCAGCCCCGTAGAAAGCCTTTACGTTGAGTCAAATGAGTGGTCGCTTCATCTGCAGAGAACCTACATGTCCTTTGTATATTTTCTTAAGGTGAAAGCAGACAAGAGGCACCCCTCATACTCTACTATTAATGACTTGTCTAGCTCCATGCTTTTTCAAAACAGGCCTTCAATGAGGCAGCCCTTCTCAGTTCGCCTGAAGGGTCTAGCTGAGGACACTGGAGTGTCACTCGAACACAGTTTAATGGCTCCTGTAGCATACCCGCCACCGTGGCAGTGGCAGACTATAGATTGCGATGTGTCTTTTTTAGAAGTTACTAAACATGCGCATATTGCCCATATTCGAACATACTTCTTGGAACTTCAACACAAATACACACGTCCTGAGTTTTTTACAGATGCCTCTAAGTCTTACTCCTCTGTGTCCTACGCTGCTGTTGGCCCTTGCTTTTCGGATGCTGGCCCTCTACATCCAGGCACAAGTATCTTCACAGCGGAAGCTTACGCGATACTTGTGGCAGCTAAACACATCAAACAATCACAAATACAGGAAGCAGTAATTTATACAGACTCCCTCAGTGTGGTAACGGCTCTGCACAGTCCTAAAAAACAAAAAAACCCTGTCCTAGTTTCACTTTACTCCAATTTATGCACCCTCCACACACTCAACAGACATGTTGTTGTGTGCTGGGTGCCAGGGCACCGTGAGATTCAAGGCAACGTGATGGCGGATCAGCTTGCTGCATCCGCCCACGAAAGCACTGCCATTACACCGACATCAATCCCGGCCCTTGATCTTAAGCCGTCTCTCAAACGAAAACTCAGGGACTACTGGCAGAGCAAGTGGGATACACACACACAAAACAAACTACACGTTATCAAGACGCACCTTGGCCATTGGCCACCAGTATCACAATCACGTCTAACAGAGGTAACACTAACAAGACTCAGGATAGGACACATATACACGACACACACGCATCTTTTGTCCGGTGGTGATCCACCATTGTGTGACAGATGTGGAGAGGCATTGACAGTCCTTTACATATTAATCCAGTGCAAACACTTAGAAACTCTAAGGAAACGACATTTTCCATTACCCTACCGACAGCATATACCTTTACACCCTGCAATGTTCGTCGGTAGGGAACCGCTTTTTAGTCATAAATCACTGTTAGCGTTTTTAAAAGAAATTAATAATTTTCATATCATACACCCGGGCATTCCGTAGCACGACCTCTCTAGAGAGGTTTTCGCTGCGGCGGTTACACAAGAAAGCACTTGCCTCACGGCCCTTGGACGCAAGCGTATGAACGAGTGAGGCACTTGTGCTAATGCCATTCATATCCACCATCGCTTTTTATAATCACCAACTCTTGTCATCTATCCTCACCACACACACCTTTCACGGCATGGTCATGATTTTATTACTTGTATGTTTTTACCCGCCTTACCGCGAGGAATTTTACGGCCTTTATACAGCCGCTTATCACAATCATTGTCCATATTCTTAGTAACATGAACTGGCGCTCTTTGGCCGTGAAACGGCCCTTGCGCCACAAAACTTCAAACATCATCATCAATTTAGCCATCGACCCAAGTAAGTCGCAATTTAACACCCCATTTCACAACCACGTTAACCAATTTAGCCATCGACCCAAGTAAGTCGCACTTTAACACCCCGTTAACCAATTATATGCTCCGCATCCTCCTCAGTGTTCCCCCGAGGGAAGCTGCGGGCAATTTTTTCTTTGGGCTGATAGCTTTGAAGATATGTTCTGATGGTGGTGAGAGTAGAGCAGGACTGTCTCCGTGGCGCAATTGGCTAGCGCGATCGGCTGTTAACCGTAAGGTTGGAGTTTCGAGCCCTCTCGGGAGAGGTGTGTTGCTTTTTTCTTTGTGCTGATAGCTTTGAAGATATGTTCTGATGGTGGTGAGAGTGGAGCAGGACTGTCTCCTTGGCGCAATTGGCTAGCGCGATCAGCTGTTAATCAAAAGGTCGTAGGTTCGAGCCCACCCGGTGGTGTTGCGGTGCTTTTTTTTCTTTGGGCTGGAAGCTTTGAAGATATGTTCTGATGGTGGTGAGAAGGGGGCAAGACTGTCTCTGTGGCGCATAGGGCTAGCGCGATCGGCTGTTAACCGAAAGGTTGGAGGTTCGAGCCCAACCGGTGGTGGTGCGGCGCTGTTTTTTCTTTGGGGTGATAGCTTTGAAGAAATGTTCTTATGGTGGTGAGAGTGGAGCAGGACTGTCTCCGTGGCGCAACTGGCTAGCGCGATCGGCTGTTAACCGAAAAGTTGGAGGTTCGAGCCTACCCGGTGGTTGTGCGGCGCTTTTTTTTCTGTGGGCTGATAGCTTTGAAGTAATGTTCTGATGGTGGTGAGAGTGGAGCACGACTGTCTCCATGGCGCAATTGGCTAGCGTGATCGGCTGATAACCGAAAAGTTGGAGGTTCGAGCCCACCTCGTGGTGGTGCGGCGCTTTTTTTTCTTTGGGCTGATAGCTTTGAAGATATGTTCTGATGGTGGTGAGAGTGGAGCAGGACTGTCTCCATGGCGCAATTGGCTAGCGCGATCGGCTGTTAACCAAATGGTCGGAGTTTCGAGCCCACCCGGTGGTGGTATGGCACTTTTTTTTCTTTCGGCTGATAGCTTTGAAGATATGTTCTGATGGTGGTTAGAGTAGAGCAGGACTGTCTCCGTGGCGCAATTGGCTAGCGCGATCGGCTGTTAACCGAAAGGTTGGAGTTTCGAGCCCTCCCTTGAGTGGTGTGTTGCTTTTTTCTTTGCGCTGATCGCTTTGAAGATATGTTCTGATGGTGGTGAGAGTGGAGCACGACTGTCTCCTTGGCGCAGTTGGCTAGCGCGATCGGCTGTTAACCGAAAGGTTGGAAGTTCGAGCCCACCCGGTGATGCTGGGGCGCTTTTTTTCTTTCTGCTGATAGCTTTGAAGATATGTTCTGATGGTGGTGAGAGTGGAGCAGGACTGTCTCCGTGGCGCAATTGGCTGGCGCGATTGGCTGTTAACCGAAAGGTTGGAGCTTCGAGCCAGCCCGGTGGTGGTGCAGCGCTTTTTTTTCTTTGGGCTGATAGCTTTGAAGATATGTTTTGATGGTGGTGGAGAGTGGAGCAGGACTGTCTCCATGGCGCAATTGGCTAGCGCGATCGGCTGTTAACCAAAAGGTCGGAGGTTCGAGCCCACCCGGTGGTGGTGTGGCGCTTTTTTTTTCTTTGGCTGTAAGCTTTGAAGATATGTTCTGATGGTGGTGAGAGTGGAGCAGGACTGTCTCCATGGCGCAATTGGCTTGGGCGATCGGCTGTTGAACGAAAGGTTGGAGTTTCGAGCCCACCCGGTGGTGGTGCGGCGCTTTTTTTTATTTGGGCTGTAAGCTTTGAAGATATGTTCTGATGGTAGTGAGAGTGGAGCAGGAGTGTCTCCGTGGCGCAATTGGCTAGCGCAATCGCCTGTTGACTGAAAGGTTGGAGTTTCGAGCCCTCCCGGGAATGGTGTGTTGCATTTTTCTTTGCGCTGATAGCTTTGAAGATATGTTCTGATGGTGGTGAGAGTGGAGCAAGACTGTCTCCGTGGCGCAATGGGCTAGCGCGATCGGCTGTTAACCGAAAGGTTGGAGGTTCGAGCCCACCTGGTGGTGGTGCAGCGCTTTTTTTCTTTGCGCTGATAGCTTTGAAGATATGTTCTGATGATGGTGAGAGTGGAGCAAGACTGCCTCCGTAGCGCAATGGGCTAGCGCGATCGGCGGTTAACCGAAAGTTTGGAGTTTCGAGCCCTCCCGGGAGTGGTGCGGCGCTTTTTTTTCTTTGGGCTGATAGCTTTGAAGATATGTTCGTATGGTGGTGAGGGTGGAGCAGGACTGTCTCCGTGGCGCAATTGGCTAGCGCGATCGGCTGTTAACCAAAAGGTCGGAAATTCGAGCCCACCCGGTGGTGCTGCGGCGCTTTTTTTTCTTTGGGCTGATAGCTTTGAAGATGTGTTCTTATGGTGGTGAGAGTGGAGCAGGACTGTCTCCGTGGCGCAACTGGCTAGCGCGATCGGCTGTTAACCGAAAAGTTGGAGGTTCGAGCCTACCCGGTGGTTGTGCGGCGCTTTTTTTCTTTGGGCTGATAGCTTTGAAG
Organism: Rhipicephalus microplus; assembly: GCF_043290135.1. Lineage (NCBI taxonomy): Eukaryota > Metazoa > Arthropoda > Arachnida > Ixodida > Ixodidae > Rhipicephalus > Rhipicephalus microplus. The sequence goes on along the minus strand of NW_027464612.1, from coordinate 1,995,282 downwards.
ATATGTTCTGATGGTGGTGAGAGTGGAGCACGACTGTCTCCATGGCGCAATTGGCTAGCGCGATCGGCTGTTAACCAAAAGGTCGGAGGTTCGAGCCAACCAGGTGGTGGTATGGCACTTTTTTTTCTTTGGGCTGATAGCTTTGAAGATATGTTCTGATGGTGGTGAGAGAGCAGGACTGTCTCCGTGGCGCAATTGGCTAGCGCGATCGGCTGTTAACCGAAAGGTTGGAGTTTCGAGCCCTCCCTGGAGTGGTGTGTTGCTTTTTTCTTTGCGCTGATCGCTTTGAAGATATGTTCTGATGGTGGTGAGAGTGGAGCACGACTGTCTCCTTGGCGCAGTTGGCTAGCGCGATCGGCTGTTAACCGAAAGGTTGGAAGTTCGAGCCCACCCGGTGATGCTGGGGCGCTTTTTTTCTTTCTGCTGATAGCTTTGAAGATATGTTCTGATGGTGGTGAGAGTGGAGCAGGACTGTCTCCGTGGCGCAATTGGCTGGCGCGATTGGCTGTTAACCGAAAGGTTGGAGGTTCGAGCCAGCCCGGTGGTGGTGCGGCGCTTTTTTTTCTTTGGGCTGATAGCTTTGAAGATATGTTTTGATGGTGGTGGAGGGTGGAGCAGGACTGTCTCCATGGCGCAATTGGCTAGCGCGATCGGCTGTTAACCAAAAGGTCGGAGGTTCGAGCCCACCCGGTGGTGGTGTGGCGCTTTTTTTTCCTTGGGCTGTAAGCTTTGAAGATATGTTCTGATGGTGGTGAGAGTGGAGCAGGACTGTCTCCATGGCGCAATTGGCTAGCGCGATCGGCTGTTAACGAAAAGGTCGGAGGTTCGAGCCCACCCGGTGGTGGTATGGCGCTTTTTTTGTTTGGGCTGATAGCTTTGAAGATATGTTCTGATGGTGGTGAGAGTGGAGCAGGACTGTCTCCGTGGCGCAATTGGCTAGCACGATCGGCTGTTAACCGAAAGGTTGGAGTTTCAAGCCCACCCGGCGGTGGTGCGGCGCTTTTTTTAGATGCGGAGCATCTTATACTCGCGCCTTGTAGTGCGCCGTCCGCGCCGTCCGCACCGCTTCTCGAACATTCGACAGCTGACGCGCGCGCATGCGCCGTCGCGCCGTCGCCCACTCTTCCACCATCTGTGCATCCCTTCCTCCTCTACACACCGCGCGTGCTTCACTCCTCCACCATCTGTGCACCCTTCCTCCTCTACACACCGCGTTCGACATCTACAATTCTCCTGATTCTCCAGTGGACGCGCATGTGGCGTCGCGCTTCGAGAACATTCAACAGCTGACAGTGCATGCGCCGTCGAGCTGTATATATACTCAAGGTCGGCGCTCCCTCGCTCAGTTGCCGCTCGTCGGTTGGTTTGTACGGCGCGTCGACGTCCAAGGTCGCGGTGAACTGAATTCCAACGAATCCACAAACACAATGATCGACGTCCCTTCGACCAGCGCCGCCCTTCCGCATACGTGTGTACGTGTTCACTCATGTAACACCCCCTCCTACAACCACGTTAACCAATTTAGCCATCGACCCAAGTAAGTCGCAATTTAACACCCCATTTCACAACCACGTTAACCAATTTAGCCATCGACCCAAGTAAGTCGCACTTTAACACCCCGTTAACCAATTATATGCTCCGCATCCTCCTCAGTGTTCCCCCGAGGGAAGCTGCGGGCAATTTTTTCTTTGGGCTGATAGCTTTGAAGATATGTTCTGATGGTGGTGAGAGTAGAGCAGGACTGTCTCCGTGGCGCAATTGGCTAGCGCGATCGGCTGTTAACCGTAAGGTTGGAGTTTCGAGCCCTCTCGGGAGAGGTGTGTTGCTTTTTTCTTTGTGCTGATAGCTTTGAAGATATGTTCTGATGGTGGTGAGAGTGGAGCAGGACTGTCTCCTTGGCGCAATTGGCTTGCGCGATCGGCTGTTAACCAAAAGGTCGTAGGTTCGAGCCCACCCGGTGGTGTTGCGGTGCTTTTTTTTCTTTGGGCTGGAAGCTTTGAAAAACGGAGGAAGTGTCAAAGCATTGAAGAGAAAACTTGGGATAGGCAAAAGTCGGATGTATGCACTAAGGGACAAAGAAGGCAAAATAACTACCAATATGGATAGGATAGTTAAAATAGCGGAGGAGTTTTACAGAGATCTGTACAGTAGCCGAGACAACCACGACCTTAATACTATAAGAACTAGCAGTAACCCAGATTACACCCCACCAGTAATGATAGAAGAAGTCAGAAAAGCTTTGGAGAGCATGCAAAGAGGCAAAGCTGCTGGTGAGGATCAGGTAACATCAGATCTGCTGAAAGATGGAGGACAGATTGTGTTAGAAAAACTAGCCACCCTGTTTACGAGGTGTCTCCTGACGGGAAGAGTACCAGAGTCTTGGAAGAACGCTAACATCATCTTAATACATAAGAAGGAGATGACAAGGACTTGAAGAATTACAGGCTGATCAGCTTGCTCTCTGTTGTATACAAGCTATTTACAAAGGTAATTGCTAACAGAGTAAAGAAAACATTAGAATTCAATCAACCAAAGGAACAAGCAGGATTTCGAACAGGCTACTCAACAATTGACCACATTCATACTATTAATCAGGTAATAGAGAAATGCTCAGAGTATAACCAACCACTATACATAGCATTCATAGATTACGAGAAGGCGTTTGATTCAGTAGAAATATCAGCCGTCATGCAAACACTGCGGAATCAGGGCGTAGATGAAGTATATATAAACATTCTTGAAGAAATCTACAGGGGATCAACTGCTACCATAGTGCTTCATAAAGAAAGCAACAGAATACCAATCAAGAAGGGGGTAAGGCAGGGGGACACAATTTCCCCAATGCTATTTACCGCGTGCTTACAGGAGGTTTTCAGAAGCCTAGAATGGGAACAGTTAGGGATAAGAATCAATGGAGAATACCTTAGTAACCTGCGCTTCGCCGATGACATTGCATTGCTGAGTAACTCAGGGGACGAATTGCAACTCATGATTACGGAGTTAGACAAGGAGAGCAGAAAGGTGGGTCTCAAAATTAATCTGCAGAAAACGAAAGTAATGTACAACAACCTCGGTAAGGAGCAGCGCTTCGAGATAGGTAATAGTGCACTTGAAGTTGTAAAAGACTATGTCTACTTAGGGCAGGTAATAACCGCAGAGCCGAACCACGAGATTGAAGTAACTAGAAGAATAAGAATGGGGTGGAGCACATTCGGCAAGCACTCTCAAATTATGACAGGTAGATTGCCCCTATCCCTCAAGAGGAAGGTATATAACAGCTGTATCTTGCCGGTACTTAGCTACGGAGCAGAAACCTGGAGACTTACAAAGAGGGTTCAGCTTAAATTGAGGACGACGCAGCGAGCAATGGAAAGAAAAATGGTAGGTGTAACCTTAAGAGACAAGAAGAGAGCAGAATGGATTAGGGAACAAACGGGGGTTAAGGATATCATAGCTGAAATCAAGAAGAAGAAATGGACATGGGCAGGGCATGTAGCGCGTAGACAGGATAACCGCTGGTCATTAAGGGTAACTGACTGGATTCCCAGAGAAGGGAAGCGGGTTAGGGGGAGACAGAAGATTAGGTGGGCAGATGAGATTAAGAAGTTTGCGGGTATAAATTGGCAGCAGCAAGCACAGGACCGGGTTAACTGGCGGAACATGGGAGAGGCCTTTGTCCTGCAGTGAACGTAGTCAGGCTGATGATGATGATGATGATGATGATGATGATGATGATGATGATGATGATGGAAGCTTTGAAGATATGTTCTGATGGTGGGGAGAGGGGGGCAAGACTGTCTCTGTGGCGCATAGGGCTAGCGCGATCGGCTGTTAACCGAAAGGTTGGAGGTTCGAGCCCAACCGGTGGTGGTGCGGCGCTTTTTTTTCTTTGGGGTGATAGCTTTGAAGAAATGTTCTGACGGTGGTGAGAGTGGAGCACGACTGCCTCCGTGGCGCAATGGGCTAGCGCGATCGGCTGTTAACCGAAAGGTTGGAGTTTCGAGCCCTCCCGGGAGTGGTGTGTTGCTTTTTTCTTTGCGGTAATAGCTTTGAAGATATGTTCTTATGGTGGTGAGAGTGGAGCAGGACTGTCTCCGTGGCGCAACTGGCTGGCGCGATCGGCTGTTAACCGAAAAGTTGGAGGTTCGAGCCTACCCGGTGGTTGTGCGGCGCTTTTTTTTCTGTGGGCTGATAGCTTTGAAGTAATGTTCTGATGGTGGTGAGAGTGGAGCACGACTGTCTCCATGGCGCAATTGGCTAGCGTGATCGGCTGATAACCGAAAAGTTGGAGGTTAGGTTCGAGCCCACCTCGTGGTGGTGCGGCGCTTTTTTTTCTTTGGGCTGATAGCTTTGAAGATATGTTCTGATGGTGGTGAGAGTGGAGCAGGAGTGTCTCCATGGCGCAATTGGCTAGCGCGATCGGCTGTTAACCAAAAGGTCGGAGGTTCGAGCCCACCCGGTGGTGGTATGGCACTTTTTTTTCTTTCGGCTGATAGCTTTGAAGATATGTTCTGATGGTGGTGAGAGTAGAGCAGGACTGTCTCCGTGGCGCAATTGGCTAGCGCGATCGGCTGTTAACCGAAAGGTTGGAGTTTCGAGCCCTCCCTTGAGTGGTGTGTTGCTTTTTTCTTTGCGCTGATCGCTTTGAAGATATGTTCTGATGGTGGTGAGAGTGGAGCACGACTGTCTCCTTGGCGCAGTTGGCTAGCGCGATCGGCTGTTAACCGAAAGGTTGGAAGTTCGAGCCCACCCGGTGATGCTGGGGCGCTTTTTTCTTTCTGCTGATAGCTTTGAAGATATGTTCTGATGGTGGTGAGAGTGGAGCAGGACTGTCTCCGTGGCGCAATTGGCTGACGCGATTGGCTGTTAACCGAAAGGTTGGAGGTTCGAGCCAGCCCGGTGGTGGTGCGGCGCTTTTTTTTTCTTTGGGCTGATAGCTTTGAAGATATGTTTTGATGGTGGTGGAGAGTGGAGCAGGACTGTCTCCATGGCGCAATTGGCTAGCGCGATCGGCTGTTAACCAAAAGGTCGGAGGTTCGAGCCCACCCGGTGGTGGTGTGGCGCTTTTTTTTCTTTGGCTGTAAGCTTTGAAGATATGTTCTGATGGTGGTGAGAGTGGAGCACGACTGTCTCCATGGCGCAATTGGCTTGGGCGATCGGCTGTTGAACGAAAGGTTGGAGTTTTGAGCCCACCCGGTGGTGGTGCGGCGCTTTTTTTTATTTGGGCTGTAAGCTTTGAAGATATGTTCTGATGGTGGTGAGAGTGGAGCAGGACTGTCTCCGTGGCGCAATTGGCTAGCGCAATTGCCTGTTGACTGAAAGGTTGGAGTTTCGAGCCCACCCGGGAGTGGTGTGTTGCATTTTTCTTTGCGCTGATAGCTTTGAAGATATGTTCTGATGGTGGTGAGAGTGGAGCAAGACTGTCTCCTTGGCGCAATGGGCTAGCGCGATCGGCTGTTAACCGAAAGGTTGGAGGTTCGAGCCCACCTGGTGGTGGTGCAGCGCTTTTTTTCTTTGCGCTGATAGCTTTGAAGATATGTTCTGATGATGGTGAGAGTGGAGCAAGACTGCCTCCGTAGCGCAATGGGCTAGCGCGATCGGCGGTTAACCGAAAGGTTGGAGTTTCGAGCCCTCCCGGGAGTGGTGCGGCGCTTTTTTTTCTTTGGGCTGATAGCTTTGAAGATATGTTCTAATGGTGAAAAGAGTGGAAGAGGACTGTCTCCATGGCGCCATTGGCTAGCGCGATCGGCAGTTAAACGAAAGGTTGGAGTTTCGAGCCCACCCGGTGGTGGTGCGGCGCTTTTTTTCTTTGGGCTGATAGCTTTGAAGATATGTTATGATCGTGGTGAGAGTGAAGCAGGACTGTCTCCGTGGCGCAATTGGCTAACGTGATCGGCTGTTAACCGAAAAGTTGGAGGTTCGAGCCCACCCGGTAGTGGTGCGGCGCTTTTTTTTCTTTTGGCTGATAGCTTTGAAGATATGTTCTGATGGTGGTGAGAGTGGAGCAGGACTGTCTCCGTGGCGCAATTGGCTAGCGTGATCGGCTGTTAACCGCAAAGTTGGTAGTTCGAGCCCACCCGGTGGTGGTGCGGTGCTTTTTTTTCTTTGGGCTGATAGCTTTGAAGATATGTTCTGATGGTGGTGAGAGTGGAGCAGGACTGTCTCCGTGGCGCAATTGGCTTGGGCGATCGGCTGTTATCCGAAAGGTTGGAGGTTCGAGCCCACACGGTGGTGTTTCGGCGCTTTTTTTTCTGTGGGCTGATAGCTTTGAAGATATGTTTTGATGGTGGTGGAGAGTGGAGCAGGACTGTCTCCGTGGCGCAATTGGCTAGCGTGATCGGCTGTTAACCGAAAAGTTGGAGGTTCGAGCCCACCCGGTGGTGGTGCGGCGCTTTTTTTTCTTTTGGCTGATAGCTTTGAAGATATGTTCTGATGGTGGTGAGAGTGGAGCACGACTGTCTCCGTGGCGCAATTGGCTAGCGTGATCGGCTGTTAACCGCAAAGTTGGTAGTTCGAGCCCACCCGGTGGTGGTGCGGTGCTTTTTTTTCTTTGGGCTGATAGCTTTGAAGATATGTTCTAATGGTGAAAAGAGTGGAGCAGGACTGTCTCCGTGGCGCAATTGGCTTGGGCGATCGGCTGTTAACCGAAATGTTGGAGGTTCGAGCCCACACGGTGGTGTTTCGGCGCTTTTTTTTCTGTGGGCTGATAGCTTTGAAGATATGCTCTGATGGTGGTGAGAGTGGAGCACGACTTGCTCCGTGCCGCAATTGGCTAGCGTGATCGGCTGTTAACCGAAAAGTTGGAGGTTCGAGCCAGCCCTGTGGTGGTGCGGCGCTTTTTTTTCTTTGGGCTGATAGCTTTGAAGATATGTTTTGATGGTGGTGAGAGTGGAGCACGACTGTCTCCTTGGCGCAGTTGGCTAGCGCGATCGGCTGTTAAACGAAAGGTTGGAAGTTCGAGCCCACCCGGTGATGCTGGGGCGCTTTTTTTCTTTCTGCTGATAGCTTTGAAGATATGTTCTGATGGTGGTGAGAGGGGGGCAAGACTGTCTCTGTGGCGCATAGGGCTAGCGCGATCGGCTGTTAACCGAAAGGTTGGAGGTTCGAGCCCAACCGGTGGTGGTGCGGCGCTTTTTTTTCTTTGGGGTGATAGCTCTGAAGAAATGTTCTGACGGTGGTGAGAGTGGAGCACGACTGCCTCCGTGGCGCAATGGGCTAGCGCGATCGGCTGTTAACCGAAAGGTTGGAGTTTCGAGCCCTCCCGGGAGTGGTGTGTTGCTTTTTTCTTTGCGGTAATAGCTTTGAAGATATGTTCTTATGGTGGTGAGAGTGGAGCAGGACTGTCTCCGTGGCGCAACTGGCTAGCGCGATCGGCTGTTAACCGAAAAGTTGGAAGTTCGAGCCTACCCGGTGGTTGTGCGGTGCTTTTTTTCTGTGGGCTGATAGCTTTGAAGATATGTTCTGATGGTGGTGAGAGTGGAGCACGACTGTCTCCATGGCGCAATTGGCTAGCGTGATCGGCTGATAACTGAAAAGTTGGAGGTTCGATCCCACCCGGTGGTGGTATGGCACTTTTTTTTCTTTGGGCTGATAGCTTTGAAGATATGTTCTGATGGTGGTGAGAGTAGAGCAGGACTGTCTCCGTGGCGCAATTGGCTAGCGCGATCGGCTGTTAACCGAAAGGTTGGAGTTTCGAGCCCTCCCTGGAGTGGTGTGTTGCTTTTTTCTTTGCGCTGATCGCTTTGAAGATATGTTCTGATGGTGGTGAGAGTGGAGCACGACTGTCTCCTTGGCGCAGTTGGCTAGCGCGATCGGCTGTTAACCGAAAGGTTGGAAGTTCGAGCCCACCCGGTGATGCTGGGGCGCTTTTTTTCTTTCTGCTGATAGCTTTGAAGATATGTTCTGATGGTGGTGAGAGTGGAGCAGGACTGTCTCCGTGGCGCAATTGGCTGGCGCGATTGGCCGTTAACCGAAAGGTTGGAGGTTCGAGCCAGCCCGGTGGTGGTGCGGCGCTTTTTTTTCTTTGGGCTGATAGCTTTGAAGCTATGTTTTGATGGTGGTGGAGAGTGGAGCAGGACTGTCTCCATGGCGCAATTGGCTAGCGCGATCGGCTGTTAACCAAAAGGTCGGAGGTTCGAGCCCACCCGGTGGTGGTGTGGCGCTTTTTTTTCTTTGGGCTGTAAGCTTTGAAGATATGTTCTGATGGTGGTGAGAGTGGAGCAGGACTGTCTCCTTGGCGCAATTGGCTAGCGCGATCGGCTGTTAACGAAAAGGTCGGAGGTTCGAGCCCACCCGGTGGTGGTATGGCGCTTTTTTTGTTTGGGCTGATAGCTTTGAAGATATGATCTGATGGTGGTGAGAGTGGAGCAGGACTGTCTCCGTGGCGCAATTGGCTAGCGCGATCGGCTGTTAACCGAAAGGTTGGAGTTTCAAGCCCACCCGGCAGTGGTGCGGCGCTTTTTTAGATGCGGAGCATCTTATACTCGCGCCTTGTAGTGCGCCGTCCGCGCCGTCCGCACCGCTTCTCGAACATTCGACAGCTGACGCGCGCGCATGCGCCGTCGCGCCGTCGCCCACTTTTCCACCATCTGTGCATCCCTTCCTCCTCTACACACCGCGCGTGCTTCACTCCTCCACCATCTGTGCACCCTTCCTCCTCTACACACCGCGTTCGACATCTACAATTCTCCTGATTCTCCAGTGGACGCGCATGTGGCGTCGCGCTTCGAGAACATTCAACAGCTGACAGTGCATGCGCCGTCGAGCTGTATATATACTCAAGGTCGGCGCTCGCTCGCTCAGTTACCGCTCGTCGGTTGGTTTGTACGGCGCGTCGACGCCCAAGGTCGCGGTGAACTGAATTCCAACGAATCCACAAACACAATGATCGACGTCCCTTCGACCAGCGCCGCCCTTCCGCATACGTGTGTACGTGTTCACTCATTTAACACCCCCTCCTACAACCACGTTAACCAATTTAGCCATCGACCCAAGTAAGTCGCAATTTAACACCCCATTTCACAACCACGTTAACCAATTTAGCCATCGACCCAAGTAAGTCGCACTTTAACACCCCGTTAACCAATTATATGCTCCGCATCCTCCTCAGTGTTCCCCCGAGGGAAGCTGCGGGCAATTTTTTCTTTGGGCTGATAGCTTTGAAGATATGTTCTGATGGTGGTGAGAGTAGAGCAGGACTGTCTCCGTGGCGCAATTGGCTAGCGCGATCGGCTGTTAACCGTAAGGTTGGAGTTTCGAGCCCTCTCGGGAGAGGTGTGTTGCTTTTTTTTGTGCTGATAGCTTTGAAGATATGTTCTGATGGTGGTGAGAGTGGAGCAGGACTGTCTCCTTAGCGCAATTGGCTAGCGCGATCGGCTGTTAACCAAAAGGTCGTAGGTTCGAGCCCACCCGGTGGTGTTGCGGTGCTTTTTTTTCTTTGGGCTGGTAGCTTTGAAGATATGTTCTGATGGTGGTGAGAGGGGGGCAAGACTGTCTCCGTGGCGCAATGGGCTAGCGCGATCGGCTGTTAACCGAAAGGTTGGAGGTTCGAGCCCACCTGGTGGTGGTGCAGCGCTTTTTTTCTTTGCGCTGATAGCTTTGAAGATATGTTCTGATGATGGTGAGAGTGGAGCAAGACTGCCTCCGTAGCGCAATGGGCTAGCGCGATCGGCGGTTAACCGAAAGGTTGGAGTTTCGAGCCCTCCCGGGAGTGGTGTGTTGCTTTTTTCTTTGCGGTAATAGCTTTGAAGATATGTTCAGATGGTGATGACAGTGGAGCAGGACTGTCTTCGTGGCGCAAATGGCTAGCGCGATCGGCTGTTAACCGAAAGGTTGGAGGTTCGAGCCCATCCGGTGGTGGTGCGGCGCTTTTTTTTTCTTTGGGGTGATAGCTGTGAAGAAATGTTCTGACGGTTGTGAGAGTGGAGCACGACTGTCTCCGTGGGGCAATTGGCTAGCGCGATCGGCTGTTAACCGAAAGGTTGGATGTTCGCGCCCACCCGATGGTGGTGCGGCGCTTTTTTTTCTTTGGGCTGATAGCTTTGAAGATATGTTCTTATGGTGTTGAGGGTGGAGCAGGACTGTCTCCGTGGCGCAATTGGCTAGCGCGATCGGCTGTTAACCAAAAGGTCGGAGGTTCGAGCCCACCCGGTGGTGCTGCGTCGCTTTTTTTTCTTTGGGCTGATAGCTTTGAAGATATGTTCTTATGGTGGTGAGAGTGGAGCAGGACTGTCTCCGTGGCGCAATTGGCTAGCGTGATCGGCTGTTAACCGCAAAGTTGGTAGTTCGAGCCCTCCCTGGAGTGGTGTGTTGCTTTTTTTTTGCGCTGATAGCTTTGAAGATATGTTCTGATGGTGGTGAGAGTGGAGCACGACTGTCTCCTTGGCGCAGTTGGCTAGCGCGATCGGCTGTTAACCAAAAGGTCGTAGGTTCGAGCCCACCCGGTGGTGTTGCGGTGCTTTTTTTTCTTTGGGCTGGTAGCTTTGAAGATATGTTCTGATGGTGGTGAGAGGGGGGCAAGACTGTCTCCGTGGCGCAATGGGCTAGCGCGATCGGCTGTTAACCGAAAGGTTGGAGGTTCGAGCCCACCGGGTGGTGGTGCGGCGCTTTTGTTTTCTTTGGCCTTATAGCTCTGAAGAAATGTTCTGACGGTGGTGAGAGTGGAGCAGGACTGTCTCCGTGGCGCAATTGGCTACCGCGATCGGCTGTTACCCGAAAAGTTGGAGGTTCGAGCTCTCCCGGTGGTGGTGCGGAGCTTTTTTTCTGTGGGCTGATAGCTTTGAAGATATGTTCTGATGGTGGTGAGAGTGGAGCAGGACTGTCTCCGTGGCGCAATTGGCTAGCGTGATCGGCTGTTAACCGGCAAGTTGGAGGTTCGAGCCCACTCGTTGGTGGTGTGGCGCTTTTTTTTCTTTGGGCTGATAGCTTTGAAGATATGTTCTAATGGTGAAAAGAGTGGAGCAGGACTGTCTCCGTGGCGCCATTGGCTAGCGCGATCGGCAGTTAAACGAAAGGTTGGAGTTTCGAGCCCACCCGGTGGTGGTGCGGCGCTTTTTTTTTCTGGGCTGATAGCTTTGAAGATATGGTATGATCGTGGTGAGAGTGAAGCAGGACTGTCTCCGTGGTGCAATTGGCTAGCGTGACCGGCTGTTAACCGAAAAGTTGGAGGTTCGAGCCCGCCCGGTGGTGGTGCGGCGCTTTTTTTCTTTTGGCTGATAGCTTTGAAGATATGTTATGATGGTGGTGAGAGTGGAGCAGGATTGTCTCCGTGGCGCAATTGGCTAGCGTGATCGGCTGTTAACCGAAAAGTTGGTAGTTCGAGCCCACCCGGTGGTGGTGCGGCGCTTTTTTTTCTTTGGGCTGATAGCTTTGAAGATATGTTCTGATGGTGGTGAGAGTGGAGCAGGACTGTCTCTATGGCGCAATTGGCTAGCGCGATCGGCTGTTAACCAAAAGGTCGGAGGTTCGAGCCCACCCGGTGGTGGTATGGCGCTGTTTTTCTTTGGGCTGATAGCTTTAAAGATATGTTCTGATGGTGGTGAGAGTAGAGCAGGACTGTCTCCGTGGCGCAATTGGCTAGCGCAATCGCCTGTTGACTGAAAGGTTGGAGTTTCGAGCCCTCCCGGGAGTGGTGTGTTGCATTTTTCTTTGCGCTGATAGCTTTGAAGATATGTTCTGATGGTGGTGAGAGTGGAGCAAGACTGTTTCCGTAGCGCAATGGGCTAGCGCGATCGGCGGTTAACCGAAAGGTTGGAGTTTCGAGCCCTCCCGGGAGTGGTGTGTTGCTTTTTTCTTTGCGGTAATAGCTTTGAAGATATGTTCAGATGGTGATGAGAGTGGAGCAGGACTGTCTTCGTGGCGCAATTGGCTAGCGCGATCGGCTGTTAACCGAAAGGTTGGAGGTTCGAGCCCAACCGGTGGTGGTGCGGCGCTTTTTTTTTCTTTGGGGTGATAGCTGTGAAGAAATGTTCTGACGGTGGTGAGAGTGGAGCACGACTGTCTCCGTGGGGCAATTGGCTAGCGCGATCGGCTGTTAACCGAGAGGTTGGATGTTCGCGCCCACCCGATGGTGGTGCGGCGCTTTTTTTTCTTTGGGCTGATAGCTTTGAAGATATGTTCTTATGGTTGAGAGGGTGGAGCAGGACTGTCTCCGTGGCGCAATTGGCTAGCGCGATCGGCTGTTAACCAAAAGGTCGGAGGTTCGAGCCCACCCGGTGGTGCTGCGGCGCTTTTTTTTCTTTGGGCTGATAGCTTTGAAGATATGTTCTTATGGTGGTGAGAGTGGAGCAGGACTGTCCCCGTGGCGCAACTGGCTAGCGCGATCGGCTGTTAACCGAAAAGTTGGAGGTTCAAGCCTACCCGGTGGTTGTGCGGCGCTTTTTTTCTGTGGGCTGATAGCTTTGAAGATATGTTCTGATGGTGGTGAGAGTGGAGCATGACTGTCTCCATGGCGCAATTGGCTAGCGTGATCGGCTGTTAACCGAAAAGTTGGAGGTTCGAGCCCACCTCGTGGTGGTGCGGCGCTTTTTTTTCTTTGGGCTGATAGCTTTGAAGATATGTTCTGATGGTGGTGAGAGTGGAGCAGGACTGTCTCCATGGCGCAATTGGCTAGCGCGATCGGCTGTTAACCAAAAGGTCGGAGGTTCGAGCCCACCCGGTGGTGGTATGGCGCTTTTTTTGTTTGGGCTGATAGCTTTGAAGATATGTTCTGATGGTGGTGAGAGTGGAGCAGGACTGTCTCTGTGGCGCAATTGGCTAGCACGATCGGCAGTTAAACGAAAGGTTGGAGTTTCGAGCCCACCCGGTAGTGGTGCGGCGCTTTTTTTCTTTGGGCTGATAGCTTTGAAGATATGTTATGATCGTGGTGAGAGTGAAGCAGGACTGTCTCCGTGGCGCAATTGGCTAGCGTGATCGGCTGTTAACCGAAAAGTTGGAGGTTCGAGCCCACCCGGTGGTGGTGCGGCGCTTTTTTTTCTTTTGGCTGATAGCTTTGAAGATATGTTCTGATGGTGGTGAGAGTGGAGCAGGACTGTCTCCGTGGCGCAATTGGCTAGCGTGATCGGCTGTTAACCGCAAAGTTGGTAGTTCGAGGCCACCCGGTGGTGGTGCGGCGCTTTTCTTTCTTTGGGCTGATAGCTTTGAAGATATAGTCTGATGGTGGTGAGAGTGTAGCAGGACTGTCTCTATGGCGCAATTGGCTAGCGCGATCGGCTGTTATCCAAAATGTCGGTGGTTCGAGCCCACCCGGTGGTGGTATGGCACTTTTTTTCTTTGGGCTGATAGCTTTGAAGATATGTTCTGATGGTGGTGAGTGTAGAGCAGGACTGTCTCCTTGGCGCAGTTGGCTAGCGCGATCGGCTGTTAACCGAAAGGTTGGAAGTTCGAGCCCACCCGGTGATGCTGGGGCGCTTTTTTTCTTTGTGCTGATAGCTTTGAAGATATGTTCTGATGGTGGTGAGAGTGGAGCAGGACTGTCTCCGTGGCGCAATTGTCTGGCGCGATTGGCGGTTAACCGAAAGGTTGGAAGTTCGAGCCCACCCGGTGGTGGTGCGGTGCTTTTTTTTCTTTGGGCTGATAGCTTTGAAGATATGTTCTGATGGTGGTGAGCGTGGAGCAGTACTGTCTCCGTGGCGCAATTGGCTTCGGCGATCGGCTGTTAACCGAAAGGTTGGAGGTTCGAGCCCACACGGTGGTGGTGCGGCGCTTTTTTTTCTGTGGGCTGATAGCTTTCATGATATGTTCTGATGGTGGTGAGAGTGGAGCACGACTGTCTCCGTGCCGCAATTGGCTAGCGTGATCGGCTGTTAACCGAAAAGTTGGAGGTTCGAGCCAGCCCGGTGGTGGTGCGGCGCTTTTTTTTCTTTGGGCTGATAGCTTTGAAGATATGTTTTGATGGTGGTGGAGAGTGGAGCAGGACTGTCTCCATGGCGCAATTGGCTAGCGCGATCGGCTGTTAACCAAAAGGTCGGAGGTTCGAGCCCACCCGGTGGTGGTGTGGCGCTTTTTTTTCTTTGGGCTGTAAGCTTTGAAGATATGTTCTGATGGTGGGGAGAGTGGAGCAGGACTGTCTCCGTGGCGCAATTCGCTAGCGCAATCGCCTGTTGACTGAAAGGTTGGAGTTTCGAGCCCTCCCGGGAGTGGTGTGTTGCTTTTTTCTTTGCGGTAATAGCTTTGAAGATATGTTCTGATGGTGGTGAGAGTGGAGCAGGACAGTCTTCGTGGCGCAATTGGCTAGCGCGATCGGCTGTTAACCAATAGGTCGGAGGTTCGAGCCCACCCGGTGGTGCTGCGGCGCTTTTTTTTCTTGGGCTGATAGCTTTGAAGATATCTTCTTATGGTGGTGAGAGTGGAGCAGGACTGTCTCCGTGGCGCAATTGGCTAGCGCGATCGGCTGTTAACCGAAAAGTTAGAGGTTCGAGCCCAACCGGTGGTGGTGCGGCGCTTTTTTTTTCTTTGGGGTGATAGCTCTGAAGAAATGTTCTGACGGTGGTGAGAGTGGAGCACGACTGTCTCCGTGGGACAATTGGCTAGCACGATCGGCTGTTAACCGAAAGGTTGGATGTTCGCGCCCACCCGATGGTTGTGCGGCGCTTTTTTTTGGGCTGATAGCTTTGAAGATATGTTCTTATGGTGGTGAGGGTGGAACAGGACTGTCTCCGTGGCGCAATTGGCTAGCGCGATCGGCTGTTAACCAATAGGTCGGAGGTTCGAGCCCACCCGGTGGTGCTGCGGCGCTTTTTTTTCTTGGGCTGATAGCTTTGAAGATATCTTCTTATGGTGGTGAGAGTGGAGCAGGACTGTCTCCGTGGCGCAATTGGCTAGCGCGATCGGCTGTTAACCGAAAAGTTGGAGGTTCGAGCCTAACCGGTGGTTGTGCGGCGCTTTTTTTTTCTGTGGGCTGATAGCTTTGAAGATATGTTCTGATGGTGGTGAGAGTGGAGCATGACTGTCACCATGGCGCAATTGGCTAGCGTGATCGGCTGTTAACCGAAAAGTTCGAGGTTCGAGCCCACCTCGTGGTGGTGCGGCGCTTTTTTTTTCTTAGGGCTGATAGCTTTGAAGATATGTTCTGATGGTGGTGAGAGTGGAGCAGGACTGCCTCCGTGGCGCAATTGGCTGGCGCGATTGGCCGTTAACCGAAAGGTTGGAAGTTCGAGCACACCCGGTGGTGGTGCGGTGCTTTTTTTTCTTTGGGCTGATAGCTTTGAAGATATGTTCTGATGGTGGTGAGCGTGGAGCAGTACTGTCTCTGTGGCGCAATTGGCTTCGGCGATCGGCTGTTAACCGAAAGGTTGGAGGTTCGAGCCCACACGGTGGTGGTGCGGCGCTTTTTTTTCTGTGGGCTGATAGCTTTGATGATATGTTCTGATGGTGGTGAGAGTGGAGCACGACTGTCTCCGTGCCGCAATTGGCTAGCGTGATCGGCTGTTAACCGAAAAGTTGGAGGTTCGAGCCAGCCCGGTGGTGGTGCGGCGCTTTTTTTCTTTGGGCTGATAGCTTTGAAGATATGTTTTGATGGTGGTGGAGAGTGGAGCAGGACTGTCTCCATGGCGCAATTGGCTAGCGCGATCGGCTGTTAACCAAAAGGTCGGAGGTTCGAGCCCACCCGGTGGTGGTGTGGCGCTTTTTTTTCTTTGGGCTGTAAGCTTTGAAGATATGTTCTGATGGTGGGGAGAGTGGAGCAGGACTGTCTCCGTGGCGCAATTCGCTAGCGCAATCGCCTGTTGACTGAAAGGTTGGAGTTTCGAGCCCTCCCGGGAGTGGTGTGTTGCTTTTTTCTTTGCGTTAATAGCTTTGAAGATATGTTCTGATGGTGGTGAGAGTGGAGCAGGACAGTCTTCGTGGCGCAATTGGCTAGCGCGATCGGCTGTTAACCGAAAGGTTGGAGGTTCGAGCCCAACCGGTGGTGGTGGGCGCTTTTTTTTCTTTGGGGTGATAGCTCTGAAGAAATCTTCTGACGGTGGTGAGAGTGGAGCACGACTGTCTCCGTGGGGTAATTGGCTAGCGCGATCGGCTGTTAACCGAAAGGTTGGAGGTTCGAGCCCACCGGGTGGTGGTGCGGCGCTTTTTTTTTCTTTGGGCTTATAGCTCTGAAGAAATGTTCTGACGGTGGTGAGAGTGGAGCAGGACTGTCTCCGTGGCGCAATTGGCTACCGCGATCGGCTGTTACCCGAAAAGTTGGAGGTTAGAGCTCTCCCGGTGGTGGTGCGGAGCTTTTTTTCTGTGGGCTGATAGCTTTGAAGATATGTTTTGATGGTGGTGAGAGTGGAGCAGGACTGTCTCCGTGGCGCAATTGGCTAGCGTGATTGGCTGTTAACCGGCAAGTTGGAGGTTCGAGCCCACTCGTTGGTGGTGTGGCGCTTTTTTTTCTTTGGGCTGATAGCTTTGAAGATATGTTCTAATGGTGAAAAGAGTGGAGCAGGACTGTCTCCGTGGCGCCATTGGCTAGCGCGATCGGCAGTTAAACGAAAGGTTAGAGTTTCGAGCCCACCCGGTGGTGGTGTGGCGCTTTTTTTACTTTGGGCTGATAGCTTTGAAGATATGTTATGATCGTGGTGAGAGTGAAGCAGGACTGTCTCCGTGGTGCAATTGGCTAGCGTGACCGGCTGTTAACCGAAAAGTTGGAGGTTCGAGCCCACCCGGTGGTGGTGCGGCGCTTTTTTTCTTTTGGCTGATAGCTTTGAAGATATGTTATGATGGTGGTGAGAGTGGAGCAGGACTGTCTCCGTGGCGCAATTGGCTAGCGTGATCGGCTGTTAATTGAAAAGTTGGTAGTTCGAGCCCACCCGGTGGTGGTGCGGCGCTTTTTTTTCTTTGGGCTGATAGCTTTGAAGATATGTTCTAATGGTGGTGAGCGTGGAGCAGGACTGTCTCTATGGCGCAATTGGCTAGCGCGATCGGCTGTTAACCAAAAGGTCGGAGGTTCGAGCCCACCCGGTGGTGGTATGGCGCTTTTTTTCTTTGGGCTGATAGCTTTGAAGATATGTTCTGATGGTGGTGAGAGTAGAGCAGTACTGTCTCCGTGGCGCAATTGGCTAGCGCGATCGGCTGTTAACCGAAAGGTTGGAGTTTCGAGCCCTTCCTGGAGTGGTGTGTTGCTTTTTTCTTTGCGCTGATAGCTTTGAAGATATGTTCTGATGGTGGTGAGAGTGGAGCACGACTGTCTCTTTGGCGCAGTTGGCTAGCGCAATCGGCTGTTAACCGAAAGGTTGGAAGTTCGAGCCCACCCGGTGATGCTGGGGCGCTTTTTTTCTTTGTGCTGATAGCTTTGAAGATATGTTCTGATGGTAGTGAGAGTGGAGCACGACTGTCTCCGTGGCGCAATTGGCTGGCGCGATTGGCCGTTAACCGAAAGGTTGGAGGTTCGAGCCCACCCGGTGGTGGTGCGGTGCTTTTTTTTTTCTTTGGGCTGATAGCTTTGAAGATATGTTCTGATGGTGGTGAGAGTGGAGCAGGACTGTCTCCGTGGCGCAATTGGCTTGGGCGATGGGCTGTTAACCGAAAGGTTTGAGGTTCGAGCCCACACGGTGGTGGTGCGGTGCTTTTTTTTCTGTGGGCTGATAGCTTTGAAGATATGTTCTGATGGTGGTGAGAGTGGAGCACGACTGTCTCCGTGCCGCAATTGGCTAGCATGATCGGCTGTTAACCGAAAAGTTGGAGGTTCGAGCCAGCCCGGTGATGGTGCGGCGCTTTTTTTTCTTTGGGCTGATAGCTTTGAAGATATGTTCTGATGGTGGTGAGAGTGGAGCAGGACTGCCTCCGTGGCGCAATTGGCTGGCGCGATTGGCCGTTAACCGAAAGGTTGGAAGTTCGAGCCCACCCGGTGGTGGCGCGGTGCTTTTTTTTCTTTGGGCTGATAGCTTTGAAGATATGTTCTGATGGTGGTGAGCGTGGAGCAGTACTGTCTCCGTGGCGCAATTGGCTTCGGCGATCGGCTGTTAACCGAAAGGTTGGAGGTTCGAGCCCACACGGTGGTGGTGCGGCGCTTTTTTTTCTGTGGGCTGATAGCTTTGATGATATGTTCTGATGGTGGTGAGAGTGGAGCACGACTGTCTCCGTGCCGCAATTGGCTAGCGTGATCGGCTGTTAACCGAAAAGTTGGAGGTTCGAGCCCACACGGTGGTGGTGCGGTGCTTTTTTTTCTGTGGGCTGATAGCTTTGAAGATATGTTCTGATGGTGGTGAGAGTGGAGCACGACTGTCTCCGTGCCGCAATTGGCTAGCATGATCGGCTGTTAACCGAAAAGTTGGAGGTTCGAGCCAGCCCGGTGATGGTGCGGCGCTTTTTTTTCTTTGGGCTGTAAGCTTTGAAGATATGTTCTGATGGTGGCGAGAGTGGAGCAGGACTGTCTCCGTGGCGCAATTCGCTAGCGCAATCGCCTGTTGACTGAAAGGTTGGAGTTTCGAGCCCTCCCGGGAGTGGTGTGTTGCTTTTTTCTTTGCGCTGATAGCTTTGAAGAGATGTTCTGATGGTGGTGAGAGTGGAGCAAGACTGCCTCCGTAGCGCAATGGGCTAGCGCGATCGGCGGTTAACCGAAAGGTTGGAGTTTCGAGCCCTCCCGGGAGTGGTGTGTTGCTTTTTTCTTTGCGGTAATAGCTTTGAAGATATGTTCAGATGGTGATGAGAGTGGAGCAGGACTGTCTTCGTGGCGCAATTGGCTAGCGCGATCGGCTGTTAACCGAAAGGTTGGAGGTTCGAGCCCAGCCGGTGGTGGTGCAGCGCTTTTTTTTTCTTTGGGGTGATAGCTGTGAAGAAATGTTCTGACGGTGGTGAGAGTGGAGCACGACTGTCTCCGTGGGGCAATTGGCTAGTGCGATCGGCTGTTAACCGAAAGGTTGGATGTTCGCGCCCACCCGATGGTGGTGCGGCGCTTTTTTTTCTTTGGGCTGATAGCTGTGAAGATATGTTCTTATGGTGGTGAGGGTGGAGCAGGGCTGTCTCCGTGGCGCAATAGGCTAGCGCGATCGGCTGTTAACCAAAAGGTCGGAGGTTCGAGCCCACCCGGTGGTGCTGCGGCGCTTTTTTTTCTTTGGGCTGATAGCTTTGAAGATATGTTCTTATGGTGGTGAGAGTGGAGCAGGACTGTCTTCGTGGCGCAACTGGCTAGCGCGATCGGCTGTTAACCGAAAAGTTGGAGGTTCGAGCCTACCCGGTGGTTGTGCGGCGCTTTTTTTTCTGTGGGCTGATAGCTTTGAAGATATGTTCTGATGGTGGTGAGAGTGGAGCATGACTGTCTCCATGGCGAAATTGGCTAGCGTGATCGGCTGTTAACCGAAAAGTTGGAGGTTCGAGCCCACCCGGTGGTGGTATGGCGCTTTTTTTGTTTGGGCTGATAGCTTTGAAGATATGTTCTGATGGTGGTGAGAGTGGAGCAGGACTGTCTCCGTGGCGCAATTGGCTAGCGCGATCGGCTGTTAACCGAAAGGTTGGAGTTTCAAGCCCACCCGGCGGTGGTGCGGTGCTTTTTTTAGATGCGGAGCATCTTATACTCGCGCCTTGTAGTGCGCCGTCCGCGCCGTCCACACCGCTTCTCGAACATTCGACAGCTGACGCGCGCGCATGCGCCGTCGCGCCGTCGCCCACTCTTCCACCATCTGTGCATCCCTTCCTCCTCTACACACCGCGCGTGCTTCACTCCTCCACCATCTGTGCACCCTTCCTCCTCTACACACCGCGTTCGACATCTACAATTCTCCTGATTCTCCAGTGGACGCGCATGTGGCGTCGCGCTTCGAGAACATTCAACAGCTGACAGTGCATGCGCCGTCGAGCTGTATATATACTCAAGGTCGGCGCTCGCTCGCTCAGTTGCCGCTCGTCGGTTGGTTTGTACGGCGCGTCGACGTCCAAGGTCGCGGTGAAATGAATTCCAACGAATCCACAAACACAATGATCGACGTCCCTTCGACCAGCGCCGCCCTTCCGCATACGTGTGTACGTGTTCACTCATTTAACACCCCCTCCTACAACCACGTTAACCAATTTAGCCATCGACCCAAGTAAGTCGCAATTTAACACCCCATTTCACAACCACGTTAACCAATTTAGCCATCGATCCAAGTAAGTCGCACTTTAACACCCCGTTAACCAATTATATGCTCCGCATCCTCCTCAGTGTTCCCCCGAGGGAAGCTGCGGGCAATTTTTTCTTTGTGCTGATAGCTTTGAAGATATGTTCTGATGGTGGTGAGAGTGGAGCAGGACTGTCTCCTTGGCGCAATTGACTAGCGCGATCGGCTGTTAACCAAAAGGTCGGAGGTTCGAGCCCACCCGGTGGTGTTGCGTTGCTTTTTTTTCTTTGGGCTGGTAGCTTTGAAGATATGTTCTGATGGTGGTGAGAGGGGGGCAAGACTGTCTCCGTGGCGCATAGGGCTAGCGCGATCGGCTGTTGACCGAAAGGTTGTAGTTTCGAGCCCTCCGTGGAGTGGTGTGTTGCTTTTTTCTTTGCGCTGATAGCTATTAAGATATGTTTCGATGGTGGTGAGAGTGGGGAAAGACTGTCTCCGTGGCGCAATGGGCTAGCGCGATCGGCTGTTAACTGAAATGTTGGAGGTTCGAGCCCACCCGGTGGTGGTGCAGCGTTTTTTTTTCTTTGCGCTGACAGCTTTGAAGATTTGTTCAGATGATGGTGAGAGTGGGGCAAGACTGCCTCCGTGGCGCAATGGGCTAGCGCGATCGGCTGTTAACCGAAAGGTTGGAGTTTCGAGCCCTCGCGGGAGTGGTGTGTTGCTTTTTTCTTTGCGGTAATAGCTTTGAAGATATGTTCTGATGGTGGTGAGAGTGGAGCAGGACTGTATTCGTGGCGCAATTGGCTAGCGCGATCGGCTGTTAACCGAAAGGTTGGAGGTTCGAGCCCAACCGGTGGTGGTGCGGCGCTTTTTTTTCTTTGGGGTGAGAGCTCTGAAGAAATGTTCTGACGGTGGTGAGAGTGGAGCACGACTGTCTCCGTGGGGTAATTGGCTAGCGCGATCGGCTGTTAACCGAAAAGTTGGAGGTTCGAGCTCTCCCGGTGGTGGTGCGGAGCTTTTTTTCTGTGGGCTGATAGCTTTTAAGATATGTTTTGATGGTGGTGAGAGTGGAGCAGGACTGTCTCCGTGGCGCAATTGGCTAGCGTGATCGGCTGTTAACCGGCAAGTTGGAGGTTCGAGCCCACTCGTTGGTGGTGTGGCGCTTTTTTTTCTTTGGGCTGATAGCTTTGAAGATATGTTCTAATGGTGGAAAGAGTGGAGCAGGACTGTCTCCGTGGCGCCATTGGCTAGCGCGATCGGCAGTTAAACGAAAGGTTGGAGTTTCGAGCCCACCCGGTGGTGGTGCGGCGCTTTTTTTTCTTTGGGCTTATAGCTTTGAAGATATGTTATGATCGTGGTGAGAGTGAAGCAGGACTGTCTCCGTGGTGCAATTGGCTAGCGTGACCGGCTGTTAACCGAAAAGTTGGAGGTTCGAGCCCACCCGGTGGTGGTGCGGCGCTTTTTTTCTTTTGGCTGATAGCTTTGAAGATATGTTATGATGGTGGTGAGAGTGGAGCAGGACTGTCTCCGTGGCGCAATTGGCTAGCGTGATCGGCTGTTAATTGAAAAGTTGGTAGTTCGAGCCCACCCGGTGGTGGTGCGGCGCTTTTTTTTCTTTGGGCTGATAGCTTTGAAGATATATTCTGATGGTGGTGAGAGTGGAGCAGGACTGTCTCTATGGCGCAATTGGCTAGCGCGATCGGCTGTTAACCAAAAGGTCGGAGGTTCGAGCCCACCCGGTGGTGGTATGGCGCTTTTTTTCTTTGGGCTGATAGCTTTGAAGATATGTTCTGATGGTGGTGAGAGTAGAGCAGGACTGTCTCCGTGGCGCAATTGGCTAGCGCGATCGGCTGTTAACCGAAAGGTTGGAGTTTCCAGCCCTTCCTGGAGTGGTGTGTTGCTTTTTTCTTTGCGCTGATAGCTTTGAAGATATGTTCTGATGGTGGTGAGAGTGGAGCACGACTGTCTTCTTGGCGCAGTTGGCTAGCGCAATCGGCTGTTAACCGAAAGGTTGCAAGTTCGAGCCCACCCGGTGATGCTGGGGCGCTTTTTTTCTTTGTGCTGATAGCTTTGAAGATATGTTCTGATGGTAGTGAGAGTGGAGCACGACTGTCTCCGTGGCGCAATTGGCTGGCGCGATTGGCCGTTAACCGAAAGGTTGGAGGTTCGAGCCCACCCGGTGGTGGTGCGGTGCTTTTTTTTTCTTTGGGCTGATAGCTTTGAAGATATGTTCTGATGGTGGTGAGAGTGGAGCAGGACTGTCTCCGTGGCGCAATTGGCTTGGGCGATGGGCTGTTAACCGAAAGGTTGGAGGTTCGAGCCCAACCGGTGGTGGTGCGGCGCTTTTTTTTCTTTGGGGTGATAGCTCTGAAGAAATGTTCTGACGGTGGTGAGAGTGGAGCACGACTGTCTCCGTGGGACAATTGGCTAGCGCGATCGGCTGTTAACCGAAAGGTTGGATGTTCGCGCCCACCCGATGGTTGTGCGGCGCTTTTTTTTGGGCTGATAGCTTTGAAGATATGTTCTTATGGTGGTGAGGGTGGAGCAGGACTGTCTCCGTGGCGCAATTGGCTAGCGCGATCGGCTGTTAACCAATAGGTCAGAGGTTCGAGCCCACCCGGTGGTCCTGCGGCGCTTTTTTTTCTTGGGCTGATAGCTTTGAAGATATCTTCTTATGGTGGTGAGAGTGGAGCAGGACTGTCTCCGTGGCGCAATTGGCTAGCGCGATCGGCTGTTAACCGAAAAGTTGGAGGTTCGAGCCTACCCGATGGTTGTGCGGCGCTTTTTTTTGTGGGCTGATAGCTTTGAAGATATGTTCTGATGGTGGTGAGAGTAGAGCATGACTGTCTCTATGGCGCAATTGGCTAGCGCGATCGGCTGTTAACCGAAAGGTTGGAGTTTCGAGCCCTCTCGGGAGAGGTGTGTTGCTTTTTTCTTTGTGCTGATAGCTTTGAAGATATGTTCTGATGGTGGTGAGAGTGGAGCAGGACGGTCTCCATGGCGCAATTGGCTAGCGCGATCGGCTGTTAACCAAAAGGTCGGAGGTTCGAGCCAACCCGGTGGTGCTGCGGCGCTTTTTTTTCTTGGGCTGATAGCTTTGAAGATATCTTCTTATGGTGGTGAGAGTGGAGCAGGACTGTCTCCGTGGCGCAATTGGCTAGCGCGATCGGCTGTTAACCGAAAAGTTGGAGGTTCGAGCCTAACCGGTGGTTGTGCGGCGCTTTTTTTTTCTGTGGGCTGATAGCTTTGAAGATATGTTCTGATGGTGGTGAGAGTGGAGCATGACTGTCACCATGGCGCAATTGGCTAGCGTGATCGGCTGTTAACCGAAAAGTTGGAGGTTCGAGCCCACCTCGTGGTGGTGCGGCGCTTTTTTTTCTTAGGGCTGATAGCTTTGAAGATATGTTCTGATGGTGGTGAGAGTGGAGCAGGACTGCCTCCGTGGCGCAATTGGCTGGCGCGATTGGCCGTTAACCGAAAGGTTGGAAGTTCGAGCCCACCCGGTGGTGGCGCGGTGCTTTTTTTTCTTTGGGCTGATAGCTTTGAAGATATGTTCTGATGGTGGTGAGCGTGGAGCAGTACTGTCTCCGTGGCGCAATTGGCTTCGGCGATCGGCTGTTAACCGAAAGGTTGGAGGTTCGAGCCCACACGGTGGTGGTGCGGCGCTTTTTTTTCTGTGGGCTGATAGCTTTGATGATATGTTCTGATGGTGGTGAGAGTGGAGCACGACTGTCTCCGTGCCGCAATTGGCTAGCGTGATCGGCTGTTAACCGAAAAGTTGGAGGTTCGAGCCAGCCCGGTGGTGGTGCGGCGCTTTTTTTTCTTTGGGCTGATAGCTTTGAAGATATGTTTTGATGGTGGTGGAGAGTGGAGCAGGACTGTCTCCATGACGCAATTGGCTAGCGCGATCGGCTGTTAACCAAAAGGTCGGAGGTTCGAGCCCACCCGGTGGTGGTGTGGCGCTTTTTTTTCTTTGGGCTGTAAGCTTTGAAGATATGTTCTGATGGTGGGGAGAGTGGAGCAGGACTGTCTCCGTGGCGCAATTCGCTAGCGCAATCGCCTGTTGACTGAAAGGTTGGAGTTTCGAGCCCTCCCGGGAGTGGTGTGTTGCTTTTTTCTTTGCGCTGATAGCTTTGAAGAGATGTTCTGATGGTGGTGAGAGTGGAGCAAGACTGCCTCCGTAGCGCAATGGGCTAGCGCGATCGGCGGTTAACCGAAAGGTTGGAGTTTCGAGCCCTCCCGGGAGTGGTGTGTTGCTTTTTTCTTTGCGGTAATAGCTTTGAAGATATGTTCAGATGGTGATGAGAGTGGAGCAGGACTGTCTTCGTGGCGCAATTGGCTAGCGCGATCGGCTGTTAACCGAAAGGTTGGAGGTTCGAGCCCAGCCGGTGGTGGTGCAGCGCTTTTTTTTCTTTGGGGTGATAGCTGTGAAGAAATGTTCTGACGGTGGTGAGAGTGGAGCACGACTGTCTCCGTGGGGCAATTGGCTAGTGCGATCGGCTGTTAACCGAAAGGTTGGATGTTCGCGCCCACCCGATGGTGGTGCGGCGCTTTTTTTTCTTTGGGCTGATAGCTGTGAAGATATGTTCTTATGGTGGTGAGGGTGGAGCAGGGCTGTCTCCGTGGCGCAATTGGCTAGCGCGATCGGCTGTTAACCAAAAGGTCGGAGGTTCGAGCCCACCCGGTGGTGCTGCGGCGCTTTTTTTTCTTTGGGCTGATAGCTTTGAAGATATGTTCTTATGGTGGTGAGAGTGGAGCAGGACTGTCTTCGTGGCGCAACTGGCTAGCGCGATCGGCTGTTAACCGAAAAGTTGGAGGTTCGAGCCTACCCGGTGGTTGTGCGGCGCTTTTTTTTCTGTGGGCTGATAGCTTTGAAGATATGTTCTGATGGTGGTGAGAGTGGAGCATGACTGTCTCCATGGCGAAATTGGCTAGCGTGATCGGCTGTTAACCGAAAAGTTGGAGGTTCGAGCCCACCTCGTGGTGGTGCGGCGCTTTTTTTTCTTTGGGCTGATAGCTTTGAAGATATGTTCTGATGGTGGTGAGAGTGGAGCAGGACTGTCTCCATGGCGCAATAGGCTAGCGCGATCGGCTGTTAACGAAAAGGTCGGAGGTTCGAGCCCACCCGGTGGTGGTATGGCGCTTTTTTTGTTTGGGCTGATAGCTTTGAAGATATGTTCTGATGGTGGTGAGAGTGGAGCAGGACTGTCTCCGTGGCGCAATTGGCTAGCGCGATCGGCTGTTAACCGAAAGGTTGGAGTTTCAAGCCCACCCGGCGGTGGTGCGGTGCTTTTTTTAGATGCGGAGCATCTTATACTCGCGCCTTGTAGTGCGCCGTCCGCGCCGTCCACACCGCTTCTCGAACATTCGACAGCTGACGCGCGTGCATGCGCCGTCGCGCCGTCGCCCACTCTTCCACCATCTGTGCATCCCTTCCTCCTCTACACACCGCGCGTGCTTCACTCCTCCACCATCTGTGCACCCTTCCTCCTCTACACACCGCGTTCGACATCTACAATTCTCCTTATTCTCCAGTGGACGCGCATGTGGCGTCGCGCTTCGAGAACATTCAACAGCTGACAGTGCATGCGCCGTCGAGCTGTATATATACTCAAGGTCGGCGCTCGCTCGCTCAGTTGCCGCTCGTCGGTTGGTTTGTACGGCGCGTCGACGTCCAAGGTCGCGGTGAAATGAATTCCAACGAATCCACAAACACAATGATCGACGTCCCTTCGACCAGCGCCGCCCTTCCGCATACGTGTGTACGTGTTCACTCATTTAACACCCCCTCCTACAACCACGTTAACCAATTTAGCCATCGACCCAAGTAAGTCGCAATTTAACACCCCATTTCACAACCACGTTAACCAATTTAGCCATCGACCCAAGTAAGTCGCACTTTAACACCCCGTTAACCAATTATATGCTCCGCATCCTCCTCAGTGTTCCCCCGAGGGAAGCTGCGGGCAATTTTTTCTTTGTGCTGATAGCTTTGAAGATATGTTCTGATGGTGGTGAGAGTGGAGCAGGACTGTCTCCTTGGCGCAATTGACTAGCGCGATCGGCTGTTAACCAAAAGGTCGGAGGTTCGAGCCCACCCGGTGGTGTTGCGTTGCTTTTTTTTCTTTGGGCTGGTAGCTTTGAAGATATGTTCTGATGGTGGTGAGAGGGGGGCAAGACTGTCTCCGTGGCGCATAGGGCTAGCGCGATCGGCTGTTGACCGAAAGGTTGGAGTTTCGAGCCCTCCGTGGAGTGGTGTGTTGCTTTTTTCTTTGCGCTGATAGCTATTAAGATATGTTTCGATGGTGGTGAGAGTGGGGAAAGACTGTCTCCGTGGCGCAATGGGCTAGCGCGATCGGCTGTTAACTGAAATGTTGGAGGTTCGAGCCCACCCGGTGGTGGTGCAGCGTTTTTTTTTCTTTGCGCTGACAGCTTTGAAGATTTGTTCAGATGATGGTGAGAGTGGGGCAAGACTGCCTCCGTGGCGCAATGGGCTAGCGCGATCGGCTGTTAACCGAAAGGTTGGAGTTTCGAGCCCTCGCGGGAGTGGTGTGTTGCTTTTTTCTTTGCGGTAATAGCTTTGAAGATATGTTCTGATGGTGGTGAGAGTGGAGCAGGACTGTATTCGTGGCGCAATTGGCTAGCGCGATCGGCTGTTAACCGAAAGGTTGGAGGTTCGAGCCCAACCGGTGGTGGTGCGGCGCTTTTTTTTCTTTGGGGTGAGAGCTCTGAAGAAATGTTCTGACGGTGGTGAGAGTGGAGCACGACTGTCTCCGTGGGGTAATTGGCTAGCGCGATCGGCTGTTAACCGAAAAGTTGGAGGTTCGAGCTCTCCCGGTGGTGGTGCGGAGCTTTTTTTCTGTGGGCTGATAGCTTTTAAGATATGTTTTGATGGTGGTGAGAGTGGAGCAGGACTGTCTCCGTGGCGCAATTGGCTAGCGTGATCGGCTGTTAACCGGCAAGTTGGAGGTTCGAGCCCACTCGTTGGTGGTGTGGCGCTTTTTTTTCTTTGGGCTGATAGCTTTGAAGATATGTTCTCATGGTGGAAAGAGTGGAGCAGGACTGTCTCCGTGGCGCCATTGGCTAGCGCGATCGGCAGTTAAACGAAAGGTTGGAGTTTCGAGCCCACCCGGTGGTGGTGCGGCGCTTTTTTTTCTTTGGGCTGATAGCTTTGAAGATATGTTATGATCGTGGTGAGAGTGAAGCAGGACTGTCTCCGTGGTGCAATTGGCTAGCGTGACCGGCTGTTAACCGAAAAGTTGGAGGTTCGAGCCCACCCGGTGGTGGTGCAGCGCTTTTTTTCTTTTGGCTGATAGCTTTGAAGATATGTTATGATGGTGGTGAGAGTGGAGCAGGACTGTCTCCGTGGCGCAATTGGCTAGCGTGATCGGCTGTTAATTGAAAAGTTGGTAGTTCGAGCCCACCCGGTGGTGGTGCGGCGCTTTTTTTTGGGCTGATAGCTTTGAAGATATGTTCTTATGGTGGTGAGGGTGGAGCAAGCCTGTCTCCGTGGCGCAATTGGCTAGCGCGATCGGCAGTTAAACGAAAGGTTGGAGTTTCGAGCCCACCCGGTGGTGGTGCGGCGCTTTTTTTTCTTTGGGCTGATAGCTTTGAAGATATGTTCTGATGGTGGTGAGAGTGGAGCAGGACTGTCTCCGTGGCGCAATTGGCTTGGGCGATGGGCTGTTAACCGAAAGGTTGGAGGTTCGAGCCCAACCGGTGGTGGTGCGGCGCTTTTTTTTCTTTGGGGTGATAGCTCTGAAGAAATGTTCTGACGGTGGTGAGAGTGGAGCACGACTGTCTCCGTGGGACAATTGGCTAGCGCGATCGGCTGTTAACCGAAAGGTTGGATGTTCGCGCCCACCCGATGGTTGTGCGGCGCTTTTTTTTGGGCTGATAGCTTTGAAGATATGTTCTTATGGTGGTGAGGGTGGAGCAGGACTGTCTCCGTGGCGCAATTGGCTAGCGCGATCGGCTGTTAACCAATAGGTCAGAGGTTCGAGCCCACCCGGTGGTGCTGCGGCGCTTTTTTTTCTTGGGCTGATAGCTTTGAAGATATCTTCTTATGGTGGTGAGAGTGGAGCAGGACTGTCTCCGTGGCGCAATTGGCTAGCGCGATCGGCTGTTAACCGAAAAGTTGGAGGTTCGAGCCTACCCGATGGTTGTGCGGCGCTTTTTTTTGTGGGCTGATAGCTTTGAAGATATGTTCTGATGGTGGTGAGAGTAGAGCATGACTGTCTCCATGGCGCAATTGGCTAGCGCGATCGGCTGTTAACCGAAAGGTTGGAGTTTCGAGCCCTCTCGGGAGAGGTGTGTTGCTTTTTTTCTTTGTGCTGATAGCTTTGAAGATATGTTCTGATGGTGGTGAGAGTGGAGCAGGACGGTCTCCATGGCGCAATTGGCTAGCGCGATCGGCTGTTAACCAAAAGGTCGGAGGTTCGAGCCAACCCGGTGGTGGTATGGCGCTTTTTTGTGGGCTGATAGCTTTGTAGATATGTTCTGATGGTGGTGAGAGTGGAGCAGGACTGTCTCCATGGCGCAATTGGCTAGCGCGATCGGCTGTTAACGGAAAGGTTGGAGTTTCGAGCCCACCCGGCGGTGGTGCGACGCTTTTTTTTCTTTGGGCTGATAGCTTTGAAGATATGTTCTGATGGTGGGGAGAGTAGAGCAGGACTGTCTCCAAGGCGCAATTGGCTAGCGCGATCGGCTGTTAACCGAAAGGTCGGAGGTTCGAGCCCACCCGGTGGTGGTGCGGCGCTTTTTTTTCTTTGGGGTGATAGCTCTGAAGAAATGGTCTGACTGTGGTGAGAGTAGAGCAGGACGGTCCCCGTGGCACAATTGGCTAGCGCGATCGGCTGTTAACCAAAAGGTCGGAGGTTCGAGCCCACCCGGCGGTGGTATGGCGCTTTTTTTGTTTGGGCTGATAGCTTTGAAGATATGTTCTGATGGTGGTGAGAGTGGAGCAGGACTGTCTCCGTGGCGCAATTGGCTTGCGCGATCGGCTGTTAACCGAAAGGTTGGAGTTTCGAGCCCACCCGGCGGTGGTGCGGCGCTTTTTTTTCTTTGGGCTGCTAGCTTTGAAGATATGTTCTGATGGTGGTGAGAGTAGAGCAGGACTGTCTCCGTGGCGCAATTGGCTAGCGCGATCGGCTGTTAACCGAAAGGTTGGAGTTTCGAGCCCTCTCGGGAGAGGTGTGTTGCTTTTTTCGTTGTGCTGATAGCTTTGAAGATATGTTCTGATGGTGGTGAGAGTGGAGCGGGACTGTCTCCATGGCGCAATTGGCTAGCGCAATTGGCTGTTAACCAAAAGGTCGGACGTTCGAGCCAACCCGGTGGTGGTATGGCGCTTTTTTTGGGCTGATAGCTTTGAAGATATGTTCTGATGGTGGTGAGAGTGGAGCAGGACTGTCTTCGTGGCGCAATTGGCTAGCGCGATCGGCTGTTAACCGAAAGGTTGGAGTTTCGAGCCCACCCGGCTGTGGTGCAACGCCTTTTTTTCTTTGGGCTGATAGCTTTGAAGATATGTTCATATGGTGGTGAGAGTAGAGCAGGACTGTTTCTGTGGCGCAATTGGCTAGCGCGACCGGCTGTTAACCGAAAGGTCGGAGGTTCGAGCCCACCCGGTGGTGGTGCGGCCCCTTTTTTTTCTTTGGGGTGATAGCTCTGAAGAAATGGTCTGACGGTGGTGAGAGTGGAGCAGGACGGTCCCCGTGGCGCAATTGGCTAGCGCGATCGGCTGTTAACCGAAAAGTTAGAGGTTCGAGCCCTCCCGGGTGGGGTGTGTGGCTTTTTTCTTTGTGCTGATAGCTTTGAAGATATGTTCTGATGGTGGTGAGAGTGGAGCACGATTGTCTCCCTGGCGCAATTGGCTAGCGCGATCGGCTGTTAACCGAAAGGTTAGAGGTTCGAGCCCACCCGGTGGTGGTGCGGCGCTTTTTTTTCTTTGGGCTGATAGCTTTGAAGATATTTTCTAATTGTGGTGAGAGTGGAGCAGGACTGTCTCCGTGGCGCAATTGGCCAGCGCGATCGGCTGTAAACCGAAAAGTTTGAGGTTCGAGCCCTCCCGGGAGTGGTCTTTTGCTTTTTTCTTTGCGCTGATAGCTTTGAAGATATGTTCTGATGGTGGTCAGAGTGGAGCACGACTGTCTCCGTGGCGCAATTGGCTAGCGCGATCGGCTGTTAACCGAAAGGTTGGAGGTTCGAGCCCATCCGGTGGTGGTGCGGTGCTTTTTTTCTTTGGGCTGATAGCTTTAAAGATATGTTCTGATGGTGGTGAGAGGGGAGCAAGACTGTCTCCGTGGCGCAATGGGCTACCGCGATCAGCTGTTGACCGAAAGGTTGGAGTTTTGAGCCCTCCCGTTAGTGGTGTGTTGCTTTTTTCTTTGCGCTGATAGCTTTGAAGATATGTTCTGATGGTGGTGAGAGTGGATCAAGACTGTCTCCGTGGCGCAATGGGCTAGCGCGATCGGCTGTTAACCGAAAGGTTGGACGTTCGAGCCCACGCAGTGGTGGTGCAGCGCTTTTTTTCTTTGCGCTGATAGCTTTGAAGATATGTTCTAATGATGGTGAGAGTGGAGCAAGA
The DNA here is from genome assembly GCF_043290135.1 of Rhipicephalus microplus. Lineage (NCBI taxonomy): Eukaryota > Metazoa > Arthropoda > Arachnida > Ixodida > Ixodidae > Rhipicephalus > Rhipicephalus microplus. The sequence continues at coordinate 1,964,694 of NW_027464612.1, read as the reverse complement.
CTGCCTCCGTGGCGCAATGGGCTAGCGCGATCGGCTGTTAACCGAAAGGTTTGAGTTTCGAGCCCTCCCGGGAGTGGTGTGTTGCTTTTTTCTTTGCGGTAATAGCTTCGAAGATATGTTCTGATGGTGGTGAGAGTGGAGCAGGACTGTCTTCGTGGCGCAATTGGCTAGCGCGATCGGCTGTTAACCGAAAGGTTGGAGGTTCGAGCCCGACCGGTGGTGGTGCGGCGCTTTTTTTTTCTTTGGGGTGATAGCTCTGAAGAACTGTTCTGACGGTGGTGAGAGTAGAGCACGACTGTCTCCGTGGGGCAATTGGCTAGCGTGATCGGCTGGTAACCGAAAGGTTGGAGGTTCGAGCCCACCCGGTGGTGGTGCGGTGCTTTTTTTGGGCTGATAGCTTTGAAGATATGTTCTTAGGGTGGTGAGAGTGGAGCAGGACTGTCTCCGTGGCGCAATTGGCTAGCGCGATCGGCTGTTGACCGAAAAGTTGGAGGTTCGAGCCTACCCGGTGGTTATGCGGCGCTTTTTTTTCTGTGGGCTGATAGCTTTGAAGATATGTTTTGATGGTGGTGAGAGTGGAGCAGGACTGTCTCCGTGGCGTAATTGGCTATCGTGATCGGCTGTTAACCGAACAGTTGGAGGTTCGAGCCCACCCGGTGGTGGTGCGGCGCTTTTTTTTCTTTGGGCTGATGGCTTTGAATATATGTTCTGATGGTGGTGAGAGTGGAGCAGGACTGTCTCCGTGGCGCAATTGGCTAGCGTGATCGGCTGTTAACCAAAAGGTCGGAGGTTCGAGCCCACGCGGTGATGGTATGGCGCTTTTTTTCTTTGGGCTGATAGCTATGAAAATATGTTCTGATGGTGGTGAGAGTGGAGCAGGACTGTCTCTGTGGCGCAATTTGCTAGGGCGATCGGCAGTTAACCGGAAGGTTGGAGTTTCGAGCCCAGCCGGCGGTGGTGCGGCGCTTTTTTTTCTCTGGGCTGATAGCTTTGAAGATATGTTCTGATGGTGGTGAGAGTAGAGCAGGACTGTCTCCGTGGCACGATTGTCTTGCGCGATCGGCAGTTAACCGAAAGGTTGGAGGTTCGAGCCCACCCGGTGGTGGTGCGGCGCTTTTTTTTTCTTTGGGGCGATAGCTCTGAAGATATGGTCTGACGGTGGTGAGAGTGGAGCAGGACGGTCCCCGTGGCGCAATTGGCTAGCGCGATCGGCTGTTAACCGAAAAGTTGGAGGTCGGAGCCCTCCCGGGTGGGGTGTGTTGCTTTTTTCTTTGCGCTGATAGCTTTGAAGATATGTTCTGATGGTGGTGAGAGCGGAGCACAATTGTCTCCGTGGCGCAATTGGCTAGCGCGATCTGCTGTTAACCGAAAGGTTGGAGGTTCGAGCCCACTCGGTGGTGGTGCGGCTCTTTTTTTTCTTTGGGCGGATAGCTTTGAAGATATGTTCTAATTGTGGTGAGAGTGGAGCAGGACTGTCTCCGTGGCGCAATTGGCCAGCGCGATCGGCTGTAAAGCGAAAAGTTTGAGGTTCGAGCCCTCCCGGGAGTGGTGTTTTGCTTTCTTCTTTGCGCTGATAGCTTTGAATATATGTTCTAATGGTGGTGAGAGTGGAGCAGGACTGTCTCCGTGGCGCAATTGGCTAGCGCGATCGGCTGTTAACCAAAAGGTCGGAGGTTCGAGCCCACGCGGTGATGGTATGGCGCTTTTTTTCTTTGGGCTGATAGCTATGAAAATATGTTCTGATGGTGGTGAGAGTGGAGCAGGACTGTCTCTGTGGCGCAATTTGCTAGGGCGATCGGCTGTTAACCGGAAGGTTGGAGTTTCGAGCCCACCCGGCGGTGGTGCGGCGCTTTTTTTTCTCTGGGCTGATAGCTTTGAAGATATGTTCTGATGGTGGTGAGAGTGGAACGGGACTGTCTCCATGGCGCAATTGGCTAGCGCGATCGGCTGTTAACCAAAAGGTCGGAGGTTCGAGCCCACCCGGTGGTGGTATGGCGCTTTTTTTTCTTTGGGTTGATAGCTTTGAAGATATTTTCTGATGGTGGTGAGAGTGGAGCAGGACTGTCTCCGAGGCGCAATTGGCTAGCGCGATCGGCTGTTAACCGAAAGGTTGGAGTTTCGAGCCCACCCGGCGGTGGTGCGGCGCTTTTTTTTCTCTGGGCTGATAGCTTTGAAGATATGTTCTGATGGTGGTGAGAGTAGAGCACAGGACTGTCTCCGTGGACCAACTGGCTAACGCGATCGGCAGTTAACCGAAAGGTTGGAGGTTCGAGCCCACCCGGTCGTGCTGCGGCGCTTTTTTTTCTTTGCGGTGATAGCTCTGAAGAAATGGTCTGACGGTGGTGAGAGTGCAGCAGGACGGTCCCCGTGGTGCAATTGGCTAGCGCGATCGGCTGTTAACCGAAAAGTTGGAGGTTCGAGCCCTCCCGGGTGGGGTGTGTGGCTTTTTTCTTTGCGCTGATAGCTTTGAAAATATGTTCTGATGGTGGTGAGAGTGGAGCACGATTGTCTCCGTGGCGCAATTGGCTAGGGCGATCTGCTGTTAACCGAAAGGTTGGAGGTTCGAGCCCACCCGGTGGTGGTGCGGCGCTTTTTTTTCTTTGGGCTGATAGCTTTGAAGATATGTTCTAATTGTGGTGAGAGTGGAGCAGGACTGTCTCCATGCCGCAATTGGCCAGCGCGATCGGCTGTGAACCAAAAAGTTGGAGCTTCGAGCCCTCCTGGGACTGGTGTTTTGCTTTTTTCTTTGCGCTGATAGCTTTGAAGATATGTTCTGATGGTATGAGAGTGGAACACGACTGTCTCCGTGGCGCAATGGGCTAGCGCGATCGGCTGTTAACCGAAAGGTTGGAGGTTTGAGCCCACGCGGTGGTGGTGCAGCGCTTTTTTTCTTTGCGCTGATAGCTTTGAAGATATGTTCTGATGATGGTGAGAGTGGAGCAAGACTGCCTCCGTGGCGCAATGGGCTAGTGCGATCGGCTGTTAACCGAAAGGTTTGAGTTTCGAGCCCACCCGTGAGTGGTGTGTTGCTTTTTTCTTTGCGGTAATAGCTTTGAAGATATGTTCTGATGGTGGTGAGAGTGGAGCAGGACTGTCTTCGTGGCGCAATTGGCTAGCGCGATCGGCTGTTAACCGAAAGGTTGGAGGTTCGAGCCCACCCGGTAGTGGTGCGGCGCTTTTTTTGGGGTGATAGCTTTGAAGATAAATCTTATGGTGGTGAGAGTGGAGCAGGACTGTCTCCGTGGCGCGATTGGCTAGCGCGATCGGCTGTTGACCGAAAAGTTGGAGGTTCGAGCCTACCCGGTGGTGGTGCGGCGCTTTTTTTTCTTTGGGCTGATAGCTTTGAAGATATGTTTTTATGGTGATGAGAGTGGAGCACGACTGTCTCCGTGGAGCAATTGGCTAGCGCGATCGGCTGTTAACCAAAAGTTCGGAGGTTCGAGCCCACCCGGTGGTGGTGCGGCGCTTTTTTTTTGGGCTGATAGCTTTGAAGATATGTTCTTACGGTGGTGAGAGTGGAGCAGGACTGTCTCCGTGGCGCAATTGGCTAGCGCGATCGGCTGTTAACCGAAAAGTTGGAGGTTTGAGCCTACCCGGTGGTTGTGCGGCGCTTTTTTTTCTGTGGGCTGATAGCTTTGAAGATATGTTCTGATGGTGGTGAGAGTGGAGCAGGACTGTCTCCGTGGCGTAATTGGCTAGCGTGATCGGCTGTTAACCGAACAGTTGGAGGTTCGAGCCCACCCGGTGGTGGTGCGGCGCTTTTTTTTTCTGTGGGCTGATAGCTTTGAAGATCCGTTGTGATGGTGGTGAGAGTGGAGCAGGACTGTCTCCGTGGCGCAATTGGCTAGCGTGATCGGCTGTTAACCGAAAAGTTGGAGGTTCGAGCCCACCCGGTGGTGGTGCGGCGCTTTTTTTTCTTTGGGCTGATAGCTTTGAAGATATGTTTTTATGGTGATGAGAGTGGAGCAGGACTGTCTCCGTGGAGCAATTGGCTAGCGCGATCGGCTGTTAACCAAAAGTTCGGAGGTTCGAGCCCACCCGGTGGTGGTGCGGCGCTTTTTTTTGGGCTGATAGCTTTGAAGATATGTTCTTACGGTGGTGAGAGTGGAGCAGGACTGTCTCCGTGGCGCAATTGGCTAGCGCGATCGGCTGTTAACCGAAAAGTTGGAGGTTCGAGCCTACCCGGTGGTTGTGCGGCGCTTTTTTTTCTGTGGGCTGATAGCTTTGAAGATATGTTCTGATGGTGGTGAGAGTGGAGCAGGACTGTCTCCGTGGCGTAATTGGCTAGCGTGATCGGCTGTTAACCGAACAGTTGGAGGTTCGAGCCCACCCGGTGGTGGTGCGGCGCTTTTTTTTCTTTGGGCTGATAGCTTTGAATATATGTTCTGATGGTGGTGAGAGTGGAGCAGGACTGTCTCCGTGGCGCAATTGGCTAGCGCGATTGGCTGTTAACCAAAAGGTCGGAGGTTCGAGCCCACGCGGTGATGGTATGGCGCTTTTTTTCTTTGGGCTGATAGCTATGAAAATATGTTCTGATGGTGGTGAGAGTGGAGCAGGACTGTCTCTGTGGCGCAATTGGCTGGCGCGATTGGCTGTTAACCGAAAAGTTGGAGGTTCGAGCCCTCCCGGGTGGGGTGTGTTGCTTTTTTCTTTGCGCTGATAGCTTTGAAAATATGTTCTGATGTTGGTGAGAGTGGAGCACGATTGTCTCCGTGGCGCAATTGGCTAGGGCGATCTGCTGTTAACCGAAAGGTTGGAGGTTCGAGCCCACCCGGTGGTGGTGCGGCGCTTTTTTTTCTTTGGGCTGATAGCTTTGAAGATATGTTCTGATGGTGGTGAGAGTGGAGCAGGACTGTCTCCGTGGCGTAATTGGCTAGCGTGATCGGCTGTTAACCGAAAGGTTGGAGTTTCGAGCCCACCCGGCGGTGGTGCGGCGCTTTTTTTTTTCTCTGGGCTGATAGCTTTGAAGATATGTTCTGATGGTGGTGAGAGTAGAGCAGGACTGTCTCCGTGGCACAATTGGCTAGCGCGATCGGCAGTTAACCGAAAAGTTGGAGGTTCGAGCCCACCCGGTGGTGGTGCGGCGCTTTTTTTCTTTGGGGTGATAGCTCTGAAGAAATTGTCTGACGGTGGTGAGAGTGGAGCAGGACGGTCCCCGTGGCGCAATTGGCTAGCGCGATCGGCTGTTAACCGAAAAGTTGGAGGTTCGAGCCCTCCCGGGTGGGTGTGTGTCTTTTTTCTTTGCGCTGATAGCTTTGAAGATATGTTCTGATGGTGGTGAGAGTAGAGCAGGACTGTCTCCGTGGCGCAATTGGCTAGCGCGATCGGCTGTTAACCGAAAGTGTGGAGTTTCGAGCCCTCTCGGGAGAGGTGTGTTGCTTTTTTCTTTGTGCTGATAGCTTTGAAGATATGTTCTGATGGTGGTGAGAGTGGAGCAGGACTGTCTCCATGGCGCAATTGGCTAGCCCGATCGGCTGTTAACCAAAAGGTTGGAGGTTCGAGCGCACCCGGTGGTGGTATGGCGCTTTTTTTTCTTTGGGTTGATAGCTTTGAAGATATGTTCTGATGGTGGTGAGAGTGGAACAGGACTGTCTCCGTGGCGCAATTGGCTAGCGCGATCGGCTGTTAACCGAAAGGTTGGAGTTTCGAGCCCACCCGGCGGTGGTGCGGCGCTTTTTTTTCTCTGGGCTGATAGCTTTGAAGATATGTTCTGATGGTGTTGAGAGTAGAGCAGGACTCTCTCCGTGGCACAATTGGCTAGCGCGATCGGCAGTTAACCGAAAGGTTGGAGGTTCGAGCCCACCCGGTGGTGGTGCGGCGCTTTTTTTTTTCTTTGCGGTGATAGCTCTGAAGAAATGGCCTGACGGTGGTGAGAGTGGAGCAGGACGGTCCCCGTGGCGCAATTGGCTGGCGCGATTGGCTGTTAACCGAAAAGTTGGAGGTTCGAGCCCTCCCGGGTGGGGTGTGTTGCTTTTTTCTTTGCGCTGATAGCTTTGAAAATATGTTCTGATGTTGGTGAGAGTGGAGCACGATTGTCTCCGTGGCGCAATTGGCTAGGGCGATCTGCTGTTAACCGAAAGGTTGGAGGTTCGAGCCCACCCGGTGGTGGTGCGGCGCTTTTTTTTCTTTGGGCTGATAGCTTTGAAGATGTGTTCTAATTGTGGTGAGAGTGGAGCAGGACTGTCTCCATGGCGCAATTGGCCAGCGCGATCGGCTGTGAACCGAAAATTTGGAGCTTCGAGCCCTCCTGGGAGTGGTGTTTTGCTTTTTTCTTTGCGCTGATAGCTTTGAAGATATGTTCTGATGGTTGTGAGAGTGGAGCACGACTGTCTCCGTGGCGCTATTAGCTAGCGCGATCGCCTGTTAACCGACAAGTTGGAGGTTCGAGCCCATCTGGTGGTGGTGCGGTGCTTTTTTTTCTTTGGGCTGATAGCTTCGAAGATATGTTCTGATGGTGGTGAGAGGGGAGCAAGACTGTCTCCGTGGCGCAATGGGCTAGCGCGATCAGCTGTTGACCGAAAGGTTGGAGTTTCGAGCCCTCCCGTTAGTGGTGTGTTGCTTTTTTCTTTGCGCTTATAGCTTTGAAGTTATGTTCTGATAGTGGTGAGAGTGGAGCAAGACTGTCTCCGTGGCGCAATGGGCTAGCGCGATCGGCTGTTAACCGAACGGTTGGAGGTTCGAGCCCACGCGGTGGTGGTGCAGCGCTTTTTTTCTTTGCGCTGATAGCTTTGAAGATATGTTCTGATGATGGTGAGAGTGGAGCAAGACTGCCTCCGTGGCGCAATGGGCTAGTGCGATCGGCTGTTAACCGAAAGGTTTGAGCTTCGAGCCCTCCCGGGAGTGGTGTGTTGCTTTTTTCTTTGGGTAATAGCTTTGAAGATATGTTCTGATGTTGGTGAGAGTGGAGCAGGACTGTCTTCGTGGCGCAATTCGCTAGCGCGATCGGCTGTTAAACGAAAGGTTGGAGGTTCGAGCCCACCCGGTGGTGGTGCGGCGCTTTTTTTGGTCTGATAGCTTTGAAGATAAATCTTATGGTGGTGAGAGTGGAGCAGGACTGTCTCCGTGGCGCGATTGGCTAGCGCGATCGGCTGTTGACCGAAAAGTTGGAGGTTCGAGCCTACCCGGTGGTTGTGCGGCGCTTTTTTTTCTGTGGGCTGATAGCTTTGAAGATACGTTGTGATGGTGGTGAGAGTGGAGCAGGACTGTCTCCGTGGCGCAATTGGCTAGCGTGATCGGCTGTTAACCGAAAAGTTGGAGGTTCGAGCCCACCCGGTGGTGGTGCGGCGCTTTTTTTTGTTTTGGCTGATAGCTTTGAAGATATGTTTTTATGGTGATGAGAGTGGAGCAGGACTGTCTCCGTGGAGCAATTGGCTAGCGCGATCGGCTGTTAACCAAAAGTTCGGAGATTCGAGCCCACCCGGTGGTGCTGCGGCGCTTTTTTTTGGGCTGATAGCTTTGAAGATATGTTCTTACGGTGGTGAGAGTGAAGCAGGACTATCTCCGTGGCGCAATTGGCTAGCGCGATCGGCTGTTAACCGAAAAGTTGGAGGTTCGAGCCTACCCGGTGGTTGTGCGGCGCTTTTTTTTCTGTGGGCTGATAGCTTTGAAGATATGTTCTGATGGTGGTGAGAGTGGAGCAGGACTGTCTCCGTGGCGTAATTGGCTAGCGTGATCGGCTGTTAACCGAACAGTTGGAGGTTCGAGCCCACCCGGTGGTGGTTGGGCGCTTTTTTTTCTTTGGGCTGATAGCTTTGAATATATGTTCTGATGGTGGTGAGAGTGGAGCAGGACTGTCTCCGTGGCGCAATTGGCTAGCGCGATCGGCTGTTAACCAAAAGGTCGGAGGTTCGAGCCCACGCGGTGATGGTATGGCGCTTTTTTTCTTTGGGCTGATAGCTATGAAAATATGTTCTGATGGTGGTGAGAGTGAAGCAGGACTATCTCCGTGGCGCAATTGGCTAGCGCGATCGGCTGTTAACCGAAAAGTTGGAGGTTCGAGCCCTCCCGGGTGGGGTGTGTGGCTTTTTTCTTTGCGCTGATAGCTTTGAAAATATGTTCTGATGGTGGTGAGAGTGGAGCACGATTGTCTCCGTGGCGCAATTGGCTAGGGCGATCTGCTGTTAACCGAAAGGTTGGAGGTTCGAGCCCACCCGGTGGTGGTGCGGCGCTTTTTTTTCTTTGGGCTGATAGCTTTGAAGATATGTTCTAATTGTGGTGAGAGTGGAGCAGGACTGTCTCCATGCCGCAATTGGCCAGCGCGATCGGCTGTGAACCAAAAAGTTGGAGCTTCGAGCCCTCCTGGGACTGGTGTTTTGCTTTTTTCTTTGCGCTGATAGCTTTGAAGATATGTTCTGATGGTGGTGAGAGTGGAACACGACTGTCTCCGTGGCGCTATTGGCTAGCGCGATCGGCTGTTAACCGAAAAGTTGGAGGTTCGAGCCCATCTGGTGGTGGTGCGGTGCTTTTTTTTCTTTGGGCTGATAGCTTCGAAGATATGTTCTGATGGTGGTGAGAGGGGAGCAAGACTGTCTCCGTGGTGCAATGGGCTAGCGCGATCAGCTGTTGACCGAAAGGTTGGAGTTTCGAGCCCTCCCGTTAGTGGTGTGTTGCTTTTTTCTTTGCGCTTATAGCTTTGAAGATATGTTCTGATAGTGGTGAGAGTGGAGCAAGACTGTCTCCGTGGCGCAATGGGCTAGCGCGATCGGCTGTTAACCGAAAGGTTGGAGGTTTGAGCCCACGCGGTGGTGGTGCAGCGCTTTTTTTCTTTGCGCTGATAGCTTTGAAGATATGTTCTGATGATGGTGAGAGTGGAGCAAGACTGCCTCCGTGGCGCAATGGGCTAGTGCGATCGGCTGTTAACCGAAAGGTTTGAGTTTCGAGCCCACCCGTGAGTGGTGTGTTGCTTTTTTCTTTGCGGTAATAGCTTTGAAGATATGTTCTGATGGTGGTGAGAGTGGAGCAGGACTGTCTTCGTGGCGCAATTGGCTAGCGCTATCGGCTGTTAACCGAAAGGTTGGAGGTTCGAGCCCACCCGGTAGTGGTGCGGCGCTTTTTTTGGGCTGATAGCTTTGAAGATAAATGTTATGGTGGTGAGAGTGGAGCAGGACTGTCTCCGTGGCGCGATTGGCTAGCGCGATCGGCTGTTGACCGAAAAGTTGGAGGTTCGAGCCTACCCGGTGGTGGTGCGGCGCTTTTTTTTTCTTTGGGCTGATAGCTTTGAAGATATGTTTTTATGGTGATGAGAGTGGAGCACGACTGTCTCCGTGGAGCAATTGGCTAGCGCGATCGGCTGTTAACCAAAAGTTCGGAGGTTCGAGCCCACCCGGTGGTGGTGCGGCGCTTTTTTTTTGGGCTGATAGCTTTGAAGATATGTTCTTACGGTGGTGAGAGTGGAGCAGGACTGTCTCCGTGGCGCAATTGGCTAGCGCGATCGGCTGTTAACCGAAAAGTTGGAGGTTTGAGCCTACCCGGTGGTTGTGCGGCGCTTTTTTTTCTGTGGGCTGATAGCTTTGAAGATATGTTCTGATGGTGGTGAGAGTGGAGCAGGACTGTCTCCGTGGCGTAATTGGCTAGCGTGATCGGCTGTTAACCGAACAGTTGGAGGTTCGAGCCCACCCGGTGGTGGTGCGGCGCTTTTTTTTTCTGTGGGCTGATAGCTTTGAAGATCCGTTGTGATGGTGGTGAGAGTGGAGCAGGACTGTCTCCGTGGCGCAATTGGCTAGCGTGATCGGCTGTTAACCGAAAAGTTGGAGGTTCGAGCCCACCCGGTGGTGGTGCGGCGCTTTTTTTTCTTTGGGCTGATAGCTTTGAAGATATGTTTTTATGGTGATGAGAGTGGAGCAGGACTGTCTCCGTGGAGCAATTGGCTAGCGCGATCGGCTGTTAACCAAAAGTTCGGAGGTTCGAGCCCACCCGGTGGTGGTGCGGCGCTTTTTTTTTGGGCTGATAGCTTTGAAGATATGTTCTTACGGTGGTGAGAGTGGAGCAGGAATGTCTCCGTGGCGCAATTGGCTAGCGCGATCGGCTGTTAACCGAAAAGTTGGAGGTTCGAGCCTACCCGGTGGTTGTGCGGCGCTTTTTTTTCTGTGGGCTGATAGCTTTGAAGATATGTTCTGATGGTGGTGAGAGTGGAGCAGGACTGTCTCCGTGGCGTAATTGGCTAGCGTGATCGGCTGTTAACCGAACAGTTGGAGGTTCGAGCCCACCCGGTGGTGGTGCGGCGCTTTTTTTTCTTTGGGCTGATAGCTTTGAATATATGTTCTGATGGTGGTGAGAGTGGAGCAGGACTGTCTCCGTGGCGCAATTGGCTAGCGCGATTGGCTGTTAACCAAAAGGTCGGAGGTTCGAGCCCACGCGGTGATGGTATGGCGCTTTTTTTCTTTGGGCTGATAGCTATGAAAATATGTTCTGATGGTGGTGAGAGTGGAGCAGGACTGTCTCTGTGGCGCAATTGGCTAGGGCGATGGGCTGTTAACCGAAAGGTTGGAGTTTCGAGCCCACCCGGCGGTGGTGCGGCGCTTTTTTTTTCTCTGGGCTGATAGCTTTGAAGATATGTTCTGATGGTGGTGAGAGTAGAGCAGGACTGTCTCCGTGGCACAATTGGCTAGCGCGATCGGCAGTTAACCGAAAAGTTGGAGGTTCGAGCCCACCCGGTGGTGGCGCGGCGCTTTTTTTTCTTTGGGGTGATAGAAGAAGAAGAAGAAGAAGAATAACTTTATTTATGAAGTCCAGCGAAGTTGATTTGGGGCGGGCCTAGGCGTCGGCCACGAGCCCTTGGGCTCGGGCGGCTTCCTCGGCTCGCTGGACGGCCCACAGTTGTTGTTCGAATGAGGAGCTGAGCAGAGCCCCCTCCCAGCGTGTCCTGCGGTCCGAAACTGCCTCTTCGTGGTTTTCATCGTTGCTTTCATCTAAACTCGAGCATTCCCATAGTATATGTGAAAGTGTCGCCCTTTCATCGCAAACCTTGCAGTTTTCTGTTAAATACAGATCAGGGTAACAGAGACCAAAGAGAACTGGATTCGGATAAGTATATGTTTGCAGTTGTCGCCACGCAACTGCCTGTTTTTTATTTAACCTGTTGTGTGGCGGAGGGTACTTTCGCCTTTCTAGCTTATAGTGCTGCGTTATTTCGTGGTAACTAGTCATGCGGTCCCCCCACTCCCACTCCCCCCCGCGTGGAACTTCGTCCGAGGCGGCGTCGGCGTTCGCAACGGCTCGGTTCGTGAGTGCTCGAGCCGCCGCGTGCGCCGCCTCGTTGCCGGCCAGCGGGGTTTGTGTGTGTGCGGGGGTCCATATGACGAAAGTGTCAAAAAAAGCGCCGCACAAACACCGGGTAGGCTCGAACCTCCAACTTTTCGGTCAACAGCCGATCGCGCTAGCCAATCGCGCCACGGAGACAGTCCTGCTCCACTCTCACCACCATAAGATTTATCTTCAAAGCTATCAGACCAAAAAAAGCGCCGCACCACCACCGGGTGGGCTCGAACCTCCAACCTTTCGTTTAACAGCCGATCGCGCTAGCGAATTGCGCCACGAAGACAGTCCTGCTCCACTCTCACCACCATCAGAACATATCTTCAAAGCTATTACCCAAAGAAAAAAGCAACACACCACTCCCGGGAGGGCTCGAAGCTCAAACCTTTCGGTTAACAGCCGATCGCACTAGCCCATTGCGCCACGGAGGCAGTCTTGCTCCACTCTCACCATCATCAGAACATATCTTCAAAGCTATCAGCGCAAAGAAAAAAAGCGCTGCACCACCACCGCGTGGGCTCGAACCTCCAACCGTTCGGTTAACAGCCGATCGTGCTAGCCAATTGCGCCACGGAGACAGTCCTGCTCTACTCTCACCACCATCAGAACATATCTTCAAAGCTATCAGCGCAAAGAAAAAAGACACACACCCACCCGGGAGGGCTCGAACCTCCAACTTTTCGGTTAACAGCCGATCGCGCTAGCCAATTGCGCCACGGGGACCGTCCTGCTCCACTCTCACCACCGTCAGACAATTTCTTCAGAGCTATCACCCCAAGTATTGCACAGACTATACTTGGGGTGATAGCTCTGAAGAAATTGTCTGACGGTGGTGAGAGTGGAGCAGGACGGTCCCCGTGGCGCAATTGGCTAGCGCGATCGGCTGTTAACCGAAAAGTTGGAGGTTCGAGCCCTCCCGGGTGGGTGTGTGTCTTTTTTCTTTGCGCTGATAGCTTTGAAGATATGTTCTGATGGTGGTGAGAGTAGAGCAGGACTGTCTCCGTGGCGCAATTGGCTAGCGCGATCGGCTGTTAACCGAACGGTTGGAGGTTCGAGCCCACGCGGTGGTGGTGCAGCGCTTTTTTTCTTTGCGCTGATAGCTTTGAAGATATGTTCTGATGATGGTGAGAGTGGAGCAAGACTGCCTCCGTGGCGCAATGGGCTAGTGCGATCGGCTGTTAACCGAAAGGTTTGAGCTTCGAGCCCTCCCGGGAGTGGTGTGTTGCTTTTTTCTTTGGGTAATAGCTTTGAAGATATGTTCTGATGGTGGTGAGAGTGGAGCAGGACTGTCTTCGTGGCGCAATTCGCTAGCGCGATCGGCTGTTAAACGAAAGGTTGGAGGTTCGAGCCCACCCGGTGGTGGTGCGGCGCTTTTTTTGGTCTGATAGCTTTGAAGATAAATCTTATGGTGGTGAGAGTGGAGCAGGACTGTCTCCGTGGCGCGATTGGCTAGCGCGATCGGCTGTTGACCGAAAAGTTGGAGGTTCGAGCCTACCCGGTGTTTGTGCGGCGCTTTTTTTTCTGTGGGCTGATAGCTTTGAAGATACGTTGTGATGGTGGTGAGAGTGGAGCAGGACTGTCTCCGTGGCGCAATTGGCTAGCGTGATCGGCTGTTAACCGAAAAGTTGGAGGTTCGAGCCCACCCGGTGGTGGTGCGGCGCTTTTTTTTGTTTTGGCTGATAGCTTTGAAGATATGTTTTTATGGTGATGAGAGTGGAGCAGGACTGTCTCCGTGGAGCAATTGGCTAGCGCGATCGGCTGTTAACCAAAAGTTCGGAGATTCGAGCCCACCCGGTGGTGCTGCGGCGCTTTTTTTTGGGCTGATAGCTTTGAAGATATGTTCTTACGGTGGTGAGAGTGAAGCAGGACTATCTCCGTGGCGCAATTGGCTAGCGCGATCGGCTGTTAACCGAAAAGTTGGAGGTTCGAGCCTACCCGGTGGTTGTGCGGCACTTTTTTTTCTGTGGGCTGATAGCTTTGAAGATATGTTCTGATGGTGGTGAGAGTGGAGCAGGACTGTCTCCGTGGCGTAATTGGCTAGCGTGATCGGCTGTTAACCGAACAGTTGGAGGTTCGAGCCCACCCGGTGGTGGTTGGGCGCTTTTTTTTCTTTGGGCTGATAGCTTTGAATATATGTTCTGATGGTGGTGAGAGTGGAGCAGGACTGTCTCCGTGGCGCAATTGGCTAGCGCGATCGGCTGTTAACCAAAAGGTCGGAGGTTCGAGCCCACGCGGTGATGGTATGGCGCTTTTTTTCTTTGGGCTGATAGCTATGAAAATATGTTCTGATGGTGGTGAGAGTGGAGCAGGACTGTCTCTGTGGCGCAATTGGCTAGGGCGATCGGCTGTTAACCGAAAGGTTGGAGTTTCGAGCCCACCCGGCGGTGGTGCGGCGCTTTTTTTTCTCTGGGCTGATAGCTTTGAAGATATGTTCTGATGGTGGTGAGAGTAGAGCAGGACTGTCTCCGTGGCACAATTGGCTAGCGCGATCGGCAGTTAACCGAAAGGTTGGAGGTTCGAGCCCACCCGGTGGTGGTGCGGCGTTTTTTTTTTCTTTGGGGTGATAGCTCTGAAGAAATGGTCTGACGGTGGTGAGAGTGGAGCAGGACGGTCCCCGTGGCGCAATTGGCTAGCGCGATCGGCTGTTAACCGAAAAGTTGGAGGTTCGAGCCCTCCCGGGTGGGGTGTGTTGCTTTTTTCTTTGCGCTGATAGCTTTGAAGATATGTTCTGATGGTGGTGAGAGTGGAGCAAGACTGTCTCCGTGGCGCAATGGGCTAGCGCGATCGGCTGTTAACCGAAAGGTTTGAATTTCGAGCCCTCCCGGGAGTGGTGTGTTGCTTTTTTCTTTGCGGTAATAGCTTCGAAGATATGTTCTGATGGTGGTGAGAGTGGAGCAGGACTGTCTTCGTGGCGCAATTGGCTAGCGCGATCGGCTGTTAACCGAAAGGTTGGACGTTCGAGCCCACGCGGTGGTGGTGCAGCGCTTTTTTTCTTTGCGCTGATAGCTTTGAAGATATGTTCTAATGATGGCGAGAGTGGAGCAAGACTGCCTCCGTGGCGCAATGGGCTAGCGCGATCGGCTGTTAACCGAAAGGTTTGAGTTTCGAGCCCTCCCGGGAGTGGTGTGTTGCTTTTTTCTTTGCGGTAATAGCTTCGAAGATATGTTCTGATGGTGGTGAGAGTGGAGCAGGACTGTCTTCGTGGCGCAATTGGCTAGCGCGATCGGCTGTTAACCGAAAGGTTGGAGGTTCGAGCCCGACCGGTGGTGGTGCGGCGCTTTTTTTTTCTTTGGGGTGATAGCTCTGAAGAACTGTTCTGACGGTGGTGAGAGTGGAGCACGACTGTCTCCGTGGGGCAATTGGCTAGCGTGATCGGCTGTTAACCGAAAGGTTGGAGGTTCGAGCCCACCCGGTGGTGGTGCGGCGCTTTTTTTTGGGCTGATAGCTTTGAAGATATGTTCTTAGGGTGGTGAGAGTGGAGCAGGACTGTCTCCGTGGCGCAATTGGCTAGCGCGATCGGCTGTTGACCGAAAAGTTGGAGGTTCGAGCCTACCCGGTGGTTGTGCGGCGCTTTTTTTTCTGTGGGCTGATAGCTTTGAAGATATGTTTTGATGGTGGTGAGAGTGGAGCAGGACTGTCTCCGTGGCGTAATTGGCTAGCGTGATCGGCTGTTAACCGAACAGTTGGAGGTTCGAGCCCACCCGGTGGTGGTGCGGCGCTTTTTTTTCTTTGGGCTGATAGCTTTGAATATATGTTCTGATGGTGGTGAGGGTGGAGCAAGACTGTCTCCGTGGCGCAATTGGCTAGCGCGATCGGCTGTTAACCAAAAGGTCGGAGGTTCGAGCCCACGCGGTGATGGTATGGCGCTTTTTTTCTTTGGGCTGATAGCTATGAAAATATGTTCTGATGGTGGTGAGAGTGGAGCAGGACTGTCTCTGTGGCGCAATTTGCTAGGGCGATCGGCTGTTAACCGGAAGGTTGGAGTTTCGAGCCCACCCGGCGGTGGTGCGGCGCTTTTTTTACTCTGGGCTGATAGCTTTGAAGATATGTTCTGATGGTGGTGAGAGTAGAGCAGGACTGTCTCCGTGGCACAATTGTCTAGCGCGATCGGCAGTTAACCGAAAGGTTGGAGGTTCGAGCCCACCCGGTGGTGGTGCGGCGCTTTTTTTTCTTTGGGGCGATAGCTCTGAAGATATGGTCTGACGGTGGTGAGAGTGGAGCAGGACGGTCCCCGTGGCGCAATTGGCTAGCGCGATCGGCTGTTAACCGAAAAGTTGGAGGTCGGAGCCCTCCCGGGTGGGGTGTGTTGCTTTTTTCTTTGCGCTGATAGCTTTGAAGATATGTTCTGATGGTGGTGAGAGTGGAGCACGATTGTCTCCGTGGCGCAATTGGCTAGCGCTATCTGCTGTTAACCGAAAGGTTGGAGGTTCGAGCCCACCCGGTGGTGGTGCGGCTCTTTTTTTTCTTTGGGCGGATAGCTTTGAAGATATGTTCTAATTGTGGTGAGAGTGGAGCAGGACTGTCTCCGTGGCGCAATTGGCCAGCGCGATCGGCTGTAAAGCGAAAAGTTTGAGGTTCGAGCCCTCCCGGGAGTGGTGTTTTGCTTTCTTCGTAGCGCTGATAGCTTTGAATATATGTTCTGATGGTGGTGAGAGTGGAGCAGGACTGTCTCCGTGGCGCAATTGGCTAGCGCGATCGGCTGTTAACCAAAAGGTCGGAGGTTCGAGCCCACGCGGTGATGGTATGGCGCTTTTTTTCTTTGGGCTGATAGCTATGAAAATATGTTCTGATGGTGGTGAGAGTGGAGCAGGACTGTCTCTGTGGCGCAATTTGCTAGGGCGATCGGCTGTTAACCGGAAGGTTGGAGTTTCGAGCCCACCCGGCGGTGGTGCGGCGCTTTTTTTTCTCTGGGCTGATAGCTTTGAAGATATGTTCTGATGGTGGTGAGAGTGGAACAGGACTGTCTCCATGGCGCAATTGGCTAGCGCGATCGGCTGTTAACCAAAAGGTCGGAGGTTCGAGCCCACCCGGTGGTGGTATGGCGCTTTTTTTTCTTTGGGTTGATAGCTTTGAAGATATGTTCTGATGGTGGTGAGAGTGGAGCAGGACTGTCTCCGTGGCGCAATTGGCTAGCGCGATCGGCTGTTAACCGAAAGGTTGGAGTTTCGAGCCCACCCGGCGGTGGTGCGGCGCTTTTTTTTTCTCTGGGCTGATAGCTTTGAAGATATGTTCTGATGGTGGTGAGAGTAGAGCAGGACTGTCTCCGTGGACCAATTGGCTAGCGCGATCGGCAGTTAACCGAAAGGTTGGAGGTTCGAGCCCACCCGGTGGTGGTGCAGCGCTTTTTTTTTCTTTGCGGTGATAGCTCTGAAGAAATGGTCTGACCGTGGTGAGAGTGGAGCAGGACGGTCCCCGTGGCGCAATTGGCTAGCGCGATCGGCTGTTAACCGAAAAGTTGGAGGTTCGAGCCCTCCCGGGTGGGGTGTGTTGCTTTTTTCTTTGCGCTGATAGCTTTGAAAATATGTTCTGATGGTGGTGAGAGTGGAGCACGATTGTCTCCGTGGCGCAATTGGCTAGGGCGATCTGCTGTTAACAGAAAGGTTGGAGGTTCGAGCCCACCCGGTGGTGGTACGGCGCTTTTTTTTCTTTGGGCTGATAGCTTTGAAGATATTTATTTATTTATTTATTATTTATTTATTAAAGGTACTTTCAAGGCCCGAAGGCACTACAAAAAGGAGTGGTTTGAACAATCGTAAGTGCAGTTAAAAAGTTAAAAAAAAAAAAAAAAAACAGAAAACAGGAAAAAAAAAAGAAAAATTCTACAGGGCATCATGTATGGCGAGCTTGAAGTCTTTTTGGTCCGTTATACAGGCGATGGAGGCGGGAAGGTGGTTCCAGGCGGCGCTTGTCCTTGGCACGAATGAATCATTATATAGTCTGGTGCGACAGGATGGTAGGCCCACCTTAAAGCGATGATCCATCCTTGGTGATATGAAGCGAGGTGGATGAAACAGGGCGTCCTTCAAATGGCTGTTATAATGATAGATTTTGTGAAAAAGGTTAAGGCGAGACAATGTGCGGCGCAATGAAAGATCAGGCAAGTTTAGGGTGCTCTTCATGGATGTGACACTGGAATGACGTGAATAATTCGATAAAATGAAACGTGCTGCGCGATTCTGAGTGGTTTCGAGAGATTGAATGAGAATGGCATGAGTTGGGTCCCATATGGCGCATGCGTACTCTAATTTTGGTCTGACCAATGTTTTATACAGTGTTAACTTGAGTGACGATGGCGCAGAGGAAAAGTTACGGCGCAGATAACCAAGCATGCGGTTAGCGTTGTTAATCACATATTCTGTGTGTTTATTCCAGGAAAGATTAGAAGATATGTGAACACCAAGGTATTTGTAATTGTCAACAGATGGTAATGGAATGTTATTGAGGGAATAAGTACGCGGACAGTGGGTGGTAGTGCGACGTGAAACTTGCATGCTCTTGCATTTAGATATGTTAAGTGTCATGAACCATGTGTTACACCATGCGAATATGCTATCTAGGTCGCGTTGAAGGTTAAGGTGATCGACATGACTGGTTATTTTCTGGTAGAGGACGCAGTCGTCTGCAAAGAGTCGGACAGTAGAAGAAGAAACACAAGAAGGA
Source organism: Rhipicephalus microplus (assembly GCF_043290135.1). NCBI lineage: Eukaryota > Metazoa > Arthropoda > Arachnida > Ixodida > Ixodidae > Rhipicephalus > Rhipicephalus microplus. Next base: position 1,946,781 of record NW_027464612.1, on the reverse strand, counting down.
AGATCATTAATGTAAATTAAGAAAAGGAGTGGCCCTAAAACGGACCCTTGCGGTACACCAGATGATACTGCGGAATTAGGTGAACAAAAATTATTAGCTGTCACGTACTGGCTGCGGTTAGAGAGGAATTCTTTAATCCATGTAAGTACATTGGGGTCGATGTTAAGCTGAGTAAGTTTGAAAATGATTAGTGCGTGTGAAACGGAGTCAAATGCTTTAGCGAAATCTAAGTATATGCAGTCAGTATCAAATTCAAGATCTGCGTTAATAAACAAGTCGTTAGTAAAACACAGCAACTGTGTTTCGCATGAAACTGTCTTACGGAAGCCATGCTGATAAATGCTAAAGAAGGAATTAGATTCAAGGAATTCAATGAGGTGCGAGTATATGACATGCTCTAAGATTTTCACTGGAATGGATGTTAACGATATGGGACGGTAGTTATTGGGGGAATGTACATCACCAGATTTATGCACAGGGACCACCTTCCCAGTCTTCCAGTCAGATGGCAGTGTGGACGTCTGTAATGACTGTTCAAAAAGTTTTGACAATATTAAAGAAGAATAGACTTGAGTACACTTCAACATTTTTGACGAAATGCAATCTGGACCAGCTGATGATGACACTGTCAAGTTTCCAACAAGTTTTTCGACACCAACTGCATCAATGATAATAGGGTCCATTGGCAAGAAATCGGTGCTTGTTAACTGTGGAAATATAGTTGGGATGCTGTTCTGAAAGTGTGCAGCAAATACATTACTCAGAACGTTGCAGCACTCGCTAAGAGCGACTGGGACATCAGACTGTATTAATTGGATATGTCGCGTTGTAGTTCCGCTAATGATGCTCCAAAACTTACGTGGATTAGAGCGCAGCAGCGAAGGAAGAGTTTCATCGAAAAATACTTTTTTGGCTTTCGAAAGCGCAGTACAGAATTCTCTGTTAAATGTCTGATAAAAAGACCAATGGTCTGTTCTGGCTGTTGATTTGGCGCGTCTGAATAGCCGCTTCTTTTTATTGCGCATGCGTTTCAACGTGTTATTGAACCACGGAGAACGAGGATTCGATGAAACTTTTCTCTTAGGTACAAATCGGTCAATTAGGGCTAGCAGTTTGTTCTTATAGTCTAGCCAGTTCTGTTCAACAGATCGCTGCTCAAAACCAGCAAAGAATAGGTCAACAAAAGATTGTAACTCTGTATTCATTCCATGAAAGTCCGCTTTGCTATAGTCTTGGATAATTTTTGTTCTTTTCTTGATGGAAACCCGTGCTTTTATTGTGAAGTGGATTATGCAATGGTCGCTAATTCCCGGTAGATGAGTGAAGGGTGAAGCTAGGTCAGGTGTACTGGTAAGTACTAGATCTAATACGCTAGCGGAAGTGGGAGTAACGCGAGTAGGAAAGTCAACAAGCTGGGTAAAGTTGAAGTCGTGACAAAAATTCAAAAATTCCCTACTTTCACCTGAGTTGTGCTTTAAGGTAACCGGGTCTCTTTCCCACATAATGTCGGGAAAGTTGAAATCGCCAAGAATGAACAAAGGTGATCTCGGGTATCTGACGAACAGCTGATTGACAACATCATGCAAGTCATTGCAAAAGGATGATGATGCAGTTGGTGATCGATAGCAAATACAAAATATTATTTCGCGAGAATCAATGAGCACGCGGACACAAACAAGTTCAAGTGAAGACATAACAGGAATAATATGAGAGGCAAGATTATCGGCAACCGCCAGCAGAACACCCCCACCAGACCGGTAATCGCGGTCGCATCGGTAAAATTTGTAGTGCTTCTCACAATCCAATATTTCTTCATTTCTTACTTTTGTAGAAAGCCAAGTCTCTGTCAGACCAACAATATCAGCGGAACAGGAATCAATAGCAGAAGACAGTTCGACGCGTTTATTCAGGACGCTGCGTACATTAGAAAAGAAAAAAGAAGCGTTTCCTGCGCAGCAACGAGACGGGCGTAGCTATGAGGTGCTAGAAGTGTCAGCACGTGCAGGTAGAGAGGGTTCTTTGTCCTTAGCTTGGGGTGAATTGATTTCGCGAACGCTGTCGCTTTCTGCGCAGTAAACGTAAGTTTTCTTGTTCATGACCAGTTTGTTAACGCGTAGCAAATACGGTTGCCCGGCTGCCTTAGCAAATTCCATTAATTTCTTCCTTGAATTTCGCGTGCTTTTGCAAAAATCTTCGCTAGCTGATACACCAGTTCCTTTGAATTTTTGTCTCTGCATCAGGATAGCATCTCTAACCTTAAATGACGAAAATTTGACGATAATTGGCCGAGCTTTTTTAGCGGCGTAACTTCCTAACCTATGTGCTCGGGAAACTTCGGAGTCAGAAATGTGCATGTCAAGGTGTCGGGAGAGTAGATCACGAACATGGCCTTCAGACTGAGCCCACGTCTCATTAGGGCTGTCCGATATACCAAAAAACAATACGTTCTCTCGTCTGGACCTGTCTTCAAGATCGTCCAGTCGGGCACTGAGTGTCTGGCCTTGCACCTTGACAGTTTCAGCGATTAGACGTGGCACATCACTGACTACTGCAGAACCGTCGCATGACTCGACGAAAGCTTCCACCGCCGACAACCTTTCCGTTAAATCAGCAACAGTTTGCGCTAATGCCTCCTGTTTAGTCTTTAGGTCGGCAAGAGCTTCCATTAGCTCATCGTGACGGTGATCACCTTTTTCAGATAGCTTAGCGATCGCGTCTAGTATTTCTTTGTTAGTATTTGCAGGGCCAGGGTTTAGTTCAACGTCTCCACAACATAGTAGAAGCTTTGTGACATGCACGCATTCGCACACACATTCAAATATGACACTTGGGCACGGTAGGAGCAGCAGACAGACGTTACTGGTTCGCTTACAGTAGAGAGAAGGAGGTTTACTGACCTGCACAAAAAGCAAAATCGGATTTCTGAGCGACCGCATCGTTGCCGCTCCACCGTGCCCACTGAAGGAACAGGAGAATTCCGTGGTCTTTATATGCTCTTGCGTCGCTGCAGTCGCCCGCAGTGTTGTGGACCAGGTGACGATGGAAAGGATGCCACCGTCAGATAGTGGCAGATGACGCAGGGGCGTGTTCATCCAGATCGGGGCCGCCAGCAACACCGGTGAAGAGTAGTTGGCACGCGCTGGATTCGCACGCGATGGTAATGTTCCAAACCAGGCGACTAACTGCACAAAAAGCAAAATCGGATTTCTGAGCGACCGCATCGTTGCCGCTCCACCGTGCCCACTGAAGGAACAGGAGAATTCCGTGGTCTTTATATGCTCTTGCGTCGCTGCAGTCGCCCGCAGTGTTGTGGACCAGGTGACGATGGAAAGGATGCCACCGTCAGATAGTGGCAGATGACGCAGGGGCGTGTTCATCCAGATCGGGGCCGCCAGCAACACCGGTGAAGAGTAGTTGGCACGCGCTGGATTCGCACGCGATGGTAATGTTCCAAACCAGGCGACTAACTGCACAAAAAGCAAAATCGGATTTCTGAGCGACCGCATCGTTGCCGCTCCACCGTGCCCACTGAAGGAACAGGAGAATTCCGTGGTCTTTATATGCTCTTGCGTCGCTGCAGTCGCCCGCAGTGTTGTGGACCAGGTGACGATGGAAAGGATGCCACCGTCAGATAGTGGCAGATGACGCAGGGGCGTGTTCATCCAGATCGGGGCCGCCAGCAACACCGGTGAAGAGTAGTTGGCACGCGCTGGATTCGCACGCGATGGTAATGTTCCAAACCAGGCGACTAACTGCACAAAAAGCAAAATCGGATTTCTGAGCGACCGCATCGTTGCCGCTCCACCGTGCCCAATAGATATGTTCTAATTGTGGTGAGAGTGGAGCAGGACTGTCTCCATGGCGCAATTGGCCAGCGCGATCGGCTGTGAACCAAAAAGTTGGAGCTTCGAGCCCTCCTGGGACTGGTGTTTTGCTTTTTTCTTTGCGCTGATAGCTTTGAAGATATGTACTGATGGTGGTGAGAGTGGAGCACGACTGTCTCCGTGGCGCTATTGGCTAGCGCGATCGGCTGTTAACCGAAATGTTGGAGGTTCGAGCCCATCTGGTGGTGGTGCGGTGCTTTTTTTTCTTTGGGCTGATAGCTTCGAAGATATGTTCTGACGGTGGTGAGAGTGGAGCAGGACTGTCTCCGTGGTGCAATGGGCTAGCGCGATCAGCTGTTGACCGAAAGGTTGGAGTTTCGAGCCCTCCCGTTAGTGGTGTGTTGCTTTTTTCTTTGCGCTTATAGTTTTGAAGATATGTTCTGATAGTGGTGAGAGTGGAGCAAGACTGTCTCCGTGGCGCAATGGGCTAGCGCGATCGGCTGTTAACCGAAAGGTTGGAGGTTTGAGCCCACCCGTGAGTGGTGTGTTGCTTTTTTCTTTGCGGTAATAGCTTTGAAGATATGTTCTGATGGTGGTGAGAGTGGAGCAGGACTGTCTTCGTGGCGCAATTGGCTAGCGCGATCGGCTGTTAACCGAAAGGTTGGAGGTTCGAGCCCACCCGGTGGTGGTGCGGCGCTTTTTTTGGGCTGATAGCTTTGAAGATAAATCTTATGGTGGTGAGAGTGGAGCAGGACTGTCTCCGTGGTGCGATTGGCTAGCGCGATCGGCTGTTGACCGAAAAGTTGGAGGTTCGAGCCTACCCGGTGGTTGTGCGGCGCTTTTTTTTCTGTGGGCTGATAGCTTTGAAGATCCGTTGTGATGGTGGTGAGAGTGGAGCAGGACTGTCTCCGTGGCGCAATTGGCTAGCGTGATCGGCTGTTAACCGAAAAGTTGGAGGTTCGAGCCCACCCGGTGGTGGTGCGGCGCTTTTTTTTCTTTGGGCTGATAGCTTTGAAGATATGTTTTTATGGTGATGAGAGTGGAGCAGGACTGTCTCCGTGGAGCAATTGGCTAGCGCGATCGGCTGTTAACCAAAAGTTCGGAGGTTCGAGCCCACCCGGCAATGGTGCGGCGCTTTTTTTTGGGCTGATAGCTTTGAAGATATCTTCTTACGGTGGTGAGAGTGGAGCAGGACTGTCTCCGTGGCGCAATTGGCTAGCGCGATCGGCTGTTAACCGAAAAGTTGGAGGTTCGAGCCTACCCGGTGGTTGTGCGGCGCTTTTTTTTCTGTGGGCTGATAGCTTTGAAGATATGTTCTGATGGTGGTGAGAGTGGAGCAGGACTGTCTCCGTGGCGTAATTGGCTAGCGTGATCGGCTGTTAACCAAACAGTTGGAGGTTCGAGCCCACCCGGTGGTGGTGCGGCGCTTTTTTTTCTTTGGGCTGATAGCTTTGAATATATGTTCTGATGGTGGTGAGAGTGGAGCAGGACTGTCTCCGTGGTGCAATTGGCTAGCGCGATCGGCTGTTAACCAAAAGGTCGGAGGTTCGAGCCCACGCGGTGATGGTATGGCGCTTTTTTTCTTTGGGCTGATAGCTATGAAAATATGTTCTGATGGTGGTGAGAGTGGAGCAGGACTGTCTCTGTGGCGCAATTGGCTAGCGCGATCGGCTGTTAACCAAAAGGTCGGAGGTTCGAGCCCACGCGGTGATGGTATGGCGCTTTTTTTCTTTGGGCTGATAGCTATGAAAATATGTTGTGATGGTGGTGAGAGTGGAGCACGATTGTCTTCGTGGCGCAATTGGCTAGCGCGATCTGCTGTTAACCGAAAGGTTGGAGGTTCGAGCCCACCCGGTGGTGGTGCGGCTCTTTTTTTTTCTTTGGACGGATAGCTTTGAAGATATGTTCTAATTGTGGTGAGAGTGGAGCAGGACTGTCTCCGTGGCGCAATTGGCCAGCGCGATCGGCTGTAAAGCGACAAGTTTGAGGTTCGAGCCCTCCCGGGAGTGGTGTTTTGCTTTCTTCGTTGCGCTGATAGCTTTGAATATATGTTCTGATGGTGGTGAGAGTGGAGCAGGACTGTCTCCGTGGCGCAATTGGCTAGCGCGATCGGCTGTTAACCGAAAGGTTGGAGTTTCGAGCCCACCCGGCGGTGGTGCGGCGCTTTTTTTTTCTCTGGGCTGATAGCTCTGAATAAATGGTCTGATGGTGGTGAGAGTGGAGCACGACTGTCTCCGTGGCGCTATTGGCTAGCGCGATCGGCTGTTAACCGAAAAGTTGGAGGTTCGAGCCCATCTGGTGGTGGTTGGGCGCTTTTTTCTTTGGGCTGATAGCTATGAAAATATGTTGTGATGGTGGTGAGAGTGGAGCAGGACTGTCTCTGTGGCGCAATTGGCTAGGGCGATCGGCTGTTAACCGAAAGGTTGGAGTTTCGAGCCCACCCGGCGGTGCTGCGGCGCTTTTTTTTCTCTGGGCTGATAGCTTTGAAGATATGTTCTGATGGTGGTGAGAGTAGAGCAGGACTGTCTCCGTGGCACAATTGGCTAGCGCGATCGGCAGTTAACCGAAAGGTTGGAGGTTCGAGCCCACCCGGTGGTGGTGCGGCGCTTTTTTTTTCTTTGGGGTGATAGCTCTGAAGAAATGGTCTGACGGTGGTGAGAGTGGAGCAGGACTGTCCCCGTGGCGCGATTGGCTAGCGCGATCGGCTGTTAACCGAAAAGTTGGAGGTTCGAGCCCTCCCGAGTGGGGTGTGTTGCTTTTTTCTTTGCGCTGATAGCTTTGAAGATATGTTCTGATGGTGGTGAGAGTGGGGCACGATTGTCTCCGTGGCGCAATTGGCTAGCGCGATCTGCTGTTAACCGAAAGGTTGAAGGTTCGAGCCCACCCGGTGGTGGTGCGGCTCTTTTTTTTCTCTGGGCTGATAGCTTTGAAGATATGTTCTGATGGTGGTGAGAGTAGAGCAGGACTGTCTCCGTGGCACAATTGGCTAGCGCGATCGGCAGTTAACCGAAAGGTTGGAGGTTCGAGCCCACCCGGTGGTGGTGCGGCGCTTTTTTTTGGGCTGATAGCTTTGAAGATATGTTCTTACGGTGGTGAGAGTGGAGCAGGACTGTCTCCGTGGCGCAATTGGCTAGCGCGATCGGCTGTTAACCGAAAAGTTGGAGGTTCGAGCCTACCCGGTGGTTGTGCGGCGCTTTTTTTTCTGTGGGCTGATAGCTTTGAAGATATGTTCTGATGGGGGTGAGAGTGGAGCAGGACTGTCTCCGTGGCGTAATTGGCTAGCGTGATCGACTGTTAACCAAACAGTTGGAGGTTCGAGCCCACCCGGTGGTGGTGCGGCGCTTTTTTTTCTTTGGGCTGATAGCTTTGAATATATGTTCTGATGGTGGTGAGAGTGGAGCAGGACTGTCTCCGTGGCGCAATTGGCTAGCGCGATCGGCTGTTAACCAAAAGGTCGGAGGTTCGAGCCCACGCGGTGATGGTATGGCGCTTTTTTTCTTTGGGCTGATAGCTATGAAAATATGTTCTGATGGTGGTGAGAGTGGAGCAGGACTGTCTCCTTGGCGCAATTGGCTAGGGCGATCGGCTGTTAACCGAAAAGTTGGAGGTCGGAGCCCTCCCGGGTGGGGTGTGTTGCTTTTTTCTTTGCGCTGATAGCTTTGAAGATATTTTCTGATGGTGGTGAGAGTGGAGCACGATTGTCTCCGTGGCGCAATTGGCTAGCGCGATCTGCTGTTAACCGAAAGGTTGGAGGTTCGAGCCCACCCAGTGGTGGTGCGGCTCTTTTTTTTCTTTTGGCGGATAGCTTTGAAGATATGTTCTAATTGTGGTGAGAGTGGAGCAGGACTGTCTCCGTTGCGCAATTGGCCAGCGCGATCGGCTGTAAAGCGAAAAGTTTGAGGTTCGAGCCCTCCCGGGAGTGGTGTTTTGCTTTCTTCGTTGCGCTGATTGCTTTGAATATATGTTCTGATGGTGGTGAGAGTGGAGCAGGACTGTCTCCGTGGCGCAATTGGCTAGCGCGATCGGCTGTTAACCAAAAGGTCGGAGGTTCGAGCCCACGCGGTGATGGTATGGCGCTTTTTTTCTTTGGGCTGATAGCTATGAAAATATGTTGTGATGGTGGTGAGAGTGGAGCAGGACTGTCTCTGTGGCGCAATTTGCTAGGGCGATCGGCTGTTAACCGGAAGGTTGGAGTTTCGAGCCCACCCGGCGGTGGTGCGGCGCTTTTTTTTCTCTGGGCTGATAGCTTTGAAGATATGTTCTGATGGTGGTGAGAGTGGAACAGGACTGTCTCCATGGCGCAATTGGCTAGCGCGATCAGCTGTTAACCAAAAGGTCGGAGGTTCGAGCCCACCCGGTGGTGGTATGGCGCTTTTTTTTCTTTGGGTTGATAGCTTTGAAGATATGTTCTGATGGTGGTGAGAGTGGAACAGGACTGTCTCCGTGGCGCAATTGACTAGCGCGATCGGCTGTTAACCGAAAGGTTGGAGTTTCGAGCCCACGCGGCGGTGGTGCGGCGCTTTTTTTTCTCTGGGCTGATAGCTTTGAAGATATGTTCTGATGGTGTTGAGAGTAGAGCAGGACTGTCTCCGTGGCACAATTGGCTAGCGCGATCGGCAGTTAACCGAAAGGTTGGAGGTTCGAGCCCACCGGGTGGTGGTGCGGCGCTTTTTTTTTCTTTGCGGTGATAGTTCTGAAGAAATGGTCTGACGGTGGTGAGAGTGGAGCAGGACGGTCCCCATGGCGCAATTGGCTAGCGCGATCGGCTGTTAACCGAAAAGTTGGAGGTTCGAGCCCTCCCGGGTGGGGTGTGTTGCTTTTTTCTTTGCGCTGATAGCTTTGAAAATATGTTCTGATGTTGGTGAGAGTAGAGCACGATTGTCTCCGTGGCGCAATTGGCTAGGGCGATCTGCTGTTAACCGAAAGGTTGGAGGTTCGAGCCCACCCGGTGGTGGTGCGGCGCTTTTTTTTCTTTGGGCTGATAGCTTTGAAGATATGTTCTAATTGTGGTGAGAGTGGAGCAGGACTGTCTCCATGGCGCAATTGGCCAGCGCGATCGGCTGTGAACCGAAAATTTGGAGCTTCGAGCCCTCCTGGGAGTGGTGTTTTGCTTTTTTCTTTGCGCTGATAGCTTTGAAGATATGTTCTGATGGTGGTGAGAGTGGAGCACGACTGTCTCCGTGGCGCTATTAGCTAGCGCGATCGCCTGTTAACCGACAAGTTGGAGGTTCGAGCCCATCTGGTGGTGGTGCGGTGCTTTTTTTTCTGTGGGCTGATAGCTTCGAAGATATGTTCTGATGGTGGTGAGAGGGGAGCAAGACTGTCTCCGTGGCGCAATGGGCTAGCGCGATCAGCTGTTGACCGAAAGGTTGGAGTTTCGAGCCCTCCCGTTAGTGGTGTGTTGCTTTTTTCTTTGCGCTTATAGCTTTGAAGTTATGTTCTGATAGTGGTGAGAGTGGAGCAAGACTGTCTCCGTGGCGCAATGGGCTAGCGCGATCGGCTGTTAACCGAAAGGTTGGAGGTTCGAGCCCACGCGGTGGTGGTGCAGCGCTTTTTTTCTTTGCGCTGATAGCTTTGAAGATATGTTCTGATGATGGTGAGAGTGGAGCAAGACTGCCTCCGTGGCGCAATGGGCTAGTGCGATCGGCTGTTAACCGAAAGGTTTGAGTTTCGAGCCCTCCCGTGAGTGGTGCGTTGCTTTTTTCTTTGCGGTAATAGCTTTGAAGATATGTTCTGATGGTGGTGAGAGTGGAGCAGGACTGTCTTCGTGGCGCAATTGGCTAGCGCGATCGGCTGTTAACCGAAAGGTTGGAGGTTCGAGCCCACCCGGTGGTGGTGCGGCGCTTTTTTTGGTCTGATAGCTTTGAAGATAAATCTTATGATGGTGAGAGTGGAGCAGGACTGTCTCCGTGGCGCGATTGGCTAGCGCGATCGGCTGTTGACCGAAAAGTTGGAGGTTCGAGCCTACCCGGTGGTTGTGCGGCGCTTTTTTTTCTGTGGGCTGATAGCTTTGAAGATACGTTGCGATGGTGGTGAGAGTGGAGCAGGACTGTCTCCGTGGCGCAATTGGCTAGCGTGATCGGCTGTTAACCGAAAAGTTGGAGGTTCGAGCCCACCCGGTGGTGGTGCGGCGCTTTTTTTTCTTTTGGCTGATAGCTTTGAAGATATGTTTTTATGGTGATGAGAGTGGAGCAGGACTGTCTCCGTGGAGCAATTGGCTAGCGCGATCGGCTGTTAACCAAATGTTCGGAGATTCGAGCCCACCCGGTGGTGGTGCGGCGCTTTTTTTGGGCTGATAGCTTTGAAGATATGTTCTTACGGTGGTGAGAGTGAAGCAGGACTGTCTCCGTGGCGCAATTGGCTAGCGCGATCGGCTGTTAACCGAAAAGTTGGAGGTTCGAGCCTACCCGGTGGTTGTGCGGCGCTTTTTTTTCTGTGGGTTGATAGCTTTGAAGATATGTTCTGATGGTGGTGAGAGTGGAGCAGGACTGTCTCCGTGGCGTAATTGGCTAGCGTGTTCGGCTGTTAACCGAACAGTTGGAGGTTCGAGCCCACCCGGTGGTGGTCGGGCGCTTTTTTTTCTTTGGGCTGATAGCTTTGAATATATGTTCTGATGGTGGTGAGAGTGGAGCAGGACTGTCTCCGTGGCGCAATTGGCTAGCGCGATCGGCTGTTAACCAAAAGGTCGGAGGTTCGAGCCCACGTGGTGATGGTATGGCGCTTTTTTCTTTGGGCTGATAGCTATGAAAATATGTTCTGATGGTGGTGAGAGTGGAGCAGCACTGTCTCTGTGGCGCAATTGGCTAGGGCGATCGGCTGTTAACCGAAAGGTTGGAGTTTCGAGCCCACCCGGCGGTGGTGCGGCGCTTTTTTTTCTCTGGGCTGATAGCTTTGAAGATATGTTCTGATGGTGGTGAGAGTAGAGCAGGACTGTCTCCGTGGCACAATTGGCTAGCGCGATCGGCAGTTAACCGAAAGGTTGGAGGTTCGAGCCCACCCGGTGGTGGTGCGGCGCTTTTTTTTCTTTGGGGTGATAGCTCTGAAGAAATGGTCTGACGGTGGTAAGAGTGGAGCAGGACGGTCCCCGTGGCGCAATTGGCTAGCGCGATCGGCTGTTAACCGAAAAGTTGGAGGTTCGAGCCCTCCCGGGTGGGGTGTGTTGCTTTTTTCTTTGCGCTGATAGCTTTGAAGATATGTTCTGATGGTGGTGAGAGTGGGGCACGATTGTCTCCGTGGCGCAATTGGCTAGCGCGATCTGCTGTTAACCGAAAGGTTGAAGGTTCGAGCCCACCCGGTGGTGGTGCGGCTCTTTTTTTTCTCTGGGCTGATAGCTTTGAAGATATGTTCTGATGGTGGTGAGAGTAGAGCAGGACTGTCTCCGTGGCACAATTGGCTAGCGCGATCGGCAGTTAACCGAAAGGTTGGAGGTTCGAGCCCACCCGGTGGTGGTGCGGCGCTTTTTTTTTCTTTGGGGTGATAGCTCTGAAGAAATGGTCTGACGGTGGTGAGAGTGGAGCAGGACGGTCCCCGTGGCGCTATTGGCTAGCGCGATCGGCTGTTAACCGAAAAGTTGGAGGTTCGGGCCCTCCCGGGTGGGGTGTGTTGCTTTTTTCTTTGCGCTGATAGCTTTGAAGATATGTTCTGATGGTGGTGAGGGTGGGGCACGATTGTCTCCGTGGCGCAATTGGCTAGCGCGATCTGCTGTTAACCGAAAGGTTGAAGGTTCGAGCCCACCCGGTGGTGGTGCGGCTCTTTTTTTTCTTTGGGCTGATAGCTTTGAAGATATGTTCTAATTGTGGTGAGAGTGGAGCAGGACTGTCTCCGTGGCGCAATTGGCCAGCGCGATCGGCTGTAAACCGAAAAGTTTGAGGTTCGAGCCCTCCCGGGAGTGGTGTTTTGCTTTTTTCTTTGCGCTGATAGCTTTGAAGATATGTTCTGATGGTGGTCAGAGTGGAGCACGACTGTCTCCGTGGCGCAATTGGCTAGCGCGATCGGCTGTTAACCGAAAGGTTGGAGGTTCGAGCCCATCCGGTGGTGGTGCGGTGCTTTTTTTCTTTGGGCTGATAGCTTTAAAGATATGTTCTGATGGTGGTGAGAGGGGAGCAAGACTGTCTCCGTGGCGCAATGGGCTAGCGCGATCAGCTGTTGACCGAAAGGTTGGAGTTTTGAGCCCTCCCGTTAGTGGTGTGTTGCTTTTTTCTTTGCGCGGATAGCTTTGAAGATATGTTCTGATGGTGGTGAGAGTGGAGCAAGACTGTCTCCGTGGCGCAATGGGCTAGCGCGATCGGCTGTTAACCGAAAGGTTGGACGTTCGAGCCCACGCGGTGGTGGTGCAGCGCTTTTTTTCTTTGCGCTGATAGCTTTGAAGATATGTTCTGATGATGGTGAGAGTGGAGCAAGCCTGCCTCCGTGGCGCAATGGGCTAGCGCGATCGGCTGTTAACCGAAAGGTTTGAGTTTCGAGCCCTCCCGGGAGTGGTGTGTTGCTTTTTTCTTTGCGGTAATAGCTTTGAAGATATGTTCTGATGGTGGTGAGAGTAGAGCAGGACTGTCTTCGTGGCGCAATTGGCTAGCGCCATCGGCTGTTAACCGAAAGGTTGGAGGTTCGAGCCCAACCGGTGGTGGTGCGGCGCTTTTTTTTCTTTGGGGTGATAGCTCTGAAGATCTGTTCTGACGGTGGTGAGAGTGGAGCACGACTGTCTCCGGGGGGCAATTGGCAGGCGTGATCGGCTGTTAACCGAAAGGTAGGAGGTTCGAGCCCACCCGGTGGTGGTGCGGCGCTTTTTTTTTTGGGCTGATAGCTTTGAAGATATGTTCTTACGGTGGTGAGAGTGGAGCAGGACTGTCTCCGTGGCGCAATTGGCTAGCGCGATCGGCTGTTAACAGAAAAGTTGGAGGTTCGAGCCTACCCGGTGGTTGTGTGGCGCTTTTTTTTCTGTGGGCTGATAGCTTTGAAGATATGTTCTGATGGTGGTGAGAGACGAGCAGGACTGTCTCCGTGGCGTAATTGGCTAGCGTGATCGGCTGTTAACCAAAAAGTTGGAGGTTCGAGCCCACCCGGTGGTGGTGCGGCGCTTTTTTTCTTTGGGCTGATAGCTTTGAATATATGTTCTGATGGTGGTGAGATTGGAGCAGGACTGTCTCCGTGGCGCAATTGGCTAGAGCGATCGGCTGTTAACCAAAAGGTCGGAGGTTCGAGCCCACCCGGTGGTGGTGCGGCGCTTTTTTTTCTTTGGGCTGATAGCTTTGAAGATATGTTCTTATGGTGGTGAGAGTGGAGCAGGACTGTCTCCGTGGCGCAATTGGCTAGCGCGATCGGCTGTTAACCGAAAAGTTGGAGGTTGGAGCCTACCCGGTGGTTGTGCGGCGCTTTTTTTCTGTGGGCTGATAGCTTTGAAGATATGTTCTGATGGTGCTTAGAGTGGAGCAGGACTGTCTCCGTGGCGCAGTTGGCTAGCGTGATCGTCTGTTAACCGAAAAGTTGGAGGTTCGAGCCCACTCGGTGGTGGTGCGGCGCTTTTTTTTCTTTGGGCTGATAGCTTTGAATATATGTTCTTATGGTTGTGAGAGTGGAGCAGGACTGTCTCCGTGGCACAAATGGCTAGCGCTATCGGCTGTTAACCAAAAGGTCGGAGGTTCGAGCCCACCCGGTGGTGGTGCAGCGCTTTTTTTTCTTTGGGCTGATAGCTTTGAAGATATGTTCTTATGGTGGTGAGAGTGGAGCAGGACTGTCTCCGTGGCGCAATTGGCTAGCGCGATCGGCTGTTAACCGAAAAGTTGAAGGTTCGAGCCTACCCTGTGGTTGTGCGGCGCTTTTGTTTCCGTGGGCTGATAGCTTTGAAGATATGTTCTGAAGGTGGTGAGAGTGGAGCATGACTGTCTCCATGGCGCAATTGGCTAGCGTGATCGGCTGTTAACCGAAAAGTTGGAGGTTCGAGCCCGCCTCGTGGTGGTGCGGCACTTTTTTTTCTTTGGGCTGATAGCTTTGAAGATATGTTTTGATGGTGGTGAGAGTGGAGCAGGACTGTCTCCATGGCGCAATTGGCTAGCGCGATTGGCTGTTAACCAAAAGGTCGGAGGTTCGAGCCCACGCGGTGGTGGTATGGCGCTTTTTTTCTTTAGGTTGATAGCTTTGAAAGTATGTTCTGATGGTGGTGAGAGTGGAGCAGGACTGTCTCTGTGGCGCAATTGGCTAGGGCGATCGGCTCTTAACCGAAAAGTTGGAGGTTCGAGCCCACCTCGTGGTGGTGCGGCGCTTTTTTTTCTTTGGGCTGATAGCTTTGAAGATATGTTCTGATGGTGGTGAGAGTAGAGCAGGACTGTCTCCGTGGCGCAATTGGCTAGCGCGATCGGCTGTTAACCAAAAGGTCGGAGGTTCGAGCCCACCCGGTGGTGGTATGGCGCTTTTTTGGGGGTTGATAGCTTTGAAGATATGTTCTGATGGTGGTGAGAGTGGAGCAGGACTGTCTCCGTGGCGCAATTGGCTAGCGCGATCGGCTGTTAACCGAAAGGTTGGAGTTTCGAGCCCACCCGGCGGTGGTGCGGTGCTTTTTTTTCTCTGGGCTGATAGCTTTGAAGATATGTGGTGAGAGTAGAGCAGGACTGTCTCCGTGGCACAATTGGCTAGCGCGATCGGCTGTTAACCGAAAAGTTGGACGTTCGAGCCCATCTGGTGGTGGTGCAGCGCTTTTTTTCTTTGCGCTGATAGCTTTGAAGATATGTTCTGATGATGGTGAGAGTGGAGCAAGACTGCCTCCGTGGCGCAATGGGCTAGTGCGATCGGCTGTTAACCGAAAGGTTTGAGTTTCGAGCCCTCCCGTGAGTGGTGCGGCGCTTTTTTTGGTCTGATAGCTTTGAAGATAAATCTTATGGTGGTGAGAGTGGAGCAGGACTGTCTCCGTGGCGCGATTGGCTAGCGCGATCGCCTGTTGACCGAAAAGTTGGAGGTTCGAGCCTACCCGGTGGTTGTGCGGCGCTTTTTTTTCTGTGGGCTGATAGCTTTGAAGATACCTTGTGATGGTGGTGAGAGTGGAGCAGGACTGTCTCCGTGGCGCAATTGGCTAGCGTGATCGGCTGTTAACCGAAAAGTTGGAGGTTCGAGCCCACCCGGTGGTGGTGCGGCGCTTTTTTTCTTTGCGGTAATGGCTTTGAAGATATGTTCTGATGGTGGTGAGAGTGGAGCAGGACTGTCTTCGTGGCGCAATTGGCTAGCGCTATCGGCTGTTAACCGAAAGGTTGGAGGTTCGAGCCCACCCGGTGGTGGTGCGGCGCTTTTTTTGGTCTGATAGCTTTGAAGATAAATCTTATGGTGGTGAGAGTGGAGCAGGACTGTCTCCGTGGCGCGATTGGCTAGCGCGATCGGCTGTTGACCGAAAAGTTGGAGGTTCGAGCCTACCCGGTGGTTGTGCGGCGCTTTTTTTCTGTGGGCTGATAGCTTTGAAGATACGTTGTGATGGTGGTGAGAGTGGAGCAGGACTGTCTCCGTGGCGCATTTGGCTAGCGTGATCGGCTGTTAACCGAAAAGTTGGAGGTTCGAGCCCACCCGGTGGTGGTGCGGCGCTTTTTTTTCTTTTGGCTGATAGCTTTGAAGATATGTTTTTATGGTGATGAGAGTGGAGCAGGACTGTCTCCGTGGAGCAATTGGCTAGCGCGATCGGCTGTTAACCAAAAGTTCGGAGATTCGAGCCCACCCGGTGGTGGTGCGGCGCTTTTTTTTGGGCTGATAGCTTTGAAGATATGTTCTTACGGTGGTGAGAGTGAAGCAGGACTGTCTCCGTGGCGCAATTGGCTAGCGCGATCGGCTGTTAACCGAAAAGTTGGAGGTTCGAGCCTACCCGGTGGTTGTGCGGCGCTTTTTTTTCTGTGGGCTGATAGCTTTGAAGATATGTTCTGATGGTGGTGAGAGTGGAGCAGGACTGTCTCCGTGGCGTAATTGGCTAGCGTGATCGGCTGTTAACCGAACAGTTGGAGGTTCGAGCCCACCCGGTGGTGGTTGGGCGCTTTTTTTTCTTTGGGCTGATAGCTTTGAATATATGTTCTGATGGTGGTGAGAGTGGAGCAGGACTGTCTCCGTGGCGCAATTGGCTAGCGCGATCAGCTGTTAACCAAAAGGTCGGAGGTTCGAGCCCACGCGGTGATGGTATGGCGCTTTTTTTCTTTGGGCTGATAGCTATGAAAATATGTTCTGATGGTGGTGAGAGTGGAGCAGGACTGTCTCTGTGGCGCAATTGGCTAGGGCGATCGGCTGTTAACCGAAAGGTTGGAGTTTCGAGCCCACCCGGCGGTGGTGCGGCGCTTTTTTTTCTCTGGGCTGATAGCTTTGAAGATATGTTCTGATGGTGGTGAGAGTAGAGCAGGACTGTCTCCGTGGCACAATTGGCTAGCGCGATCGGCAGTTAACCGAAAGGTTGGAGGTTCGAGCCCACCCGGTGGTGGTGCGGCGCTTTTTTTTTCTTTGGGGTGATAGCTCTGAAGAAATGGTCTGACGGTGGTGAGAGCGGAGCAGGACGGTCCCCGTGGCGCAATTGGCTAGCGCGATCGGCTGTTAACCGAAAAGTTGGAGGTTCGAGCCCTCCCGGGTGGGGTGTGTTGCTTTTTTCTTTGCGCTGATAGCTTTGAAGATATGTTCTGATGGTGGTGAGAGTGGGGCACGATTGTCTCCGTGGCGCAATTGGCTAGCGCGATCTGCTGTTAACCGAAAGGTTGAAGGTTCGAGCCCACCCGGTGGTGGTGCGGCTCTTTTTTTTCTCTGGGCTGATAGCTTTGAAGATATGTTCTGATGGTGGTGAGAGTAGAGCAGGACTGTCTCCGTGGCACAATTGGCTAGCGCGATCGGCAGTTAACCGAAAGGTTGGAGGTTCGAGCCCACCCGGTGGTGGTGCGGCGCTTTTTTTTCTTTGGGGTGATAGCTCTGAAGAAATGGTCTGACGGTCGTGAGAGTGGAGCAGGACGGTCCCCGTGGCGCAATTGGCTAGCGCGATCGGCTGTTAACCGAAAAGTTGGAGGTTCGAGCCCTCCCGGGTGGGGTGTGTTGCTTTTTTCTTTGCGCTGATAGCTTTGAAGATATGTTCTGATGGTGGTGAGAGTGGGGCACGATTGTCTCCGTGGCGCAATTGGCTAGCGCGATCTGCTGTTAACCGAAAGGTTGAAGGTTCGAGCCCACCCGGTGGTGGTGCGGCTCTTTTTTTTCTTTGGGCTGATAGCTTTGAAGATATGTTCTAATTGTGGTGAGAGTGGAGCAGGACTGTCTCCGTGGCGCAATTGGCCAGCGCGATCGGCTGTAAACCGAAAAGTTTGAGGTTCGAGCCCTCCCGGGAGTGGTGTTTTGCTTTTTTCTTTGCGCTGATAGCTTTGAAGATATGTTCTGATGGTGGTCAGAGTGGAGCACGACTGTCTCCATGGCGCAATTGGCTAGCGCGATCGGCTGTTAACCGAAAGGTTGGAGGTTCGAGCCCATCCGGTGGTGGTGCGGTGCTTTTTTTCTTTGGGCTGATAGCTTTAAAGATATGTTCTGATGGTGGTGAGAGGGGAGCAAGACTGTCTCCGTGGCGCAATGGGCTAGCGCGATCAGCTGTTGACCGAAAGGTTGGAGTTTTGAGCCCTCCCGTTAGTGGTGTGTTGCTTTTTTCTTTGCGCTGATAGCTTTGAAGATATGTTCTGATGGTGGTGAGAGTGGAGCAAGACTGTCTCCGTGGCGTAATGGGCTAGCGCGATCGGCTGTTAACCGAAAGGTTGGACGTTCGAGCCCACGCGGTGGTGGTGCAGCGCTTTTTTTCTTTGCGCTGATAGCTTTGAAGATATGTTCTGTTGATGGTGAGAGTGGAGCAAGCCTGCCTCCGTGGCGCAATGGGCTAGCGCGATCGGCTGTTAACCGAAAGGTTTGAGTTTCGAGCCCTCCCGGGAGTGGTGTGTTGCTTTTTTCTTTGCGGTAATAGCTTTGAAGATATGTTCTGATTGTGGTGAGAGTAGAGCAGGACTGTCTTCGTGGCGCAATTGGCTAGCACGATCGGCTGTTAACCGAAAGGTTGGAGGTTCGAGCCTAACCGGTGGTGGTGCGGCGCTTTTTTTTCTTTGGGGTGATAGCTCTGAAGATCTGTTCTGACGGTGGTGAGAGTGGAGCACGACTGTCTCCGTGGGGCAATTGGCAGGCGTGATCGGCTGTTAACCGAAAGGTAGGAGGTTCGAGCCCACCCGGTGGTGGTGCGGCGCTTTTTTTTTGGGCTGATAGCTTTGAAGATATGTTCTTACGGTGGTGAGAGTGGAGCAGGACTGTCTCCGTGGCGCAATTGGCTAGCGCGATCGGCTGTTAATAGAAAAGTTGGAGGTTCGAGCCTACCCGGTGGTTGTGTGGCGCTTTTTTTTCTGTGGGCTGATAGCTTTGAAGATATGTTCTGATGGTGGTGAGAGACGAGCAGGACTGTCTCCGTGGCGTAATTGGCTAGCGTGATCGGCTGTTAACCAAAAAGTTGGAGGTTCGAGCCCACCCGGTGGTGGTGCGGCGCTTTTTTTCTTTGGGCTGATAGCTTTGAATATATGTTCTGATGGTGGTGAGATTGAAGCAGGACTGTCTCCGTGGCGCAATTGGCTAGAGCGATCGGCTGTTAACCAAAAGGTCGGAGGTTCGAGCCCACCCGGTGGTGGTGCGGCGCTTTTTTTTCTTTGGGCTGATAGCTTTGAAGATATGTTCTTATGGTGGTGAGAGTGGAGCAGGACTGTCTCCGTGGCGCAATTGGCTAGCGCGATCGGCTGTTAACCGAAAAGTTGGAGGTTGGAGCCTACCCGGTGGTTGTGCGGCGCTTTTTTTTCTGTGGGCTGATAGCTTTGAAGATATGTTCTGATGGTGCTGAGAGTGGAGCAGGACTGTCTCGTTGGCGCAGTTGGCTAGCGTGATCGTCTGTTAACCGAAAAGTTGGAGGTTCGAGCCCACTCGGTGGTGGTGCGGCGCTTTTTTTTCTTTGGGCTGATAGCTTTGAAGATATGTTTTATGGTTGTGAGAATAGAGCAGGACTGTCTCCGTGGCATAAATGGCTAGCGCTATCGGCTGTTAACCAAAAGGTCGGAGGTTCGAGCCCACCCGGTGGTGGTGCAGCTCTTTTTTTTCTTTGGGCTGATAGCTTTGAAGATATGTTCTTATGGTGGTGAGAGTGGAGCAGGACTGTCTCCGTGGCGCAATTGGCTAGCGCGATCGGCTGTTAACCGAAAAGTTGGAGGTTCGAGCCTACCCTGTGGTTGTGCGGCGCTTTTGTTTCCGTGGGCTGATAGCTTTGAAGATATGTTCTGAAGGTGGTGAGAGTGGAGCATGACTGTCTCCATGGCGCAATTGGCTAGCGTGATCGGCTGTTAACCGAAAAGTTGGAGGTTCGAGCCCGCCTCGTGGTGGTGCGGCACTTTTTTTTCTTTGTGCTGATAGCTTTGAAGATATGTTCTGATGGTGGTGAGAGCGGAGCAGGACTGTCTCCATGGCGCAATTGGCTAGCGCGATCGGCTGTTAACCAAAAGGTCGGAGGTTCGAGCCCACCCGGTGGTGGTATGGCGCTTTTTTTTGGGTTGATAGCTTTGAAGATATGTTCTGATGGTGGTGAGAGTGGAGCAGGACTGTCTCCGTGGCGCAATTGGCTAGCGCGATCGGCTGTTAAACGAAAGGTTGGAGTTTCGAGCCCACCCGGCGGTGGTGCGGTGCTTTTTTTTCTCTGGGCTGATAGCTTTGAAGATATGTTCTGATGGTGGTGAGAGTAGAGCAGGACTGTCTCCGTGGCACAATTGGCTAGCGCGATCGGCAGTTAACCGAAAGGTTGGAGGTTCGAGCCCACCCGGTGGTGGTGCGGCGCTTTTTTTTTCTTTGCGGTGATAGCTCTGAAGAAATGGTCTGACGGTGGTGAGAGTGGAGCAGGACGGTCCCCGTGGCGCAATTGGCTAGCGCGATCGGCTGTTAACTGAACAGTTGGAGGTTCGAGCCCTCCCGGGTGGGGTGTGTTGCTTTTTTCTTTGCGCTGATAGCTTTGAAAATATGTTCTGATGGTGGTGAGAGTGGAGCACGATTGTCTCCGTGGCGCAACTGGCTAGGGCGATCTGCTGTTAACCGAAAGGTTGGACGTTCGAGCCGACCCGGTGGTGGTGCGGCGCTTTTTTTTCTTTGGGCTGATAGCTTTGAAGATATGTTCTAATTGTGATGAGAGTGGAGCAGGACTGTCTCCATGGTGCAATTGGCCAGCGCGATCGGCTGTGAACCGAAAAGTTGGAGCTTCGAGCCCTCCTGGGAGTGGTGTTTTGCTTTTTTCTTTGCGCTGATAGCTTTGAAGATATGTTCTGATGGTGGTGAGAGTGGAGCACGACTGTCTCTGTGGCGCTATTGGCTAGCGCGATCGGCTGTTAACCGAAATGTTGGAGGTTCGAGCCCATCTGGTGGTGGTGCAGCGCTTTTTTTCTTTGCGCTGATAGCTTTGAAGATATGTTCTGATGATGGTGAGAGTGGAGCAAGACTGCCTCTGTGGCGCAATGGGCTAGTGCGATCGGCTGTTAACCGAAAGGTTTGAGTTTCGAGCCCTCCCTTGAGTGGTGTGTTGCTTTTTTCTTTGCGGTAATAGCTTTGAAGATATGTTCTGATGGTGGTGAGAGTGGAGCAGGACTGTCTTCGTGGCGCAATTGGCTAGCGCTATCGGCTGTTAACCGAAAGGTTGGAGGTTCGAGCCCACCCGGTGGTGGTGCGGCGCTTTTTTTGGGCTGATAGCTTTGAAGATAAATCTTATGGTGGTGAGAGTGGAGCAGGACTGTCTCCGTGGCACGATTGGCTAGCGCGATCGGCTGTTGACCGAAAAGTTGGAGGTTCGAGCCTACCCGGTGGTTGTGCGGCGCTTTTTTTTCTGTGGGCTGATAGCTTTGAAGATACGTTGTGATGGTGGTGAGAGTGGAGCAGGACTGTCTCCGTGGCGCAATTGGCTAGCGTGATCGACTGTTAACCGAAAAGTTGGAGGTTCGAGCCCACCCGGTGGTGGTGCGGCGCTTTTTTTTCTTTGGGCTGATAGCTTTGAAGATATGTTTTTATGGTGATGAGAGTGGAGCAGGACTGTCTCCGTGGAGCAATTGCCTAGCGCGATCGGCTGTTAACCAAAAGTTCGGAGGTTCGAGCCCACACGGTGGTGGTGCGGCGCTTTTTTTTCTTTGGGCTGGTAGGTTTGAAGATATGTTCTTATGGTGGTGAGAGTGGAGCAGGACTGTCTCCGTGGCGCAATTGGCTCGCGCGATCGGCTGTTAACCGAAAAGTTGGAGGTTCGAGCCTACCCGGTGGTTGTGTGGCGCTTTTTTTTCTGTGGGCTGATAGCTTTGAAGATATGTTCTGATGGTGGTGAGAGTGAAGCAGGACTGTCTCCATGGCGCAATTGGCTAGCACGATCGGCTGTTAACCAAAAGGTCGGAGGTTCGAGCCCACCCGGTGGTGGTATGGCGCTTTTTTTGTTTGGGCTGATAGCTTTGAAGATATGTTCTGATGGTGGTGCGAGTGGAGCAAGACTGTCTCCGTGGCGCACTGGGCTAGCGCGATCGGCTGTTAACCGAAAGGTTGGAGGTTCGAGCCCACGCGATGGTGGTGCAGCGCTTTTTTTCTTTGCGCTGATAGCTTTGAAGATATGTTCTGATGATGGTGAGAGTGGAGCATGACTGCCTCCGTGGCGCAATGGGCTAGCGCGATCGGCTGTTAACCGAAAGGTTGGAGTTTCGAGCCCTCCCGGGAGTGGTTTGTTGCTTTTTTTTGCGGTAATAGCTTTGAAGTTATGTTCTGATGGTGGTGAGAGTGGAGCAGGACTGTCTTCGTGGCGCAATTGGCTAGCGCGATCGGCTGTTAACCGAAAGGTTGGAGGTTCGAGCCCAACCGGTGGTGGTGCGGCGCTTTTTTTTTTCTTTGGGGTGATAGCTCTGAAGAAATGTTCTGACGGTGGTGAGAGTGGAGCACGACTGTCTTCGTGGGGCAATTGGCTAGCGTGATCGGCTGTTAACCGAAAGGTTGGAGGTTCGAGCCCACCCGGTGGTGGTGCGGCGCTTTTTTTGGGCTGATAGCTTTGAAGATATGTTCTTATGGTGGTGAGAGTGGAGCAGGACTGTCTCCGTGAGTAATTGGCTAGCGCAATCGGCTGCTAACCGAAAAGTTGGAGGTTCGAGCCTACCCGGTGGTTGTGCGGCGCTTTTTTTTCTGTGGGCTGATAGCTTTGAAGATATGTTCTGATGGTGGTGAGAGTGGAGCAGGACTGTCTCCGTGGCGCAATTTGCTAGAGCGATCGGCTGTTAACCAAAAGGTCGGAGGTTCGAGCCCACCCGGTGGTGGTGCGGCGCTTTTTTTTCTTTGGGCTGATAGCTTTGAAGATATGTTCTGATGATGGCGAGAGTGGAGCAGGACTGTCTCCGTGGCACAATTGGCTAGAGTGATCGGCTGTTAACCAAAAGGTCGGAGGTTCGAGCCCATCCGGTGGTGGTGCGGCGCTTTTTTTTCTTTGGGCTGATAGCTTTGAAGATATGTTCTTATGGTGGTGAGAGTGGAGCAGGACTGTCTCCGTGGCGCAATTGGCTAGCGCGATCGGCTGTTAACCGAAAAGTTGGAGGTTCGAGCCTACCCGGTGGTTGTGCGGCGCTTTTTTTTCTGTGGGCTGATAGCTTTGAAGATATGTTCTGATGGTGGTGAGAGTGGAGCAGGACTGTCTCCGTGGCGCAAATGGCTAGCGTGCTCGGCTGTTAACCGAAAAGTTGGAGGTTCGAGCCCACCCGGTGGTGGTGCGGCGATTTTATTTCTTTGGGCTTATAGCTTTGAAGATATGTTCTGATGGTAGTAAGAGTGGAGCAGTGTTAACCAAAAGGTCGGAGGTTCGAGCCCACCCGGTGGTGGTATGGCGCTTTTTTTTCTTTGGGCTGATAGCTTTGAAGATATGTTCTGATGGTGGTGAGAGTGGAGCAGGACTGTCTCCGTGGCGCAATTGGCTAGCGCGATCGGCTTTTGACCGAAAGGTTGGAGTTTCGAGCCCTCCCGGGAGTGGTGTGTTGCTTTTTTCTTTGCGCTGATAGCTTTGAAGATATGTTCTGATGGTGGTGAGAGTGGAGCAAGACTGTCTCCGTGGCGCAATGGGCTAGCGCGATCGGCTGTTAACCAAAAGGTTGGAGGTTCGAGCCCACCCGGTGGTGGTGCAGCGCTTTTTTTCTTTGCGCTGATAGCTTTGAAGATATGTTCTGATGGTGGTGAGAATGGAGCAAGACTGTCTCCGTGGCGCAATGGGCTAGCGCGATCGGCTGTTAACCGAAAGGTTGGAGGTTCGAGCCAACCTGGTGGTGGTGCAGCGCTTTTTTTTTCTTTGCGCTGATAGCTTTGAAGATATGTTTTTATGGTGGTGAGAGTGGAGCAGGAGTGTCTCCGGTAGAGCGATTGGCTAGCGCGATCGGCTGTTAACCAAAAGGTCGGAGGTTCGAGCCCACCCGGTGGTGGTGCGGCGCTTTTTTTTCTTTGGGCTGATAGCTTTGAAGATATGTTCTTATGGTGGTGAGAGTGGAGCAGGACTGTCTCCGTGGCGATATTGGCTAGCGCGATCGGCTGTTAACCGAAAAGTTGGAGGTTCGAGCCTACCCGGTTTTTGTGTGGCGCTTTTTTTTCTTTGGGCTGATAGCTTTGAAGATATGTTCTGATGGTGGGGAGAGTGGAGCAGGACTGTCTCCATGGCGCAATTGGCTAGCACGATCGGCTGTTAACCGAAAGGGCGGAGGTTCGAGCCCACCCGGTGGTGGTATGGCGCTTTTTTGTTTCGGCTGATAGCTTTGAAGATATGTTCTGATGGTGGTGAGAGTGGAGCAGGACTGTCTCCGTGGCGCAATTGGCTAGCGCGATCGGCTGTTAACCGAAAGGTTGGAGTTTCGAGCCCACCCGGCGGTGGTGCGGCGCTTTTTTTTCTTTGGGCTGATAGCTTTGAAGATATGTTCTTATTGTGGTGAGAGTAGAGCAGGACTGTCTCCGTGGCGCAATTGGCTAGCGCGATCGGCTGTTAACCGAAAGGTTGGAGTCCCGAGCCCTCTCGGGAGAGGTGTGTTGCTTTTTTCTTTGTGCTGATAGCTTTGAAGATATGTTCTGATGGTGGTGAGAGTGGAGCAGGACTGTCTCCATGGCGCAATTGGCTAGCGCGATCGGCTGTTAACCAAAAGGTCGGAGGTTCGAGCCCACCCGGTGGTGGTATGGCGCTTTTTTTCTTTAAGCTGATAGCTTTGAAGATATGTTCTCATGGTGGTGAGAGTGGAACAGGACTGTCTCCGTGGCGCAATTGGCTAGCGCGATCGGCTGTTAACCGAAAGGTTGGAGTTTCGAGCCCACCCGGCGGTGGTTTGGCGCTTTTTTTTCTTTGGGCTGATAGCTTTGAAGATATGTTCTGATGGTGGTGAGAGTAGAGCAGGACTGTCTCCGTGGCGCAAATGGCTAGCGCGATCGGCTGTTAACCGAAAAGTTGGAGGTTCGAGCCCACCCGGTGGTGGTGCGGCGCTTTTTTTTTCTTTGGGGTGATAGCTCTGAAGAAATGGTCTGACGGTGGTGAGAGTGGAGCAGGACGGTCCCCGTGGCGCAATTGATTAGCGCGATCGGCTGTTAACCGAAAAGTTGGAGGTTCGAGCCCTCCCGGGTGGGGTGTGTTGCTTTTTTCTTTGCGCTGATAGCTTTGAAGATATGTTCTGATGGTGGTGAGAGTGGAGCACGATTGTCTCCGTGGCGCAATTGGCTAGCGCGATCTGCTGTTAACCGAAAGGTTGGAAGTTCGAGCCCACCCGGTGGTGGTGCGGCGCTTTTTTTTTCTTTGGGCTGATAGCTTTGAATATATGTTCTAATTGTGGTGAGAGTGGAGCAGGACTGTCTCCGTGGCGCAATTGGCCAGCGCGATCGGCTGTTAACCGAAAAGTTGGAGGTTCGAGCCCTCCCGGGAGTGGTGTTTTGCTTTTTTCTTTGCGCTGATAGCTTTGAAGATATGTTCTGATGGTGGTGAGAGTGGAGCACGACTGTCTCCGTGGCGCAATTGGCTAGCGCGATCGGCTGTTAACCGAAAGGTTGGAGGTTCGAGCCCACCCGGTGGTGGTGCGGTGCTTCTTTTTCTTTGGGCTGATAGCTTTGAAGATATGTTCTGATGGTGGTGAGAGGGGAGCAAGACTGTCTCCGTGGCGCAATGGGCTAGCGCGATCAGCTGTTGACCGAAAGGTTGGAGTTTCGAGCCCTCCCGGGAGTGGTGTGTTGCTTTTTTCTTTGCGCTGATAGCTTTGAAAATATGTTCTGATGGTGGTGAGAGTGGAGCAAGCCTGTCTCCTTGGCGCACTGGGCTAGCGCGATCGGCTGTTAACCGAAAGGTTGCAGGTTCGAGCCCACGCGGTGGTGGTGCAGCGCTTTTTTTTCTTTGGGGTGATAGCTCTGAAGAAATGTTCTGACGGTGGTGAGAGTGGAGCACGACTGTCTTCGTGGGGCAATTGGCTTGCGTGATCGGCTGCTAACCGAAAGGTTGGAGGTTCGAGCCCACCCGGTGGTGGTGCGGCGCTTTTTTTGGGCTGATAGCTTTGAAGATATGTTCTTATGGTGGTGAGAGTGGAGCAGGACTGTCTCCGTGGCGCAATTGGCTAGCGCGATCGGCTGTTAACCGAAAAGTTGGAGGTTCGAGCCTACCCGGTGGATGTGCGGCGCTTTTTTTTCTGTGGGCTGATAGCTTTGAAGATATGTTCTGATGGTGGTGAGAGTGGAGCAGGACTGTCTCCGTGGCGCAATTTGCTAGAGCGATCGGCTGTTAACCAAAAGGTCGGACGTTCGAGCCCACCCGGTGGTGGTGCGGCGCTTTTTTTTCTTTGGGCTGATACCTTTGAAGATATGTTCTGATGGTGGTGAGAGTGGAGCAGGACCGTCTCCGTGGCGAAATTGGCTGGCGCGATCGGCTGTTAACCGAAAGGTTGGAGGTTCGAGCCCACCCGGTGGTGGTGCGGCGCTTTTTTTTCTTTGCGCTGATAGCTTTGAAGATATGTTCTGATGGTGGTGAGAGTGGAGCACGATTGTCTCCGTTGCGGAATTGGCTAGCGCGATCTGCTGTTAACCGAAAGGTTGGAGGTTCGAGCACACCCGGTGGTGGTGCGGCGCGTTTTTTTCTTTGGGCTGATAGCTTTGAAGATATGTTCTAATTGTGGTGAGAGTGGAGCAGGACTGTCTCCGTGGCGCAATTGGCCGGCGCGATCGGCTGTTAACCGAAAAGTTGGAGGTTCGAGCCCACCGGTGGTGGTGCGGTGCTTTTTTTCCTTGGGCTGATAGCTTTGATGATATGTTCTGATGGTGGTGAGAAATGAGCAAGACTGTCTCCGTGGCGCAATGGGCTAGCGCGATCGGCTGTTGACCGAAAGGTTGGAGTTTTGAGCCCTCCCGGGAGTGGTGTGTTGCTTTTTTCTTTGCGATGATAGCTTTGAAGATATGTTCTGATGGTGGTGAGAGTGGAGCAAGACTGTCTCCGTGGCGCATTGGGCTAGCGCGATCGGCTGTTAACCGAAAGGTTGGAGTTTTGAGCCCTCCCGGGAGTGGTGTGTTGCTTTTTTTGCGGTAATGGCTTTGAAGATATGTTTTGATGGTGGTGAGAGTGGAGCAGGACTGTCTTCGTGGCGCTATTGGCTAGCACGATCGGCTGTTAACCGAAAGGTTGGAGGTTCGAGCCCAACCGGTGGTGGTGCGGCGCTTTTTTTTCTTTGGGGTGATAGCTCTGAAGAAACATTCTGACGGTGGTGAGAGTGGAGCCAGACTGTCTCTGTGGGGCAATTGGCTAGCACGATCGGCTGTTAACCGAAAGGTGGGGGGTTCGAGCCCACCCGGTGGTGATGCGGCGCTTTTTTTTCTTTGGGGTGATAGTTCTGAAGAAATGGTCAACGGTGGTGAGAGTGGAGCAGGACGGTCCCCGTGGCGCAATCGGCTAGCGCGATCGGCTGTTAATCGAAAAGTTGGAGGTTCGAGCCCACCCGGTGGTGGTATGGCGCTTTTTTTCTTTGGGCTGATAGCTTTGAAGATATGTTCTGATGGTGGTGAGAGTGGAGCAGTACTGTCTCCCTGGCGCAATAGGCTAGCGCGATCGGCTGTTGACCGAAAGGTTGGAGTTTCGAGCCCTCCCGGGAGTGGTGTGTTGCTTTTTTCTTTGGGCTGATAGCTTTGAAGATATTTTCTAATTGTGGTGGGAGTTGAGCAGGACTTTCTCCGTGGCGCAATTGGCCAGCGCGATCGGCTGTTAACCGAAAAGTTGGAGGTTCGAGCCCTCCCGGGAGTGGTGTGTTGCTTTTTTCTTTGCGCTGATAGCTTTGAAGTTATGTTCTGATGGTGGTGAGAGTGGAGCAAGACTGTCTCCGTGGCGCAATGGGCTAGCGCGATCGGCTGTTAACCAAAAGGTTGGAGGTTCGAGCCCACCCGGTGGTGGTGCAGCGCTTTTTTTCTTTGCGCTGATAGCTTTGAAGATATGTTCTGATGGTGTTGAGAGTGGAGCAAGACTGTCTCCGTGGCGCAATGGGCTAGCGCGGTCGGCTGTAAACCGAAAGGTTGGAGTTTTGAGCCCTCCCGGGAGTGGTTGGTTGCTTTTTTCTTTGCGGTAATAGCTTTGAAGATATGTTCTGATGGTGGTGAGAGTGGAGCAGGACTGTCTTCGTGGCGCAATTGGCTTGCGCGATCGGCTGTTAACCGAAAGGTTGGAGGTTCGAGCACAACCGGTGGTGGTGCGGCGCTTTTTTTTCTTAGGGGTGATAGCTCTGAAGAAATGTTCTGACGGTGGTGAGAGTGGAGCACGACTGTCTCCGTGGGGCAATTGGCTAGAGCGATCGGCTGTTAACCGAAAGGTTGGAGGTTCGAGCCCACCCGGATGTGGTGCGGCGCTTTTTTTCTTTGGGGTGATAGCTCTGAAGAAATGGTCTGGCGGTGGTGAGAGTGGAGCAGGACGGTCCCCGTGGCGCAATTGGCTAGCGCGATCGGCTGTTAACCGAAAAGTTGGAGGTTCGAGCCCACCCGGTGGTGGTGCGGCGCTTTTTTTTTCTTTGGGCTGATAGCTTTGAAGATATGTTCTGATGGTGGTGAGAGTGGAGCACGATTGTCTCCGTGGCGCAATTGGCTAGCGCGATCTGCTGTTAACCGAAAGGTTGGAAGTTCGAGCCCTCCCGGGAGTGGTGTTTTGCTTTTTTATTTCGGCTGATAGCTTTGAAGATATGTTCTGATGGTGGTGAGAGTGGAGCAGGACTGTCTCCGTGGCGCAATTGGCTAGCGCGATCGGCTGTTAACCGAAAGGTTGGAGTTTCGAGCCCACCCGGCGGTGGTGCGGCGCTTTTTTTTCTTTGGGCTGATAGCTTTGAAGATATGTTCTTATTGTGGTGAGAGTAGAGCAGGACCGTCTCCCTGGCGCAATTGGCTGGCGCGATCGGCTGTTAACCGAAAGGTTGGAGTTTCGAGCCCTCTCGGGAGAGGTGTGTTGCTTTTTTCTTTGTGCTGATAGCTTTGAAGATATGTTCTGATGGTGGTGAGAGTGGAGCAGGACTGTCTCCATGGCGCAATTGGCTAGCGCGATCGGCTGTTAACCAAAAGGTCGGAGGTTCGAGCCCACCCGGTGGTGGTATGGCGCTTTTTTTCTTTAAGCTGATAGCTTTGAAGATATGTTCTCATGGTGGTGAGAGTGGAACAGGACTGTCTCCGTGGCGCAATTGGCTAGCGCGATCGGCTGTTAACCGAAAGGTTGGAGTTTCGAGCCCACCCGGCGGTGGTTTGGCGCTTTTTTTTCTTTGGGCTGATAGCTTTGAAGATATGTTCTGATGGTGGTGAGAGTAGAGCAGGACTGTCTCCGTGGCGCAATTGGCTAGCGCGATCGGCTGTTAACCGAAAAGTTGGAGGTTCGAGCCCACCCGGTGGTGGTGCGGCCCTTTTTTTTTCTTTGGGGTGATAGCTCTGAAGAAATGGTCTGACGGTGGTGAGAGTGGAGCAGGACGGTCCCCGTGGCGCAATTGATTAGCGCGATCGGCTGTTAACCGAAAAGTTGGAGGTTCGAGCCCTCCCGGGTGGGGTGTGTTGCTTTTTTCTTTGCGCTGATAGCTTTGAAGATATGTTCTGATGGTGGAGAGAGTGGAGCACGATTGTCTCCGTGGCGCAATTGGCTAGCGCGATCTGCTGTTAACCGAAAGGTTGGAAGTTCGAGCCCACACGGTGGTGGTGCGGCGCTTTTTTTTCTTTGGGCTGATAGCTTTGAATATATGTTCTAATTGTGGTGAGAGTGGAGCAGGACTGTCTCCGTGACGCAATTGGCTAGCGCGATCAGCTGTTAACCGAAAGGTTGGAGGTTCGAGCCCACCCGGTGGTGGTGCGGTGCTTCTTTTTCTTTGGGCTGATAGCTTTGAAGATATGTTCTGATGGTGGTGAGAGGGGAGCAAGACTGTCTCCGTGGCGCAATGGGCTAGCGCGATCAGCTGTTGACCGAAAGGTTGGAGTTTCGAGCCCTCCCGGGAGTGGTGTTTTGCTTTTTTCTTTGCGCTGATAGCTTTGAAAATATGTTCTGATGGTGGTGAGAGTGGAGCAAGCCTGTCTCCTTGGCGCACTGGGCTAGCGCGATCGGCTGTTAACCGAAAGGTTGCAGGTTCGAGCCCACGCGGTGGTGGTGCAACGCTTTTTTTTTCTTTGGGGTGATAGCTCTGAAGAAATGTTCTGACGGTGGTGAGAGTGGAGCACGACTGTCTTCGTGGGGCAATTGGCTAGCGTGATCGGCTGCTAACCGAAAGGTTGGAGGTTCGAGCCCACCCGGTGGTGGTGCGGCGCTTTTTTTGGGCTGATAGCTTTGAAGATATGTTCTTATGGTGGTGAGAGTGGAGCAGGACTGTCTCCGTGGCGCAATTGGCTAGCGCGATCGGCTGTTAACCGAAAAGTTGGAGGTTCGAGCCTACCCGGTGGTTGTGCGGCGCTTTTTTTTCTGTGGGCTGATAGCTTTGAAGATATGTTCTGATGGTGGTGAGAGTGGAGCAGGACTGTCTCCGTGGCGCAATTTGCTAGAGCGATCGGCTGTTAACCAAAAGGTCGGACGTTCGAGCCCACCCGGTGGTGGTGCGGCGCTTTTTTTTCTTTGGGCTGATACCTTTGAAGATATGTTCTGATGGTGGTGAGAGTGGAGCAGGACCGTCTCCGTGGCGAAATTGGCTGGCGCGATCGGCTGTTAACCGAAAGGTTGGAGGTTCGAGCCCACCCGGTGGTGGTGCGGCGCTTTTTTTTCTTTGCGCTGATAGCTTTGAAGATATGTTCTGATGGTGGTGAGAGTGGAGCACGATTGTCTCCGTTGCGGAATTGGCTAGCGCGATCTGCTGTTAACCGAAAGGTTGGAGGTTCGAGCCCACCCGGTGGTGGTGCGGCGCTTTTTTTTCTTTGGGCTGATAGCTTTGAAGATATGTTCTAATTGTGGTGAGAGTGGAGCAGGACTGTCTCCGTGGCGCAATTGGCCGGCGCGATCGGCTGTTAACCGAAAAGTTGGAGGTTCGAGCCCACCGGTGGTGGTGCGGTGCTTTTTTTTCCTTGGGCTGATAGCTTTGATGATATGTTCTGATGGTGGTGAGAGTGGAGCAAGACTGTCTCCGTGGCGCAATGGGCTAGCGCGATCGGCTGTAAACCAAAAGGTTGGAGTTTTGAGCCCTCCCGGGAGTGGTGTGTTGCTTTTTTCTTTGCGGTAATAGCTTTGAAGATATGTTCTGATGGTGGTGAGAGTGGAGCACGACTGTCTTCGTGGGGCAATTGGCTAGCGTGATCGGCTGCTAACCGAAAGGTTGGAGGTTCGAGCCCACCCGGTGGTGGTGCGGCGCTTTTTTTGGGCTGATAGCTTTGAAGATATGTTCTTATGGTGGTGAGAGTGGAGCAGGACTGTCTCCGTGGCGCAATTGGCTAGCGCGATCGGCTGTTAACCGAAAAGTTGGAGGTTCGAGCCTACCCGGTGGATGTGCGGCGCTTTTTTTTCTGTGGGCTGATAGCTTTGAAGATATGTTCTGATGGTGGTGAGAGTGGAGCAGGACTGTCTCCGTGGCGCAATTTGCTAGAGCGATCGGCTGTTAACCAAAAGGTCGGACGTTCGAGCCCACCCGGTGGTGGTGCGGCGCTTTTTTTTCTTTGGGCTGATACCTTTGAAGATATGTTCTGATGGTGGTGAGAGTGGAGCAGGACCGTCTCCGTGGCGAAATTGGCTGGCGCGATCGGCTGTTAACCGAAAGGTTGGAGGTTCGAGCCCACCCGGTGGTGGTGCGGCGCTTTTTTTTCTTTGCGCTGATAGCTTTGAAGATATGTTCTGATGGTGGTGAGAGTGGAGCACGATTGTCTCCGTTGCGGAATTGGCTAGCGCGATCTGCTGTTAACCGAAAGGTTGGAGGTTCGAGCACACCCGGTGGTGGTGCGGCGCGTTTTTTTCTTTGGGCTGATAGCTTTGAAGATATGTTCTAATTGTGGTGAGAGTGGAGCAGGACTGTCTCCGTGGCGCAATTGGCCGGCGCGATCGGCTGTTAACCGAAAAGTTGGAGGTTCGAGCCCACCGGTGGTGGTGCGGTGCTTTTTTTTCCTTGGGCTGATAGCTTTGATGATATGTTCTGATGGTGGTGAGAAATGAGCAAGACTGTCTCCGTGGCGCAATGGGCTAGCGCGATCGGCTGTTGACCGAAAGGTTGGAGTTTTGAGCCCTCCCGGGAGTGGTGTGTTGCTTTTTTCTTTGCGATGATAGCTTTGAAGATATGTTCTGATGGTGGGGAGAGTGGAGCAAGACTGTCTCCGTGGCGCATTGGGCTAGCGCGATCGGCTGTTAACCGAAAGGTTGGAGTTTTGAGCCCTCCCGGGAGTGGTGTGTTGCTTTTTTTGCGGTAATGGCTTTGAAGATATGTTTTGATGGTGGTGAGAGTGGAGCAGGACTGTCTTCGTGGCGCTATTGGCTAGCACGATCGGCTGTTAACCGAAAGGTTGGAGGTTCGAGCCCAACCGGTGGTGGTGCGGCGCTTTTTTTTCTTTGGGGTGATAGCTCTGAAGAAATATTCTGACGGTGGTGAGAGTGGAGCCAGACTGTCTCCGTGGGGCAATTGGCTAGCACGATCGGCTGTTAACCGAAAGGTGGGGGGTTCGAGCCCACCCGGTGGTGGTGCGGCGCTTTTTTTTCTTTGGGGTGATAGCTCTGAAGAAATGGTCAACGGTGGTGAGAGTGGAGCAGGACGGTCCCCGTGGCGCAATCGGCTAGCGCGATCGGCTGTTAATCGAAAAGTTGGAGGTTCGAGCCCACCCGGTGGTGGTATGGCGCTTTTTTTCTTTGGGCTGATAGCTTTGAAGATATGTTCTGATGGTGGTGAGAGTGGAGCAGTACTGTCTCCCTGGCGCAATAGGCTAGCGCGATCGGCTGTTGACCGAAAGGTTGGAGTTTCGAGCCCTCCCGGGAGTGGTGTGTTGCTTTTTTCTTTGGGCTGATAGCTTTGAAGATATTTTCTAATTGTGGTGGGAGTTGAGCAGGACTTTCTCCGTGGCGCAATTGGCCAGCGCGATCGGCTGTTAACCGAAAAGTTGGAGGTTCGAGCCCTCCCGGGAGTGGTGTGTTGCTTTTTTCTTTGCGCTGATAGCTTTGAAGTTATGTTCTGATGGTGGTGAGAGTGGAGCAAGACTGTCTCCGTGGCGCAATGGGCTAGCGCGATCGGCTGTTAACCAAAAGGTTGGAGGTTCGAGCCCACCCGGTGGTGGTGCAGCGCTTTTTTTCTTTGCGCTGATAGCTTTGAAGATATGTTCTGATGGTGTTGAGAGTGGAGCAAGACTGTCTCCGTGGCGCAATGGGCTAGCGCGATCGGCTGTAAACCGAAAGGTTGGAGTTTTGAGCCCTCCCGGGAGTGGTGTGTTGCTTTTTTCTTTGCGGTAATAGCTTTGAAGATATGTTCTGATGGTGGTGAGAGTGGAGCAGGACTGTCTTCGTGGCGCAATTGGCTTGCGCGATCGGCTGTTAACCGAAAGGTTGGAGGTTCGAGCACAACCGGTGGTGGTGCGGCGCTTTTTTTTCTTAGGGGTGATAGCTCTGAAGAAATGTTCTGACGGTGGTGAGAGTGGAGCACGACTGTCTCCGTGGGGCAATTGGCTAGAGCGATCGGCTGTTAACCGAAAGGTTGGAGGTTCGAGCCCACCCGGATGTGGTGCGGCGCTTTTTTTCTTTGGGGTGATAGCTCTGAAGAAATGGTCTGGCGGTGGTGAGAGTGGAGCAGGACGGTCCCCGTGGCGCAATTGGCTAGCGCGATCGGCTGTTAACCGAAAAGTTGGAGGTTCGAGCCCACCCGGTGGTGGTGCGGCGCTTTTTTTTTCTTTGGGCTGATAGCTTTGAAGATATGTTCTGATGGTGGTGAGAGTGGAGCACGATTGTCTCCGTGGCGCAATTGGCTAGCGCGATCTGCTGTTAACCGAAAGGTTGGAAGTTCGAGCCCTCCCGGGAGTGGTGTTTTGCTTTTTTATTTCGGCTGATAGCTTTGAAGATATGTTCTGATGGTGGTGAGAGTGGAGCAGGACTGTCTCCGTGGCGCAATTGGCTAGCACGATCGGCTGTTAACCGAAAGGTTGGAGTTTCGAGCCCACCCGGCGGTGGTGCGGCGCTTTTTTTTCTTTGGGCTGATAGCTTTGAAGATATGTTCTTATTGTGGTGAGAGTAGAGCAGGACTGTCTCCCTGGCGCAATTGGCTGGCGCGATCGGCTGTTAACCGAAAGGTTGGAGTTTCGAGCCCTCTCGGGAGAGGTGTGTTGCTTTTTTCTTTGTGCTGATAGCTTTGAAGATATGTTCTGATGGTGGTGAGAGTGGAGCAGGACTGTCTCCATGGCGCAATTGGCTAGCGCGATCGGCTGTTAACCAAAAGGTCGGAGGTTCGAGCCCACCCGGTGGTGGTATGGCGCTTTTTTTCTTTAAGCTGATAGCTTTGAAGATATGTTCTCATGGTGGTGAGAGTGGAACAGGACTGTCTCCGTGGCGCAATTGGCTAGCGCGATCGGCTGTTAACCGAAAGGTTGGAGTTTCGAGCCCACCCGGCGGTGGTTTGGCGCTTTTTTTTCTTTGGGCTGATAGCTTTGAAGATATGTTCTGATGGTGGTAAAGTAGAGCAGGACTGTCTCCGTGGCGCAATTGGCTAGCGCGATCGGCTGTTAACCGAAAAGTTGGAGGTTCGAGCCCACCCGGTGGTGGTGCGGCGCTTTTTTTTTCTTTGGGGTGATAGCTCTGAAGAAATGGTCTGACGGTGGTGAGAGTGGAGCAGGACGGTCCCCGTGGCGCAATTGATTAGCGCGATCGGCTGTTAACCGAAAAGTTGGAGGTTCGAGCCCTCCCGGGTGGGGTGTGTTGCTTTTTTCTTTGCGCTGATAGCTTTGAAGATATGTTCTGATGGTGGTGAGAGTGGAGCACGATTGTCTCCGTGGCGCAATTGGCTAGCGCGATCTGCTGTTAACCGAAAGGTTGGAAGTTCGAGCCCACACGGTGGTGGTGCGGCGCTTTATTTTCTTTGGGCTGATAGCTTTGAATATATGTTCTAATTGTGGTGAGAGTGGAGCAGGACTGTCTCCGTGGCGCAATTGGCTAGCGCGATCGGCTGTTAACCGAAAGGTTGGAGGTTCGAGCCCACCCGGTGGTGGTGCGGTGCTTCTTTTTCTTTGGGCTGATAGCTTTGAAGATATGTTCTGATGGTGGTGAGAGGGGAGCAAGACTGTCTCCGTGGCGCAATGGGCTAGCGCGATCAGCTGTTGACCGAAAGGTTGGAGTTTCGAGCCCTCCCGGTAGTGGTGTGTTGCTTTTTTCTTTGCGCTGATAGCTTTGAAAATATGTTCTGATGGTGGTGAGAGTGGAGCAAGCCTGTCTCCTT
The DNA here is from genome assembly GCF_043290135.1 of Rhipicephalus microplus. Classification (NCBI taxonomy): domain Eukaryota; kingdom Metazoa; phylum Arthropoda; class Arachnida; order Ixodida; family Ixodidae; genus Rhipicephalus; species Rhipicephalus microplus. Next base: position 1,912,100 of record NW_027464612.1, on the reverse strand, counting down.
GGCGCACTGGGCTAGCGCGATCGGCTGTTAACCGAAAGGTTGCAGGTTCGAGCCCACGCGGTGGTGGTGCAACGCTTTTTTTTTCTTTGGGGTGATAGCTCTGAAGAAATGTTCTGACGGTGGTGAGAGTGGAGCACGACTGTCTTCGTGGGGCAATTGGCTAGCGTGATCGGCTGCTAACCGAAAGGTTGGAGGTTCGAGCCCACCCGGTGGTGGTGCGGCGCTTTTTTTGGGCTGATAGCTTTGAAGATATGTTCTTATGGTGGTGAGAGTGGAGCAGGACTGTCTCCGTGGCGCAATTGGCTAGCGCGATCGGCTGTTAACCGAAAAGTTGGAGGTTCGAGCCTACCCGGTGGTTGTGCGGCGCTTTTTTTTCTGTGGGCTGATAGCTTTGAAGATATGTTCTGGTGGTGGTGAGAGTGGAGCAGGACTGTCTCCGTGGCGCAATTTGCTAGAGCGATCGGCTGTTAACCAAAAGGTCGGACGTTCGAGCCCACCCGGTGGTGGTGCGGCGCTTTTTTTTCTTTGTGCTGATACCTTTGAAGATATGTTCTGATGGTGGTGAGAGTGGAGCAGGACCGTCTCCGTGGCGAAATTGGCTGGCGCGATCGGCTGTTAACCGAAAGGTTGGAGGTTCGAGCCCACCCGGTGGTGGTGCGGCGCTTTTTTTTCTTTGCGCTGATAGCTTTGAAGATATGTTCTGATGGTGGTGAGAGTGGAGCACGATTGTCTCCGTTGCGGAATTGGCTAGCGCGATCTGCTGTTAACCGAAAGGTTGGAGGTTCGAGCCCACCCGGTGGTGGTGCGGCGCTTTTTTTTCTTTGGGCTGATAGCTTTGAAGATATGTTCTAATTATGGTGAGAGTGGAGCAGGACTGTCTCCGTGGCGCAATTGGCCGGCGCGATCGGCTGTTAACCGAAAAGTTGGAGGTTCGAGCCCACCGGTGGTGGTGCGGTGCTTTTTTTTCCTTGGGCTGATAGCTTTGATGATATGTTCTGATGGTGGTGAGAGTGGAGCAAGACTGTCTCCGTGGCGCAATGGGCTAGCGCGATCGGCTGTAAACCAAAAGGTTGGAGTTTTGAGCCCTCCCGGGAGTGGTGTGTTGCTTTTTTCTTTGCGGTAATAGCTTTGAAGATATGTTCTGATTGTGGTGAGAGTGGAGCAGGACTGTCTTCGTGGCGCAATTGGCTAGCGCGATCGGCTGTTAACCGAAAGGTTGGAGGTTCGAGCACAACCGGTGGTGGTGCGGCGCTTTTTTTTCTTTGGGGTGATAGCTCTGAAGAAATGTTCTGACGGTGGTGAGAGTGGAGCACGACTGTCTCCGTGGGGCAATTGGCTAGAGCGATCGGCTGTTAACCGAAAGGTTGGAGGTTCGAGCCCACCCGGATGTGGTGCGGCGCTTTTTTTCTTTGGGGTGATAGCTCTGAAGAAATGGTCTGGCGGTGGTGAGAGTGGAGCAGGACGGTCCCCGTGGCGCAATTGGCTAGCGCGATCGGCTGTTAACCGAAAAGTTGGAGGTTCGAGCCCACCCGGTGGTGGTGCGGCGCTTTTTTTTCTTTGGGCTGATAGCTTTGAAAATATGTTCTACTTGTGGTGAGAGTTGAGCAGGACTTTCTCCGTGGCGCAATTGGCCAGCGCGATCGGCTGTTAACCGAAAAGTTGGAGGTTCGAGCCCTCCCGGGAGTGGTGTTTTGCTTTTTTATTTGCGCTGATAGCTTTGAAGATATGTTCTTATGGTGGTGAGAGTGGAGCACGACTGTCTCCGTGGCGCAATTGGCTAGCGCGATCGGCTGTTAACCGAAAGGTTGGAGGTTCGAGCCCACCCGGTGGTGGTGCGGTGCTTTTTTTTCTTTGGGCTGATAGCTTTGAAGTTATGTTCTGATGGTGGTGAGAAGGGAGCAAGACTGTCTCCGTGGCGCCATGGGCTAGCGCGATCGGCTGTTGACCGAAAGGTTGGAGTTTCGGGCCCTCTCGGGAGTGGTGTGTTGCTTTTTTCATTGCGCTGATAGCTTCGAAGTTATGTTCTGATGGTGGTTAGAGTGGAGCAAGACTGTCTCCGTGGCGCAATGGGCTAGAGCGATCGGCTGTTAACCGAAAGGTTGGAGGTTCAAGCCCACCTGGTGGTGGTGCAGCGCTTTTTTTTCTTTGCGCTGATAGCTTTGAAGATATGTTCTGATGATGGTGAGAGTGGAGCAAGACTGCCTCCGTGGCGCAATGGGCTAGCGCGATCGGCTGTTAACCGAAAGATTGGAGTCTCGAGCCCTCCCAGGAGTGGTGTGTTGCTTTTTTCTTTGCGGTAATAGCTTTGAAGATATGTTCTGATGGTGGTGAGATTGGAGCAGGACAGTCTTCGTGGCGCAATTGGCTAGCGCGATCGGTTGTTAACCGAAAGGTTGGAGGTTCGAGCCCAACCGGTGGTGCTGCGGCGCTTTTTTTTCTTTGGGGTGATAGCTCTGAAGAAATGTTCTGACGATGGTGAGAGTGGAGCACGACTGTCTCCGTGGGGCAATTGGCTAGCGTGATCGGCTGTTAACCATAAGGTTGGAGGTTCAAGCCCACCCGGTGGTGGTGCAGCGCTTTTTTTTCTTTGGGCTGATAGCTCTGAAGAAATGTTCTGACGGTGGTGAGAGTGGAGCAGGACAGTCTGCGTAGCGCAATTGGCTAGCGCGATCGGCTGTTAACCGAAAAGTTGGAGGTTCGGGCTCTCCCGGTGGTGGTGCGGCGCTTTTTTTTCTGTGGGCTGATAGCTTTGAAGTTATGTTCTGATGGTTGTGAGAGTAGAGTAAGACTGTCTCCGTGGCGCAATTGGCTAGCGTGATCGGCTGTTAACCGGAAAGTTTGACGTTCAAGCCCTGCCGGGAGTGGTGTTTTGCTTTTTTCTTTGCGGTAATAGCTTTGAAGATATGTTCTGATGGTGGTGAAAGTGAAGCAGGACTGTCTTCGTGGCGCAATTGGCTAGCGCGATCGGCTGTTAACCGAAAGGTCAGAGGTTCGAGCCAAACCGGTGGTAGTGCAGCGCTTTTTTTTTCTTTGGGGTGATAGCTCTGAAGAAATGTTCTGACGATGGTGAGAGGGGAGCACGACTGTCTCCGTGGGGCAATTGGCTGGCGCGATCGGCTGTTAACTGAAAGGTTGGAGGTTCGAGCCCACCCGGTGGTGGTGCAGCGCTTTTTTTTTCTTTGGGCTGATAGCTCTGAAGAAATGTTCTGACGGTGGTGAGAGTGGAGCAGGACTGTCTCCGTGGCGCAATTGGCTAGCGTGATCGGCTGTTAACCGGAAAGTTGGAGGTTCTTGCCCACCTGGTGGTGGTGCGGCGCTTTTTTTTCTTTGGGCTGATAGCTTTGAAGATATGTTCTGATGGTGGTGAGAGTGGAGCAGGACTGTCTCCGTGGCGCAATTGGCTAGCGCGATCGGCTGTTAACCAAAAGGTCGGAGGTTCGAGCCCACCCAGTGGTGGTGCGGCACTTTTTTTTCTTCGGGCTGATAGCTTTGATGATATGTTCTTATGGTGGTGAGAGTGGAGCAGGTCTGTCTCCGTGGCGCAATTGGCTAGCGCGATCGGCTGTTAACCGAAAAGTTGGAGGTTCGAGCCTACCCGGTGGTTGTGCGGCACTTTTTTTTCTGTGGGCTGATAGCTTTGAAGATATGTTCTGATGGTGGTGAGAGCGGAGCAGGACTGTCTCCGTGGCGCAATTGGCTAGCGTGATCGGCTGTTAACCGGAAAGTTGGAGGTTCGAGCCCACCCGGTGGTGGTGCGGCGCTTTTTTTTCTTTGGGCTGATAGCTTTGAAGATATGTTCTGATGGTGGTGAAAGTGGAGCAGGACTGTCTCCGTGGCGCAATTGGCTAGAGCGATCGGCGGTTAACCAAAAGGTCGGAGGTTCGAGCCCACCCAGTGGTGGTACGGCGCTTTTTTTTCTTTGGGCTGATAGCTTTGAAGATATGTTCTTATAGTGGTGAGAGTGGAGCAGGACTGTCTCCGTGGCGCAATTAGCTAGCGCGATCGGCTGTTAACCGAAAGGTTGGAGATTCGAGCCCACCCGGCGGTGGTGCGGCGCTTTTTTCTCTTTGGGCTGATAGCTTTGAAGATATATTCTGATGGTGGTGAGAGTGGAGCACGACTGTCTCCGTGGCGCAGTTGGCTAGCGAGATCGGCTGTTAACCGAAAGGTTGGAGGTTGGAGCCCACCCGGTGGTGGTGCGGCGCTTTTTTTCTTTGTGCTGATAGCTTTGAAGATATGTTCTGATGGTGGTGAGAGTGGAGCAGGACTGTCTCCGTGGCGCAATTGGCTAGCGCGATTGGCTGTTAACCGAAAGCTTGGAGGTTCGAGCCCACTCGGTGGTGGTGCGGTGGTGTTTTTTCTTTGGGCTGATAGCTTTGAAGATATGTTTTTATGGTGGTGAGAGTGGAGCAGGACTGTCTCCGGTAGAGCGATTGGCTAGCGCGATCGGCTGTTAACCAAAAGGTAGGAGGGTCGAGCCCACCCGGTGGTGGTGCGGCGATTTTTTTTATTTGGGCTGATAGCTTTGAAGATATGTTCTTATGGTGGTGAGAGTGGAGCAGGACTGTCTCCGTGGCGCAATTGGCTAGCGCGATCGGCTGTTAACCGAAAAGTTGGAGGTTCAAGCCTACCCGGTGGTGGTGCGGTGCTTTTTTTTCTTTGGGCTGATAGCTTTGAAGTTATGTTCTGATGGTGGTGAGAAGGGAGCAAGACTGTCTCCGTGGCGCAATGGGCTAGCGCGATCGGCTGTTGACCGAAAGGTTGGAGTTTCGAGCCCTCTCGGGAGTGGTGTGTTGCTTTTTTCATTGCGCTGATAGCTTCGAAGTTATGTTCTGATGGTGGTTAGAGTGGAGCAAGACTGTCTCCGTGGCGCAATGGGCTAGAGCGATCGGCTGTTAACCGAAAGGTTGGAGGTTCGAGCCCACCTGGTGGTGGTGCAGCGCTTTTTTTTCTTTGCGCTGATAGCTTTGAAGATATGTTCTGATGATGGTGAGAGTGGAGCAAGACTGCCTCCGTGGCGCAATGGGCTAGCGCGATCGGCTGTTAACCGAAAGGTTGGAGTCTCGAGCCCTCCCAGGAGTGGTGTGTTGCTTTTTTCTTTGCGGTAATAGCTTTGAAGATATGTTCTGATGGTGGTGAGATTGGAGCAGGACAGTCTTCGTGGCGCAATTGGCTAGCGCGATCGGCTGTTAACCGAAAGGTTGGAGGTTCGAGCCCAACCGGTGGTGGTGCGGCGCTTTTTTTTCTTTGGGGTGATAGCTCTGAAGAAATGTTCTGACGATGGTGAGAGTGGAGCACGACTGTCTCCGTGGGGCAATTGGCTAGCGTGATCGGCTGTTAACCATAAGGTTGGAGGTTCGAGCCCACCCGGTGGTGGTGCAGCGCTTTTTTTTCTTTGGGCTGATAGCTCTGAAGAAATGTTCTGACGGTGGTGAGAGTGGAGCAGGACAGTCTGCGTAGCGCAATTGGCTAGCGCGATCGGCTGTTAACCGAAAAGTTGGAGGTTCGGGCTCTCCCGGTGGTGGTGCGGCGCTTTTTTTTCTGTGGGCTGATAGCTTTGAAGTTATGTTCTGATGGTTAAGAGAGTAGAGTAAGACTTTCTCCGTGGCGCAATTGGCTAGCGTGATCGGCTGTTAACCGGAAAGTTTGACGTTCAAGCCCTGCCGGGAGTGGTGTTTTGCTTTTTTCTTTGCGGTAATAGCTTTGAAGATATGTTCTGATGGTGGTGAAAGTGAAGCAGGACCTTCTTCGTGGCGCAATTGGCTAGCGCGATCGGCTGTTAACCGAAAAGTTGGAGGTTCGAGCCCACCCGGTGGTGGTGCGGCGCTTTTTTTTTCTTTGGGGTGATAGCTCTGAAGAAATGGTCTGACGGTGGTGAGAGTGGAGCAGGACGGTCCCCGTGGCGATATTGATTAGCGCGATCGGCTGTTAACCGAAAAGTTGGAGGTTCGAGCCTTCCCGGGTGGGGTGTGTTGCTTTTTTCTTTGCGCTGATAGCTTTGAAGATATGTTCTGATGGTGGTGAGAGTGGAGCACGATTGTCTCCGTGGCGCAATTGGCTAGCGCGATCTGCTGTTAACCGAAAGGTTGGAAGTTCGAGCCCACCCGGTGGTGGTGCGGCGCTTTTTTTTCTTTGGGCTGATAGCTTTGAATATATGTTCTAATTGTGGTGAGAGTGGAGCAGGACTGTCTCCGTGGCGCAATTGGCCAGCGCGATCGGCTGTTAACCGAAAAGTTGGAGGTTCGAGCCCTCCCGGGAGTGGTGTTTTGCTTTTTTCTTTGCGCTGATAGCTTTGAAGATATGTTCTGATGGTGGTGAGAGTGGAGCACGACTGTCTCCGTGGCGCAATTGGCTAGCGCGATCGGCTATTAACCGAAAGGTTGGAGGTTCGAGCCCACCCGGTGGTGGTGCGGTGCTTCTTTTTCTTTGGGCTGATAGCTTTGAAGATATGTTCTGATGGTGGTGAGAGGGGAGCAAGACTGTCTCCATGGCGCAATGGGCTAGCGCGATCAGCTGTTGACCGAAAGGTTGGAGTTTCGAGCCCTCCCGGGAGTGGTGTGTTGCTTTTTTCTTTGCGCTGATAGCTTTGAAAATATGTTCTGATGGTGGTGAGAGTGGAGCAAGCCTGTCTCCTTGGCGCACTGGGCTAGCGCGATCGGCTGTTAACCGAAAGGTTGCAGGTTCGAGCCCACGCGGTGGTTGTGCAACGCTTTTTTTTTCTTTGGGGTGATAGCTCTGAAGAAATGTTCTGACGGTGGTGAGAGTGGAGCAGGACTGTCTCCGTGGCGCAATTGGCTAGCGCGATCGGCTGTTAACCGAAAAGTTGGAGGTTCGAGCCTACCCGGTGGTTGTGCGGCGCTTTTTTTTCTGTGGGCTGATAGCTTTGAAGATATGTTCTGATGGTGGTGAGAGTGGAGCAGGACTGTCTCCGTGGCGCAATTTGCTAGAGCGATCGGCTGTTAACCAAAAGGTCGGACGTTCGAGCCCACCCGGTGGTGGTGCGGCGCTTTTTTTTCTTTGGGCTGATACCTTTGAAGATATGTTCTGATGGTGGTGAGAGTGGAGCAGGACCGTCTCCGTGGCGAAATTGGCTGGCGCGATCGGCTGTTAACCGAAAGGTTGGAGGTTCGAGCCCACCCGGTGGTGGTGCGGCGCTTTTTTTTCTTTGCGCTGATAGCTTTGAAGATATGTTCTGATGGTGGTGAGAGTGGAGCACGATTGTCTCCGTTGCGGAATTGGCTAGCGCGATCTGCTGTTAACCGAAAGGTTGGAGGTTCGAGCCCACCCGGTGGTGGTGCGGCGCTTTTTTTTCTTTGGGCTGATAGCTTTGAAGATATGTTCTAATTGTGGTGAGAGTGGAGCAGGACTGTCTCCGTGGCGCAATTGGCCGGCGCGATCGGCTGTTAACCGAAAAGTTGGTGGTTCGAGCCCACCGGTGGTGGTGCGGTGCTTTTTTTTCCTTGGGCTGATAGCTTTGATGATATGTTCTGATGGTGGTGAGAGTGGAGCAAGACTGTCTCCTAGGCGCAATGGGCTAGCGCGATCGGCTGTAAACCAAAAGGTTGGAGTTTTGAGCCCTCCCGGGAGTGGTGTGTTGCTTTTTTCTTTGCGGTAATAGCTTTGAAGATATGTTCTGATGGTGGTGAGAGTGGAGCAGGACTGTCTTCGTGGCGCAATTGGCTAGCGCGATCGGCTGTTAACCGAAAGGTTGGAGGTTCGACCACAACCGGTGGTGGTGCGGCGCTTTTTTTTCTTTGGGGTGATAGCTCTGAAGAAATGTTCTGACGGTGGTGAGAGTGGAGCACGACTGTCTCCGTGGGGCAATTGGCTAGAGCGATCGGCTGTTAACCGAAAGGTTGGAGGTTCGAGCCCACCCGGATGTGGTGCGGCGCTTTTGGGTGATAGCTCTGAAGAAATGGTCTGGCGGTGGTGAGAGTGGAGCAGGAGGGTCCCCGTGGCGCAATTGGCTAGCGCGATCGGCTGTTAACCGAAAAGTTGGAGGTTCGAGCCCACCCGGTGGTGGTGCGGCGCTTTTTTTTCTTTGGGCTGATACCTTTGAAGATATGTTCTAATTGTGGTGAGAGTTGAGCAGGACTTTCTCCGTGGCGCAATTGGCCAGCGCGATCGGCTGTTAACCGAAAAGTTGGAGGTTCGAGCCCTCCCGGGAGTGGTGTTTTGCTTTTTTATTTGCGCTGATAGCTTTGAAGATATGTTCTTATGGTGGTGAGAGTGGAGCACGGCTGTCTCCATGGCGCAATTGGCTAGCGCGATCGGCTGTTAACCGAAAGGTTGGAGGTTCGAGCCCACCCGGTGGTGGTGCGGTGCTTTTTTTTCTTTGGGCTGATAGCTTTGAAGTTATGTTCTGATGGTGGTGAGAAGGGAGCAAGACTGTCTCCGTGGCGCAATGGGCTAGCGCGATCGGCTGTTGACCGAAAGGTTGGAGTTTCGAGCCCTCTCGGGAGTGGTGTGTTGCTTTTTTCATTGCGCTGATAGCTTCGAAGTTATGTTCTGATGGTGGTTAGAGTGGAGCAAGACTGTCTCCGTGGCGCAATGGGCTAGAGCGATCGGCTGTTAACCGAAAGGTTGGAGGTTCGAGCCCACCTGGTGGTGGTGCAGCGCTTTTTTTTCTTTGCGCTGATAGCTTTGAAGATATGTTCTGATGATGGTGAGAGTAGAGCAAGACTGCCTCCGTGGCGCAATGGGCTAGCGCGATCGGCTGTTAACCGAAAGGTTGGAGTCTCGAGCCCTCCCAGGAGTGGTGTGTTGCTTTTTTCTTTGCGGTAATAGCTTTGAAGATATGTTCTGATGGTGGTGAGATTGGAGCAGGACAGTCTTCGTGGCGCAATTGGCTAGCGCGATCGGCTGTTAACCGAAAGGTTGGAGGTTCGAGCCCAACCGGTGGTGGTGCGGCGCTTTTTTTTTCTTTGGGGTGATAGCTCTGAAGAAATGTTCTGACGATGGTGAGAGTGGAGCACGACTGTCTCCGTGGGGCAATTGGCTAGCGTGATCGGCTGTTAACCATAAGGTTGGAGGTTCGAGCCCACCCGGTGGTGGTGCAGCGCTTTTTTTTCTTTGGGCTGATAGCTCTGAAGAAATGTTCTGACGGTGGTGAGAGTGGAGCAGGACAGTCTGCGTAGCGCAATTGGCTAGCGCGATCGGCTGTTAACCGAAAAGTTGGAGGTTCGGGCTCTCCCGTTCGTGGTGCGGCGCTTTTTTTTCTGTGGGCTGATAGCTTTGAAGTTATGTTCTGATGGTTGTGAGAGTAGAGTAAGACTGTCTCCGTGGCGCAATTGGCTAGCGTGATCGGCTGTTAACCGGAAAGTTTGACGTTCAAGCCCTGCCGGGAGTGGTGTTTTGCTTTTTTCTTTGCGGTAATAGCTTTGAAGATATGTTCTGATGGTGGTGAAAGTGAAGCAGGACTGTCTTCGTGGCGCAATTGGCTAGCGCGATCGGCTGTTAACCGAAAGGTCAGAGGTTCGAGCCAAACCTATGGTAGTGCAGCGCTTTTTTTTTTCTTTGGGGTGATAGCTCTGAAGAAATGTTCTGACGATGGTGAGAGGGGAGCACGACTGTCTCCGTGGGGCAATTGGCTGGCGCGATCGGCTGTTAACTGAAAGGTTGGAGGTTCGAGCCCACCCGGTGGTGCAGCGCTTTTTTTTTCTTTGGGCTGATAGCTCTGAAGAAATGTTCTGACGGTGGTGAGAGTGGAGCAGGACTGTCTCCGTGGCGCAATTGGCTAGCGTGATCGGCTGTTAACCGGAAAGTTGGAGGTTCTTGCCCACCTGGTGGTGGTGCGGCGCTTTTTTTTCTTTGGGCTGATAGCTTTGAAGATATGTTCTGATGGTGGTGAGAGTGGAGCAGGACTGTCTCCGTGGCGCAATTGGCTAGCGCGATCGGCTGTTAACCAAAAGGTCGGAGGTTCGAGCCCACCCAGTGGTGGTGCGGCACTTTTTTTTCTTCGGGCTGATAGCTTTGATGATATGTTCTTATGGTGGTGAGAGTGGAGCAGGTCTGTCTCCGTGGCGCAATTGGCTAGCGCGATCGGCTGTTAACCGAAAAGTTGGAGGTTCGAGCCTACCCGGTGGTTGTGCGGCACTTTTTTTTCTGTGGGCTGATAGCTTTGAAGATATGTTCTGATGGTGGTGAGAGCGGAGCAGGACTGTCTCCGTGGCGCAATTGGCTAGCGTGATCGGCTGTTAACCGGAAAGTTGGAGGTTCGAGCCCACCCGGTGGTGGTGCGGCGCTTTTTTTTCTTTGGGCTGATAGCTTTGAAGATATGTTCTGATGGTGGTGAAAGTGGAGCAGGACTGTCTCCGTGGCGCAATTGGCTAGAGCGATCGGCGGTTAACCAAAAGGTCGGAGGTTCGAGCCCACCCAGTGGTGGTACGGCGCTTTTTTTTCTTTGGGCTGATAGCTTTGAAGATATGTTCTTATAGTGGTGAGAGTGGAGCAGGACTGTCTCCGTGGCGCAATTAGCTAGCGCGATCGGCTGTTAACCGAAAGGTTGGAGATTCGAGCCCACCCGGCGGTGGTGCGGCGCTTTTTTCTCTTTGGGCTGATAGCTTTGAAGATATATTCTGATGGTGGTGAGAGTGGAGCACGACTGTCTCCGTGGCGCAGTTGGCTAGCGAGATCGGCTGTTAACCGAAAGGTTGGAGGTTGGAGCCCACCCGGTGGTGGTGCGGCGCTTTTTTTCTTTGTGCTGATAGCTTTGAAGATATGTTCTGATGGTGGTGAGAGTGGAGCAGGACTGTCTCCGTGGCGCAATTGGCTAGCGCGATTGGCTGTTAACCGAAAGCTTGGAGGTTCGAGCCCACTCGGTGGTGGTGCGGTGGTGTTTTTTCTTTGGGCTGATAGCTTTGAAGATATGTTTTTATGGTGGTGAGAGTGGAGCAGGACTGTCTCCGGTAGAGCGATTGGCTAGCGCGATCGGCTGTTAACCAAAAGGTAGGAGGGTCGAGCCCACCCGGTGGTGGTGCGGCGATTTTTTTTCTTTGGGCTGATAGCTTTGAAGTTATGTTCTGATGGTGGTGAGAAGGGAGCAAGACTGTCTCCGTGGCGCAATGGGCTAGCGCGATCGGCTGTTGACCGAAAGGTTGGAGTTTCGAGCCCTCTCGGGAGTGGTGTGTTGCTTTTTTCATTGCGCTGATAGCTTCGAAGTTATGTTCTGATGGTGGTTAGAGTGGAGCAAGACTGTCTCCGTGGCGCAATGGGCTAGAGCGATCGGCTGTTAACCGAAAGGTTGGAGGTTCGAGCCCACCTGGTGGTGGTGCAGCGCTTTTTTTTCTTTGCGCTGATAGCTTTGAAGATATGTTCTGATGATGGTGAGAGTGGAGCAAGACTGCCTCCGTGGCGCAATGGGCTAGCGCGATCGGCTGTTAACCGAAAGGTTGGAGTTTCGAGCCCTCTCGGGAGTGGTGTGTTGCTTTTTTCATTGCGCTGATAGCTTCGAAGTTATGTTCTGATGGTGGTTAGAGTGGAGCAAGACTGTCTCCGTGGCGCAATGGGCTAGAGCGATCGGCTGTTAACCGAAAGGTTGGAGGTTCGAGCCCACCTGGTGGTGGTGCAGCGCTTTTTTTTCTTTGCGCTGATAGCTTTGAAGATATGTTCTGATGATGGTGAGAGTAGAGCAAGACTGCCTCCGTGGCGCAATGGGCTAGCGCGATCGGCTGTTAACCGAAAGGTTGGAGTCTCGAGCCCTCCCAGGAGTGGTGTGTTGCTTTTTTCTTTGCGGTAATAGCTTTGAAGATATGTTCTGATGGTGGTGAGATTGGAGCAGGACAGTCTTCGTGGCGCAATTGGCTAGCGCGATCGGCTGTTAACCGAAAGGTTGGAGGTTCGAGCCCAACCGGTGGTGGTGCGGCGCTTTTTTTTTCTTTGGGGTGATAGCTCTGAAGAAATGTTCTGACGATGGTGAGAGTGGAGCACGACTGTCTCCGTGGGGCAATTGGCTAGCGTGATCGGCTGTTAACCATAAGGTTGGAGGTTCGAGCCCACCCGGTGGTGGTGCAGCGCTTTTTTTTCTTTGGGCTGATAGCTCTGAAGAAATGTTCTGACGGTGGTGAGAGTGGAGCAGGACAGTCTGCGTAGCGCAATTGGCTAGCGCGATCGGCTGTTAACCGAAAAGTTGGAGGTTCGGGCTCTCCCGTTCGTGGTGCGGCGCTTTTTTTTCTGTGGGCTGATAGCTTTGAAGTTATGTTCTGATGGTTGTGAGAGTAGAGTAAGACTGTCTCCGTGGCGCAATTGGCTAGCGTGATCGGCTGTTAACCGGAAAGTTTGACGTTCAAGCCCTGCCGGGAGTGGTGTTTTGCTTTTTTCTTTGCGGTAATAGCTTTGAAGATATGTTCTGATGGTGGTGAGAGTGGAGCAGGACTGTCTTCGTGGCGCAATTGGCTAGCGCGATCGGCTGTTAACCGAAAGGTTGGAGGTTCGACCACAACCGGTGGTGGTGCGGCGCTTTTTTTTCTTTGGGGTGATAGCTCTGAAGAAATGTTCTGACGGTGGTGAGAGTGGAGCACGACTGTCTCCGTGGGGCAATTGGCTAGAGCGATCGGCTGTTAACCGAAAGGTTGGAGGTTCGAGCCCACCCGGATGTGGTGCGGCGCTTTTGGGTGATAGCTCTGAAGAAATGGTCTGGCGGTGGTGAGAGTGGAGCAGGAGGGTCCCCGTGGCGCAATTGGCTAGCGCGATCGGCTGTTAACCGAAAAGTTGGAGGTTCGAGCCCACCCGGTGGTGGTGCGGCGCTTTTTTTTCTTTGGGCTGATACCTTTGAAGATATGTTCTAATTGTGGTGAGAGTTGAGCAGGACTTTCTCCGTGGCGCAATTGGCCAGCGCGATCGGCTGTTAACCGAAAAGTTGGAGGTTCGAGCCCTCCCGGGAGTGGTGTTTTGCTTTTTTATTTGCGCTGATAGCTTTGAAGATATGTTCTTATGGTGGTGAGAGTGGAGCACGGCTGTCTCCATGGCGCAATTGGCTAGCGCGATCGGCTGTTAACCGAAAGGTTGGAGGTTCGAGCCCACCCGGTGGTGGTGCGGTGCTTTTTTTTCTTTGGGCTGATAGCTTTGAAGTTATGTTCTGATGGTGGTGAGAAGGGAGCAAGACTGTCTCCGTGGCGCAATGGGCTAGCGCGATCGGCTGTTGACCGAAAGGTTGGAGTTTCGAGCCCTCTCGGGAGTGGTGTGTTGCTTTTTTCATTGCGCTGATAGCTTCGAAGTTATGTTCTGATGGTGGTTAGAGTGGAGCAAGACTGTCTCCGTGGCGCAATGGGCTAGAGCGATCGGCTGTTAACCGAAAGGTTGGAGGTTCGAGCCCACCTGGTGGTGGTGCAGCGCTTTTTTTTCTTTGCGCTGATAGCTTTGAAGATATGTTCTGATGATGGTGAGAGTAGAGCAAGACTGCCTCCGTGGCGCAATGGGCTAGCGCGATCGGCTGTTAACCGAAAGGTTGGAGTCTCGAGCCCTCCCAGGAGTGGTGTGTTGCTTTTTTCTTTGCGGTAATAGCTTTGAAGATATGTTCTGATGGTGGTGAGATTGGAGCAGGACAGTCTTCGTGGCGCAATTGGCTAGCGCGATCGGCTGTTAACCGAAAGGTTGGAGGTTCGAGCCCAACCGGTGGTGGTGCGGCGCTTTTTTTTTCTTTGGGGTGATAGCTCTGAAGAAATGTTCTGACGATGGTGAGAGTGGAGCACGACTGTCTCCGTGGGGCAATTGGCTAGCGTGATCGGCTGTTAACCATAAGGTTGGAGGTTCGAGCCCACCCGGTGGTGGTGCAGCGCTTTTTTTTCTTTGGGCTGATAGCTCTGAAGAAATGTTCTGACGGTGGTGAGAGTGGAGCAGGACAGTCTGCGTAGCGCAATTGGCTAGCGCGATCGGCTGTTAACCGAAAAGTTGGAGGTTCGGGCTCTCCCGTTCGTGGTGCGGCGCTTTTTTTTCTGTGGGCTGATAGCTTTGAAGTTATGTTCTGATGGTTGTGAGAGTAGAGTAAGACTGTCTCCGTGGCGCAATTGGCTAGCGTGATCGGCTGTTAACCGGAAAGTTTGACGTTCAAGCCCTGCCGGGAGTGGTGTTTTGCTTTTTTCTTTGCGGTAATAGCTTTGAAGATATGTTCTGATGGTGGTGAAAGTGAAGCAGGACTGTCTTCGTGGCGCAATTGGCTAGCGCGATCGGCTGTTAACCGAAAGGTCAGAGGTTCGAGCCAAACCTATGGTAGTGCAGCGCTTTTTTTTTTCTTTGGGGTGATAGCTCTGAAGAAATGTTCTGACGATGGTGAGAGGGGAGCACGACTGTCTCCGTGGGGCAATTGGCTGGCGCGATCGGCTGTTAACTGAAAGGTTGGAGGTTCGAGCCCACCCGGTGGTGCAGCGCTTTTTTTTTCTTTGGGCTGATAGCTCTGAAGAAATGTTCTGACGGTGGTGAGAGTGGAGCAGGACTGTCTCCGTGGCGCAATTGGCTAGCGTGATCGGCTGTTAACCGGAAAGTTGGAGGTTCTTGCCCACCTGGTGGTGGTGCGGCGCTTTTTTTTCTTTGGGCTGATAGCTTTGAAGATATGTTCTGATGGTGGTGAGAGTGGAGCAGGACTGTCTCCGTGGCGCAATTGGCTAGCGCGATCGGCTGTTAACCAAAAGGTCGGAGGTTCGAGCCCACCCAGTGGTGGTGCGGCACTTTTTTTTCTTCGGGCTGATAGCTTTGATGATATGTTCTTATGGTGGTGAGAGTGGAGCAGGTCTGTCTCCGTGGCGCAATTGGCTAGCGCGATCGGCTGTTAACCGAAAAGTTGGAGGTTCGAGCCTACCCGGTGGTTGTGCGGCACTTTTTTTTCTGTGGGCTGATAGCTTTGAAGATATGTTCTGATGGTGGTGAGAGCGGAGCAGGACTGTCTCCGTGGCGCAATTGGCTAGCGTGATCGGCTGTTAACCGGAAAGTTGGAGGTTCGAGCCCACCCGGTGGTGGTGCGGCGCTTTTTTTTCTTTGGGCTGATAGCTTTGAAGATATGTTCTGATGGTGGTGAAAGTGGAGCAGGACTGTCTCCGTGGCGCAATTGGCTAGAGCGATCGGCGGTTAACCAAAAGGTCGGAGGTTCGAGCCCACCCAGTGGTGGTACGGCGCTTTTTTTTCTTTGGGCTGATAGCTTTGAAGATATGTTCTTATAGTGGTGAGAGTGGAGCAGGACTGTCTCCGTGGCGCAATTAGCTAGCGCGATCGGCTGTTAACCGAAAGGTTGGAGATTCGAGCCCACCCGGCGGTGGTGCGGCGCTTTTTTCTCTTTGGGCTGATAGCTTTGAAGATATATTCTGATGGTGGTGAGAGTGGAGCACGACTGTCTCCGTGGCGCAGTTGGCTAGCGAGATCGGCTGTTAACCGAAAGGTTGGAGGTTGGAGCCCACCCGGTGGTGGTGCGGCGCTTTTTTTCTTTGTGCTGATAGCTTTGAAGATATGTTCTGATGGTGGTGAGAGTGGAGCAGGACTGTCTCCGTGGCGCAATTGGCTAGCGCGATTGGCTGTTAACCGAAAGCTTGGAGGTTCGAGCCCACTCGGTGGTGGTGCGGTGGTGTTTTTTCTTTGGGCTGATAGCTTTGAAGATATGTTTTTATGGTGGTGAGAGTGGAGCAGGACTGTCTCCGGTAGAGCGATTGGCTAGCGCGATCGGCTGTTAACCAAAAGGTAGGAGGGTCGAGCCCACCCGGTGGTGGTGCGGCGATTTTTTTTCTTTGGGCTGATAGCTTTGAAGTTATGTTCTGATGGTGGTGAGAAGGGAGCAAGACTGTCTCCGTGGCGCAATGGGCTAGCGCGATCGGCTGTTGACCGAAAGGTTGGAGTTTCGAGCCCTCTCGGGAGTGGTGTGTTGCTTTTTTCATTGCGCTGATAGCTTCGAAGTTATGTTCTGATGGTGGTTAGAGTGGAGCAAGACTGTCTCCGTGGCGCAATGGGCTAGAGCGATCGGCTGTTAACCGAAAGGTTGGAGGTTCGAGCCCACCTGGTGGTGGTGCAGCGCTTTTTTTTCTTTGCGCTGATAGCTTTGAAGATATGTTCTGATGATGGTGAGAGTGGAGCAAGACTGCCTCCGTGGCGCAATGGGCTAGCGCGATCGGCTGTTAACCGAAAGGTTGGAGTCTCGAGCCCTCCCAGGAGTGGTGTGTTGCTTTTTTCTTTGCGGTAATAGCTTTGAAGATATGTTCTGATGGTGGTGAGATTGGAGCAGGACAGTCTTCGTGGCGCAATTGGCTAGCGCGATCGGCTGTTAACCGAAAGGTTGGAGGTTCGAGCCCAACCGGTGGTGGTGCGGCGCTTTTTTTTCTTTGGGGTGATAGCTCTGAAGAAATGTTCTGACGATGGTGAGAGTGGAGCACGACTGTCTCCGTGGGGCAATTGGCTAGCGTGATCGGCTGTTAACCATAAGGTTGGAGGTTCGAGCCCACCCGGTGGTGGTGCAGCGCTTTTTTTTCTTTGGGCTGATAGCTCTGAAGAAATGTTCTGACGGTGGTGAGAGTGGAGCAGGACAGTCTGCGTAGCGCAATTGGCTAGCGCGATCGGCTGTTAACCGAAAAGTTGGAGGTTCGGGCTCTCCCGGTGGTGGTGCGGCGCTTTTTTTTCTGTGGGCTGATAGCTTTGAAGTTATGTTCTGATGGTTAAGAGAGTAGAGTAAGACTGTCTCCGTGGCGCAATTGGCTAGCGTGATCGGCTGTTAACCGGAAAGTTTGACGTTCAAGCCCTGCCGGGAGTGGTGTTTTGCTTTTTTCTTTGCGGTAATAGCTTTGAAGATATGTTCTGATGGTGGTGAAAGTGAAGCAGGACTGTCTTCGTGGCGCAATTGGCTAGCGCGATCGGCTGTTAACCGAAAAGTTGGAGGTTCGAGCCCACCCGGTGGTGGTGCGGCGCTTTTTTTTTTCTTTGGGGTGATAGCTCTGAAGAAATGGTCTGACGGTGGTGAGAGTGGAGCAGGACGGTCCCCGTGGCGCACTTGATTAGCGCGATCGGCTGTTAACCGAAAAGTTGGAGGTTCGAGCCTTCCCGGGTGGGGTGTGTTGCTTTTTTCTTTGCGCTGATAGCTTTGAAGATATGTTCTGATGGTGGTGAGAGTGGAGCACGATTGTCTCCGTGGCGCAATTGGCTAGCGCGATCTGCTGTTAACCGAAAGGTTGGAAGTTCGAGCCCACCCGGTGGTGGTGCGGCGCTTTTTTTTCTTTGGGCTGATAGCTTTGAATATATGTTCTAATTGTGGTGAGAGTGGAGCAGGACTGTCTCCGTGGCGCAATTGGCCAGCGCGATCGGCTGTTAACCGAAAAGTTGGAGGTTCGAGCCCTCCCGGGAGTGGTGTTTTGCTTTTTTCTTTGCGCTGATAGCTTTGAAGATATGTTCTGATGGTGGTGAGAGTGGAGCACGACTGTCTCCGTGGCGCAATTGGCTAGCGCGATCGGCTATTACCCGAAAGGTTGGAGGTTCGAGCCCACCCGGTGGTGGTGCGGTGCTTCTTTTTCTTTGGGCTGATAGCTTTGAAGATATGTTCTGATGGTGGTGAGAGGGGAGCAAGACTGTCTCCATGGCGCAATGGGCTAGCGCGATCAGCTGTTGACCGAAAGGTTGGAGTTTCGAGCCCTCCCGGGAGTGGTGTGTTGCTTTTTTCTTTGCGCTGATAGCTTTGAAAATATGTTCTGATGGTGGTGAGAGTGGAGCAAGCCTGTCTCCTTGGCGCACTGGGCTAGCGCGATCGGCTGTTAACCGAAAGGTTGCAGGTTCGAGCCCACGCGGTGGTGGTGCAACGCTTTTTTTTTCTTTGGGGTGATAGCTCTGAAGAAATGTTCTGACGGTGGTGAGAGTGGAGCACGACTGTCTTCGTGGGGCAATTGGCTAGCGTGATCGGCTGCTAACCGAAAGGTTGGAGGTTCGAGCCCACCCGGTGGTGGTGCGGCGCTTTTTTTGGGCTGATAGCTTTGAAGATATGTTCTTATGGTGGTGAGAGTGGAGCAGGACTGCCTCCGTGGCGCAATTGGCTAGCGCGATCAGCTGTTAACCGAAAAGTTGGAGGTTCGAGCCTACCCGGTGGTTGTGCGGCGCTTTTTTTTCTGTGGGCTGATAGCTTTGAAGATATGTTCTGATGGTGGTGAGAGTGGAGCAGGACTGTCTCCGTGGCGCATGTTGCTAGAGCGATCGGCTGTTAACCAAAAGGTCGGACGTTCGAGCCCACCCGGTGGTGGTGCGGCGCTTTTTTTTCTTTGGGCTGATACCTTTGAAGATATGTTCTAATGGTGGTGAGAGTGGAGCAGGACCGTCTCCGTGGCGAAATTGGCTGGCGCGATCGGCTGTTAACCGAAAGGTTGGAGGTTCGAGCCCACCCGGTGGTGGTGCGGCGCTTTTTTTTCTTTGCGCTGATAGCTTTGAAGATATGTTCTGATGGTGGTGAGAGTGGAGCACGATTGTCTCCGTTGCGGAATTGGCTAGCGCGATCTGCTGTTAACCGAAAGGTTGGAGGTTCGAGCCCACCCGGTGGTGGTGCGGCGCTTTTTTTTCTTTGGGCTGATAGCTTTGAAGATATGTTCTAATTGTGGTGAGAGTGGAGCAGGACTGTCTCCGTGGCGCAATTGGCCGGCGCGATCGGCTGTTAACCGAAAAGTTGGTGGTTCGAGCCCACCGGTGGTGGTGCGGTGCTTTTTTTTCCTTGGGCTGATAGCTTTGATGATATGTTCTGATGGTGGTGAGAGTGGAGCAAGACTGTCTCCTAGGCGCAATGGGCTAGCGCGATCGGCTGTAAACCAAAAGGTTGGAGTTTTGAGCCCTCCCGGGAGTGGTGTGTTGCTTTTTTCTTTGCGGTAATAGCTTTGAAGATATGTTCTGATGGTGGTGAGAGTGGAGCAGGACTGTCTTCGTGGCGCAATTGGCTAGCGCGATTGGCTGTTAACCGAAAGGTTGTAGGTTCGAGCCCACCCGGTGGTGGTGCGGTGCTTTTTTTTCTTTGGGCTGATAGCTTTGAAGTTATGTTCTGATGGTGGTGAGAAGGGAGCAAGACTGTCTCCGTGGCGCAATGGGCTAGCGCGATCGGCTGTTGACCGAAAGGTTGGAGTTTCGAGCCCTCTCGGGAGTGGTGTGTTGCTTTTTTCATTGCGCTG